>NC_090195.1:29819743-30454743 GCF_024679245.1 Pseudorasbora parva
GTGTTCTGGTGTGGAAAGAATTACGATCTTAAATCCCAAAGCGAAAACACATCTTATTATAGTTTCCATCAAGTTTCTTCAAGAAAGCATGTCTTTTCATTTGGGCAAATCCATTGACATCAATTGATTTGTGCTCTTTCTTTAAAAGACAGATTTCTGGTACGATGTGACACTTCTCCCATTATTGTATCGATCAATACGTCTCATTTTTTTTCTGCTGCATGGTTCACTAATAGTCCAGAGTGGTCCAAACTGACAATGAGAGTATGCACTGCATGTGCAGATGATAAAGTGCTGACACGGAGCAGGGGAGAGATGTAGCAGATGCTCCTGACCCTTTATGCTGCCCTTTACTTGCCCTTGTGCAGCATTTATCATGTGCACCCCATCCTAGGCCCCACTTCACACTCAAACTCAACACAGCTTACATCCTCACACCCCTCCTGGGTTATATTTACACTGATGTGACCCCAAATGGTATGCCTGCAAGAGGGAAACTAGATGCTTTTCACATCTGTCTAGCACCCCCCGTTGGTGTCCTCCTAGGGGTCTTGCACCATAGCTGTGTCGTTTTTGTAAAGTGGCGCATAATGAAGATATGCATTCAAGGTTGCTGCTAAAATGTTTTGCACCTCAAAAAGTGTTCGATTGAAAGATGTGGTCATGTTGTTTGCTTGCACCACAAGAGGAGACTTGGTTCGTTGCTGTCGGTTCATATGTGTGATGCTCTTTGAGAGTTGAACAAAACACTGTGCGTGTCCAAGGTTTAGCCTTAAGATCTCGTGAGACCAGAACACGGCATTCTTACTCTCAAGATCAAGAGTCGTGATGACGATGTGGAGTTGGAGGTCCCGATTCACTCCATAAATGCATCTTGCTTGACTCTGCAGGGATTGAGCTTCCTGTGTCTTTCCACTTCATTCCGTGCTATCGCAGAATAGGTGTCTGCTGGGCAGACGGTGGGAAGCATGTCCCATTCGTTCAGCTTTTGCCACCTCCCATCACATGGAGGATTTTAAAGGTTCAGTGGCATGCTATTACCACAAAAGGATTCTCTGGCAGCAGAAAAGCAGATGAAAATGTGAAACTCCTATGCCACTCTTGGTCGCAATCAAAGTGGAGCGTGAATTCCTCAATGCATATTAAGAGGGAACTTGTCTGAGTGGCTCCTACTTTGCAAGGGGGACAAACATTTGTTGAGACGGTTTTCTGTGTAGTGCTGCCAAGCCTTGCAGATCTTCTTGTTTCTTTTGAGTCCATTTGAGAAAATATTTTTAGCTTCAAGTAAAGCTGCATTGTGATGTCACGCTTTAAGCTTTTGGAGATAATCTCTCATCTCTCTGGGTTCTTGGTACAATGGGATTTTGATGATACAAAATATGTTGAAAATCTTTAGCTAACAGTAGTTAAACCTGCAATTCTTTGTTACACGTGTAATTGTATATGATGACCACTAGAAATGGACACAAAGGATTAGATCAGGAATTTAGGAACAAAAGGATTACAGGCAGTGAATGTGGGTCACACACTGTCATGAGTGAAACCAACTACTCACTGGATTACCTAAATCCTCCACTGAAGGTCAGTGTGAACATGGGTCAATCCAAGGGTTAGACAGGGTTACGGCAGCCCATCTGCTTGTCCATAAATGCAGTTTAGAGAAGCAGCTTGGATGTTACCCTGAGGTTTGGTTCTTTCTGCTTGTGATCCAGTGTTTTTGTTACCTTACACAATCTTGTGACCCTTAATGCAAAGGTGAGAGAAGGAGCAATTGACTATGGGGATAATTTTGTCATTGAGTTAACATAATGGCAAGTGAGTCTCAAAATCTTGATCTTGAGAGCCCTTGAGAAGAAACAAAAAAATCTCAAAAAACTATATAGTTTCACTAATTATTTCTTCCAAGTTCTAGACTGTACTCTTCTGGGCAACATTTTGGAATTATGCATTTTAGCACACTGACATTATTACTTAGGAGGAATCTCTTGGTTGTATTCCTCATTTGTAAATCAAGTTGAATTAAAAAAAAAAAATCTATTTTAAATTAACTAATGTAAAACTTCTTAGTCTGGAGCCATATTCACAAAACATCTAAAGGCTAAACATAGCTCCTAACTTGCTGATTTAGGAGAGACTCTTAATAATAATGGGTGTGTCAGTCCTAATTTTAGCTCTAATACCCCTTTTCCACCAGAATAAACCGGGTGCTAGTTCAGTGCTAGTGCCAGTTCGGAGTTGGTTCAACTGACGAGTCTTCTAAGAACCGGTTTGTCTTTCCACAGGTTAGAGAGCCACCGCAGAGCCAGGTCTTCTGTCACTGTATAGGTCTCATCTTTCTCAGTACCGGGAGTGGGAAATTCAAACAACCAGACTTGTTCGAGATGCAACACCGCTGCGCAGAACGATCTACGTATGATATCAAAATACAGCATGAGCGATTCAAAAGCATAAGGAGTCGTATGCTCTTGCTGTACTTTGATGTTATACGGCGATCGGGCTGCACAGCGCCAATGCATCTCGAACAAGCCTTCCATCAACAATGGTGAATGTTGCGTTAATAGTGATGCACATGGCTTTATGATCTTACTTTAAAACACAGCTAATTCAACGCATTTGTGCATCACGCTGTAATTTGTGTAGAAGGATACTACAATCGAGCAGCTATTAGCTTAATTAGCTGCTATTTAAAAAATGGCGGATCTCAAGTTTGTGTTCATCTTGTTGGTCACGGTAACCCCGCCCCCAGCCCCTGACTCAAGCGGTTCTTACTTCTAAACCAGCAAGGTTTTGGTGCTACTTAATAATTATAATAATAATAATTAATTACATTTATATAGCGCTTTTCTAGACACCCAAAGCGCTTTACATATAGAAGGTGGGGAACTCCTCAGCCACCACCAATGTGCAGCACCCACCTGGATGATGCAACGGCAGCCATATTGCGCCAGAACGCCCACCACACACCAGCTGATTGGTGGAGAGGAGACAGAGTGATTAAGCCAATCAGGATATGGGGATTATTAGGAGGCCATGATGAACAGAGGCCAATGGGCAAATTTGGCCAGGATGCCAGGGTTACACCCCTACTCTTTATCGAAGGACATCCTGGGATTTTTTAATGACCACAGAGATTCGGGACCTCAGTTTAACGTCTCATCCGAAGGACGGTCTCATCTGAAGGAAGGGAAGCACTTTTCCTGGTTCGGAGCTGGTGCTTTGGGTGTGGAAAGACAAAGAACCGAAACTAGGCTCTGGCCCTGAACCACCACCAGTACTGCCATGGCGGAAAATAGTATTTCACGAAGCATTTTAGCACTAAAACCAGCTCCAAATCTGTGAAAAGTCAGGAGTAGTCAAGAGGACTCTTAAAGGGATCCCCTGGTGTTGAGACTTGTATGGCTTAATATAACATAAATTATGTCTCTTACTGAAATATGTAGTAGAAAACCCATGAAAGATTTACGTTATTTAAAAAATCGATTTTATATTTGGACCATGGGCAGCGCCATCTTTTTTGCGTTCTAGGTTAATGACGTAGAATGGTTGCACTCCTCAATCAGCTGGCGTTACCCGTAACTAATTTTTCCACAATGCAACTCGAAAATTGTTTCAGAGTTAAACAAAACCAATGAATTGCTTTGTAATTGTACTTAAAACACACTCAAACATACATGTGCACACAAATTCTCTCTCTCACAGACTCACACACACCCCAACAGATTGGCGCGAACACACACACACACACACACACACACACACACTGCGAGTGCGCATACATAACCCTCAATCCCTATTCCCTGTGTAGATATCATAGATAGACTGTTGATATGCAGTAGATTAACTGTAATGCCTAATGTATCCAGCAGAGGGAAATATCTAGGTAGGATGATGGGATAAGTTAACGTGAGGAAGAGAGGCAGGATGTTTTGGTGATGATGCTTGGATTGGTTTGTGCATTAAAGTTTGAGCACGCTCAGTGAATTAACCTCAATCTTTAAACTTTCACTTTTAAGACACAAATAAGATTCCCTACTTTTGTTCACTAATACAACTTGAAGGAGTGAATGAAGACGAGTGCGTGAAGTCGGACAGCTGTTTGTAAATCGGCTGTACACTCGTTATTGCGGTGCAACGTGAGACTGAATGACTGCACTCAAACATGTCCACTATGGTGTCGGACAACACTACAAATGGCCGTCCCTTCAAATAATGCCCTATTTCAGGGTATAGGGGGTCGATTTCAGATTCAGCCCCTGTCGTGGAGACTGAGCAGCCCAACATCTCGATTGAGACAGAGCAGTCTGTCAGGTGTGTGTACGCGCCCGCCGATCTGTTTGTGACTTGTGTAGGTGAGTTTGTGCGCACATGTATGCTTGAGTGTGTTTTAAGTACAATTACAAAGCAATTCATTGGTTTTGTTTAACTCTGAAACAATTTTCGAGTTGCGTTAAAAATAGTTACGGGTAACGCCAGCTGATTGAGGAGTGCAACCACTCTACGTCATCAACCTAGAACGCAAACCAGATGGCGCCGCCCATGGTCCAAATATAAAATCGATTTTTTAAATAACGTAGATCTTTCATGGGTTTTCTACTACATATTTTAGTAAGAGACATCGTTTATGTTATTTTAAGCCATACAAGTCTCAACACCATGGGATCCCTTTAAAACCTGGGATACACTGCACAATTTTAACAATCCTATACGATCATTACAAATCACACTGTGAAACGTGGATCTACTAAACGTAGGTACGACATGCATGTAGACTGTAGGATGATGACACCTATTTATAATTTACACTTCTATAGAAGAATAACGTCATCAGTATGCGTAAAACAAAAAGACAATGAAGAATCATACTTTGACAGTTGTAGTTTTTATGTGTGCTGAAAAAAGAGGAAGGGAAAAAAGACTGAGGTAAGCTGTTTTAAGTTTTAGCCCCATGTCGCATTTTTATAGGCTGGTCAGTAGACGTAGGTTGTAGCAGCAAACACACTGTGCAGTGTTCATTCTGAATTTCTGAAAATGTCAGAAAATTGTCAAAGGCCATCTTTGGTCTAAAGACCGTGACAACGGCCATCTATGAACCTCTCACATTGTACGACATAGTTCCACCAATTAGGAGCCACGGTCACAGAAATTGCCATGATGGCAATCTTTCGTCTGGGACAGACAAAAATTGTGCAGTGTGTCCTGCGCTTTAGTCACTAAATCTCAAACTATCCAAATGCCTGCTGCCAGCAATCCACCTCATCAGTCCACCCCAAGACACTGTACTCCTTTGAGGCAATAGAGCTTTGGGAGCTAAACCTTCTCTATTAATAAATGCAATAAATATTTAGATTTATAGATTTTAATCTGCAATGCCATAACATAAAGGTTAATTTATGTATAGGTAATATGCATTTAATGATAACATTGCAGAGTGAAGAATAAAACATTGAGGTCAAGTTGAAAGTAATGTCCTATCATCTGTTCTGACTGCCTTGTGGCTCAGGTGAGCCGAGTTCGAGTTCCAGATTGTGGACTTTTCCCGATCCCGTCGCCCCTTTCTCTTTCGCTTACTGTCTGCTCACTGTCCTGTCATAATAAAAAGGCAAAAATGCCAAAAATGAATTGTTAATAAATAAATAAAAAGACAATAATGTCTGATTACCTGCAAAAGTTGTTTCACAAGTTCACACTAACAAATGATCAGATAGAGTAAGAGTTAATCCTTTTTGCCGTGCTGTCTGAGGGGATCGAAGGCTCTGTGCTCGTAATTTAGCTCCATGGATTTAAATTAATCTTTTTTTAAATACATTTTCTTTATAATGTATGTGGATTTTTAATTTATTTATTAAAACTCAATTTATTGTAATAATTGTGAAAATGTACAGTATTTCAACATTTAGTTTCACTAGAAATAGAATTGTATGCATATCATAAATACAGTACAGTGTGTTTATATAATTTTTTTTAATTGCTGCGCAGAGGCAACACAATTCAAATGCTTTCATGTGATAACTAACGGGTGGGGTCCGTCTCATGGCAATTCCCTAAGATTTGCGGTACACCACTGACCTATACTGTATACTGCAAAATTGGTGTGTGCGCTTTGGTACTGTGCTATTTTGAACTTGCCGTTTCTCTGATGTGCATTTTCTTCTCTGATTACATTGCTTTATTCATAGTTTATTCAGCCTTTTGCACATATTTACACCACAAAGAAAATGCAAGTAGTATTGTTCTAACATCAAATATCTACTGTCTGAGTCAAAGACTGGACAGGAAATTGACCTTAACCTCCACTTAGCCTGATGGTATCATCTGGGTGGAGCTCACTTGACCCACATCCTTCAGACAAGCATCCTCTTACATGGCAGGTCAAAGAAAGAATTGCGGTCTCTGTAAAGTCTGTGAAACACAGCTCCATTACAGTGTGGCCAGGCTTTGATGAAGTGCCATTCAGAAAGGTCCTGGTATCAGTTCAACCTTTCATATTGTCATAATAATTACACCTAACAGAACTAATGGATGGCACAATAGAAATGAGTTAAAAGCACAGAAATGTGAGAAGATTAATATTATACTCAGGTCAAAATAAAATCAGTATGCTTACTCTTGTAAGCGGTGTCCAGTGGGTAAGAGTGTGTAAAAGAGGATTAATACTACGCCAATTATGGTCATATTTTTGCACTTAATATTTAGTTGATTGCCATTAAAGGTGACAGATCTGTCAGACCCTAAGGATCAACACGATCACATGGTAATGCGTATCAATGGTACGAGTGTGCAATCTCGTGGAATGTATATACCAAAAAATTTCGGCGTGCATGCTAAGCAGTTTTTCACGTGCATATGATACGCACTTTATGGCATGCATATAACGCGCTCTTGTGTAGGTTGGGGGTGGTGGGGTGGGTGGTTTGTCCGTATAATATGCCATAAAATGCGTATCATATGCACGTGAAAAACCGTGTACCACATGCACACCAAAACTTATTTTGGCATATATATTCCACTAGATTGCACACTTGTACTATTTATACGCATTTCCGTGAGATCGGGCTCCTAAGGATATATTTATACAACATATTTTGCTGTATAGATGACTACGTTTTCATTACAGATCCGCAAAAAAAAAAAAAGTGCACACCTATAAATGATCTAACAATGAAGCATGGTGAAGTGCCTTTAGCAAAACTTTAAGACAATAGCATTTCACAATCAAAGCTGATGCCTTTTCAGGCTGCATTTTTGAAGTGTTTGTGCTTTGAGCATTATGGTGGAAGGAGACATTTCCTAAGTAAAATGTTTGGTCTTGGAAGACTTGAGATATTTGTAATTTTTGAATAGTGGATATAGTTATGTCTGCCCGTTTTATTCTGTTTTATATTGTATTATATTCACAATATTTAGGTTTAGTGCTAGGGTTAGGTGCTCAAAAATGTCTAAACTGTCTAAAATTTGTCTGTTTAAATCATATATACAGTTGTTAACAGTTTATGACCTAAGATTGGCATATGGCAGCATCTCGTCTCCCAGAGACGAGAGATTTAAGCATTTTATTTCTGGAAAAATTACTCTGATGACGCAAATATCGTTACTTTAATATCAATTTAATATTAATATTAAATTACTCTGATGATGCAAATATCGTCAATTTAATATCGAGGGAGATTGCACTCACAGCTCAGCTCGCAGCTATAGGCATTCATGAAAACGGAGTGGCCTGCGGAGAAAAGTAAGGCCCTGTCCCAAATGACACCCTAAACCCTTAAAGTCTTCCTCTGAGTCCGCACTTTCCCAACGTAATGCCCCTTTGGCTGCCGGGAAGAAGTCCTCACATAAATCCTCACGTAAACCCATAATAATAATACATTTTATTTGTACCTGTGCTCTTCCTACATGTATAGCAACTTCAAGTGGGAAATATACATAAATTGTTATTAGTTTGCACTGCATAAGTTAAGAATTATATATAGATTAATCCTTCTTAAAGGTACTGAAGTTATTTACTCAAGAACAGAGCATATTTAGTGAGAAATTACTTCTGTTCTTTATATTGTCATTATAAGTAAATACTGTCACTTTAAAAGATCTTCCGCTGTCGCACATGATGAAGTCGCAGTTACAAAACTTACATAATGCGTGACTGTCCCCCATCTGCTCCTCTTCAGAAAATTAAATTCGCTGTCCCATTGATCACGATATTTACACAGGGTTTGGGTTTGTTGGCACGAGTGCCTTCCATCTCTATCGTTAGTTACGTCCATCATCCGTCAGTTTTGTTTTTCCCCGCGTTGTCACTCATCGTCATCTGACCTCACACACTATAACCTCGCGACAACGGCCACCTGTAGGCTACTGCAGGTGGCAGTGTAACAAAAATGACTATGAGTTTAATGTCTCGGGGAATAATTAACTCAAAAGGGATTCAATATTCATGAATTTATGAATATTATTTGCTAGTCGTTCATTACGTATTAAAATTTTCCGATAAGGAAAAATGTTCAATTAAATACAAGTAACCTTTACGGAATTGCTTGAAATTATCTTACTAAGTTTGTCCTGCAAATTAGTTATAGACTTTCAAATCAATTCTCAATAAGGGATTACTGCTTTACGAGCGCATAAGAAACATTAACTTTACTGATCAGGACAAAATCAATATTTCAAATGTTCGTACAGTTTACTTTACTAAAATAGCAGCATAAGCAGTTTAGGTAACGTTAGGACCTTAAGTTTCATTGACTTCGTGTATGTGGAAGAGTAACAGACTCAATTCATTAAATATCTTTTGGAAGTTTAATAAACACAGACTAAAATTAACACTACAATTCACACAGAAAGTACATACTAAATATGCATAAAGAGAGTAGAAATATAGATAGTAAACGAAAGAATATTGTACATAAATGAAAATAATGAATAGACCAAAAATAGAGAGATAGAGAGAGAGAGAGAGAGAGAGAGAGAGAGAGAGAGAGAGAGAGAGAGAGAGAGAGACAGCGTCCACTTCAGTTCGTTACACAGAGCCCTCACGTAGTTAACTTGTCCCAAATGGGAAATAACACGACCCTTTTAACAGCAGTTTGGATTTTAGAAATAAGAATACTTGCTTTAGTTTTGGCTTCTCGCGTGTGTGCGTGTGTTCTGAGTTCAAATGTCCTGAGTTCAAATGTCCAGGGCCGAAGCCTCATGGCAAGAGGTGAGCCGGCTTCAGAGGACGGGAGGAAAGGTCCGAGGACGAGTAGAGAAGAGCCCAAAGAAATGTTTCCACTTGTCTTTTAAGACAATTAATCCACACCCCTTCTGGGTTAGTTTACCCAATCCAGAGGGTGAATTCTGAGAGGGAAAAATTCTCTTTGTCTCTGTTTACGACCTACTTTGCATGTTTTATCAGGTGTCGTAAAGGGTGTCGATTTTATACAGTTTTACTCCTAAATTTGCTAAACATATTAATGATACATTTCATAATCCTATTCTGTGCATCGTTGATTAAGACAAAGAGAGAGGAATATTTAGATATAAAACACGTTATGGCTGGGAGATATTAAAGCAGAGATACATTCTTACACAGGAATACAAGCATTTAAAATGAACTTACATTGTTTATACATCATGATTAGGTTGGTATGACCTAAGGAGCATGCATACACACAAAGATACATCATATACAGTCTAGAACAGTCTTAATTAAAACTTCATAAGGAAAGTGTGTGTGTGTTTGTGGGTCTGTGTGTATTGGGAGAATCTTCGGCGTCTCTCTGTCTGAGAGAATGTGAAGGGGGGAACAGGGTTCAAGTGACCCGATAATCTGATTAAAGTTGTCACAGTTTTCCAAAGATGCTGCCTGTCTCATTTCAATTCGGCCACAAACCTGTCGAAGATGTCACTTGCCCAGACTCGTTGGCATCGGGCCCCTAATTTATATGTGGCTAAAAGCTATCCACCCTAAACATCAGAATTGACTCATCTTTGATCCTGATGTGAGAGAGACCACAGGCGCTACAGCAGTTATCGCGAGGCTAGTTACAGAGCTCAGATTGGAAATGTTTTTTTGTTTTTTTACTCTGGTATTATTATTTTTTAATAACGCAGGTTAAAATACGGGAGATTTACAGGAAAATACAAATACAGGAGGACGGCGGGAAAGAAGGGTAAAATACGGGACTTTCCCGGCCAAAACGGGATACTTGACAGGTATGGGCAGAAGTGCGCATCGAGGGAGCATACTGGCCATAAAGGTGGCGCTCGCGAGCACCCTTCTGAGACCGAAAATTATAAATGGGACACCCTACGGTCTCGTGGACTTACTGGACATTAGCACGCAGTGGCCATTGTAAATCCACAAGACCGAAAGTACATATGAAGCGTGCCATTTGGGACAGGACCTAAGTGTTTCAACTTCTTAAGTTTATTCCTATGAAAGTTAAGCTTCCAAAGGCATGAACTGAAAGCACTCCAGACTAAACACGCGCTGTGAATGTATGCCACGAGTGCGCTTACCTGCAGCGTTTGACCAGTGACACTTGCGCGGCGACTCACTCATTATATTGAACAGACACGTTCATTTAAAAAAAAAAAAATATTGTCTGTTCTCTGAACTGATTTTATGAAAATGAACGCAGTGTGCAAATTATCTAGTTAGGTGGCAATTCTGGGAATTGTTGTCTTTTATCCTCATGAGAAAAAAATACATTTTCTGTCTAGAAGGCACCAAATTCTAGCCTAGAAATCTAGATGCACCCTAGCGGCAGCAAATCTAATCTGTCACGAGTGTCGTCTAGCATCTCTCAAAACCTTCTGAGCTGTAAAAGCCAAACTCTGGTAAGGCCAATCACATAGTCGTGTATAGAGTCGGTGGGCGTGGCCTAACATAATGACGGCTGATTTGCATTTCCGTGCTTCTAGTAAACAGAGAAACTGGCGAACGGCGGTCTCTGGAAGACTTGGAGTTAAGAGTTTCTCTGAGAAAAGAACAAAGAACGGCACTGAAGTCATTCTTAAAAAGTGAAGACATGTTTGGAGTTTTGCCGACCGGATACGGCGAATATTTAATCGTCAACTAGCTCCGCTTCACGTTGCTCTGGTTGGTGTAGCGCTATCCTATCGCGTGCAGAGGGAGTTTGAAAGACAACCGTTTATCCCGCCCCTCGGATTGAGCCCTGTCAATTGGGAGTTTCCAGACCAAACATCTTGATGTGGGTCTGGCTTGTCAGACTAACCAAATTCAAAAATTATTTCACATTTCTACTACATTAATGACCCAGTTTAAATACAGATTCATCGTACCAGCGCTGAAGTACCCCTTTAAGCTCCAGTTCTAACTAAAATGTTTCCCAAAACATACTGATAACGTGCTTTCTCTCAGTGAGAGGTGCAGACAGTATTACAGGACATATTCATCTCGACTCTTTAGTGTTTCAGTAAAAGGAAATATAAAATAAAAATATATAATAAAAATATATAATAAAAATGAAAGAACAAATCCATATTTGGCATGTTAGGGGTGTGTGATACCTCCAAAATCCAAACACATGATAACATGTTGCCATCAAGGTTTTAGTGACACATAATCACACATCTCTAGGCCAGACCCTCAGTCATTCCTCAGAGACCAAACACAGACTTTAGAAAACAAGAAACAATCAATTAAGCAAAATCATAACTGGAAAGATTCATAATAATAATGTAGCAAGATAAATATTAATTAAGGTTTTGATTATAAGTTTAATTTACACACACACACGCGTATTATATATATATATATATATATATATATATATATATATATATATATATATATATATATATATATATATATATACAGTCTTGTTCAAAATAATAGCAGTACAATGTGACTAACCAGAATAATCAAGGTTTTTAGTATATTTTTTATTGCTACGTGGCAAACAAGTTACCAGTAGGTTCAGTAGATTGTCAGAAAACAAATGAGACCCAGCATTCATGATATGCAAGCTCTTAAGGCTGTGCAATTGGGCAATTAGTTGAAAGGGGTGTGTTCAAAAAAATAGCAGTGTCTACCTTTGACTGTACAAACTCAAAACTATTTTGTACAAACATTTTTTTTTCTTCTGGGATTTAGCAATCCTGTGAATCACTAAACTAATATTTAGTTGTATGACCACAGTTTTTTAAAACTGCTTGACATCTGTGTGGCATGGAGTCAACCAACTTGTGGCACCTCTCAGCTGTTATTCCACTCCATGATTCTTTAACAACATTCCACAATTCATTCACATTTCTTGGTTTTGCTTCAGAAACAGCATTTTTGATATCACCCCACAAGTTCTCAATTGGATTAAGGTCTGGAGATTGGGCTGGCCACTCCATAACATTAATTTTGTTGGTTTGGAACCAAGACTTTGCCCGTTTACTAGTGTGTTTTGGGTCATTGTCTTGTTGAAACAACCGTTTCAAGGGCATGTCCTCTTCAGCATAGGGCAACATGACCTCTTCAAGTATTTTAACATATGCAAAATGATCCATGATCCCTGGTATGCGATAAATAGGCCCAACACCATAGTAGGAGAAACATGCCCATATTATGATGCTTGCACCTCCATGCTTCACTGTCTTCACTGTGTACTGTGGCTTAAATTCAGAGTTTTGGGGTAGTCTCACAAACTGCCTGTGGCCCTTGGACCCAAAAAGAACAATTTTACTCTCATCAGTCCACAAAATGTTCCTCCATTTCTCTTTAGGCCAGTTGATGTGTTCTTTGGCAAATTGTAACCTCTTCTGCACATGCCTTTTTTTTAACAGAGGGACTTTGCGGGGGATTCTTGAAAATAGATTAGCTTCACACAGACGTCTTCTAACTGTCACAGTACTTACAGGTAACTCCAGACTGTCTTTGATCATCCTGGAGGTGATCATTGGCTGAGCCTTTGCCATTCTGGTTATTCTTCTATCCATTTTGATGGTTGTCTTCCGTTTTCTTCCACGTCTCTCTGGTTTTGCTCTCCATTTTAAGGCATTGGAGATCATTTTAGCTGAACAGCCTATCATTTTTTGCACCTCTTTATAGGTTTTCCCCTCTCTAATCAACTTTTTAATCAAAGTACGCTGTTCTTCTGAACAATGTCTTGAACGACCCATTTTCCTCAGCTTTCAAATGCATGTTCAACAAGTGTTGGCTTCATCCTTAAATAGGGGCCACCTGATTCACACCTGTTTCTTCACAAAATTGATGACCTCAGTGATTGAATGCCACACTGCTATTTTTTTGAACACACCCCTTTCAACTAATTCAACTAATTGCCCAATTGCACAGCCTTAAGAGCGTGCATATCATGAATGCTGGGTCTCATTTGTTTTCTGACAATCTACTGAACCTACTGGTAACTTGTTTGCCACGTAGCAATAAAAAATATACTAAAAACCTTGATTATTCTGGTTAGTCACATTGTACTGCTATTATTTTGAACAAGACTGTATATATACACACAGGTATATTGAAGCAGCAGTGGATTTCAGAATCCCCCTTTCACAGTATATGTATTGTGAACTGCTCCAAGATTTGGGTTGAAGATCCAAATGCAGCTTTATGTGGACAATCCAGAATCATAGTCCATATAACAGGCAAAGACACAGGCAAATAATCCAATGAGCAAAGGAGCTGAAAACACAGGCAAAGGTGTAATCCAGAAAAACAAGACACAGGAGGAGACCAGGATAATGCTCAGAAATGCAGTGTAACAACATACAATACTTCGCCAAGAATGAGTGAAAACAAAGGGCTTGGATGTAACAATATGTTATAATGACAAAAGCATATAATTTAAAGGTGCCCTAGAATTTTAATTGTTCTCTGATATCTAAATAGAGAAACCCAGGCTCATTGGAAATACGTGACTCTGCCTACATTTTTGCAACACCCGAATTATGTACCTCCAGGTACGTTTACCTGCACTTTTGGAGTAAAACGTCCACCGGAGGCGCTAAGTGGTAATATTTTTTCTCCATTCATGACATCTTGACTGATCTCACAGAATGAATATTCATAGCCTAATTTTATATTTTGGAGTAACTAAATCCACTCCTACCCTAAACCTACCAACTCTCAACAATATAAAACACGTAACAGTAACAGGCAAATAAATGTACAGTCATGTATTTATTGAAAAAACGGACAAAAAAACTGTATAAAAGTATTAACTCATGTTGCATTCCAAGTCTTCTGAAGTCATACGATATCTTCATGTGAAAAACAGAGTTGATCTTAATGTTTTAGTCGTTGAAATGATGATCGCGCTCCTTTGCGAACAGAACATACACGCACTCGTTCATTCATATGTCTGATTCAAATAATACACACAAGTTGAATGACACGATCAGTCACGAGACACACAAGAGCCAATGGCATTTTACAATCAAAGCTGACGTAATGACGCAATTGGACACGAGACACACGACTGCCAATGCTGTCAAAGCTGACGTGATGTTTTTTCTGGCGGCAATATTTGAAATGTATTATTAATCTTTGGCGGATGGATTCGACGTTACTGATTGCTTTTGGGGATTTTCTTCACACAAATCAATCGTTTGGCCTCGGAACACTTGGAATATTTGTACTTTCTGAATAAATTATGTATGCAGTCGTATCTGCCTGTTATATCCTGTTTTTTATAATACACAAATGGGTAGGTTTAGGGAAGAGTTTGAGTTACACTTTCAAAATGTGTCTGAATATGTGTGTTTGTCCACAAGGTAAATGGATTTATAAACATACTAAATTTTTTTTTTTTTTGAAAATGTAAAAATGCAGAATGTTTCTTGTGATGGGTAGGTTTAGGGGCTGTGTGTGTGTGTGATGGGTAGGTTTAGGGTTAGGGGCAGTGTAGGGGGATAGAATGAAACGGCGTTGATAAACACGCTAAAAAGCGATTATGCGTCTTGATAGCACGTCAAAATGGCATACGAATTGGCGTGTCATATATACACCATTTCATGAGATCAGTCTGGGAATGGAGAAAAAATATTACCACTTAGCGCCTCCGGTGGACGTTTTACCCCAACAGTGCAGGTAAACGTACCTGGAGGTACATAATTCAGGTGTTGCAAAAATGTAGGCAGAGTCACGTATTTCCAATGAGCCTGGGTTGAAATAGAGGGTTTGTGGCTTGTTTAAGGTAAAAAAATTTTTTTTTACAACTCTAGAAATTTTCCCTAGGATGTAATGCTCTGTTTTTGCCTTATTTGGATATGGGTTTAATTATGTATTAAACACAAATAATGTGTTTCGCCACATTAGCGCCAAAACACTATTTATTGTTTGAATTTCACATTAAAACATATATATATATATATACAGTCCCCTCCAAAAGTATTGGAACAGTGAGGACTATTCCTTTATTTTTTCTGTAGACTGAAAACATTTGGGTTTGACATCCAAAAATGTATATGAGACAAACGATCAATCTTTCAGCTTTTATTTCCAGGCATTTACATCTGGATCTGATACACAACTTAGAAGATAGAACCTTTTGTTTGATCCCACCCATTTCTCATGTGACCAAAAGTATTGGAACATGTGACTGACAGGTGTGTTTTGTTGCCCTGGTGTGTCCTATTACATTGATTATTCAAATAATAAATAGCACTAAATGTCTGTACTCAGTTTCAGATTTGGGTTTTGCCTGTGCAGACTGCATTTATAGTTAGACGTGTAACCAACATGAAAACCAGAGAGTTGTCTATGGGTGAAAAACAAGCAATTGTGAAGCTGAGAGAAGATGGAAAATCAATCAGAGCCATTGCACAAACATTGACCATAGCAAGTACAACCATTTGGAATGTCCTAAAGAAGAAAGAAACCACTGGTGTACTTAGTAACAGACCTCGAATGGGTAGACCAAGAAAAACATCAGCTGTTGACGACAGAAACATTGTGAGAGCTGTAAAGAAAGAACTGTTAGTGACATCAGCAACAACCTCAAGAGGGCAGGAGTGAAGGTATCACAGTCTACTGTCCGCAGAAGACTTCATGAACAAAAGTAGAGAGGCTACACCAGAAGATGCAAACCTCTCATTAGCAAGAAGAATAAGAAGGCCAGGCTGGAATTTGCCAAAAACTACAGAGACAAGCCTCAAAACATCCAGTTTTATGGACTGATGAGACAAAGATTAACCTCTACCAAAGTGATGGAAAGGCTAAAGTTTGGAGAAAAAAAGGATCTGCTCATGACCCCAAACATACAAGCTCATCTGTGAAACACGGTGGAGGTAATGTCATGGCTTGGGCTTGCATGGCTTCTTGGGACGGGCTCATTGATCTTCATTGATGATGTAACACATGATGGCAGCAGCAAAATGAACTCTGAAGTGTACAGAAAAATTTTGTTTGCCAATTTACAGAAAAATGCAACCAAACTGATTGGGAGATCCTTCATCATGCAGCAAGATAATGACCCAAAACACAGTGCCAAAGCAACAAAGGAGTTCATCAGGGGCAAAAAGTGGAAGGTTTTAGACTGGCCAAGTCAATCTCCAGACTTAAACCCTATAGAGCATGCATTTTACCTGCTAAACAAGAGACTGAAGGGAGTAACCCCCCAAAACAAACAACAACTGAAAGAGGCTGCAGTGGAAGCCTGGAAAAGCATTACAAAAGAAGAATGCAAAAGTTTGGTGAAGTCAATGGGTCATAGGCTTGATGCAGTTATTGCAAGCAAAGGATTTTCAACTAAATATTAAGTCTTACTCACTTTAATCTATTTTAAGTTAATCTGTTCCAATACTTTTGGTCACATGAGAAATGGGTGGGTTCAAACAAAAGGTTATATCTTCTAAGTTGTGTATCAGATCCAGATGTAAATGCCTGGAAATAAAAGCTGAAAGATTGATCTTTTGTCTCATATACATTTTTGGATGTCAAACCCAAATGTTTTCAGTCTACAGAAAAAAATAAAGGAATAGTCCTCACTGTTCCAATACTTTTGGAGGGGACTGTATATATATATATATATATATATATATATATATATATATATATATATATATATATATATATATATATTTTTTTTTAAAGCTTAGCTTTGTTTAATATCCAAAGCAGGTTTGACAATTTGGCGTGAGATTGAGTTGTGCGGAGTGAGAGCGTGACACAGAGCCTGAAAGCGTCTCACGCCAAATGCGTGAGAGTTGGCAACCCTGTATTATCGTAATGATGTCTTACTAAGAAACTTTCAATTTAATCAGAAATGGGTTCGACAGTCAAGAAGTGGATAAAATCACTACTAACTGCTTGCAGGAATATGGTTGAAATCGGCCCTTTCTTCAGTTTTAGCCGCTGAGAGAATCCTGCTTGATATTGTCCCAGGTTAGAAAAACTGTCCGTGGTGAAATGGGCTGAGCAAACGAACAACTTTGAATTAAATTGTTGCGGTATCTGATTGGAATTAAACTGTCGATATTTTTTATCTGTGGAAAGGCTATGAAAAGTCCTCACATCCCCTGCACAGCCTGGATCATAACTTTTATTTCCGTGATCTGCCATTTTCGCTATCCTCGCGTGACGCTTGTTTAACTGAACTCCAGATGATTCGGCTGCGTAGTTCCGCCTGACATGAACATGTGCTGACATGCAAATGTTGGGGGTGTACATATGAATGATCCCAGTGATTGCGTCACCGGTGGCATTATTTTGAGAATCGCTTGTTTTTCCATGGCGTTTTTCACAAACAAGAATCACTTATGAAGGAGGAGGCAATGGTGTTTGAGACTCACTGTATGTGATGTCCATGTACTGAACTCTTGTTATTTAACTATGGCAAGGTTAATTCAATTTTTCATTCTAGGGCACCTTTAATGATGATAAAAACACTTTGAGTCCGTGTAGTGATGCTAAAGCTTTCTCATTGATAGCAATTGAGTATTAGAAAATAGCTGATCAATATAGCGACGTCTAGGGGAAGCTTAACCATCATACGTTTAAGTCATGTGACCATGGTTCAGTTTTTGAAGCCTTGTGAGCGAGAAAGGATTGTGTTTTTTTTTTTCCATTACAGTACAAAGGCAGTGTGGTCCTAACCAACTTTTGAGTGATAGTTTGAGTGATTGAAACACTGGACCCTGCTCACACCTGTTTTTAGTGTTGCACTTCAGATCAACAGCATCCCGCTCTTACCATCAGGAGTTCAGGGAAGTGAGCTAGAGTGTGAACTTTCCACTTCAGAGTTGCAGCTAGAACATTGTCCTGGGAGGTTCTTTCTGCTTGAAGGGTTTACTTTTCACAATCATCTGTCCAACAGCTGTCAGCTCCACATCTGTCTGGGACACTGGTCCTGGACACTGTCCGTCTAGTTTAAACTCGCTGCTTGAAAGTCTAGTTTGAATTTGCCACTTGAACATCTACGCTGCAAAAAATGCTCTTCTAATTTAGTTTTTTTTCTCTCTCTTTTCCAGTCCAAATATCTAAATATTCTTAAAGATGCATTCACTAGATAAGTAAAATTACATAAGATATATTTTCTTGTTTTCTGGGGAAAAATAGCAAAATGAAGGTTTTTTTGTTGTTGCTTAAAACAAGCAAAATTATCTGTCAATAGGGTGAGAAAAATAATCTTATTTCTGTTTGGGACGAAAACAAGATTTCAATCAGAAACAAGATTATTTTTCTCACCCCACATGCAGATAATTTTGCCTGTTTTAAGCAAAAACTTAGACTTAAATTTAGATTTTATTTTCAACAAAACAAGAAAAAATATCAAGTTATATCAAATATCAATTGTTAGACATTTAGACTAGAAAAAAAGACAAAATTACTTAGTAAGAAGAGCAATTTTTTGCAGTGTAGTTTGAACTTGGAAACTTTGCATTTAAAGAGCTAATAAAATATTTCTACTCAGATCAATATTTCTAATTATTTACTTGGAAAGTAGCCATGTAATAAGTGGGATAATGTATCCAGACAGTTGTTATCACAAAATAAACCCCTACAGGGTGATGCAATACTGCTTCTTGTCGGGGTCCTGATCCCCCTGCCAGGGCTTATTCTGTGATAACAACCGACTGGATGTACATTATCCCTTACGGAAAAAAAGAAAAAAAACATCCATCAATTATAAAAGAAATCCACATGACTCTGAGTGGTTAATCAAGTCCCTCTGGAGTGAATAGATGGGTTTTTTAAAGAAAAATATCTATAGGACAACTCTGATTGTATCCGTCTGAAAGAAGAATGTCATATACACATGGCTTGAGGATGAGTAAATCATGGGGTGATTTTCATTTTTGTTTGAACTATCCCTTTAAATGTAGAGGGACAGATAAACTTTTTCGGATGCCTGGAAAGTGTTATTTTAGCCTGTAGTAACCTGAAGAACTTTAATTGTTGGAAAAGTCCACGTTGCAATGGTTATATATTGAAATGTGTTGTGGCTTATGTATCTTCAGCTATGTTTCCATCCATCCATTGCTTCAATTTAATGTGCTGTTCATGGTGAATATAAGCTCTCTCTGGGAACAGGCCTTATCTGTCCTGTTTATTTAAGTCTCATAATAATAAGACTTCCACCACACACAGCCAGACTGTTGTGCTTGGTGTTTTCATGCAGAACGTTTTGCCTGGCTGTTTGTGCAAAGCAAGAGCTGAGAACAATTTCAAAAGATTCACAGGCATCTAGAGCTCTCTCTTAGACAGTAGGGTAGCTGGGTTTAAGAAAACCTCAGGTACGAGCAGTATCCTTCCTAGACACTTCCACGAACGCACACACAAGCAGTAGCCTACTACCTCCAAACCGCTCCTTCAGCAAATCCCAATTCACACTACATCTCTCTTCTCTCCTCATCCATCCCTTCAACTACAAATATGAAATGTGCAGAGTGATAACACAGCCAGGAAGTCAATATTTAAAACAAATGTCAGAAACATGTTGAGGCCTCTAGCCCAGATCTCATTCCTAACACTGCTCCTGGGTGAATATTGAGTCCTTACAGCTGTGGATTTAATCATTTCAGTCCTCTTGTGGCCAGTGGGCTTGACAAAAAAAAAAAAGAAGAAGAAGTAAGGAACAAGAAGGAAATTATGCTCCTGTAGACTCACGCAGAGATACAGACGAAGCAACTCTGGTATAATCATCACCAAATTATGCAGCGACAAACTCTAAATATAGATCCGGCACACAGCGTTTATGTCTATTAGTGGTGTAGTGTCAGTTCTTCAGTGGCTATGGTAATATTAGCACTAGAAATACACTCAAGCTAAACAACCTGCCCATCAAATAAACAAATTCAATGAAAAATGATTTACTATATTATGACTTATTACTAAGAAATTATTCAGCAAGCAGCCTTTTAACGTTTGGCATTTAATTTAGTCTAGAAACTCTATCTATCTGCCTGCCTGACTGCCTGCCTGTCTCTAATCACCCAAGTTGGGTTGAAAATGGACAAACCCAGAAATTGAATTGTTTGAACCCAGTGAATGGACCCATTCAAACAACCCAATTTCTGGGTTTGTCCATTTTCAACCCAACTTGGGTTGTTTTTAACCCAGCATTTTTTAGAGTGTGTGTGATCATACACACGGCACAATGCGACACAAGTGTTTTTTACTAGTTTCAAAAAGCCTGCTCTTAAGTCAACAGCGCAGTATTTTTTGTGTTATTTATAGGGTGCATTAGTAAAATGCGCCTATAGGCTCATACACTCTGCTTATTACACTCACAGGAAGTGTAATAAGCAGAGTTGAAGCAGCACACAATTTTTTTTAAATATTACAAATAAAAGTATTCCTCTCTGGAGGAGTGTTCAGTTTTTCTGCTCGTAAATTCCGCCATGTGAATAACAAATCCGCCATGAGCGGATGTGAGCACAAATGGCTTTTACAGTTTTTCTCAGTCGCTTTGGTACATTTATCAGATCCGAATTGAAATTCTCAAACTATCTGTTCAATTCTCACATCATTGTGTCACTTGTGCACATCAAAAAAGCAGTTTCTCATTTATTTGAAAAAGTTTCAAATGCTTTAGTACATCTATGCAAATGATTATGTACAATTCTCTGTTGTTTCCTACATTATCAGTTGCTTATGTCATGTTGATCAAAATGTATTATATTGGGTCTCTGTTGACCCCCCACAACATTTAGGCACAAGCTCATAGCATAAGTCTTTACATGCAAAATGGTTGAACAAGTTATCACAATATGTCAAGCATATATACTTTCTATATTTCCATTAGACTTTTTTTCTAAATCTGTCCTGAATTGGTAAATTGCTCCCAGGTGAATCTTGACTTTCTCTAATGAAGGTGCTTCTCATGAAACATCAACTAGCAGATATATATATATATATATATATATATATATATATATATATATATATATATATATATATATATATATATATATATATATATATTTCTACAGCACCGCATGTACAGTTTTTCCTATGTTCACATTTATTCTTTAGTTTTTTTTTTTGTGTGTGCTATTCGGTGCTGTCTTTTCATTTCTGTATCTCAATGACATGTTCTGTCAATAAAATACATTACAAACAGTAAGAGTGTAAATTTGAATCTTTTCCATTCTCTTGCAATTACACTCACACATACACTTAGATGCAACTTACAATTTACAATAATTGTCATCAAAACTTTAGCCATAGTTTCCATCAGAACACCCCTCCAGAGTAAACTGTTATATTGACAACATGACTAAACAATTTAACCGTCTTATCCGTACACAATGACACAAGGACTTGTCATTCTGATGGCACTGACATGTTCACTGACACAGATATTTACTTTTGAGAGATGAACTAAGCATTTTGAGTAAGAGAGCGGCTTTTGCAGGTTATCCATGGTGTTTTGCTATTTGTACAAATTGTTTTGAGAAATGCACTTACTGTTTTGCAAATTGTGAGTTTGATTCGAGAAATGTACCAAAGCGACTGAGAAAAACTGTAAAGGGAAGATGAGACTCATGAGACCATGACTCATTAAAGAGACTAGGGACAAGTCTTTTGGACTATGCGCGTGGCACACCTGCCATTTTTTTCTGTCGTTAAACTAGCAAAAGTGGATTTGGACATGACCTGGGAGTGCACCTGCACCTATGCTGCCAGACCACACGTGTCAGACCATGTGCTCAGATCAGTAAAATTGTGTTTTCAATCCGGCATCCACTGTAAAAAGCTGTATAAAGCACCAGATCACGTAGAATTTTACACAGCTCATGTTGTCTGTAGCTTTTTGTCTATTGCCATTTCTTAGAAAGATATTTTGCAGTGTTTCGTCAGCAGAACAATCCAAACACATTAAATAACAGTGCAACCCACTGAACACATGTATGTCTGTCCCTCACAGCCCTCACTGCTGTGAATAAAGTCTCTAATGCGTATTTTAAAACTGTACTTGATAGTGCTGATGTTTTATATGGAAAATGTATTTGAAGTTGTTATCTAAGGCTTTTCTGCCTGTCCACCTCAGTCATGGGGGTAATATAAACCTCATGAGAGAGATGGCTCTGTGGTTTTCAGGGTGACAGAAGGAGCCTTTTCACCCATTGTCATAAGCTCTTATCACACTCATGTGACTCAAAAGTGATAGTCAGAGTGTCAGGAATGTCCAGAGTGGTAATGAATGCAATGTTACATGAACTAACTTAAAAAAATAATAATTTTAAATGCATTTTATAAATATGAAAAGGGGGATTCTGAAACCTACGCTTCAGAATACCTATGTGTATCCTAATTCAAATCCATAATCAAAGTGTAAATCAATATTTATCCTCCTACATTATTAATAATTATTTTTTATGATTCTTTCCAGTTATGATTTTGCTGAATCTGATTGATAAACCACTAATTGTTTCTTGTTTTATAAAGTTTGTAAGTGTTCGTTGAGAAGTGCAGTAACAGTGCATGCTCACTTAGCCTGGCTTCCAGTCTTTTTTACTGAAACACTAAAGAGTCGAGATGAATATTTCCTGTAATACTGTCTGTCCTTCTCACCGAGAGAAAGCGCATGTTAACAGTATGTTTTGGTGAACATTTTAGCTAGAACTGGAGCTTAATCAGCTCCAACCATGGAGAGAGACTGTGTTTGTGTGCAATATTATGTGTTACAGATCAGTGTTGAGAATGAACATCCTATGAGATGGGTGGACTTGTTTTTACAGACTGGCGCCTGCTCCAGACCTGGAAGGTCACTACGGGCCTAATTTTGGGGTGAAAGCGTCAACAAGTGACACGACTATGGACACGTGTTTCTGATTAACTGTCAATGTGTGGAAATTTGCCATGACTGTGCATTTTCTCCGAGCCAATCAGAATCCGAAAGAAGACGGGTAGAGAGGGAGCGCGGCCTACAAACTCATTTTGAGACTTGAAGCTGGCTTCAGCTGATGAAACAGCAAACTATTCTTCGGTACAGTTTTCTTTAATTAATTGCACTCCTGACTCTTGATCTTCATTTTTCACTACTGGTATTGGGTCATAAACTGTTAACCCCTAACAAATAACAGCAGGAACAGGAAGTCTTGGGGTTTACTTTGATGCCAGTTGTTGAAACAAATAATAAAATCTCTTTTCAACAAATATTGGCCCTTTTCTAATTCTGGTGCACAGTGAGAGTTATATACGGGTGTTTGTTTAATTTTAGACAACTTTATTGATGAGGCTTATTTGTGTGTGTGTATATATATATATATATATATATATATATATATATATATATATATATATATATATATATATACATATATTTATATATATATATTTAAACAAATTGAAATAAACACAAACCATTTTTTTTTATTAAACTATGCAAAATTGAAAACATTTAATGGTGAATATGCATAATAAACTAAGCCATTTCACATTTTCATTTAGTTTAAAATGCTAAAATAACAACAATTAAAACTGAAATAAAAAATAATATAAAATTTAAAAGAAAAATAATAAACAAGACAAACAAATATATCCGAAAACTGAAAATATTAAAATTCAAAATATGAATATAAACGACGTATGATGGCATCAGTGGCATATCACTAGTGATAATAAAATAATACTGTTAAAATATAATTTCCACCACTAAAAGTTTACAATTCATTCACAGACACGCATTAAAGAAGTTTTTTAACTTTAAATTTTAAGCTTGAGCTGTCCTCAGGACAAGTGTATTTATCAAAACGGGCTTGACAAATCTCATTTTAACCTAAGTTATAGCAAACTTATTCCGAAAACAATTACTTTATACAAGACACCTTAATTAAGCGATTCCTGAAATGTGAGATGAGAAGATCTCTGTTCTTTTTTCACCCACATATGCATTTTGGCAAGAGCTGAAATTATTGTAGGCACTTCATTTTCAAAAGGTTCAGCTAGTGAGTATTGCATTAGACTTTCAAATAAACTTGAGCCCCTTTCTCATAAGAGATTGGCACCGCAATAAGGAAAGTGATTTCCAAGTGTTGCAGGACTGAATGGCCTGGGGTGTTGGTTAACCATACTTCTATGTACTTCCAGACTGATATCAGAGAATGTAATTGGAGTCGGAACAAGTGTGTGCCATTTCCATTTTTACATTTCCTTCTCTTTCTGGAGGACGGTTGGTGAATTGCTGGGAAGTGGAGAATTATCTCAGCGTTACGGCTTTAACTGCGTTCAAAGGAATAGGCATAAAACACTGACAAGTTTAATGGAAAGAAACTTTTTAAATCCTTTCCACAGAAAGTTAATTACCGACACCACTACTGGCATGATGAAAAATGTCATGGCTTGTGCTATCAAGACAATTTCCTTAAATTAGCATTACTTGATTCGAAAAAGGACTGATTTGTACCTGAACAATGCTGCACCACACACCTGCCACAGCAATATTTACATTCATATCATAATTCACTCATGTTTTCCAACATTGGTTCTTGATTGTTCCTGTCTAAAACCCGACGGCTTCTCTCTCCAAATGACACGAGGCTGCCGAGAGAGACATAATCTCGCTCATTATGAGGAACGTAATTGGAGCAGTGTAGTTTGCGAGGATGTTATCGGAAATAAACAGCACGTCAGGCGGCCGCCCCCCTGCCTCCGAGCTCATGGGGAGCTGTAATGAGACTAATAACATTAGCTGTCTGGGCAGGCCTCTCTCCACTCTTCCATCCTCTGCGGGGAGTCAATCGCGAGGCCGCAGAAAACCGGGCATGTATGGGGGGCTGGCCGTTTCATCGCAGCAGTGTTCCACGAGTCTTGACATTGAAGATATCAGCAAGACCAAGAGTAATGAAATAGAAATAAATAAATAACTGCCAGCATTTCTTTAAGAATTAATGAGCCCTTACTGATATTCTGCTCTCATTATTAAAATATTAGGATACATTGTCAGGGTCTTTTTAAATAACTTTATCCAAAGTTGCTAATAGCTAAAACTCTAAATCTATTTATCAGTGATAAACTGGGTATGAATTTTACTGAGGCATAAAATTGTTTGTACATCCACTATACATTTTAAGAACGCTTATAAGCTGCTTTTGCTTATAAGCATCGCTATTACAATTGCTCATAGACTGTTAGCGTTAGAGGTTGTTCCAACTGCTAACTATTAAAGGAATAATTAATCCTAAGTAACTGATGACCATTGATGAACGTTTCTAGCCTGAGATTCTAGGCAGAATATTAGTGTGATACTGCTCCATTGGGCTGTGATTATGAGGCATTTCAACCGAACCAGAAAAAAGAAAACGCCTCTGCACTCGATTGGATAAACCAACAACCTATCAGAGCAATGGAGTAAGTGACGAGAGATGCAACTCAACGCTGGAAGAAGAATAAGAAGAAGTGAGATATAGAGATCAGTGGTGTAAACATAGCCTGATGTCATCATAATCAATTCTAGTCAGAATATGAGTCTGATCCTGCTCCATTGGGCTATAATTATGGGGTGTGTTTCAACCGAACCAGGAAAGACCTCAATTGGATAGACCTACAACCAATCAGAGCAATGGAGCAATGGATTCTGATTGAAAAATAATAATAATAATTTAATATTTTTTTTTAATCAATCATTAGGAGGTGTGGACTTTCCTATTCTCATGGAATTATCTGAATCATTGGACATTCTCCAGAGCGCAAATACAAATACGCACTGGAACATTTACTAATCCGTTTCATCAATATAATAATAATAATAATAATAATAATAATAATAATAATAATAGATTTAATTTATAACACACTTTTCATTCCGAAGAATCTCAAAGTGCAACAATGGAAATAGTGAAAAAATAACAAAAATGAATAAAAAGTAAAAATAAAGATTAATACAAACACATAAAAGCCTTTCTGAACAGAAAAGTCTTCAGTTCAGCTTTAAACTGCTCCAGGCTCTCCAGGCTCCTCTCAGCTCACTGGGAAGGTGGTCCCAAAGCCGTGGTGCAGCCGAGCAGAAAGCTCGATCTCCAATGGTACGACGCCTGGTGATGGGGACTTGAAGAAACAGGTGGCCTGATGATCTGAGGGTGCAGGTGGACGATTTCAAAGTGATGAGTTCCTGTAGATATGGAGGTGTATGTCTAGTGATGCATTTATGTGTGAGCAGGAGGATTTTGTAGTTGATCCGGGATGAAACAGGAAGCCAGTGCAATGAGTGTAGGATGGGAGTTATGTGATCATATTTACGGACTCTGATAAGGACTCTGGCCGCACTGTTCTGGATGTATCGAAGCATCTGGATATTTCTGCCAGAAATCCCACTGAAGAGTCCGTTGCAGTAGTCCAGCCTGGTGGGGAAAAAAACATGGTCAAGTTTCTCTGCATCTGGAAGAGTTAAAAGGGGACGGAGTTGGAAGATTCTTCGAAGGTGATGGAAGGAAGTTTTATAAATATGCTTAATGTGGTCATTAAAGGTCAGCTGTGGGTCAAACGGAACCCCTAGATTTGTGACTGAGGTGGAGAAAGTGTTGACCTGGCCGTCAAAGATGAGCTAGAATAAGAAAGAGGAGTGGACCTGATGAGGGGTGCCAACCAGTAGTGCCTCAGTATTACCAGAGTTCAGCTGGAGGAAGTTAGTTCCCATCCATGCCTTAATCTCCTCAAGACATGTGGTGAGTCGTGACAGAGCTGCGGAGGGGCTCAGGGCAGTTTTGATATAAAGTTGCGTGTAATCAGCATAACAATGAAAAGATAGTCCATGCCTGCTGATGACAGGACCAAGAGGAAGCATGTAGAGGATGAATATGTTTGGGCCAAGAACCGACCCCTGCGGAACACCACATGTAACAGGGAACAGACTGGACTCACATTCTGCAAAATTAACACGCTCAGTCCTGTCAGCAAGGTATATAATATACCAATATATAATATAAAGGTATATATATAATATACTCAAAAAAAAAAAAAAGAAAAGTTACAGTGCTGTCACTGTGGCTGTACCCTAAGGTACAAAAGTGAAAAGGTACATCTTAGTTTCCTCTAAATGGTACATATTATTACTAGGGCTGGGCAAGTTAACACGTTATTATCGCGTTAACGCATTAATTAATTAACGCCGATTTTTTTGTTGTTATTATTATATTCAATGTAAACAGCGATTGATAATGGAGTGTATCTCTGCCTTTGGTAACAAAGTCGCGTTGAGGCTCGCGCTGCCTGTCTTTTTGTGAGAGACATTCGTGGAGATCAAAACAAGTGAGCAGCAATATAAACTCACAGAAGAAAAATACTGGGGTAAAACTGAGGTTTTTTTAATTTTTGATATTTATGATTTATGATATTGTTAATAACACAAGTCGACTTTGCAATCGTGAATTGTGTAGCATGAATGGTGTAGCCTAGTTCAAAGTAGCCTAATTAACATTAAGTTACTTAAATTTTAGATCCAAACAACCTTTTTTGTTCCATTTCACGCATGATTTCACCGACGAAAATAGTTCCAGAGGAAAGCAACACTCAGAGCGGTTTGTTAATAAATGATTCAGCGTTTTGAATTAATTAATTGAACGAACGACTCAATAACTCACTAATGAAGACGATCACTTGCTGCCCCCTATTGGCGGTTATGTTTAAAAGTATGATTGTATGTTTTATTTAGAACATGAATCATATAACATTATTTATTGCAGCTGTATTTTTTGCCGTTTAAATTATTTAATTTGATTGTAACAGCCTATAGTGTCTTTACTATTATAACTGAATTTATTAATCAAATGTAAGAATTTAATATGAACGAAGATGCATACATTTAATAAGATTTTTAAAAAATTAAAATTAAATAACACCTTGGTCTGAATATCACAAATATGCAGATTTAATTCGGCCTATGTAAAATCTGACAGAACACTGATGAGAATATTACTACAGAACAAGGGCGTAGGTTTGGTCTCAGCTTTGGTGGGGACATCCCACCAGGTTTGCCCAGATTATATAGTCTATTATTTATTATTGAGTATGGAAATGCAACATAGTTTAGGAATGAACGATTATTAATTTATGAGGCTTTTCAGCCCAATCCAGTACCATAATAATAATAAAAGACAAAATACTCTTTAATTGTCAAGTTCATAAATGATTTTCAAAACTGATTTGGAAAAAACCCACAACATGCACACAAAATTACTTATTTTCAATATAAAAAATGATTGTGGACTGGATTTATTATCACATCTTATCACATTATTGAGCATGTCAAATATTAGTAACAACTTTAGATTTGATGCATTGTTAGTTTTTGTACAGGATCAGTTTGTTTCTCCCTCATTTACTGTTTGTGGCTGTTTTTGCCCCATTGACTTCCATTATAACCACATTTTTTGATTTTAAAGCCATAATGCTATATAATCATGCACAATCACTTTTTATATTGAAAATAAGTTATTTTGTTTGTACGTTTTTTTTTCCAAACCAGTTTTGAATCAGTTTTTGAACTTGGCATTTAAAGAGTGATAGTAGTGATAAGAGTGACAATTAAACAATGACAGCAGCTCAACAATGAACATGGAATCAAGTAGGCCTATGCAAACTTGCAACAGAACACATTTTATATTAATTTACATTTGATTATTTTATTTATTTCTAAAGAACTCTTTAATAGCCTATATTGGTGCACTTTAAAGGGATGGCTAACCCAAAAATAAAAATTCTGTCATAATTTACTCACCCTCATGATGTTCCAAACCTGTATGAGTTTCTTTGTTCTGCTGAACACAAAAGAAGATATTTTAAAGGAAGTTTGTAACCAGGCTGCTTTGGGGCACCATTTACTTCCATGGTAGGAATTCAACATAACAAAGAAATGTATACAGGTTTAAAAAGTTAATTGACAGATTTTTCATTTTTGGGTGCACTGTCTCTTTAAGCAGTCATTTTGAACCAGTAACCACTTTACTGAAAAAAATGTTCTGAAATTCAAACATTAAATAAAATTTTCTTTATTAATTTACTATTATGACTATATTATTATGCAATTATTTGTCACATTTTTATCTAAATATTTTTTAAATGTCAAACTTTATATGACAGGATTATTTATTATTAATATAGCCTATAGCTAAATTATAAATTAATAACATTAATTAGGCTATATTAATTAACCGGTCTAATGACTAGAAAAATAAGTCTGCCAAGCTTTGATAATGTTTGGAAAATTATATTAATATATTATCCATTAAAAAAACAATAGGCCTACCTAGAAGCACGGATGTGTCCGTCATCGCTGCTGCTTTCAGTCAGCAGTCTGAGACACTGAAATGCTTCTCTGCAAAGGTTGCAGTTTGTCTTAGGTTCATCGTAAGTTACTGGACAGACTCACTGATACCTTTTTTTTTCTATTCAGCCCTATATCTGGAAATCCTCTTGCGTTTAAACGGTGGACGCGAGCTCGACATGTTTTTAAAAAAGCGTGCAAGTTTCCAGCGCATGTTCTCGAGACTCCGTCGCTATGGCAGCAAAGCTGCTAAAACCCAATCTTGTGCATCGCGTCCCGTATTGGTTTGATACGGCGGGACGCGTCATTTTGCTTGTAAATACGGGAAGATACGGAATCGATCCATATAGCAGCACAAAGGAGTTTGCTAAAATATTGGTGGGGACAATTTTGCCATCTTAAAATATTGATTGGGACTAGTACCTAGCGTCCCCCCCTAAACCTACGCCCATGCTACAGAATCAATATACCACCAATTTAATTTAATTTGATTAAATAAATGTTTAAGTTATTATTTACAAGAAATAATGTAACTGTTACTAACTTTTAACTGCTGTAAAAAGCACCTTATTTGTTTAAAGTGTTTGGAAACCATATGTTATTGCACTTTTGTTCATATAGCAGCAGTTTTGTAATCATTATTGATTTTTGCGCATACTGCGATTAATCGCATAAAATCATGCGGTTAATCACGATTAAACATTTTAATCGTTGCCCAGCACTAATTATTACCTTAAAAGTACTAGTACCTTTTCACTTTTTTACTTTAGAGTACAGCCACCGTGAGAGTGCTGTACCTTTATTTTCTGACAGTGTTTGATATTATTACAGTATCAACTGAGGGTTTCGTTTGAGGGTGCTTATTACTCTCAAGCACCCCTAGAACAAGGCCTGTCTGTATAATTCGTTCTTCCTCTTCTTCTGAATCCATTTCTGGTTCAAACATATATGGCTGAATTAAACCAATATTTCGACTTGTTATTGTGTAGCATGTACTACAGTTGACCGAGTGGATCAGTGATTCTGAGCTGGTGTGAGTGAGTGGAGGCAGGGGGCTAATTTGCAATTTTCATGAATCTGCATTTACAAAATGAATCAAGCATGTGGAGTTAAATTCAAGCTATTTAAAGGCTAAATAAATTATTTTCTCTACAGGGGGACTTAATAACCACCTAGCAAGCACTGGGAACACCTTGGCAAGTATTGCAGAAAATACACAAAATCACTGACACAACCTAGAATTGTAGTGGTGAGTTTTGCAGATGTAAACGCCACTCACATTTCCTTCAGTTTACATGAGACTATTTATAGTCTCATCATCCGCTATAGTCATCATCCGCTCACACTTCAGTGGAAATCAAAAGTAGAACAGTATTGGTTATCATTGACTTCCATTGCATGGACAAGAAAGACAGACATTTCTGATTTTCATGAACAACAGAAAAAGAATCAAAGAGGTTAGGATTGAAATGAAGGTGAATAAATGATTAATTTAGGTTGAACTACCCTTTTAAATAATTTAATTAGGTCAATATTTTAACATATTTTAATGTTAATAAGTCAATGTTGTGTGACATTTGTACTCTGTAAAATGTCTGTTTTCACTGTTATGTGGTAGTGGTGCTATTACACATCTTCTTAAAGAGTACTGAATCTCAGGGTTAAAAACACAGGTGAAGAAGCCATCTCATGTAAGCAGATGCGTATGTAAAATAATGTGATCATCAACATTAAACAGCATATAAATCAAAATTAAAGTGCTTTGATCATCATTCTAAATCAGAGCTGGATGTAGTCCTGGCAAATCATGATTTTCTCAGTTTTTTTGCTCAAAATGTAGCTTTTTTATGAAACTAACCCATATTAAAATGTTGATAAAAAAAGGAATGCATGAATGTATTTACATTTATTTATTTTTTAAAGCAGAGGGTCAGTTCTTTCTTTTGATTGAACTCTATTTTTTTGACTTTGTTGAAAATGATCAAAAATTCTGGTAGTGGCTGGCAAAGTTGTTCAAAAATGCTAACAAGGAAAAAGTTAAGTGCATTTTGTTAATTATTTAGTCATTCATGCAGCTTTAATCAGGTAGGGAATATGGACTGTTTGTATTTCTTTTTTTTTCTTTTTTTTTGGTCAAACAGCAGGACTATTTAAGAATCAAAATCTGCTAAGGGGTAATTAATTGTAACGCATTAACAAAATTATCTAATTAACCAATCACATGGCAGTTGCTTCAATGCATTTAGGGGTGTGGTCCTGGTCAAGACAATCTTCTGAACTCCAAACTGAATGTCAGAATGGGAAAGAAAGGTGATTTAACCAATTTTGAGCATGGTTGGTGCCAGATGGGTTGGTCTGAGTATTTCACAATCTGCTCATTTGCTGAGATTTTCATGCACATCCATTTCTAGTTTGCAGCAGTCCTTTGGGAGGAAATGCCTTGTTGATGCTAGAGGTCAGAGGAGAATGGGCCGACTGTTTCAAGCTGATATGAGCAACTTTGACTGAAATAACCACTCGTTACAACTGAGGTATGCAGCAAAGCATTTGTGAATCCACAACACACACAACCTTGAGGCAGATGGGCTACAACAGCAGAAGACCTCACCGGGTACCCCTCATCTCCACTAAAAATAGGAAAAAGAGGCTACAATTTGCAAAAGCCTAAAAAATTGGACAGTTGAAGACTGGAAAATGTTGCCTGGTCTGATAAGTCTCGATTTCTGTTGATACATTCAGATGATAGAGTCAGAATTTGGCATAAACAGCATGAGAACATGGATCCAACATGCCTTGTTACCACTGTGCAGACTGGTGATGGTGGTGTAATGGTGTGGGGGATGTTTTCTTGGTACATTTTAGGCCCCTTAGTTCCAATTGGGCATCGTTTAAATGCCACGGCCTACCTGAGCATTGTTTCTGACCATGTCCATCCCTTTATGACCACCATGTACCCATCCTCTAAAGGCTAATTCCAGCAGGATAATGCACCATTTCACAAAGCTCAAATCATTTAAAATTTGTCTCAACCCAATAGAGCATATTTGGGATGTGGTGGAACGAGAGCTTCATGTCCTGGATGTGCATCCCACAAATCTCCATCAACTGCAAGATGCTATCCTATCAATATGGGCCAACATTTCTATAGAATGCTTTCAGCACCTTGTTGAATCAAAGCCATGTATAATTAAGGCAGTTCTGAAGGTGAAAGGGGGTCAAACACAGTATTAGTATGGTGTTCCATACTAATAAATAAATACTCTGAACCCCAAGTGGATTTACATGCTGAGACAGTCAAAAAGTGTAAGGTTGTACCCCGCTCCCCCCAATAGTAAAAAATACATTTAAAAAAACTTGTTGCATTATTACCCCTTAGCAGGTTTTAACTCAAAGATTTAAAGAAAGAGTGACTAGTTATATAACCTAAATATTTTGACCTAAATTCATGAGGTTATCGAAGTCCATAGACAAATCCAGAGATGATGTCTGCTGCATTCAGTAGCATAGATCAGGCAAAGGCCAAACAAAGTCACAATGATCAAGCTTTCAGGATGAAAGCAATTTGTCACCTTTTCTATTTATTCTCTCTAAAGCGTTGTCAGCTGTAGCGAGCTGTGCCGCGAACGTGTTTGCAGTTGACATCGCAGGTTTGTGCCAATGGTCCCGACTGACTTTTTGTGTCAGGGCTGTGAACCTCCTGTCAGTCATTTCTGATCCCAGTAGGAGGCGGGGTTATGGAGGCCTGCTCCCACCCCCTCTGAGACCCCTCCACTGGGCACAGCTAGAGCAAAGGCCACCGGGTGGCTGGGAGTGACAGATGGAGCTCATTTGAAGTCATGATGAACTTCAGCTAGAAAGAGTTGAAGCGTCTGGAGGGAATGATGGGGGAACACAGCAGATAAGAAGCTTATTGTGAATACTGATGTGTAGGAGGAAAAAAATGAGGGGGGTGGAGGGTTTGAGCAAACCTGGGGAGATTTATAATCCAAGCGTGCGTGAGCAGTCAATAGGAGATGGATCATCAGAAAGAGTGAAAGAGACACAGATACAGAGAGATCTCATTTGACAGCATTGAAAACATAAGCGATGCGATCCCGACGTGACGGTGGTTACAAATAGCGGGCAGCATTATTAAGGTGTTGCTTAAGATGCCTTCATTTTGGGAAATTCTAAGGTAGCATCAAATCATGTGCATTGCATGAAGGTCCATCCCAGTCAAAACTAGAGAGGGAATACTATTAATGGAAATAATATACCATAAAAGGAGGCTTAAGTGTGAACTGAATGATTTTGGATACTTAATTGCAATAAAATAAAAATGTATTATTAGTTTAAATCAAATGCAATCTGAATTTTAGAGTGTTTTTTGACCCACTTAAAGGGTTAGTTCACCCAAAAATAAAAATTATTTCATTAATTATTTAACCTCGTTTCATTCGACACGTAAGACCTCCGTTCATCTTCGGATCACAAATTAATATATTTTCATATATTTTTACTTCATTGACACCAATGTAATTTCCTCTCTCAAGACCCATAAAAGGCAATAAAGATGCCATTATAAAAGCCCATCTCACTAAAGTGATTCTACAATCATTTTATGAAGCATCGAGAATAGTTTTTGTATTTTTGAAGAAATTACATGGCCAATAGAAGCCTTTCTGAGCCATCGGATTTCAACAAAAATGTCTTCCTTTGTGTTCCGAAGATGAACGAAGGGTCTTTAGGGTAACGACATTAGGGTAACTAATTAATGACATCATTTAAATTTTTTGGGTAAACTAACCCTTTAAGTAGGACACAAGTACATCTTTATATGTAATTACATAATTAGTGTTTTTGAAATATGTGTTAAAGTGTAACCTACTGACGAATGTACTGAAGCATTAATGGTAAACGAAAATATACCTTCTAAATATACCTAAGCCTACTTTAATGTAATTTCTATATTTCTCAATATCATGTATTTAAATATAGTTGTAATTATACATTTGTAACAAAGAAGTAATTTAGTACATGCTGTATAAAAAAATAAATAGACATTTTAAATGTAATATCGAATGACACAAAATTTTAAATTATAATCACTTGCTTAATATGTTAGTCAACATGATTATTAAAACAATGATTTAAAAAGTAAACTTATATGCGTATTATAACAAAATTCGCATTCAAAAGCATACTTCAGTGTAAAGAACAAATTAACACACTTAGGCCAAGCAAGTGTACCTTCTTGTAGCAGACTTAACTGCTCTTTTATTTCTATAATACTATATTATTAGCAAGTACATTTTTTGAAAATATACTTTTAAAATTTGCTCATTCAATACAATGAAGCACATTTTTTCATAAGGATACTTATTCGCCCTGTAATTAAAATAAAGAAATTGAGTAAGTAGTAAGTACAAAACAATAAACCCCTCCCCCACCCTCTGACCTGATGGTAGAATTCTCTTCAGTCACCACCAGAGCAGTTCCTTCTTCTTAGCGTCGCATTATTGGTGCATTTTCTCTGTGAAATTCAGGTTTGTGTGTTTTGTTTTATCTTTCAGCAACGAATGAAGCAGGATGGCGGTCTTAAGTTCAAAGTACACCCGCAGACCGCGAGCCCAACTCAGGCTTGAGAAACAGCGCTGATGCGGTGGAAATGGGATAACAGACCAGTTGATTACACTTGAATTACTTAAATGTTTAATTTTTACTTCTAAAATGTTTGTAACATGAGTTTAAATGTTGTAAAATGTTCTTTACATGTCAAAACAGTAATATACGCTGTATTGCTGTATTCGTCGACAATAAAGTTAATGTCATGTGTTTGTGAGTATTTTACAAAGGTTTAAAGGAAAATAAAGTTATACAAGTTAATAATACTCATAAATAAAAAACACTTCATATTAGTCATAAATATTGTTTTTACCCATTTTTTTCTACTCAATTGTTACAAAAGTTACTCCGATATACTTTTTTTTTTAACTTACATTTACTCAGTTCATACAGTGTCTGTAATTAATTTCACTGCTTTAAATGTTCAAAAAAAAAGTGTAAAAATGTTTCACCAAACAGTAATCATAGTAGAAGTTTTTAGAGTGTATGACAAGATTACTTTAAAAAAAAGAAGCTGATACTATAGAGTGAAGAGTTGAAATAACAGAAGATATATGAATATGTGAAACAATAATAATTGACTTTAAAAATGCACTAACTTTTTTCTTTTTTAATCAACATTAAAATAAAAACCCTGACTCCCAAGTATGTGTACTTTTTATTAGAAATACTGGGCTTTTTTGTATCTCTCAGTGTAACTTTATTGTATCTCTCAGTGCTCTGCCAGATGGATAGTCCAAATGTAATAGGGTCAGTTTCATCAGGGGGAGTTGAGTTGGTGGTTTGGGTGTGGCACTTGCTCTTTTCTTGTAGTGGCTATATTGTGCAGTACTGCACATGCAGCCCCTATCTGGGATGCTTCTCTGTAGTGATCTTCTCAAGCCACATAGACAATTAAATTGTGCCTTCAGAATACCAAAGGTATTCTCAATTCTGATCCTGGCTTTGCTGTGGGCCACATTAATTGATGTTGGAGCCTTGTGTCTGTTACAAAAAGAGAGGGCATGGAAAACTGGAGACAGTGAAACAGAGTTTATTGAACACAACCAGGATGAGAACGGAAGAGGTAAGGGATGGCAAATCGAATCCAACGAGAGTGACACAATGGTAATACTGTACGTCTCTGTTGTAGGTGTTTGGCAGATTGGGAGCCTGGAGCGATGGAGACAGGAGACAAGATGCGGAGACACTCGGGAGACAAGGAGACATAGGTAAGTATTCATGTGAGTCCGTGGAAGCAAGCATCAGCATTACATTTACATTTATGCATTTGGCTGACGCTTTTATCCAAAGCAACTTACATTGCATTCAAGGCACACATTCTTGCTTTCATTGTCATTTCTTGCTTTCCCTGGGAATCGAACCCATGACCTTGGCGTGGCTAGCGCCACGCTCTACTGGTTGAGCTACAGGAAAGCATTAGTGTGTGCAAACGAGACCGGACAGTGACTGAGTTAATGTGTGAGGTTTTAGTGCAGGAGGTGATTGCCGTGATGACGACATGCAGGTAGGTGCAATCAGTACTCTGGTGACAGTGATCGTAGTGTCTGGGAGAGGTTGGAGCCTGGTGTGCTTGTAACATTACCCCCCCACGGCCATCTCCTGAGGGCCGAAGACCCCGATTTTGTGGTGGTCTACCTCTACTCCGAGGCGCCGGTCGATCTGGACGAGAGGAGTGGAAGGTCTCAAGTAGGTTCGGATCTAGGATGTCATGTCTGGGTACCCATGATCGTTCTTCTGGGCCGTAACCTTCCCATTCCACAAGATATTGGAGCTGACCACCATGATGTCGGGAGTCCAAGATCTCCTGGACCTCCCTCCTGCAGTGCAGTGCAGTGCAGATGGCCCCTTCACCATCCTGCAGCAAATCAATCCGGTCCGTACAAACTTCAACAACTTCACTGCACTGCACCCAGACCTTCTGTCCTACTTGGAACGTGGGGGCCTCTGAGCGGCAAAGGTCGGCTGTCATCCTGCGTCTGCAGGGAGCCCGTTGAAGTTGGTGGTGTGCAGAGTACCAGACCCTATCACTCTCCCGGAACCAGTAATCAACAGCAGGGACATTGGAGGGTTCCCCTGACTAGGGAAAGAGTGGCGGTTGATAGCCAAGTACGCACTGAAACGGGATGAGACCGATGATAGGCTGGCGAAAAGAGTTTTGTGTGTACTCGGCCCATCCTAAGAACTGGTTCCAGGAGTCCTGATGGCAATGACAGAAGGTATGGAGGAAACGTCCAATTTCCTGAATCTTGCGTTCCATCTGCCCGTTCGTTTGGTGATGATATCCGGATGACAGGCTAATGGTCACACCTAGGAGGGAGAAGAAGGTTTTCCAGACCTTGGAGATGAACTGTGGACCCCTGTCCGAAACAATGTCTTCAGGGATGCCATAATATCGGAAGATGTGGTTGAACATTAATTCAGCTATTTCCAGAGTAGTGGGTAGACCTTGTAGTGGGATTAGGCAGCAGGATTTGGAGAAATGGTCTACCACTTCTAGTACACAGGTGCAGTTCTCGGAGACTGGGAGGTCCTTGATGAAATGCACTCCTAGGTGTGACCATAGGTGGTTGGTCACAGGCAGAGTATGGATTTTTCCAGCTGGTAGGTGACATGGACTCTTGGCCATGGCACATTCCCTACATCTCTGCACATACCTTCTGACATCTGAGGCCACCAGAAGCGTTGGCGTAGCAGTGAGAGGGTTTCATTGACCCCAGGGTGACCAGTGCCCGGAGAAGTGTGTGAGGAGTGGATTAGTGGAATGCAACGTTATCTGGTGACAAACTGCAGGTCTGGAGGACAACCCGGCAGAACATCGGTGGAGGCACTGGCAGAGGGCAGGGTCTCTTCTGACCAGGTGATCGGGCGACGAAGGTTTGAGCAGGAATGGGTTCCATGGGCTCCAAATGGGCTCCAGCTCCTCTGTGTTCTCTTCAGGACAATGGATGCGGGAAAGGGTGTCCGCCTTGATGTTCTTGGTGCCAGGTCGATAGGATATGTTGAAGTGGAACCGTGTGAAGAATAGTGCCCATCTGGCCTGGCGGGATTTAGGCGTTTGACCTCTTGGAGATAACTCAGGTTTTTGTGATCTGTGAGTACCAGGAAGGGATGCTTTGCGCCCTCTAACCAGTCCCTCTACTCCTTCAAGGCCAGTTTGATGGCGAAGAGTTCACGGTTGCCAATCTTATAGTTGACTTCCGCCGGGTTGAGCTTGCGGGAGAAGAAGGCATATGGATGGGGGCGAATGGGATTCCCCTGCTGCTGAGACAGGACTGCTCCCACTCCTGTTGTGGAGGGGTCCACCTCCACGATGAAAGGGAGATCCGGATCGGGATGGACGAGGAGGGGAGCGGCGGTAAAGGCGTTCTTCAGGGGCTGAAAGGCTTCAGTGGCAGCTGGACCTCCACAACGTGTCGGCAATGTTCGTCCAGGCCCCGGGAGTAGATCAGTATATCAGGATGTTGTCGATGTAGACCAGAACGAACTTATGAAGAAACTCCCGGAGCACCTCTTGGCGAGTCCATACGGCATGACTAGGTATTCAAAGTGGCCGGTGGGCGTGACAAAGTTCATCTTCCACTCGTCCCCCTCACATATCCGGATGAGGTTGTACGGAGGTCCAACTTTGTGAACACAGTGGCACCATGGTGATAATACATGGCAGCTGGGATGAGAGGAATGGGGTACCTGAATTTAACGGTGATGTTGTTGAGTGCCCGGTAATCGATGCAAGGCCGCAAGCCTCCATCCTTTTTTGCCAAGAAAAAGAAGAATCTCGAAGCAGCAGGGGAAGTGGCTGGATGGATGTAGCCTTGCTCCAGTGTCTCCTTGATGAACTCTTCCATGGCCTTCTCCTCCGGTAGTGAGAGTGGACAGATCTTTTTCTTGGGCACTGGTTCACTGGGCAGCAGATCAATGGCGCAGTCCCATGGCCGATGGGTAGGCAGCTTGGAAGCCCATTGGGGACAGAAGACAACACTGAAGGGGGCGTAACAAAATGGGACATCAACCGAATGTCGCTCTACTGTACTCTCGATGGATGTGGCACATATATGGAGATCTTGGGAATGAGGAGAGGGACGTACTGGTGGAGATGGGAAGCAGTCCGGGAAACCAGGTGTCACCCCACTTCAGGACCTCTCCTGTCTTCCAGGAGATGACTAGGCTATGCTGCTCTAACCATGGGCACCCTAAGATGATGTCAGCAGTGGATTCCTCTTGAACCAGCAGATGTAAACGTTCCAAGTGGAGGATTCCAACTTGAATGCCAATAGGGCCCACGGAGCAACTAACCTGCCTCCGACTGAAAAATCTGTTTTGTGTGAAATTCAAGAGCAGAAAAAAAAGATTGAAGTTCAAAGGTTTAGTTGATTTCATTAACAAGCAAGCATAGATTTCTGTACATCCAATGTGTACGGACAGTGATTGAGTGAATGTGTGGGGGGTTTAGTGCAGGAGATGATTGCCGTGATGATGACGTGCAGGTACGTGCAATAAGTACTCTGGTGACAGTGATCGTAGTGTCTGGGAGAGGGTGGAGCCTGGCATGCTTGTAACAATGTCAGGGTCAGTGTAGGGCAGGGTAGGGTCATTAAAAACCATAACACCCGATGGGGATTATGGTTAAATGAGTTTAAATGAGTTTAATTAATGGCCTTCCTCAAAACGCTGACCTAAAGCCTAGTTTACACTGCCCGATTTTTCCCCTGATTTTGAGTCGCCGACAGGTTTTGTGAAATCGCCGACAAATGCCTGAGATCATAGGCAAATCGGTGCTCGTGCACGCGAGTGACAATCACGCAGTGTGAATAATCAAAGACGCGATCAAAGAGAATTGGCGACGAGTCACCGACGCCGGTGAGATATTTGGCATGCTAAATATCTGGACCTGTCGGCGATTGAAACTCCTGCTGTGTGAACTGCGTTCTGACTGAAAATTACACCGACAGCCAATGAGAGAGTGAGATACAGGGCAGCAGGAGGTTCAGGGAGGAGTTATAGAGCAGAATATCAGCATTTTAATAGATATATTTACAATTCTATCAAACAGAAACAAAGGCCAAACATTTGCACATCCAGCCACAGCAGCAGCACATTAAAAAATGTTTATTTACCTCAAACTGTCTTTGCAGAACACAATCCTGGCTCCCTTTGTCTCCTCCAACAATTTGTTCCGCCATAATCTTTTTTCTTTTTCTCCACAAAATCAGCGCACATACAATTTGAAGCAAACTTTTTGCAGTTAATCATTTTTAATAACAATTCCAAGTCTCAAGCAAGAACTCGGTCCGACGCACGTGTGATCTCGCGTTGTTTACTTGTCACATCGCACGTGTAGTTGGGAAACGTACTTTGCGCACCGGAGAGAGAGAGTTGTCGGCGATTCTTCCTCTTGTTCAGTCATGCAGTGTGAACTCCTCTGTCGTCAAACCATCGTGTAGTGTGAACACAGCAGTGACTGAATGATACCCCAGATAGTCATGCAGTGTTCGAAAAGAGCAATGACCCGACGAGTTTGAAAATCGTGCAGTCTGAACTAGGCTTAACACATATTCCCGAAAAATTCAGTCATGTACAGAGCCAGGCTAGCATCCAAACTTGTGATCAGATATTCATGGACACAAGTCATCTGAGATTAACAGGCATGTCAGTATAACAGATGGCATTACCATAGGTTCGAAATCATATAGGATTTGATAAGAGTCAAATCCGTTAAAGATAAATTAGAAGGCATCTCGGACTGAACCTGAACATTAAGGGAGAGAATGGATTTTCTGTCCACAAAATCAGCCTCATGCTCACCTAGGGCTGCAGAAATTGCAATATGGGTGCAATCTATTGCACCAGTGACCCTATGAAATCCTTTTCAAAAACATTGGTTATGCAACTTTAAGATCTTTAAGTTTGGCCTTATTCTAAATTATCTTACCAGCTATTTTGTAAAAGCCCTCTTTAATAGCCAGCGTAGTGGCCAGGAAATTAAAATTAATACAATTTATTCCAGCAAAGCAATGATCACTTTCCACATTGCTCTGCAGGCGGTATGTTTGCTTACAACAACATGTGATCATGCAATCGTGAGTTTGATCACAGGGAACACGTGCTCAAAAAGTGTGTGCACTATAAATAGGTTTAGGGATGGAGTGGGTGTAGTTGTAAATTAAAATAAATATTTTTGCTAAATGGTAATATGACAAATGGTGGTAAAAGTTCACACACTGCATTAAAATGCAGTGTGAACGCTAGAGCCCTGTACGGGCCTCAAATCTAGGCCCTAGCCCGGCTCTGGCCCAAGACGCTGAGGCCCTAGCCCGGCCCGTGTCTGACAGCGTATCAAAATTCTCGGCCCGAGTCCGACTAGAGCCCATGTTTTTTTTTTTTACATTGTTGCAGCCATTAAAATTGTTCAGTTTTGTTTTTGATGTCAAAGTAGTTATATTTTTCGTTTCTTTATTAAGTTAATTTAGAAAAATGTTTAGAGCATTTTTTTGTTTGTTAAATGAAAGTTTAAATTTTTTTAAGTGATGACCAAGCGACCAGTGGCCGACAGTGAGTTAACCGCATGTTTAATCAATTTAGATACTGCTTGCAACAGCGCTCACAAACGAAACAAGCAAAAAAATTGAAACAAATAAAAAGAAAAAAAGAACATGCAGGTTGTCTTATACCTTACCTCCGCAGTTCACAGCAACGAAAGCAAAAGATTCAAGATGCATTTTATTCAGCAGCTCATTTCAAATTCAAAGGCCGCAATATGAGAAAGAGCGACCTAAGCACTGGTAAGGTAATTTAGTCTCATTCATTTTTATTGAAGATGATCGTGTTTTTGAGTATCTAAGACTTTAATTTACGGCCATTTGCGTTGGCTTGCTTCATTTGCGGTGATGCGTGTTGCAGTAGCCTCATTGTATCTGAGTATAGCCCATAACATGCTCTCACACATTTATTTTTTTAACTGTTTGCCAGGAGTAAAATTTATACATGTGGTTTAAACAACTAGATACATTTACATTTTTCAGGTTTCTTCTGCAATGCTTTCATCCTTCTGAATTGGTTTGTTAAGTGATCCAAATTAAATGGCATTTAGGCGTACTCCTGGTCATTTCGCAATCAGATAGATACCTGGTCTTAGAAAAACAAATAAAGGAACCAGTTGTAAAAATGCCATAACTTTTGTAGCTGCACTGAAAAAAAGTGCGCGGCTGCGAGCCATCTTGACATTCGCCTAAGCTATTAGTCTCGTGTTGTTTCTACTAGCACAGAACATCTCATTGTACCTTTTAATTAATAACATAAATAAAAAGCGAAGGAGAAGCCTAAAAAAAGGCCTGAAGCCCGGTCCGCGTTTTAGGTATGATGTGAAAATTGTCCCGAAGCCCAGCCCTAGGAGCATAAAAAATTCGGGGCCCGTCAGGCTTGGGCATAAATGCACGGCTTTAGTGAGCGCTAACCGTGCCAGAGCACAGAACAGCTGTGTGCTACTGTCATCGTTAAGACAGAAAACACAACACTATTACTACTTGGATACACTTTTCAATGAATTGTACATTTAGGTTTACAGCGGTCCTGGTTCTCACCTTATTGTCGAACATGATTTGTAGTTTGTCATAAAGCTGCAAATTCCTCCATCAAAGTCAGCAGCCTCCATAATAATCTTCTGATATGCGCAGTGCAAACAAGTGAAAATCGCTTCGCTGCATAAATGATCAATCTTTTGTCTATTAACGAAAGAAGCACTTTTCTTCCTGTTGTCTTCATCGTGAATTACATGCACTCTGGCCTGGTATGTTAAGTGCAATGTGAGTGCAGGCCAGCGGGGCAGGGGGAGGGGACAATCACAACTGTACAAGGCAACTGTGACTAGTGTGAGTGCACCCTAATTATCCTACATTTTACAGTTCAAAAAAAGGTCTTCTTCTGCAGTTTCATCTCTGTATCTCACAAAAGCAAAAAAATGTTGCTTCTTTTGTAGTCTGATTGTTTCGGGGTTTTTTTTCAGTGCTCAGTGCTTTTTCAGTGTACGAGGCACTTATGGCAGCAGTGGCAGCGTTTAAAAAAAACTAATTGCAATTTTTGCAATAATTGGGCCTAGGGTATGGCCTGATTCTAAGTAATACATCTAAACAAAAAGTAGACAAAAGTCCCCCATGCTAAAAGAATGGACTGAACAAAAATACAAAATCAATACATTCTGAAACAGCCCTAAGGCTGTCCACCAAAGCGTTTTTAGCCAGCTGAAAACGCTAGGCGCTCTGCTGAAAACGCCTCGATGTGAGCACTTGAGAGCGTTTTGGCAGGAGCGTTTTTTTTTTCTTCAGTTGAGACTCTTTGCTTGTTATGATAGTGAAAATCCGCGGAAGTGTTGCTAATTTCACAGGTAGTTTGTTTCTGTATAGATTCTATATAACATTGCAGATACAATGTAAAGTATTTGCTTTGGCTCTTGTTTTAAATAATTTTGTTTCATTATTATTGCTTGTTGTCAGATGTTGACAATACACAGAATGTGGCGGTTGGTCTGTGTTGTAATTGTCCTGCCCCTACTCCACTGTGATTGGACGGCTGGGTGAGAAGTGACAGTGATGAGTGCATTTTACTCAAATTTGAACAGTCTTCAACTCTTGGCTTAGCGCTTGAGCATGAATTACTCGCTCAGCGCCTCGGTGCGCTCTAGGCGTTCTAAAAACGCCACGCTCTCATTGAAAACAATTGAAAACGCCAGCCAGCTGCGTGAAAAAACGCTTTGGTGGACACATGGCCTAATGCTGCATTCACACTACAAGGCAGCGACTTTTTCGTTGCATGTGCTAGTGGGCATTCCCAATAATGGTTGCCTAAGCAACGTTTGCAAATTACATTCACAGATGTTACTCCATGTTGTTGTAGACAATAAATCAGCTTTCTTGCCACTGCAAACAAACAGATTGAAAGGAACGGTCTGTATATAAATGGAATCAGTACATAAAATGCCTAATATTAAAAATGAACATCTCTTTGCCATCACCACTGTTTATCTGCAGAAAAGAGCAAATGCTGGTCTATCTAGGCTCACAAAACCATCAGGCTTGGCGTCAACACAGCAAGTACCACAGAAAGTACTAGGCATATATGAAGGTATTTCTTTTTTTTCCTAGCACAATAACAATTCATATCTCTACAACTGCTTGAATCTCCTGTTACAAGTCTCAAATGCAATTTTTTCGCCTTCAAATAGCAAGTTCTGCGCACTCTCACTTTTGATGCTCTGTAGCATCGGTTTGGTGTGTCCCTAACCTTAAGCATGTTAAAATGGTGTAAGGAATTTAGGAATTTGATAATGTACTATTGCGAATGCAGAGAGCACTCTCAGAGAGAGCCAGCCCACACACTCTTCTGATTGGCCGTGATTTTTGATTTTTGTCGCGTCTTGGGCAAGCGGCAACCTCCCGCGATCTCTCTTGAAGCCAATACGGAAGTAATGTAAACTGCAATTCCTCAACTGGCCACTAGGGACAGGCTCCAGAAGGGAGCAGAATCTCATTGAGCCCCATGTTAAAATTCTCAACTTTAAAGCAGAAAAAAACATGTTTACAGCCTGGTACAAATTGTGGTTTTGGCTTATAAGGCTAATTTTGATCTTCATGACAACTCTGAGGGGGGTGAATTTTTTTATAACTCATTCGTTTACGTTATATAAAGCCTTAAGTCTCTGCATAATTAAGGGCGTGGTTACAAGTGGATAGCCATTTATCCGCCGTCTATAGTTATTGCGTCACCTCAGCTCCGCGCACATCCCGCCTTTTTGCCCATTTTCTGTTATCCGGGAGTGACACGCGATGACTCGCTCACAAGATGGCAACGCCCTGCTCGGCCATACTTTAAGCTTCAGAACGGCTTATCGGAATCCTATGGGTGACGTCACGGACACTACGTCCATATTTTTTTACAGTCTATGGTCTTGGGTCACGTCTGGTTTGGACAGATAAATTGCTTGCCACTGGAAATCGAATCACATCTGGTTTGGTCATGGTGTTAGGCTGTTTAAATGTACTTTTCAAAGCTGCTATTTCTGCCAAAGGCCAGAACTAATGAGCAGCATCATGAGCTGTTTATTTCCCCTGTTTAGTATGAAAGGCAGAGTTTGGCAACTGCACGCTTATGACTATTTTTGGTCTTAAATGAATAGACCGCAGGTATGACATTGATCTGGCCATTGATACTTCTGTCCCTCATTAATGCGATAGCAAGAAAGCAAAGTAGACCCACATAGGGTAAGAAAGATGTTTTACTGCCTCCAAGTCCCCTCTTATTTTCTTATTAGCCAGCTGTGGAGAACCATATCATTTCTGTTGACAATTTCCTTAGAGCATCAGGAAGATTCTATTACATCTGTTTTCTGCCTTTTCAGTTCGGAGCATTTTAAGCAGGTTTAAGAAGTGCTTGTAAACATCAAAGGACCACAGTCGGCGGGTGTGCATCTCCAACGATTACATGCTTATCTGTGACCAAAATATTCTGAAGAGGGGGAGGAAGAGAACAAGCGTCATTAAGGAGTCTACAAAGCAATTTCCTCCGTTTAGCGCTTGTTTATTCTGCATGCATTCTTTTGTGCCGAAACAAAACTCCCACATTTAGAGGAAAGAAACCGAATATAAAACATTTTCCCAAAAATTACAGGATAATTAAATAAAATGATGGCTCTATCAGAAAGGAAAGAATGAAAACTCTAAACAGAAAGTATCTTGTATGAATCTGCAGCGTGTGGTGGTTCCAGCCTGTGGCCGGACACATCGCAAAACACGTTTGCGTATAGCTTGAGGGCCCGTGTCTGTTTACCACTGATAAATCTCAAAGCCTTGCAGCAATATTTAATATTAACATCTCAAGCCTGGGAAAAGAAACTGCTTTGAAAAACACTACAAATCTTAAATTAAGTCACTTTATTTTATTTTCTCAGATTAGAAGGCACAATCCAATTTAACTAAGCGAGACATGCTATGAGCTATCAAGCAGAATGTTGATCATAAGGTTTACTTTTTACACATGAGGGAGTTCACTTACAATTTTTAATTCTGATATTGTGTAGTAAACCTTTCTTACACTCAAACAACACTAACAAATGAAATGGGTCAGGTTGGTTCTGCCACTGCCACCAGTGGTTGCCACCAACCACTTTATGGGTGTTTTAATGGTATCTGGAGCTTACAATGCTGTCATCAACCAGCAAGAGGTGTTGCAAAGTTTGACTGATGGCAATTGGCTCTGTTTGTAAGGGAGGACTCTATTAGAAGTGCCATATTGGGCATTCCAATTTCTCCTGTTCATTATAATCTGGTTAAACCTCTGCCATAGTCGCCATATTTTATTTTAGATGGGAAACATTACAGGGTAATAATAACTAAAATGTGGTCTTCCTCACACAAAACCTCAGCACATGACAGCCTGTCAGTGTTTACTGCTGTTATGTTTGACATTTAAGAAAGTTTCTGTCATGTTGAAATGTTGTGGTTGGTTACCATTTTTTTGAAGTGTACAGCTTGTTGTTAGGTTGTGGGTGGCTAAATTAATTGGGTCATGGATTTAGAAATCAGCTTTTGATATACAGGTACTGGTCATATAATTAGAAAACCATCAAAAAGTGTATTTATTTCACTAATTCCATTCAAAAAGTGAAACTTGTATATTGTATTCATTCGGTACACAGAAACTGATATAATTCAGATGCTTATTTCTTTTAATTTGGATGATTATATCTGACATCTAAGGAAAATACCAAATTCAGTATCTCAGAAAATAAGAATATTACTTAAGACCAATACAAAGAAAGGATTTTTAGAAATCTTGGCCAACTGAAAAGTATGAACATGAAAAGTATAAGCACTCAATACTTAGTTGGGGATCCTTTTACCTGAATTACTGCAGCAATGTGACGTGGCATTGAGTCGATCAGTCTGTGGCTCTGGGTTAAGGTCAGACGAGTTTGCTGGCAAATTAAGAACAGGGATACCATGGTCCTTAAACCAGGTACTGGTTGCTTTGGCACTGTGTGCAGGTTCTAAGTCCTGTTGGAAAATTAAATCTGCATCTCCATAAAGTTGGTCAGCAGCAGGATGCATGAAGTACTTTAAAACTTCCTGGTATTCGGCTGCATTGACCTTGGACCTAAAAAAACACAATGGACCAACACCAGCAGATGAAATGGCACCCCAAACCATCACTGACTGTGGAAACTTTACACTGTACCTCAAGCAACGTTGGACTGTGTGCCTCTCTTCTCTTCCTCCAGACTCTGGGATCCTGATTTCCAAAAGAAATGCAAAATTTACTTTCATCAGAGAACATAACTTTGGACAACTCAGCAGTCCTTTTTGTCTTTATCCCAGGCAAGATGCTTCTGACGCTGTCTGTTCAAGAGTGGCTTGACACAAGGAATACGGCAGCTGAAATCCATGTCTTGCAAAAGTCTGTGTGTAGTGGTTCTTGAAGCACTCACTCCAACTGCAGTCTGCAGTTATCCTGATTGCTTGTATACTTTTTTTCTACCACATCTTTTCCTTCCCTTTGCCTCTCTGTTAATGTACTTGGACACAGAGCTCTGTGAACAGCCAGCCTCTTTTGCAATGAACCTTTGTGTCTTGCTCTCCTTGTGCAAGGTGTCAACAGTGGTGGAGGAAGTACTGAATCTCAGTACTTAAGTAAAAGTACAAGTAACCAGAAATACATTTACTTTAGTAAAAGTAGAAGTACTACAACGACAACCCTACTTAAAGGGGGGGTGAAACACTCAGTTTCAGTCAATCTCATGTCAATCTTGAGTACCTATAGAGTAGTATTGCATCCTTCATATCTCCGAAAAGTCTTTAGTTTTATCATATTTATAAAAGAAATATAGGCTGTACCGAGTCTTTCCGGAAAAAAACGAGTGCCTGGAGGCGTATCGTGTGGGCGGAGCTAAAGAATGACAAGCGCGCAAAGCGGTGACGTCCTCAAGCGTGGAGAAACCCATCTATCTCAGCTAATACAGATAATGATCCACAATCAAATCTGAGGGAGAAATAAATTGAACAGGAGAAACGGCAACATCAGGACGTCCGTCTCTGTGGTATGTAAGTTACTGTATTTAATGGCCTCTCCACATTTCTGTGTGTTTACTCGCAGTGTATGAGGACATGATTCGGTTTATGGACTATTGTATGTGACTAGACCTTAGAAGTAGCAAGCAAAACGGTTTTGCACGTCAGAATACTGTAACGTTATACAGAATAACAATGGAGTAACCGTTAGCGCATTTGAATGACGAAGCACGCGATCGTGTCGTTTACTGATGTTTACTCATGCGTCCGTAGCCAAAAGCAGAGACATTTGAAGCAGTTTAACTCACCGGCTGCTTCCAAAGCAGGACCGAACCTTTATCGCTGGGACCGCTCCGTCAGAAACACACTTCTTTGGTATGATTTGGTAAAGTCCTGTGACAGCAGTGGCGTGTAAATCCATTTTGAGACGCGACTGAAACGATGTTGTGAAGCTTCCCGTCATTTCTGCGTTCAAATCGGTTCAAATGCAGTGCTGCCTTCCCGGAATGCTGTGCTGAAGCGTTGAAGTCGCTCGACGTCACCCATAGGAATAAAGAGAAGCGCGGCGCCACATAGATGGTCACGGATGACTGGATCTGCATCTGAGAGACTGTTTACGACGTGCATTTCCTCTCTCTCACTCTAGTCACGCGCGCGCACCCTACCGGGAGAAGAGCCCGTACGGCCCATACAAGGACCCTCCGATCTATTAACGTCAAGTAGACCCATACTCGAAAAAACCTTGCCGAAACTTGTGAGAAACCGGAAGGAGTATTTTTAACACAGAAATACTCCATCAAACGTCCAACATTAGTTTTTGAAACTTTGTCTATGTTTAGGATGGGAATCCAAGTCTTTAACAGTGTAAAAAGCTCAGTATGCATGAAACAGCATTTCACCCCCCCTTTAAGTAAAAAGTACCTGATTTTAAATGTACTTTAAGTATTAAAAGTAAAAGTACTTGCATAAAAATGTATTCTCTTAATGTCTAATTCTAATAATTAAAAAGAAGAAAACAGTATGAGCGGTGGCATTTTAATTTAGTTAGTTTTGGGTTAATGTATTTGTTCTTACCATCTGTTGCCTAGTTTACATTCTGACTTACAATTCTGGTTATCTGCAAAGTTAAATGTCATTTTTCTGAAGCAACATTCTCATCAGCTTTGATGTATTTAAATATTCATATTTATGATATTTTTACCTTTTATAAAAGATATTTTCCCCTAATCTTAATATAGGCTTTGCTTCAGCTTTGTTTTAACTAAAAAAAGTTAACTAAACCACCAGTAGATGGCGGCAGGTGAATCCTTAAGAGAGAGTCATTGAGTCGATTCGTTCAAGCGGCTGATTCGTTCATAAATGAGGCAGTCGTTTATGAATAGGGCATTGAATCTTTGATTCAGTAACGCACTGTTGCTGTGCAATAAGTTATGGTTCGGATGTGGAAATCTGATCTTGTAAATATTTTTGCTGCTGAAATAGAACAAAAGCAATAAAGCAATCAATAAAATGTAAGTGACTTGATGTCAATTAATTGTTTATGGAACTGTCAAATGAAATCAGTGTCACATTTTCTGTCGTGATTTTTTTTTAACTGTTATAAAATATAAAAACTAAACATTTTGATTTTTTAAAATAGTATGTTACTGAGTTTCTTTGTCTGAGCGGGGCTGATTTGTTTCCATTTCTCCTCGAGAGGCTGCGCGAGCCTCAACAGCGCAACCGTCAATTCATTAGCCTATAACGTACATTATATATTATTATCCGGGCAAGCCTTAATCTCGAGCCCTGAAACTGATCAGAAAATGTAACGAAAATGTAACAAAACATTGTAGAAATGTAGTGGAGTAGAAAGTATGATAATTGCTGCAAAATGTAACGAAGTAAAAGTAAAAAGTATGCACTATTTATTCTACTTAAGTAAAGTACAGATACGTGAAAAATGTACTTAAGTAAAGTAACAAAGTATTTGTACATTTGTTACATTCCACCACTGGGTGTCAATGGTCATCTTTTGGACAACTGTAAAGTCAGCAGTGTTCCCCATGATTGTGTAGCCAACAGAACTAGACTGAGAGACCATTTAAAGGCCGTTGGAGGTGTTTTGAGTTAATTAGCTGATTAGAGTTGCACCAGGTGTCTTCAATATTGAACCTTTTCAAATATTAATACTGAATATGGGATTTTACTTAGTTGTCACTTATAATCATCAAAATGAATACCATTTCTTTCTAAAAAGAAACCTAATTGTGAAGACACTGCCTTTTCTAGTATTTTTGATAGAAACGGTAGATTCGAGATTGGCCTGTAATTGACTAATTCTTTAGGATCAAGTAGCGTTTTTTTTTAATAAGTGGTTTAATTATAGCCAACTTAAAAGTTTTCGGTACATATCCTAATGTCAAGGCTGAATTAATAATAATAAGCAGAGGATCTGACCTCTGGAAGCATCTCTTTTAATAGCCTAGTCTGTATAGGGTCAAGCATACATGTTGTTGATTTTGATGATTTAACAAGTTTAGCCAATTCTTCTCCTCCAATAGCAGTGAATGAGTGTAATTTTTCCTCAGTGACAACTACAATGCTCTGTCTGAAGTGATACTGTAGTAGGCCGCTGCATGGTTATAATTTTATTCCTAATATTATCAATCTTACTAGTAAAGAAGTTCATTAAATCATTAATGCTGTGCTGTTTACAAAAGTCAGAAGTTTAAGCTTTTTTTTAAATTAATTTAGCCACTGTATTGAATAAATACCTAGGGTTGTGTTTGTTTTCTTCTAAAATAGTTAAGAAATAAGCAGATCTAGCAGTTTTTATGGCCTTTCTGTATGCAATCATGCTCTCTTTCCACAAATAGCGAAAAACCTCCAGTTTTGTTTTCTTCTAGCTGCGCTCCATTTTTCTGGCTGCTGTTTTAAGGGCCTGAGTGTACTCATTGTACCACGGCGTTGGATTATTTTCTTTGATGTTCTAATCAGAATGGAAGAGTGTTTTTTTGATCCACAACTATGCCGTCTCACAGTTACCCAATTACAAACTCAGCTACAAATGCTGAGGCAGACAGCAGCAACAGCAGGCAGACAGGAGCAATCGATCAGGAACAATCATACCTGTGTGAAATCAGTGGGTTAGTTAGAATCTCTTAAAGCATCGAAAATACATTTTGGTCCCAAAATAACAAAAACTACGACTTTATTTAGCATTGTCTTGATTAGAGCAGTTATGAATCAGCGTATTGATTCATGATTCGATGCGCTGATTCATAACCATTCGGAACTGTGTTCCGAAGATGAGGTCTTACGGGTGTGGAACAACATTAGGGTGAGTCATTAATTATGTCAATTTAATTTTTGGTTGAACTAACCCTTCAATAAAATGTCTGTTGGGAGACCATCAAAATGCAGTGTACTATTGAAATTTTGGGTAAACTATTCCATAAAAACGCCTATTACACTTACTGTTTCTGATTTTTCAACATCAGCTGAGCGGGAGATGTTGCTTCTCTATGTGAGCTAGAATTGTCTCACTGGGTGATATGGCTGCACGAGAAGGGCAAACGAGGGAATGGCTTTTGTGTGATAAGGAAAAAAAAGATCAATACCAGTTTCTTTAAAATTGCACTAGAAAGCTTATGAGAGACCTGACTGTATTCATTGAACACTTTTCCCTACTCGACTTCACCCATTGTAATCATCGCATTTCAAGGAACACTAAAAGAGGTTGCGATCCCTCACTATGATTTCTGACATGTACTCCTCTATTTTCCTAGTATTTTACACAGGCTAAACTGAAATTCTAAGCAATATGTCATTTTCAAAGTGCTTATCTCCATAGTGTTTTTATTTATTAGAAATGCAAGGTAATTTGCACAAGTACAGAAATATCAGTCCGTACAGATTTTGACATAGCTTCTTTGTTATTATTCCTGAAGGAATGTATAATGGTTTGCAAAACCTAAACCCTACATGACAAAAAAAGCTTAAATAACAGTTTTGATTTCAATAACCAACTTGCCATCAGAATGCTAGGGTTCTGTTGTTGATTTTTAGGATGTTGTTCTTTCAGATTGATAATATATTATCAGTAGTAATATTTGATATCAACAAACTCCACTAATGAGGCAACTGGGTCAATGACAAATGAGATTGTCATTGATAAAGAAATGGAACATTAAAAAAGGCATTTTGAATGTTCCTTTATTTTATTTATTTATTTATTTTTTAAGTAAAACTTATTAATAATTCATAAACATAATTTCACATCACATGACATTTTAATACATGAACTAACCTTTCCTTCCACAAGGTCAAATATTTGTCGTATTTCAAGATACTTATTGACCTTGAGACACAACCATGATACAACGTGTTGGCTTTGGTACTAATAACCGCATGGCACAGAAGATAAAACAAAGTCTTTACTGGGAAACACGCAGGAGAATACAGCAGTCAAACTCATAGAACACAACCACATCATACATAAACAAGACAGAACCAATGGAACTAAGGGCTTAAAAACACAGGGAGTAAATCAACAGCAAATGAAACAGGTGCAGAAATCATGGGTAACTATGAAAACAAATAAGCTGACAGAACTCAGGCAAACCAGAACAGTGAACATAATCAAAATGAAACCAGAACAGAGCTATAACAACAGAAACTCCCCCTACCATAATGTGCAATCTTGTGTGTAATTAGTAAAACTGAGTAGGAAGGAACAGAGCTTTGGAGGAGTATATGGGGCTACCAAAGGGCAGGAAACGGGAGGAGATGTGGGTATCAGGGTAGCAATGAGCCAGGCAGGAGACAAGAGCCGGGAGAGCTAGGTTGGGACAGAGAACACAGCCAGGATGAAGGACCACAATGGAGTCGAGGGAGGGAGACTTAGACAAAAAGCAGATGAGACCATGCAACACTGATGGATCTGTAGGCCTAAATAGAGCTAAACCGGCAACCATTTGAGGTTAAGCCAGGGTGCCAGGGGACTGAGGTGGAGCCGGTGAGGACCAAGACGGAACCGGATGGATGGTGGAGCTTGACGGAACAGAAAGGTGGAAGGATGAAGTGAAGAAAGGCCTGGAAGACTGTGTCACAGGCTGAGTGATGGCCGACCAAGGGGAAGCTAGAGGGAGAGGGAGCCCGGCGAAGCCATAAGGATAAAAGCCCCAGGTGGAATGACAGGCTTGGTGGCTGGAGGTGGAGCCAGGGGAAATGCTTTGCCAAGGTGGAGCTAAAGACCGGAAGACCGAGCAACAGCAGAGTGGAGTCAACGGAGAGGGAGCTGAGGGACGGAAGAGAGCCAATGCAGGTGGGGCTGACGGAGGGAACTTGGAGCTGGGCAGTACCAGCAGAGGCTGGAAAGTACTGAGATTATGCTCATTATTATTTCTATTCAAAATCCTTTTAATATTTGAAGCTCACCCTTAGTGGTGGGAGTGTTCCATACCATTCCCTAAAACACAACTAGCACACCCACTAAGATGAATGGTGTCTAAACATATGTGGTCCTGAAATATTTGCTCTTCCTGCACTTTTATGGTTCAGTCTTCTGTAACGTGTTGGCTGTGGTAGTAATAATCACATGGTGCAGGAGATACAATAACAAGTCATGAGTAACTATAGAAACAATCAAGCTAACAGAACTCAGGCAAACCCGAACAGGCAACAAAATTAAAACGAAACCAAAGCAGGCCAAATCAGAACTAGGATGTGACACATGAGCACTATATGAAATAATGCTTTTTTAACATTATGATATTATGAATTATACTATGTTTTATTACATATAAATACATTTTAATTCAGCAAAAGAAAAAAAAATGCTGAAAATGTTTTTAAAGTCATTGTTTTAACAAACATATTTCTACTAAAGCCATTTTGAATGTCTCATTCAACTCTCACAAAATAAAAAAAGGTTAAATTATTTAATGTGTCTAAGAACAATCTAAGAAATAATGACAAATGATAAAATATGGACTGCACAGGCAAAAAAGACATTGACCAATGCAAATGGACAGTTTACAGGATAATGGATATATGACACATAAGTGGATGATTTTAATCATTCAGGTGGATGCTGCACATTGGAGGTGGTTCAGGAGTTTCCCCCTGTAACACAGTTCGTAGATGGGAAGGAAGGAGGCGGGAACCGGCGAACGTTCAACAACTTTATTCAAAATAAATAAACAAAGCAAAAGTAAAACCGCAGGCAGCCCCTCACGGACGACTGCCCGCAAACACACAAAATAAAACGTGGGCAGCCCCTCACGGACGACTGCCCACATAAACATAATAAACACGTAAAACAAAACTCAACATAAATCCAGGCCTGGTCCTCTCTCGTCTTCCGCAGCCCTTGCTTCTCCTTTTATGCTCCCGTCACATGGCCGCGAGACGAGACCGGTGTGCCACGCAGCTGGCACTCGTCAACATTAATCACCGGCCCGCTCTCGCGGTCCCTCGCCCCGCTGCTATGTAAAGCACTTTGAGTGCCTAGAAAAGCGCTATATAACTAACAAATTATTATTATGATTATTAAGTATAAGTTCAACCTGAAAACATTAGCACAGAACTGACAATCTCAACAGGATCTGGAAATTGCATGGTCTACAATATATTGCACACATTTTAAATCTTGGATCTCTGAGCAACTGACAAAGTTAATTTGATCTGAAAAAGGATCTTTCACCTGCTGCTAACAGCCAGATACGTTTACTCTTGGAGGGGGATACATTGTCAAGCTGCAACTTCAGTTTCCTGGCCATTACTTATCAGATGAAGACATTTAATGGCTAATCTGAACATTTTCATCAATTGTAAACTGATGAGAATCTCAACCTTATCAAACTACTGTATTATTAACCTTATCTGAGACCATAACACCTTTGAATTACTGTAGGATCAGTTTCACTGAATCAATGAATCACAAGAAATTCAATCCAATGCCTACTACACCTACAATATCTGCTATTGTTAAGCACTTGGGGGATTCATGATATTTTAGAATTTGTAGAGTCATAACATCAATTTGTTGGACAACCTGGAAAGCTAATAGTTTCCCTTGTGAATTGTAATGAGTTTTAAGAAAAGCAGCTTCGATTTATGAGTGAAATTAGGTCTGTGGTTAACATTACTTAAGACTTTCGATTACTCAGCTTGCTTTTATTACAGACGAGAAAATTTTCACCAGAACATCCTGTAACAGGTGCAGCCTATTAGAAACAGCTTTTCTGATGTTTCCATACTGTTTAATTCAAAACAGTCTATGTCACCAAATAAAAATTTGAGGAAAATATGGGATGTTTTAGTAGCCCGGTCCTACCAGTACATTTCATTTGTACAGAATCTGGCCACTCTCCATTGACAAGGGTTAACTTCCTTGAAGGCAGGTACTCTGTTGAAGTTTAAAACTATTGGATCTGCCCAGAGCCACTCTGGATCTGCCATAACCAATCACTAACGTTTGATCGTTACATATATGCCATCTCAAACTAGCACACAACATCAACATCTTCATTCTCAGCCACTATCTTTTTTCCCTGATTGGACCGGTTCAAATTTGACCGAAAAAAACAAAAACAAAACAGCGAATATACTGCAAACCCAGACGGAGTACTGAAGGGAAATGAAAATTGAGAGTAAGTACATCGGAGGGCGGAGCCAGGCCAATGTTTTCGAGCGCAGGTTTCAAAGTAGATCTAAAAGTCCTTTATATTTTCCTTTTGAAAACTGATTCAGTATGCCACAACACACTCTTTAGTTGTTTAATAACAACAGTCTAAGAAGGGCTGCGCTGAGTATGTATTTGTTATTTTGTTCTTTCCATTCTTTTTGTCTTTTAATTAGTTTTGTTCTATTAAAGCAGAATTGCTAAAAGGGAAGTCAGAGTGTTTGGTTGTGGCAAACAGACTAATCAACTCAAATACTCATTTTGCATTTGCTGCTGGAACTGTTTTTTAATATATATCACAAGATTATTAAAAATATTTTCACTTTCGAGGGAACGCGCACTGCGTCGTCGTCGGATGACACGATGGGGAAGACCCCTAGCGTAGCGCGTCTGAAGCATGCTTTACCTGCTCTGTCTGGTCAGGGCACTGAGCATCTATCTGGAGAAGTCTGTGCAGTGAAGAAAGTCAGACAAGTTGTTGGTCAGTAAGCCCAAGAAAGGGCTTCCTGCTGTGAAGCAGACAATCAGTAATTGGATTGTCCAGGCCATAGCCATGGCTTATCCGGTGTGCAACTTTCCTTCAACCGTAGCCGTGAGGGCTCATTCCACCAGGGAAATGGCCCTCCTTTCTGGAGCCTCACTACAGGAGATCTGCGAGGCAGCCAGGTGGGCCACCCCTAAACTAAATTTACAACCCTAAACGTTTATTTTGTATAAAATTGTATACACCATTGACATAAACCTGGCGTGAACTGTACTGAGGCTGCTTGTTTTAAAAGGGTTTATATAATGTTCATTTAAAGGTTTATAATTTTGTCTAGTGGTGTACAAGAATAGGTTTACATGATTTAATATCATTATTTTTCATCACCTGTATTCACCCTGTCTGAATGCTCTGTTTTAGTTTTGGTTACTTTAAGCAGCCCTCCAAAAAGCCCCCCGCCCCCAATAATTTTTTTTTTTTTTGAGTGAGTAAATGTTAAAACAATGTATTTATGCATGTGAAAACTACCAAAACATCACATGATGCCGCATACATCTACTTTAGGGTTAAATAAACAAACGAAAAAAAATCATCATTTACTTGTGCTCATGTCGTTTTCCTGAATTATTGTGATTAAAAGCATGTACATGTAAACACATTCATTGTCCTCTGAACAAGTGGCCCATATATTTTATTAATATGCTATTATATTCATGCCAATGATCAATTGAGAGGAAAAGCCCACATGAAAATTTCAGATTAGTTTTATGATAGACCTCTCAGACCCCGCCGAAAACACCTCGGTTTAATGGTGTGAGAAAATCATCGTGAAATATTTGAATTGTTGGTGTGAGGTGTGGAATATATAATAATCCGCTATTCATCAGGACGCTCTCTGTAATAATTCTGGGAGTACTGCTCATCGTTGGGTTTATTACTGATTAATTTCACCATCTGTCTTCCTCTGGAACATCCACAGAGCAAGAAAAAAATCCACAGTGTGTTTCATTATTCAGACAGGTGATTTGAGCCAGCATACTGACATTTCTGTCTAACAGGATGAGCCACAGCCAGGCAGCACAGAGAACATGCTCACATACATATGACAGCAGCACTGCCTGTCTAGCATGTCTCTGATTATTTAGACACCTCACTTCTATCATTGCGAAGCTGATGTCAGTGTTCATGCATCCTGTCACCAGAGTCACATAACCCCTCTCTGGCATGGAGGGCATCAACATCGATGATGGGACTGTGTGAAAGCTGCTTGCGCTGGTCATTTTTTCTGTTATGTCACCCTGCTACACTTTCACCATCTCTTTACAAAGAGATGCATTAAAATATATCTATAGTTTTTATTCGGTTTAGTTTATTTCATTTTTATTACTATTTATTTGGTAATGCTTTACAATACGGGTGCACTAATATGCATTAATTCAGTCTTAACTAATGCACAGATAATCATGAGTTAATGTATTACTAATGGTGAACTAACCCATTTATAAATGATTACTGCATCAGCAACTAATGAAGATTCTACATGATTAATAGATGAAGTAATCATAAAATTGTTATTAGTTAAATTTGTCATAATGTATTCATTCCTTAATAACATATAATATTATCTAATAATGTAAATGAATGTGTTAATTTACACAACGGGTCAAAGGCATTTCAACTTCCAGTTGTCTGCTTTAATGAATCATTAGCTAATGATTTATAAAGGTATCATTACGTTATGACTTTACTTGTTGGGGCACATGACTATTAACTAATTCAAAATGAATTCAAAACCCATAACCACAATTACTTAATTAATTAGTTAATAGTCATGTGCCCCAACAAGTAAAGTCATAACAATGATATTGATGAATTAATGCACATTAGTGTACCCGTATTGTACAGTGTTACCTTTTATTTAGTGAATTCATTTATATTAGTCATTTACTTTAAATTATTTTATTTAGTTATTTTATTACTTCAACTTTAAATCAAGAAAAAGGAGAAATGTTATTGCTGGAGCCTCACACGTGATACCCAGCAAAAATGTAAACTGTGGCCATGAATTAAGAATTAATTTTCCCACCATTTTATTAATTTGCTCTGGCTCTAGCCCACATCCAGGCTCCAGGCCATGAGCCCGCTCCGGCTCCACCCCAAGTCCAGGCTCCAGCCCATGAGCCCGTTCCAGCTCTAGGCCACGTCCAGGCTCCAGCCCATGAGCCCGCTCCGGCTCCAGCCCCCAGTCTAGGCTCCAGCCCATGAGCCCGCTCCGGCTCCAGCCCCAGTCCAGGCTCCAGGCCATGAGCCCGCTCTGGCTCCAGCCCAGGCTCCAGCCCATGAGCCCGCTCCGTCTCCGGCTCCAGCCCCAGTCCAGGCTCCAGCCCATGAGCCCGCTCTGGCTCCAGCCCATGTCCAGGCTTCAGCCCACAAGCCTGTAGCTTCCCCCAATATTTAACATCAAGGCCACACTGCCGGGGCCCCTTGAACTGCCTCTACCGCCATGGCCCCTTGAACTGCCTCTACTGCCCATGTCCACGCCAGAAGGTCCGGGTCCGGGTCCGGGTCCGGGTCCGCCTATGCCAGAGGGTCCGGGTTCGCCTACGCCAGAGGAACCGGGTCTGCCTACGCCAGAGGGTCCGGGTCTGGGTCCGCCTACGCCAGAGGGTCCAGGCCCGCCTACACCAGAGGGTCTGGGTCCGCCCACACTTCCAGGCCTGTCTCAGCTACGCCAGGGTCCATGTCTGGTGCTTTGGCCACGATGTAGTAAATCAGGGAAAATATGTGTATCGTGCACACAATTTACTTCAAATTAGGAAATTAATTGATTAAACATGCTGACGTTTTGTCACGTTTTGTTTGTGTTTTGTGTTTCATGTTTTTCAAGCTTTAATAAAATGAAGGCCTATTTAATAAAACCAGTTAACTTAATGGTGTTGGACCCACTTTATATTAGGTGGCCTTAACTATTTGTACTAACATTTAAATTACTCATTTGATACACTGCACTTATTGTGTACATACATGTTTTTACATTGTACTTACATTTTTTTAATGCCTGCATGTAATAACATCTGTAATATTATGCATTACTGTAACCTGACCCTAACTTTACTCTTTAACTTGTCCAAACCACCACACCTGTTTCTAACTTTACCCTTAAACTTACCCATACCACCACACCTGACCCTAACTTTACCCTTAAACTTACCCACACCTGACCCTAACTTTACCCTTAAACTTACCCACACCTGTCCCTAACTTTACCCTTAAACTTACCCATAACACCACACCTGTCCCTAACTTTACTCTTAAACTTACCCACACCACCACACCTGACCCTAACTTTACCCTTAAACCCACACCACCACACCTGACCCTAACTTTACCCTTAAACTTACCCACACCACCACACCTATCCCTAACTTTACCCTTAAACTTACCCACACCACCACACCTATCCCTAACTTTACCCTTAAACTTACCCACACCACCACACCTGTCCCTAACTTTACCCATAAACTAACCCACACCACACCTGTCCCTAACTTTACTCTTAAACTTACCCACACCACCACACCTGTCCCTAACTTTACCCTTAAACTTACCCACACCACCACACCTGACCCTAACTTTACCCTTAAACTTACCCACACCACCACACCTGTCCCTAACTTTACTCTAAAACTTACCCACACCACCACACCTATCCCTAACTTTACCCTTAAACTTACCCACACCACCACACCTGTCCCTAACTTTACCCTTAAACTAACCCACACCACCACACCTGTCCCTAACTTTACCCTTAAACTTACCCACCCCACCACACCTATCCCTAACTTTACCCTTAAACTTACCCACACCACCACACCTGTCCCTAACTTTACTCTTAAACTTACCCACACCACCACACCTGTCCCTAACTTTACTCTTAAACTTACCCACACCTGCTCCTAACTTTACCCATATCCACCTCAATATCAGCAAAAATTGTTTTGCAAAACAGTATGAGTAAATTGTACTTATTCTTTGATGTAAGTACACTGCAGTTAAGGCCACCTAATATAAAGTGGGGCAATGGTGTTTGTGGTTACAGTTTCATTCTTGGATCCTTTATGTCGGACATGACTGACCAATACTGAGTAGCCCACATCCTGGATAAGATTCCTAAGTTTCGCACAGACAGCAGACATTACAAACATGCATAAACTTGGATATGTTACATGTCTAAAGTAGCTTATATAGAAATATATAGTCTTATAAATGTCACGGAGTGACCTAAAATGGTGGAACTTAAAATGGCGGAACCTAAAATGGCGGAAATTGTCCGCCCGGACCATTGTCCATGGAACACGCGACTAGTTCCGGTAGCTCCGGGCAACTAAAAGGGAGTGTTATTGGGAACAGGTGTGCGCATGGACGTGGCGATCGATGGTTGGACAAATTAGAGCAAAGGAGGCATATAAAGAAGGTGATGGGAGAACAGGGGAGTGTGGAGTTGATTCTGGCAAACGGGGGCGGGGGGGTGAAGTTGATTCCGGCCAACGCTGCAGGGTGAGTGAAGTTGATTTGGGCGATCGCGGTGGGTGAGACGGAGCGATCGGTAAAGCGTAGGGACGTCTTGAGGCGGATGATACAGACTGGGCGAAGTGAGAACAAAGTACTGGGCTGAAGAAAACATGAGCTAAGTGTTTGAAGCATTCGTTGTTGAAACAACTGTGTTGATATGTATTGTTACTGCCTTGGAGAGATTGTTTACATTGAGAAGTCATTGGGAACGTATTGAAAAGAGGAAGGAGCGTGCTGAAAGATCGTGGTCTTGACGTTTTCATATGGTCATCCTCTGCACTGACCCTTTCTACTATCCAGGACTTATTTCCAGGCCCAACGTGGTGATCCTGACCCTAATTCACTGTGAGTGTGTGTGGAGTACAGTGGGTGAGTCTTTCTTTTGATGTGTGTCCACCTGAAGAATTATAGTGTTGTGCTGTGCAAACGTTGTCAGTGATCCCTCCTTGGGTCGAAGAGAGAGCCCTGCATCAGACGAAGCACTAAAGCCGACATCTGTCTGACTACGGAGCTGTGAGTTGTATCTACCCAAGTGTACCGCCTGTATACTCACCTGTATGCCCAAAGCTAAGAGCCCAGTGTACCGCCCGTATACTCACCTGTACGTCCAAAGCTAAGAGCCCAGTGTACTGTCCTGTACACTCACCTGCACGTCCAAAGCTAAGAGCCCAGTGTACGGTCCTCTATACTCACCTGTACGTCTCAAGCTAAGAGCCCAGTGTACTGTCCTGTATACTCACCTGCACGTCCAAAGCTAAGAGCCTAGTGTATGGTCCTGTATACTCACCTGTACGCCCAAAGCTAAGAGCCCAGTGTACTGTCCTGTATACTCACCTGCACGTCCAAAGCTAAGAGCCCAGTGTATGGTCCTGTATACTCACCTGTACGCCCAAAGCTAAGAGCCCAGTGTACCGCCTGTATACTCACCTGTATGCCCAAAGCTAAGAGCCCAGTGTACCGCCCGTATACTCACCTGTACGTCCAAAGCTAAGAGCCCAGTGTACTGTCCTGTATACTCACCTGCACGTCCAAAGCTAAGAGCCCAGTGTACGGTCCTGTATACTCACCTGTACGTCTCAAGCTAAGAGCCCAGTGTACTGTCCTGTATACCCACCTGTACGTCCAAAGCTAAGAGCCCAGTGTACCGCCCGTATACTCATCTGTACGTCTCAAGCTAAGAGCCCAGTGTACTGTCCTGTATACTCACCTGCACGTCCAAAGCTAAGAGCCCAGTGTATGGTCCTGTATACTCACCTGTACGCCCAAAGCTAAGAGCCCAGTGTACCGCCTGTATACTCACCTGTATGCCCAAAGCTAAGAGCCCAGTGTACCGCCTGTATACTCACCTGTATGCCCAAAGCTGAGAGCCCAGTGTACCGCCTGCATAGTCACCTGCAAAACTCGGCTTGTACGAAGAAGAGAGAGAAGAGACCGGGAAGATCTGTTGAAAATCAGGAGTGACTCAGATCCCAAGGCCCCAGTCCTGGAGGACTGGTGTCCCCCTTTTTAGTATTTCTCCTTTCCCTTTTCCATAAATCTCTTTTAAATTAATAAATATTGGTTTTAACTTAACCGTCCTCGTCTGTCTGGTCATTGGGGTGTTTCTGGGACCTCCTCGGGGTGGAAACTAGGGGAGGAGCGGGACTCGCGCTAAGTGGCGGTCCGCTCCGGCCTGTGACATAAACATATAAACTTTGTTTAACAACTTAAAATATAATCTGCATGCTCGTTTAGCTTGTTCAGTTCCTTTTGAGTCATCGGTAATCCTCTGCAAACTTCGACAGATGTTTAAACCAGCTCTTTCAGTTCTTTTTGAGTCAGACATGCTACTTTGACTTTTGCTTGCTGAGAACTATTTTGCTAATTCGTTTAAAAACCAAACATCACTAATTCACAGCAGAACATACACGTTTGCAGCCTGGTGCTAAACATGACTTTAGCTATGTTCACACTGTCAATCCAAATATTATTTGTGTATCTGACTGAAATCTGATCTAAAATTATTGATGTCCACACGGTGTATCGCAACTGTTCAGATGCGATTGGAGTGTTTCCATTGAGTTTCCATTATATTGACATTTTCTCCTCGACCAGTATTTTGCAATACCACAACCTTGTCTTTCAGCATGTTTCCTGACGTTTGCGCTTTACGTGGTGTGAGAGTGCCACACAAACTATGCAAAATCCGATCAGAATGGTCAGACTGAACCGAATAGCATTTCAAACCACATATTAATGTAGCTCTGTCTCAATCACAAAATCCTTCCAGTGCACTGAAATGTTCGTCCCCTAAAAAGTCCCACAATGCACCGCAAAACTCAGGGTGCATCGATGCTCACCATGTTCTCATAACAAAAGTTCTGAAGTGTGAAACTTAAGTCAAGTGAGCCAACTCGCTACACATAACGACTAATAATGACACGCCATATGTTTTTAAATTTAGAAAGCATAGTTTTCTTATATATAAGAATGAATATACATTGTAAGACAGGTAATGAACACAATCTAGCTAACATTTATAATTTATGTACATTTGAAATGTTGCACGTACTGCATATGTAACAAACTAATTATTTATAATGTAACAATTCAATAATGTAACTGGGATTTTTTTTACACACAACCATTTCTAGGGTTTACAAAGAATGGTGAAAAAAGGGAAAAACATCTAGTATGCAGCAGTCCTGTTGGTGAAAATGCCTTGTTGATGCTAGAGGAGAATGGGTTGACTAATTCAAGCTGATAGAAGAGCAACTTTGATTGAAATAACCACTCGTTACACCCAAGTTATGCAGCAAAGCATTTGTGAAGCCACAATACACACAACCTTGAAGCAGATTGGCTACAACAGTAGAAGACCCCACCGGGTACCACTCATCTCCACTAAAAATAGGAAAAAAAGAGGCTACACATTGTAAAAGCCTCCAAAATTGGACAGTTGAAGACTGGAAAATGTTGCCTGGTCTGATGAGTCTTGATTTCTGTTGAGACATTCAGATGGTACAGTCAGAATTTGGCGTAAACAGCATGAGAACATGGATACATTGCCTTGTTACCACTGTGCAGGCTTGTGCTGGTGGTGGTGGTGTAATGGTGTGGGGGATGTTTTCTTGGCACACTTTAGGCCCCTAAGTGCCAATCGGGCATCGTTTAAATGCCACAGCCTACCTGAGCATTGTTTCTGACCATGTCCATCCCTTTATGACCACCATGTACCCATCCTCTGATGGCTGCTTCCAGCAGGATAATGCACCATGTCAAAAAGCTCAAATCATTTCAAATTGGTTTCTTGAACATGACGAGTTCACTTTACTAAGATGGCCCCCACAGTCACCAGATCTCAACCCAACAGAGCATCTTTGGGATGTGGTGGAACGAGAGCTTCGTGCCCTGGATGTGCATCCCACATATATATATATATATATATATATATATATATATATATATATATATATATATATATATATATATATATATGCAGTTGTTTCATGGGAAAACTATTTTTTTGCATCCCTTGTTTGCCCTAAGGAAAATCACAGCTCTTGATGACTGCGGTATGCAGGTGAAGCAAACCATGATGGGATTCTGACATGATTTCTCGCTCTCTCTCAGTCTCATTAAGACCTGCAGTGCCGCCTTGGGAAATGCACCTACACTCGTTTAAGTATTAAATCTGATGAGCCTCAGTCTGTAAGTGGTAACTGGTGAGAAACAAAGATTGTTTTGCTAATTTTGATCAGTCTCTGTGGAGTGAGAGTTTAGAAGGTGTGCAATGTGAGGTTTTTTCAGCCCTTTGTGATTGCTGCTTGTTAGATTATGTGATATGGTGTTGAGACACTGTATGATTTATAATTCTTTTACAACAGAATCTCAGTTGTCATTAATGTCAGACGCACATGATAAACGTTCAAGTTTTACATCAATCCATGATGTGTTCTGTGAAGATGAGCTGCATTTACATGAAGGATAGAAATGGTGGCTTGCAAACAAAAAAGATCTCAAATTTTAAAGCTGTCATGAACTGGGTTTTTATTTTTTTATACTGTTGTCTGAGGTCAACATATGATGTTTGTCTGTTTTTTGCATTCAAAAACATCATAATGAATAAGTAATATACTATTTTCTACACTGGTTTTGAGGCTCTCTTATAAGTGTACCATAATGATTCAGGGTAAGACAAAAACATGGTTTAAAGAATGGATTCATGTTGTACATTCTCATTATATAATTTTTGTAATTCTTGAACACAAAAAAAGTTACGGATAGCGGGTTTAAAAAAGAAAACTGGGAAAAAATTAAGACAATGTGTGTGGAGTAAGAGGTGGTTTGTTTTTGTCTCACTAATTGCATAATTCGTTTCTGGGCTCCTATTGGATTTTAATTTGATGTTTGTTGTAGGAGAAGCTACTACTGTAGGACGAAATCCAAGGGCGAAGTTTGATCATTTGTTCCTGACCAAAAAAACGAAACATTAAAAGTATGTAAATTTAATGTAATTAAGAGTTAAAGGTAAAAAAACACAACAACTTTTATTTATGAAATGTAGTGCAGTAAAGAGTATGACAATATATATTATGCTTTGGAATGTAGTGAATCAAAAGTTTTCCAAAATAAAACACTAATAAAATATATACTTGAAAAAATGTAAATGAGAAGAAAGTACAAATACTCCACTACTGTCCGCCTCTGTAAACCGGACATTGCTTTTGGTCACTACTGTAGAATATTCTACTACTGTAGAAAGATGCATCTTTACTATTGATGATTTTCTGAGAATAATCTATATTTGAATGTATATGAGTTATTGAGCTATAATCTAAGAATAATCTGAGTGATTGTAGTTACATTTACATTTATGCATTTGGCAGACGCTTTTATCCAAAGTGACTTACATTGCATTCAAGGTACACATTTTTACATCTTGCTCTCCCTGGGAGTCGAACCCATGACCTTTGCGGTGCTAGCGCAATGCTCTACTGTTTGAGCTGTAGGAAAGCGTACAGCTCAAAATGTTAGCTAGTTGTCAAAATGTTTTCCTCAAGAATAAGTGTTACTCCACACTGCTAACCAGATTTTTATACTCGCACTGAACAGTTATGCTTTATTGAAACCAGGAAATAATTTTGTTGCAAATGTCACTCACTGATGCCTAATGGACCATTTGGAGAACTTTTCTCACAATATAATTTAATCGTGTTTTTGTTCCAAAACAGACGGCGCAAATGAAGATAGTGTAACACGCACACTGCTACAAATTCATATGTTGACAATGAAAGGCTGTATATGTGTGCTAAACCTAAAAAGAATGACATATTCGCTCGTCTGCTTGAGAAGAACTCTGCGGGTTCTTGTGAATGCTGGATCGCAGGGATGTGAGTGAATGTGTCTCAGGCGGAGAGACAGGGCTAGATGCTGATGGAGTCGGCAGTCATGCGGTGCATGGTGGGCCGTGCATCGCTCTCACTTTTTCTTTCTACTCACACAGCTGTGACAAAAGCGAGATTGAAAAGAGCTTGACAATCTGCCTGAGATCTGACAGGGCTGTCACAGAATCACTCAACATCCCTTGCATAATTACAGCATTATCTCTGATCCTGGAGACAGTATGAAATTTGCCTGTGAGCAGGGATATCTTCCATTCCAAGTGTTGTTTCTTAGCTATCACAAACTGAGGACTAGATGGAAAAAAAACTTCACAGTAGCTTTCCATGAGAAAATGGGTGGAAAGATCCTGGTACAAAATGATTAAAACGCAGGGTTACCATGACGACAGCTGGGCTCTAATAGGATTAACTTCCTGCAGTTGTGATGAAAGTATTATCTGTTCAAATGCATGTTTTGTTAGAGCCGCTGCTGTCTGAAGTTGTGCCATGTCAAGTAGGAGCGACTGAAAATGTTGCGCACCCGTAAGCATATTTGTTCAATTTGATATGGATTCCTTGTGTTGTGGTTTCATACTCTGTAAGTACATTAAACATGAGCTAAACATTTGCCTCAAGAAAGGATTTAGCATTGATTTTTAGTCATCTTGATTTTAAATTAAAGTGAGGATTAAACTACATCAAAGACATTTGGGGAGCCAAAAGTAGCAGCGCTATTAACTTAACATTTTTCAAGACTATGACAGAAGTTATAATAAGCGTTAGCAATTCTGCATTGTGCAACATCACAAATTTTTGTCACATTGCATTGCGAGCGTGGCTTTATAGCCTTCACAACTCATCTGACTCTCGTTTGAAGAATTGTGATATCTGATTCACTTGGGTTCCAGCAAGGTATTTTATTCAAATAAACTGACTTTAAAAATCAAGATAAAAAACGCTGAAATTGCTTAAATAATTTAGATGAGTTAATGTAACAACATGTATTAATCAAATATATTTTTTACAGTGTATTGAATATTTGTAATTATGAAGTTGCAATAACATTTGAACTTTAAATGCAATATCAAATAACACACCTTAAATTATGTTAAAATGTTAATCAATCAAGTACTTTAGATGTGAAAGTGTATTTATTTAAAGCAAAACAAAAGACATGCTAATTTAAAATAATAAAACAAAAGACATGATTATTATAAAAACACGATTATTTAAAATGTACTGTAAAGTAAAACTTTTCATTTGGCATAATTAAAAAGTAAACTTTTAAAAAGTGTACTAAGTGTGTTAAGAAACCAACAAGTTAAGACTTCAACCATGGTTCACTTAGAAGGGGAACGGGACACTGAGTCTGATCAGATGCTATGCTGAATGCCATCAGTATATGTTTAAACACAACAATTTTTTCGGTCGACAACAGTTTATGACGTTACTGCCAGTGAGTCTGAGAGGATAAGAGGCTCACTAACAAGAAAAGTCACTAACGGGCCAGGCATTATCTTCCAGCCCCAGAGCGGAGCTCAAAGGTTGGCTACGTCAGCTTTATTTGATAGGCACCGCCTATAGGGAATACTGGCCCAGGGAGAATGTTTTTAGTTCCCTTTACTTCTCTTAGTGCCAACCACTACCTCCAGTGGGAGAAAGCACAGAAATCATTTAATCCAAAATAATGAATATCCCTCTTTAAAAATCTCTGCTCCTAAGGATCCACGGGGGAGTCTCAGCTTTGCTCAACAAATATAAATGGGGAAAGCGCTAATGCCCTGCCTGGATTCACCCCAGATCTCAAAACTCCTGAAGGTGCCTAAAAAGAAGAAGAGAAGTTTAAAATCAAATACCACAACTCACCGTTTTTTTTTCAGAGATAGGTCAAGGCTTTCGCAGGAAGCGGAGGCCCCTTCTTTAAGACCCACAGGAATGGGGCAATTTAGGAAATTAGCAGAGGGCGCAGTTAGAGAAAAGAGAGAAGGAAGGAGGAGTCATTTGTCTTGTCTACTAAATCACTTTCTTTCAATTACTGCCCTCAGATTGTGCCTGTTCCTTGCCTCTTCTGCGCTCTGCTCCTCGAAGAACGAGGAGCCTGAGTGGCCACACTCCCCCTCTGACCCTAACTCCTGTCCTCAGATTGTAAACGACAAAGTCCCACAGAGATTTTCAGGGAAGATTTGGACCTAAATGGGATGCATTTCCTGAAAGCTGTCATCCACACCCTCGCCTCTCTAAATTCCCAGACTACTCTCACTACATATGTGCCAAAAAGTTCAGAGGGCAAGACTGGACATTGAGGAGAAAGCCATTCTCTTTCTCATTGATATCTGCTAGGTTCAACCACAGAAGTCTCTCTGTGGCTACCATTGAACAGCCAATGGCAGCTGTTGTTTGCTAAGTCGTTCAGAGAGCCAAATCTCAGGTGCAGCACATCTCAGCGACATGCCCCAGGAAACAATCCCTGTCCCTGACCCAAATATTTAAACAGATACACCTGGAATGGATGTAACATGGCCATCGTGTGTAAGCAACCCTAACCTGACTTGCTACCACAACCTGCTATTTAAGTATGAAGTGGAACGTAAAGGCTTTGATGGCAGGGGTGTGTCATTCAAAGAAGATGCATCACCCTAAGACAGAGCGCTCGCAAGGATCTCTTCAATGGGAGGCGTGTTCACATGCCCCCGCTCACGCAACAGATTTGAGCTGAATATGTTTTTTACCATGATCTCGCCAACTCAGTGTGAAGATTGACTAGAAACAGAAGGCTCATTGGAGCAAGATAGTTATTGTGCTACAGGAAGTGCTCTGAGTCTCAAGCAATTTCCTTTCTTTAGAGCCCCCAAAGATCTAGTCTACGTGTGGCATGAGCCATAACCTCTAATAGCTATTTGTATATCTGAATGCTCCTGGCTGGACGGTGTCAGACATATGCTATCTGCTGGATCAGAAGGTTCAAGGGACAGAACATCCTGATCCAGATGATCACCCAAGCTAGTAACTGAGGAACACGTGATAAACCTTTCTCAAATTACTCAGCCAGCTTGACCTGCCATCCTATTGAGGTCAGTCTGCGATGTGCCTCAGCTGTTTCTTTGAGAACAGAGATGACACAATGGAGCTTCTTCTTTGCACATTTTTCACAATGGATACATTCAGCCCCCTCGAGAACTGAACATGCATGCCCCTAACCCAAAAAGTTTCATGATATGTTAAAAATCTAGTACACAGAAGCGCTCCCTTCCTGAAATGCTTGCCTGAGTGCATTTCCATGACAAACACCTTTACACGCGGTAACGCAAACAAACGACTCCTGAAGACAAAAAAAGCAAATGACGAACATTGCAGGCACCCTCCTATACTCACAGATGCACTGGTAGTGGCATCATGGACTGTCGTCAACCAATAAGATGTCATGTTTAAATGCATGCTTCAGACACCGGTCATGCTGATGTTGTTTCCCATGGCACCGGATCAGATACAGTGTAGAGTCCTACATCGAAAGGGAAATTCATGAAAGCACTTTAAAAAAAAAAACTAAACGAATTCTATTTTGCTTCTTTTTTGCACAGGTTTTTTTATTTAACATTTTTAATGTTGTCAATTAAAATACATGGGAATAAAATTCTTACAACTTAATCGGGTTAAACGGCAAATTAAGGTTAGTTTACTCAAATAAAGAAAAATATAAAACAGTTTTTTTTACAGTTTACTCTTTTAAGCACACATGGCCTTTTTATTTCATTAATATGATATTATCTGGAATAGTATACTACTTTTAAGATTTGAAGTACACTGCAACAAGTCTTGACCATTGGTGTCAGTGGTTGGAGTCTTTGCAGCTTTACAGAACATTATCTTTGTGAAAACAGCTGTAGTTCACATAAGATTCAGCCAAGCTGAATATCATTTTGAATAATAATCTTTAAAGGTCACTTTAATATTTTCACAGAAATGAGGGGAAAAAATTGGACAAAGCACACTGAGGGGCAGAGGAAATGGCAGCAAGGTTTTATTTTATATTAGTTTTTTAGATTTAAACTTTCTTAGAACTTGAAGTTCCATTGCTTGCTGTATGCATATTGAATACTGTTTCCAGGTTAAAGCCTCCATTCTATATCAAGAGAATATATCTCAATACAGCCATTTATGAGCAATATTCAATTACATCACAGTTTTAAGCCAACCATGAGTGTATATTACCAGTCTACAGTTGACCTGACTTGATGTAAGAATTACAAACCAGGGGCCGTACTCACAAAACACCTTAAAAGTAGCTCCTAACTTTCCGAATTAGGAGAAACTCTTAAAAATAATGGACGTGTCAGTCCTAATTTTAGGACTCCTAGATATTTACTCCTAAGTATTTCACAAAGCATTTTAGCACTAAAAATAGCTCCCAAATACATGAAATGCTATTAGTTAAGAGGACTCCTAAATCACCAAATCATAATGGCTGTTACATACCTTAACTAAGAACTTGTACTGCTATTTAGGAGAACTCTTAGTGCTAAGATAAAATGTTTTTTGAACATGGCCCCAGATAGCTTTTATCAGAGTTTGACTCAAATTATTGTGCAGTGATCAGGACCTCCATGTGAAGCTACTTAATAAATGGATAGGGAAATATTGATTTGAGCTTTATTACATTAAATTATGCTATTATATTAGAAGAAAGACACTGTGCTGTTCAAGAACAATGAACTCAGTCTCCGCTTCCGATCATGAGTCCTAATGAACCTGCCAATGGTTATTTTGCAGTAATGAATGGCTGACTATCATTATCCATTTGTCATTTAGCCCAGTTAACAAATGGAAATAAAACATGGACATGAAATATTGAGTTGTTCAAATTATAATAATTAAATTATTTAAAGGGGGGGTGAAATGCTGTTTCATGCATACTGAGCTTTTTACACTGTTAAAGACTTGGATTCCCATCCTAAACATAGACAAAGTTTCAAAAACTAATGTTGGGCGTTTGATGGAGTATTTCTGTGTCAAAAATACTCCTTCCGGTTTCTCACAAGTTTCGGAGAGTTTTTTTCGAGTATGGGTCTACTTGACGTTAAAAAGAGCGTAAGGTCCTTGTATGGGCCGTACGGGCTCTTCTCCCGGTAGGGTGCGCGCGCGCGTGACTAGAGCACGCTGTAAACAGTCTCTCAGATGCAGATCCAGTCGTCTGTGAACACTTATGTGGCGCGCCGCGCTCCACTTTATTCCTATGGGTGACGTCGAGCGACTTCAACGCTTCAGCACAGCATTCCGGGAAGGCAGCGCTGCATTTGAACCGATTTGAACGCAGAAATGACGGGAAGCTTCACACCATCGTTTCAGTTCCGTCTCAAAATGGATTTACACGCCACTGCTGTCACAGAACTTCACCAAATCAGACCAAAGAAGTGTGTTTTTGACGGAGCGGTCCCAGCGATAAAGGTCCTGCTTTGGAAGCAGCCGGTGAGTAAAACTGCTTCAAATGTCTGTGCTGTCAGCTACGGACGCATGAGTAAACATCAGTAAACGACACGATCGCGTGCTTCGTCATTCAAATGCTCCAACGGTTACTCCATTGTTGTTCTGTATAACGTTACAGTATTCTGACGTGCAAAACCGTTTTGCTTGCTACTTCTAAGGTCTAGTCGCATACAATAGTCCATAAACCGAATCATGTCCTCATACACTGCGAGTAAAGACACAGAAATGTGGAGAGGCCACTAAATACAGTAACTTACATACCACAGAGACGGACGTCCTGATGTTGCCGTTTCTCCTGTTCAATTTATTTCTCCCTCAGATTTGATTCTGGATCATTATCTGTATTAGCTGACATAGCGATGGGTTCCTCCACACTTGAGGACGTCACCGCTTTGCGCGCTTGTCATTCTTTAGCTCCGCCCACACGATACGCCTCCAGGCGCTCTGTTTTTTCCGGAAAGACTCGGTACAGCCTATATTTCTTTTATAAATATGATAAAACTAAAGACTTTTCGGAGATATGAAGGATGCAATACTACTCTATAGGTACTCAAGATTGACATGAGATTGACTGAAACTGAGTGTTTCACCCCCCCTTTAATGAGAAGAACATGAACAACATATTCACCTCAGCCAATCAAATTCAATGTCTGGACCTAAAGGCCCATTCACAGCAAGAATTACAACTATAAAGCTAACTTTAACATTTTATAGGTTTCTTTTTGTTTTTGGTTCTGCCCTGTGAACTAGTTTCCCTTTGTTTGATTGAGGGTGCTTTCACACTTGGCTCAATTGCCTGGACCGAACCCGAGTTTGATTACTTCCCCTTCCCCCCGATGGACTGTGTTCATAGTGCATTATTTGGTTCCGAACCGGGGTTCGTTTGCGTCATCAAAGCAGCAGCTGTTTACCCGGTTGCTTAGTAACAACAGCAAGCATGAAGGCGGAGAAATGCATAGCGTTGTTCCCATCACTTTTATATTTCTGTTTTTGAACCGTTGGTTTTGTTACCAAAGCTTCTGTACGTAATAGCACTTGCATCTATCTGCCGCGAATGTACTGCAATTGCTCTAAAGAACGCCAAAGACGAGCAGAAATGATGTTTACAGCTCTCTGCTTGCAGTGTCTCAGTCAGCTCTTCAGGTAAATGAGTGAAACACACAAAACACACATTTTATCAACTCATATGTCATTAATAGTGGTTCACTTCCACGATTTAGTACGATTGCGTTCACATCAGCAGGAAACCGTTCCCCAAACCACTTCTTTAAGTGGACTCGGGTACGGTTTGCAGGTGCGCACCCAAGTTTGGAAGACCACGTTCACATCATCCAAACGAACCGAACTCTGACATCAATCGAACCCGGGTGCGCACCAAAGGTGCTAGTGTGAAAGCACCCTAAGCTTTATATTCACCTGTCATCTGTTAGTTATCTCATTAGTTACTTTTGTTTGGTCTATCCTTTTAAGCCCTCAGTTTTCCCTTCGTTTTCATAGGTTCTCATTAATGATAGCACTCGTAGTACTGTTTTCTCCTGTGATATTCCTGTTTCCTGAGTATTTATGATTAAAGTCTCCTTGAATGATTCCATGTCATCGTGAGTAATGAAGCTTTTTTTGAACCATCGAACCTTTCTACACAAGTAGTTTTATTGGAAAAAGGTTAATTACTCGACGAGGACCTCTGCTGTTAAAAGTGAACGAAAACGAACTGTTCGTAAAAGAATAAAACTCATAAATAGAGGAAGTGAATAAATGCAGGTGCATGACAAAGTAATTTTTTATTGAGCAGCTCGCAAAAATAAAAATACCCTCCTAAACTCTTGCAGTCCATTTTTTTAACTTTTGAATGAGAGTACAGTGTTGGGAACGTTACTTTAGAAAAGATATTAGTTATAGTTACTCACTACTTGTTCCAAAAAGTAACTGAGTTAGTAACTGAATTACTCTATAATAAAAGTAACTCGTTACCAGGGAAAGTAACTATTTGCGTTACTGTAAAAAAAAAAAAAAAGTTGCTATAAGTCATATAATTATTTTTTTTTAACCAGTTTTCACAAGTCAGTTGAAATGAGTAGAACAGACAAGTGTTTATAACTTTTTTTTTAAATGTTCAAATATGTAAAATTACTTGGATTCCCCCAATATTAAATGTTAAATGAATAAAATGGACACTAAATAGAATAAATTATTATTATGAAACATTGTACAGTAATCTACACTATTTTAATGTTGCTGTGGGACAATGTGAGAGACACGTCTATCAAATTCAATACATTATTGTAATTTGTAACTATCAGTAATATAGTGGAACAATAAAACAAAATATAAGTTATTAATAATAAAAAATATATTAGCCAAATTTACATGGCCTAGACTCTTTGTAGTGCACATTTAAATTCTAAAACTTCCTCACAAAAGTAAACAGTTTAGCAAGAAGTGCTCTCAAGTCTTTTATGGCGGGTTTACCCACTCACTCTCTCCCGACTCAACTACCGACAACGGCAGCATGTCCTCAACTATATATCTAGATATTTTGTTAAACTCTGTCTGGGTGATAAGAGTTTGCAGTGGAGAAAACCCTAGTTTTGGTTGCTTTAATGTCGTGTCTCAGTCTACTTCTTTGGTAGTGGAGTTCACGTCACGTTATCTTTTGCGTTCACCGACGTGGAGAGAGATTCCTGGGTATAAGCTGCACGTTACATAAATATTCTTACCTTTCACCTCAACGAGGGAAAAGTAGCGCTTATACTTCCAGTTTGCGAAAGCTACCTTTGAAGTCATTGTACATGATATCGCTCTGACTCCTGATCGCTGGTCGCATGCCCGCGTGCGTGTCACTCACACGCACACACACACACAGCTGCAGGTCCACTGACAGAGCGCGTGCCTGATCGGATGAAAACATAGACAGTAAAAGAAATGGACGGAGCGATCCCATTGCCTTCTACGGCGTTAAATGATGTCAGTATAGGAGTACACACTTCCTGATGGCTGAGCGAACTGCGCAGGCTCAGACTGAGCTTGACGACGTAGATGTGACGTGAGCCTCCTGTCGGACAGCTGTAGGTCTTCTAGTAGTTGTGGAAAGTGAAATCTGAATCACGTTGTTTAACTGTTTTCTCCCGTTGCTTTTGGCTCACTATGGGCTTCTCTCCATTCTTCTCCCTTGACTTTATCAGACTTTATGTCTCCACGTCCCCCCGACTGTCTCATAGACAGTAAAAGATTGTCTGCGAGCGTCTCCTCAGGTCTATACGGTAATTTCTCAACTGTGCGACAGTTGGTTATGACGCAATCGTTAGCCTATTTTTACAAAAACAGCTTCTACGGGGCGATAGTGTAAGATACAAGGTAACGGAGCCTTTTATGCATTGTCGTGTTTCTTTAGAAATAAACAATGACAAATGGAGTCTTTAAACGTCTCAGATGTAAAGTTATTCACTGTCAAAGTGACTCAAAAATGAATGGGAGTCAATGGGATGCTAACAGCAGGTGATGGCTTGGTTAGCAATGGCAGCCCCTAGGGGTGGAACGCTTTCCGAGCGCTAGATTACCCCCTTGGATGAAAACCGTTTCACTGAGCTCAATTATAGTAACGCCACATTTTATTCTCAGTAACGATAACGGCGTTGTAACGGGGGAAACAGTAATTAGTGTGATTACTCGTTACTGAAAAAATTAACGCCGTTAGTAACGCCGTTTATCTATAACGCCTATATTCCCATCACTGTCAGAGTACGAAGCAGTAAAGTGGTTGTGTGGGAAATAAAATGTGTACGTCATTGGTCACGGGATTTTGTTAGAATGAATCAAGCATTGATACAAAGCTTCACTAAAAATCTGCTGTTCATGTTTTTGACACATGCCTCAGAGCTAACATCACTAACCGTGAGTTTCCTGGATCCTGCTGGCTATTGTAACAGAAGAACCCATCCAAACCGATAAGCATGGATTCACCTGCTGTGCTGCTGCTTTGCTTGGAGCAGAAGAGCCTCAAGGCGAGCCTCACACACTATCCAGACTGCTCCCTGTGCATTTTTTTTTTTGTGGCCAGTATGAAAATGCACACAAATGCTCACCTGCCTGGGGTGGGTCCTCGAGGTTCATTCGCCGAGTTCGTTGAGTGGGTGTTGGTACACTGCGGTTCAGCCTACACTGTTGGCCTCGCTAATGATGACATCGCCAACAGACTCAGTGCCTCAATGTTTCTGGCAACCAGCTCCATCCAGCCGACATCACTTTCAGCCTATGTGCCCATCACTCCACCTTGGCCTGTAGAAAAACCGGCTCTGCCCTCCCTCAGCTCCACCGGAAACCATCGTCCATACGGTTGCACTGGGCTCCCTCATCCCTCCGGCTTCACCTTGGTCAGGCTCCGCTTTCGTCTTTGTTCCTACCGGCTTCCTACTTGCCTTCATTGAACTAAATAGTTCTGTATTCTTTAATGTTCACATTGCTGGCCTTAATGCTAAATACTGATTTATTGCTCAGATAAAATTTTCTTTGTATAGCTGTTCACATTTTTGTTTTAAATGTGACCAATATCAAATTGCAGTGTGTACAGACATGCAGCACGCCGTCATATGGAAGTAATAATGGAGGACATTAAAATAAGAATTACGCGTTTATTTATATTGTATGTCGCGGAACCAGGGAAATTTATGCGCAGGCAATATAAAAATCAAAGACGAGGATGTGGAAAAAGAGATTTTTTTCGTGGGGGGTGAGGGGGCTAATGCTATTTCATGACTTATTTACACTTTTAAAGCGTTCTCATGCAAAACATGGCCAAAATTCCAAATATGTTACAAAAATAAATAAAAAATTTGAGTATGAGCCTGTGTGAGATCACAGTAGGTGGAATTTCTTGTATGGGCACTTCTCCAGGATGAAGGCATGTGGAGTACACAAATCAATGAGTTTTATTCGTTGGCAGCGCTCCTCATTGCACTCCTCCACAAGTTCAGCATATTAGTATTTTATAAATAGAATAAAACTTAAGAGATATAAAGGATGCAATACAACTCTATAGGTACTCAAGATTAACATGAGAAACTGTTTGTGTTACCCAAACATTTATGATACGAGCCCTCATGTTCGGCTGTTATGTAGAGCTTTTACTGTAATACTTATACGTTCTGACACATCACTGTCATTCAGTGACTACCTTTCGCAACTGTCTTGACATACACGGGTCTTTAATCTGCATTTATGACCGGCTGACTGTTTATTTTCCCTCGTGGGAATTCATTTCAAATAAGCACTGCATGGCTAATGCTACTGGATGCGACAAATAATGCAAGCTTGAAACTTTTCTTGTGATTTTGATTCACTCAAGACTTGTTCAGCATTATCAGCACAGACAAACAAGAGCAATGAACTCACCACACGCTTACAGTGCCAGCAGAACAGCAGCTGCAATAACTGGACTAGGCCTCATCCAGATGACAGCAGCATCTGATACAGCAGTTTAGTCTTTCTGTCAGCTGACACAGCTACTAAAAGGACAGTGAGCATGATAATGTGTCTATTTACAAATAATTTTCTAAGTCACATACTGCCTTGTTGATAGAAGGGCTAAGGGCTTTCACTTCTCCTGATAGCAGAGCAGATCGTACAGGCACACTGCAGCTGTATTTATATTTTATGATTCAAAGCTCTGACCCGTGCCTTCAGGGGAAGAAATTCTTAACAGATTCCCCTCTGTAGTTCCCTACCATCTCTATAAATGACACCACAGTGCTTGACTCGATCAGTAAGCTGTGAGGAATTATATAACATACTTAAATTTCAGGCTCTCATTTCACCCATATAAATGAAAACCCTCATTGCAGGGAACAAGGCATTTTTTTATTCACGGGTCATAATCCCTCTATTTCTCTCCCTCTGTGGGCCGTGCATCACCCACGCCACCTGTGCCCTGAGAAATGAGAGCAAAGCATCCAGTCATGTCAAATAGCCTGCTAATCAGAACAATTTTTCTGTGATTTTCCTTCGCAAACAAATCACACCATCTGCCTTCATGCTCTTGGAAGAAATGATTAGAAAATGGTCTGTCATATTTTTTAACATTTCCAAGTGAAGATTGTAGAGTCTGTCATATTTCAGCTGTATGCTACTTTTCATTAACTCTTTCCCTGTCATTGACACAATTTTCTGGCTTTCCTTGTTTTCACTGTTATATGGTAGGGGGCGCTATGACACTGAATTTCCTGATCAAAACACATTTAGACCTATTTATATAAAGAGTTTACAGGCAAATTTTCTTTACGTATTTTATTGTCGTTGAAATCAGATTGCAAAAAAACGATTCCTGGCTCCATGTCAGTATCCACGGGTCAGTGGATCTTTGGTAAGTTGTAAGGAACACGATATATCTAGTACAGGAACACTATATATATAGTACAACCTTTAATTTAATTGGTAATTGTTTTGTTGTTTTTTTACTCACATTTTCAGTTTCCTCTATTAACTAAAATCATGCAGCAGCTCTTTTGCCACTCAACCCAGCTGAGGGGGCATGTTCCAGTGGGAAAATTACATCAGTGCATATCCTCTATACTCTGGAGAATCTGTACAGCCAACACTGACTCAGAAAACACTAGTTTATTAGCTTTAATATATCAAAAAAGAACATATAGTCTGTATTTAAACAAACAAAACAAATATGAATGTGGGTAAGTTTCATTAAAAAAATGCATTTTCAGCAAAAAGCTGAGAAAATGTGTTGGTCAAAGACTAGGTCTGGGTCAGATTTAAAATGAGTAGATGGCGTCCATCAACTCCCCCAAAGCTTGCACAGTCCTATAGCGACATTTATTCCGGTAACATTAGATAGTTTTTATTTATATGCTGTTTAATGTTGATGATCATATTATTTTACATATATGCATCTGCTTACATATTTCTTTTTTTTACTATTTATTACTTTTCATTGTTGCTTCTTCTTTTCCTGATAAATGACTCATATCACAGTGCTATATCGTCCTATCATCCAGCCCTAAAACTTGTTTTTATTTAAAAAACATTCGATTATGCAGGATATACTATGGTACCTTTCTGATGTGGGGTATTTGATGAGTTGTCAATGCAATAACAATACAATATATAGTGTGTGTATTTACCTCACAATTCAGCGTATTGACAAAATGTTAACTGCAAATCCACGTTTCGCTGCCTGGAGTCCAGTTGTTTCTGTGAATTGCAGAAATCCATTTGCTTTTCTTCTCTGTAGCTTTCGAAAAGTCTTTAAAAATATACCTCGGATTTCTTGTTAACGCTATATATACAGTTCTTTCCCATTTTTGATGTGTTTTGTTTGTTTTTCGCATCATTCTAGCTGAAAACCAATGCTGCCGCTCAGTCTTTTTGCCACTCAGTGGACACGTGCACCTTTACAAATTTCATATGGTTAACCTAATCAGAGAGTATTTGTTTTCGATCAGAATTGGTTTGTTTAAAAGAAGACTTTTCAAGCTTTCTATGGGTATGTTTATAGGAATGTATAGGTGTCATATTAACGTTTAGTAGACTATTTAGGTGATACACAGAGCAAGTTTTTGAGCAATGTTGCTGTGACCAATCTGAAATATCGAGACTGGTATTTTTTTGTCGATTCTCAATGGGAAAGTAACCAAGCAACATTGCTCTGTTATAGCACTGTATACTATTTACTGTATGCACACACACACGCGCGCACACACACACAGGATCCAGGCAGGATGACTGGAGATTGACTTAGATGAGCAGAAGCTAGCAGAAACAAAGCAGGTAAGTAGTCTACAGCATCAGACAACGGCTGCATCTTATTGACTTACTGCCTCGCTGCCATATCAGGCAATGACTTTGTAGGCAGTGTGCATGAAGGTACCTCACAAAACTGATTTTGGACAGGCTTCTGAGGAAGCATAGCGGTTTAATGACCATGGGGAGACACCGTGAGTTTGGCAGGTAAGAAAAGAGATGTGGTAACGTGGTCAGTAATATACACTCCCATCTTGTTGAGCTCACAGGAGAAATTGCATGTGACTAATAGCAAATTTGTAGATTTTATGACCAAGACAATAAAAATTTTCATCAAGATTTTTTTTGCCTAGCAATCCTTTAAATGTAGGTACACTTTAAATGTAGGTTAACTTACATGACCTGAGGTAGCTATTTCTGGTTTATTTGATGCGTTGTATTTATTATGCAAACTTCAAACCCACATGCTAAAACAGTTAGCCTTGTTATGGCTATGTGGGGTGGGGATAGCTGTAACAGTTTATTAAAATGTGTACTACTAACCCCTATGATGGTCCAATGAGTCCAGTTATCAGTCACATCTTTTGTTGAGGAAAAATTATTATTTTTTTTTGCATATTGAGGGATTTATTCAGTTAATGTGTTTCCATCAGAGTTTATGCACGTCTTCTTACCGAATTAAAAAATGTATGCCTCAACTGAATGCACACGTTTATTGTGCACATTATTAGAATTGAAGTGCATCTTGATGTTTCCATCCAATGTTTTCTATGCAATATCTGAAATTCACATAAAAATAAGTGGATCTTGGAAACATAGCTTGTGAGTTAACCATGATGTGACAGGAATATAACGTACACTTAGACTCGCACATACTTCCGCAGCAATTGTTTTGCGCCACATTTAAAGTGAAAACAAAAAACAACACTAAACACTTTTTGTCAGTTTAAAATGTTTAAAAGGTTTTCTTTGTTCTTCAATTATGTTTATGCAAAAAAATGGATAGTCTGGGTGTTGTTTCAGCACATTAGTGTTACATCTATGCCCTGCTAGTGTTACAACTCACCCCAGTAGTGGGGTACATTTTAACAATGGAACTCTTTGTATTCGACATAATCTGTGATTGTGTAGTACACGCCTGAGTGAATACACTTTATTGCCAAAAGTTTTGGAACGCCTGCCTTTACATGTACATTACATGAACATTAATGACATCCTCTTCCTAATCTGTAGGGTTTAATGTGGGGTTGGCCCAACCTTTGAATCTATAACATTAGCTATATTGCTTTGCAGCTTTCCACAAGGTTTAGGAGTGTGTTTATGGGAATTTTTGACAATTCTTCTAGAAGCTTGGGAGGTCAGGCAATGATGCTGGATGGGAAGGCCTGGGTAGCAGTCTCTGCTCTAATTCACCTCAAAGGTGTTCTATCGGGTTGAGATCAGGACCATTCAAGTTCCTCTACATCAAACTTGCTCATCCATGTTCTTTTTTTGGACCTTGCTTTGTGTATTGGTGCGCAGTCATGTTGGAACAGGTAGGTGCCATCTCCAAACTGTCCCCACAAAGTTGTCTCACAAATGTCTTTGCATGCTGAAGCATTAAGAGTTAATTTCAATGGAACTAAGGGGCCAAGCCTAACCCCTGAAAAAACAACCCCACACCATAATCTCCCTATCCCCCAAACTTTACTCTTGGCACAATGCAGTTAGGCAAGTACTGTTCTCCTTGCAACTGCCAAACCCAAACTCATCCATCGGATTGCCAGACAGAGAAGCATGATTGGTCACTCCAGAGAACATGTCTCCACTGCTCTAGAATCCAGTTGTGGTGTACTTCACACCACTGCATCCAACATTTTGCATTGCACTTGGTGAGGTAAGACTTGAATGCAGCTGCTTGGCCATGGAAACCTATTCCATGAAGGTCTCTACACACTGTCATTCAGCTAATCTGAAGGCCACACGAAGTTTTGAGGTCTGTAGCTAATGACTATATATTCTACGTGGCCTACCACTTCGTGGCGGAGTTGCTGTTTGGTTCCAATAGCTTCTACTTTGTTATAATACCACTAACAGTTGACTGTAGAATATTTAGTAGTGAGGAAATTTCACGAATGGACCTATAACGGAACCACGTTTGAATTTACTGAGGTCCTGAGAGCGACCCTTTCTTTCACAAATGTTTGTGGAAGCGTCTGCATGACTAAGTGCTTGATTTTAAACACCTTTGTACATGAAAGTGATTAGAACACCTGAATTCAATGATTTGGCAATATTTTAGCAGACAAATTATTATGTATTATGTATCAAAATCTGAGACTAGCACAAACAACCATTGAGTTACTGATGCTCAAATACAAAGTTTTACAACCATCCCCGGTCTCCCCCTACAGCAAAATAGAGTAAGCTTTGGTGATAACTAAGCAAATATTGAATTACTACAATAGCAATTTCCCGCTAGAAATGACATCAAATGTTGAAAACATTGGTCAAAAACATATACTTACACACAAACTGATAACCAACTGCAATTTTCAGATGGCATCTTTATTTTATTTTTTTAGCTCAACTGACAGGAAGTGAAGCTTTGTATTTGGACATGTCTTGATTCCTTCCTACATGGAATGAATTCTCTGAAGGCAGCATTTTTTAAGCTTTCAGACACAGCCAAGGTCAGACAATAAGGGAGTGTGTGTGCTCTATTTAGTGCTGGTGATCAGGGCTAGATGAGCTCCAGGTGTCCATGGTTAGGTGTCAGGGAATATGATGTTAAATACAGTCTGTGACACTTATGTAAGACTAAAGTACATCTTTATACTGAATGCAATTTCAAAATGACCTCTTTTGACTTAAAAACATGGTTAAAGTGCCAAATATACTGACAAACATTTTTACGGTAAACTAAAATGTACTTTAATGTAATATCTATAGAAACATATATCATGTATTTAAATACATTTTTAATGTATTTAAATATTTTTTTATATTTTAAATGCAATAAAGTGCATTTATAATATTTCATGTCACTACAGTTAACATTATTATGTTAATCAACACATCAAAATAAGTTTACTTATTTAAAGCATGACAAGACTATTAAAACAATGAATTAAATTTGACATTATTACTATAATATATAAAATAATATAATAATTATACTATTAACATTTCTTATGCTAAGTAATTTATTAATTAGCTTTTAAAACAGCTTTAACACATTGGTCACAGATAATAATCAGCAGAAAATTATTTTAAAAAGCTTCAAACATGCCTTATCCACTCGCATTTTTGTGCCAGAATTATCACCAAAAAATGCTTTTAAAACATAATATAATTTTAAATGAACTGTTAATTAAAAAAAGAAAGAAAAAGACAAAAGTTAAAGAGTTGTCCAGGTCACTGAACAGCAGTAAATGTATTTCTGGTAAGTTCTCTGAGGGACATTCATTTGAGAAATTAATGTTGAAGTTGAGATGATGTTGAGATGAGGGAATAAATTAGACTAAAAGCTTTTTCAGAGAGAGTGGTTCTTCTGGATCCTTCTCATCACTCCACAGCAACGGAGATGCAATGAAGCTGAGATGACACAGGGATAGTAATTGGAAACGAGAAATGATTCACAGAAACGAAGGATCAAAGTATTGTATAAAGTGCTATAATGCTGCGTTCAGTTGAAGTTCAGTTCAATGTCACTAATGCTGCTTTCAGATCAGGTCAGAAAGTCTGCATTTACAGCATTCTACTAGGGATGGGTCAGGATAGTCAAGGTTGTGAGGTTAACTTGTTAATCTAGAAATTGTTATGTCATGAGGCCCTTTGATTCTTTATTTTGCTTTTTATGGTTTTGAAAGCAAGAACATGTCTGACACAAATTGTGTCTTGTGGAAATGAATCTAAACAATAATTACATAGGGCTTCCTCTTAGTTTTACATCCCACTTTCCGATGAGTTCTGTGTATCAGGCCTTTTTTTATCTTCTGCAATTTGGTTGCTGGGAGACTTTTTCTTGACAAACAAAGCAAACCTTAAATGCAATGCTAACAGTAGAGTTGCCATATCTTTATATATCATCTTTCGAACATCAGTCGATGCAACGCCAGATGACCAAAGCCCTATTCGGACACGATTAGATTAACATGGGGACGTGGGGGCAAAGTAATTTTACCTCAGGACGTCTGTAATATTAATGGGCAATTTGCATGGGATAAGACATCTCAAAAAAACTAGCAGAAGTGGGAAGAGTAACTCACTTTATGCACCACACTAACCTTGTCATCATGTGCCTATGACGCTGCTGTTATCACGTGTGCAAACACACAACATGAGCACCAGTCTGAACTCCTATATATAGCCTATACACGTTAAATGAAAGAGTTAGGTCCAGTGTAACGTTTCTGACTGGATTGTGTTGGTAATAGACACTTTCCTAGAGCTAAAATAAGTGTTGTGCCTGTAATAAGTGCTTTTGATCTTCTTTTTGCTTTTAATATGGAAAATACTGGACATGTTTTTTTTTGGTTTTTTTAACCTTTAAACAGGAAATGATTCTACGATACATTTTTACAGCGGGATTAGTATTACCTGAGGTTAATTTTCGGGACGTTTTTACATAAGAAAAGTCTGACATTGTCCGTAATGATTACCGAGATGGCACATTCAGATGGGATTAAAATCACAGAGAACCTCTGGTAATAATTACTTTACCCCCACGTCCCCATATTAAAATAATCCTGTCCGAATAGGGCTTTAGAGATAAAGCAAGAATATCCCAGATCTGACATTGATTGGAACGAAGCATAAATGCTTCAATTTATTCAAGGTTGTGATCTGAAAGGATTGTATTAGAGACACTTATAAGCAATATTTCATTTGTGGCATAGCTAATAACATTTTCATGGCGGCAGAGTACTCTATTGTAAAGGGGTACATCAATCAGATGTTTAGCGTGAGGTCAGATAAAGACATGCCTGTGTATGTGGATCCGCTCCTGTGCGTTCCTAATGGCTCTCACTGTGAGTTAAGACTTCTGCTCTCAATATTAATCAGCCTCAGTTATTGCTGGGAATTTACATTATTGATCAAGAGGGTGGCAGGCGGAGACAAATGCAATGAGCCAGTAAAAAAGATAAACATCAGGGTAGCGCCTCCAATCAGTCATCTCCTTCTTCTTCTAATTTCCCTCTGGATGTCATAGACCGCAATGAAGCACAACTGGCGTCCAAAAAGGGCTTATAAATGTGTCCATTTTACAGTTGTAATCTGATTAAAATAGCAGATTAGCAGATATTCAGGTGGATGTAAACAGCCTTAACCCATTGAAGCATGGACTCCACTAGACCCCTGAAGGTGTGCTGTGGTATCTAACACCAAGTTGTTAGCAGTAGATCCTTTGTTAGCAGTAGATCCTTTAAGATCCTTTAAGCCTGATAGTTGCGAGGTGGGACCTCAATGGCTCTGACTTGTTTGTTCAGCACATTCCACAGATACTCGATTGGATTGAGATGGGGGGAAATTGGAGGCCAAACTCATGCTCCTCAAACCATTCCTGAACCATTTCTGCTTTTTGCAGGGGGCATTATCCTGCTGAAAGAGGCCACAGCCACCAGGGAATACCGTTTCCATGAAAGGGTGAACATGGTCTGCAACAATGCTTTGGCAGGTGGGACATGTCAAAGTAACATCCACATGGATGGCAGGACCCAAGGTTTCCCAGCAGAACATTGCCCAAAGCATCACACTACCTCCTCCGGCTTGCGTTCATCCCATAGTGCATCCTGGTGCCATGTGTTCCCCAGGTAAGCAACGCACATGCATCCAGCCATCCATTTGATGTAAAAGAAAATGTGATTCATCAGAGAAGTCCACCTTGTTCTATTGGTCCGTGGTCCAGTTCTGATGCTCATAGGGCCTACAGCTTTTGATAGTGGACAGAGATCAGCATGGGCACCTTGGCTTGTCTGCGGCTATGCGGCCCCTTAGGCAACAAACTGAGATGCACTGTGTATTCTAACCTTTCTGTCAGAACCAGCATTAACTTCTTAAACCATTTGAGCTGTTTGATTGGACCACACGGGCCAGTCTTTGCTCCCCACGTGCATCAATGAGCTTTGGCCGCCCATGATCGTGTCTCCGGTTCATCAATGTTCCTTCCTTGGGCCACTTTTGATAGATACTGACCACTGCAGATCGGGAACAGCCCACAAGAGCTGCAGTTTTGAAGATGTTCTGACCCAGTTGTCTAGTCAACGTAATTTGGCCCTCGTCAAACCTATTTTTCCTGTTTCTTACACATGCTGTCTAATATATCCCACCCACTAACAGGTGCTGAGATGAAGAAATTATCAGTGTTATTCACATCACCTGTCATAATATTATGCCTGTATTATTATTTTTTTAATAAGAAATCTTTTGGAATAAATAGCAACTAAGTCTCAGATTGTATAATCTTTAAAATCATTAAGGTGATCTATATAAAATGCTGTCTATGCATATCAAAGACTGACATATCTAGCATTCTTAAATCTATAAACCCAGGTCAATTGTGTGGTTTAGTAACTTGCCGTCTCGGCAGGGGATCACTGCACATCCGGAGGCAAAGTGGTAGAAATCTCACATGTTCCTCACCCTTCTTGATCTCTCTGATTTGTCGGCACAGCGTGAGCTGAATGGGTCGAGAAACTCACCTCTATTCCCTGTCAAAGATGAGTACCTCTAACTGCTCTACATGCTCTGGCTTCCGGCCCCCATCAATTCATTCGTCTTACAGAGAGAGAAGATGAGAGAGAGAGAAACAGATTGAAAGCAACAGAGTAAGAAAGACTGTTCAATATGTCTTAGCATGCCTTTGGGCTTTTTGGTACAGGCTGAAAAGACCAAAAAATGTCAAAATATAAAATGTTACACAGTCTCCATCAGGCAGAGTAAATAACAGCATGTTTACAACAGTTAATTTTACACACGGCACCTTTGCACATTCTAAAACCACAGTCACTACTGAAAGATCAGGATAGTGACAACTAAATTTTTTATTAAATCTCTTATGTGTACAGAACTGAACAAGGTGATTTATTCCCACATTTACTTATGGTTGTAACTCCCCAAACATTGACATGTGTGTACATGACAATATGGAGCCACAAATGGAGTGATCAATTAAAATCAGAATTACTTTATAGTCAGAATGAGCATCGCTTTTCATCACTGGTTAAATACAACCATCATATTTTGTTCTTATCCGAAATATTCTAGTAAAAATAGGTTAACTCTAACATAATTAACATATTAACAATGTGTTTAATTTATGTATGAATACACCCTGCACTTTGATCCCTGTTTTAAATATTTGAAATTATATATTTTTTTTTTTTACTGCAACAACAATACAGTCCAACAACCGAAATACTAGAACAAGTATAAAGCGCAATCATAAAAGAGGTGATGCCTGGAAAACGTGGTGAAGATGAGAATACGGAGGCAATCATGGTGGATTACGCCGGTAATCAACAATGGAAGCTGCTGGTACTCAAAGTGTGCTGGGTCTTAAGGGTCAATATTTGCACAAGTGAAATATGTTTCTCAGACTTCATATTGGTTGAAGAAGGCATGGAGAAATGAAGATCCATGACAACTCACCAGAGCCAATTAATAGAGCCCCTTGTCTGAGTGGGCTGAAGTGACGGGGTTAAATCCACTGGGCCTCTAATTAGAAAGCCGTATGGGCTAAGACCAAGGAGCTCGCGCTAAACCCACACATCACTTAATCCTCATTAAAACTGCTGTATCGTCACAGTAACAATTTCAACATGTGGATTTCGCCATTTGAAACAGCATTACTCAACGTCCATAATGCACGCTAATAATTAATCCATTACGGATAATCACCATGCTGAGAACAGCTGTGCAACCGATATCATTAAGGCTACATTAAATGGTATCATTGTTTTCAATGATGCCATTTGCTTTAATCAAAAAAATTCTGCTAAGGCTCGTGTGGATATCCATTACAGTAGGGAATTTGAACAGAGCGTTTTCGACAGCCATGATATCAAGACTTTTCCATTTTTTAGATAAGGGTGTGTTTCCTATTCTCCATGAAGGCTCTTTCAATTATGTTGCACCAACAATTTTTTTTTCAGTTTTTTTATTTATTATATTTATTATCGATACAGCCTTTCCAAGTTCGGTTAGAGCTGATAGGAGCTACAGGTTTCTCTTGCATGTTTGCCACTTTTACTTTTGTCATTGCTGACCAGTTTCTGGTTGGTTAACATGAAATGTCAGAACATGTAGTTGTCTCTGGAGAATTTTTAGACCAGCTACATACTTTAGACATGCTTGGTCAATCTTTGTGATTGCGATGTGACACTTTTCCAGTGTTACAGATTCTGTGAACGTCGTATTTCTGCACCTGTAAATGGAGTGGTTGTCACTGTACTGTGGGGTCTATGCAAATAGCATAAATTCTGACTATAAGCCAAAAAAGGTGAAGTCTGTGCAGATATTGTGTTATTCACATCATAAATTCATATTTGCATGTCCAGATTTAACCTAATGTGTCTGTTTGCAGAGTAGCCTACTAGTGTGTTTCAAATGACAATCCTATTAATGATGTTTGAATTGGTGGCTGTGCATTAAACATTTTATATTAACAATAATAATGATTAAGGCTTGACATTAAATTTTTTGCTCACCAGCCACCGTGGCAAGTGGTTAAACAATGTTACAGCCCACTCAGCATTTTCCCTGCTGTGAATGAAGTGAGTGAGGGGAGGCGGGTTTGAGTGCACTGTAAAAAATTCAACTTATGTTTTTGTATGAACAATTCAGCTTTTAAAGTGTATTAAACTATTTAACATGAAATATATACACATTCGTTTGTACAACTAATTGACCCTAAGTTGAGAAAACTCAAAAATGTTCTGCATCTGGTTGCCTTAAAGGGGTGATGAATTGAGGAATCAACTTTTTCTTGAGCTTTTGAAAAGGTCATGGTAATATAAGAATATCCTGTAAGTTTCAGAGCTGAAAACTTCCTTGTTAGTCAAAGCAAAGCTTTTATAGACACCAGACTCAGCAAACCGTCCTGTGCTTCATACTGACGTCAGTGCGCGATGAAACACCGTCTCTACAGCGCGTCTAATCCAGAAGCCCCGCCCACTGACTCATGGAGGGCTCGTAATAGCTGATCAACAACAATAAACATGCAGAGGAAGACTGAGATATTGTGCTATTCCTGGTTGTGGAAGAACACGGTCACTGCATAAGCCTCCTTTGGATCCTAATATTAGGAATGTGTGGTTGAACTTTATTTTTAATGAAGTCCCAGCACATGGGGAAGACATTCACTTCATTTAACTGCAGAATCATTTGTAAACAAATCTCGGGTTGATGCTGGATTTGGATCCGACAGCAGGAATGTTGCAACACACATGTAAGTAAAATGTGTTTTTATATGTAATAGTATTGAATTGTTATAGATTGTTATAGATATGTTTTCCTTATGTGTACGTGTCTAACAGAGCATACCTTTAGTACACTGGACTCAGACACGTATGCGCCAGGGCTCGCAAAGCCCGGCAGGCCGATGAATCTTATTATATTCTGTTCTTGTTCTGCTATACTCTCTCTCAAGTTACATCTGAAAGGCGGCGTGCACCAAACGTGTATGTGTGTGCGCGTGGTTCAGGCTTATATCGTCCGATCTTGCAGGTTAGGCGTAGTCCAATCAAACGCAGGTCGATGAGAAATAAATCATTGTTTGTTTGATAAAGACATTTACGAGCCCTGTGGTCGAGAGAATCATTCTGGTTGCCGTTTCTCCCTCATTCTCTCATCTCCCTGAACTGACAGCAGAGCTGAAGCTCATTAAATATGCAAATCTCATCCAATCCTAGTCGTGGGCATTTACTTCAAAGTCTCCAGTGCGTCACGCTCATCAAAACCCAGCGTTCAGGAGAGAGCCTCAAAACCAGTGTAGAAAATAGCCTATTACTTATTAGTTAGGATGTTTTTGAATGTAAAAACCACACGAACATTAGTTGACCTCAGACAACAGCATAAAAAACATTTTAAAAAGCCAGTTCATGACACCTTTAATCTTTAAGGGTTTCTCAACTTTTTTTTTTTTTTTTTAAACAGTGTGTAATTTGCTGTCGGAAAGATGAGAGAGCGAGAAAACTAATTTGGTATTGTGTATCTATTCTGCGTAAAATAAGTATTGGCAGCTTTTTAAGATATTTCAGTATCGACATACCGATATATCGAAAATTTGTATTTTTGCCAACACTGCATTGCACTTATATTTTTTGTAGCAAAGTTCAGTATAGGAAAGGAGGAAGATGGCTTGACTGAGACTCAAAATTATTATCAAAATAACTCAAACAAAACAGAAACAACAGCCCAGTAAGACTGTTTTTTGTTTCAAAGTGCTCTCCAGAGCTTTCTCAGTCCCTCTGTGCCACGAGTCTGCAGTCAATCTCTCTCCTGCACGGCCTCCTCCAAGTGCTTTTATCTGGTCTCTCCACGCCTATTACTTGAACAAGACACAGGTGTTCATCATTTGCACTTAACCCACTTATGCCATGTTTCCCAACTCTCTCTCCCATCACAGAACTTGCTAAACCATGCCCAACCCCCTGAATTCAACCTGTCAAAGTGGCTAGTAGGACTAACTGCATTACACAACACAGCTAAAATCCACCCGCATTTGGCAGGTGTTATGCTGCCTTCACGTCCTATAGGAAGTTTCCTGCTTCTTACTTCAAAAGTCATGATTACGAGCTTGTTTTGTTCAGGTGCTTTGTTGTCAGAAAGAATGAAGGACGCCAGGTCCATACTTTTGAGCGTCTTGGGAAAATGTTATTTTAACACTATAACAATTTCAGTCATTTCCTGTTCCCATAAATTCATAGAATCACTGGCTAACACTATAGCAGCACAACATGAAAGCATGTTGTTTAATCACATTCACAATAAAGGCATAATGTAGACAAGATAAGACTGCTATTCGAGTTTGTTTCAAAAGTCTGAGAAAAAGTCATAGTTTTTCTTTAATGGTAATAGTTCCCTTTCGGGGAACTCGAGCTGCGTCGAAACGCTGTGAGAACGCCTCTGCATTAATGCGTCGTGAAGCGCCTGTAGAACCATTCCATCGGAAAAAAGATCGATCGTCGGCGTGATGACGTCATCGACCGGAAGCTATAAAGCGTCCGTGAAAACAAACAGGAACCAGCTTCTGAGCCTTCAGCAAGCGATCTGTGTGAACCTGTCTGTCTATTTGGTGTTTTTGTCTGTCTATTTGCAAGAGTTTTTCCACCCTTTTGTTAAATATTCCTATATTTACAAAAAAAGAGAAAATAAATAGATAGATTATGGCGAGTGAAAGCAGTAACTTCAAGAGGTGTGTTCATCCCTGCCCACGCTACATCACGGGTGGGGATACACACTCTCTTTGTGTAGCCTGCTTGGGAGCGCAGCATGCCCAGGCAGCCCTCGAGGGGGCTGCTTGCGAGCACTGTGAGCGTATGCCACTGAGAACGCTGCGCTCCCGCCGGGCACTCTTCGAGGAGGGTGCCTCGGCTCGTGTTCCCCGCGGCTCTGGTCCCGCTGCCGCCGAGGCGGAGCGAAGGCTGCAGTCGTGGGGATCACAACTGGATGTTGCAGAGGGGTTAGAGACGGGCGCTGCCTTATCTCTGCCCTCACCTGCTCCATCCAGCGGCTCTTCTCGGGGCATGGAAGCACGCATGGCGGTTTCTTCCCCCCCGAGAGAGTCGCCGGTACTTCATCTGTCCAGCTCTGAGGAGGTGGACGTTGAAAGTATCGATACTGAAGACTCGCCACTTCAGTCCCCTGCTAGTGAGGAGCTAGTTGAGGTTTTGACGCGAGCAGTGGCCAGATTAAACATCGACTGGCCCACTGAAAGATCTGAGGCAGGGAGAAAACGTCATAGCAAGCTAGACGAACGCTTCCTGCCATCTCGCGCTTCAGAACCTCAGCAGCGGGGCCTGCCGTTCTTCCACGACTTGCACACCGAGGTGGCAAGATCGTGGAGGAGACCGGCATCATATCGTGTCTTCAGCCCGCAGACTTCGGTCTACAGCAACATCAGCGGGCTGAGACAGTATGGTTATGGGGCGATGCCAAAGGTCGAAGAGACGCTCGCGAGCCATCTCTCACCTTCTTCGGCATCGTCCCTTAAGGCCCCGACTTTACCCACCAGACCATTAAAAACAACGTCGGCGCTGGTGGGTAAAGCGTACTCGGCAGCGGGTCAGGCGGCTGCATGCCTGCACACGATGGCTATCGTGCAGGCATACCAGGCTGACCTGCTGAGGGACCTGGATAGTAGTGATGCTGTGGGGGGAGATATTGTCGCTGAACTGAGAACTACAGCTGATTTAGCTCTCCGGGCCACCAAGGAGACGGCCAGATGTGTTGGCCGCTCCATGGCAGCATTGGTGGCTACGGAGAGGCATTTGTGGTTGAACCCCACAGACATCAAGGAGAGGGAGAAAGCCTTTCTGCTTGATGCGCCGCTTTCTCCTGGAGGCCTCTTCGGTGACGCAGTCCACACTGTCACCGAGAGGTTCCAGGAGTCGAAAAAGCAAGCTGCGGCGCTCAAGCAGTTCCTCCCTCTCCGGGTCCAGGTCCCTGGGGCTGCTGCTGATACCACCAAGCAGCCCAAACCGGGTACGAGCTCCTCACACAGGGCTCAACAAAAGCAGAGCGTCGCTGCCCGAGCTCCCCCTCAGCGTGGGGACGAGGGGCGGCGCTCTCAGACGAGGCCTTCGAGGGGCAGGGCTGATCTGCGGACAGTCCTGATCGCCAAGAAGGCCTCGTCGAAGCGTTCCTGACGCCAGAAGCATCAGGACGCTGAGGGTGGTTCCCCCCGTAGGGAAACGGTGTTTACCCCTACTAACGGGTACCCGTTTCCCTACGGCACCCTCGGGGGGCCGCGCTGCCAACCCCGCCGCAATGCCGGGGCGCAGTCGGTCTCCGCGGGCCACCCGAGGGTGGTCCGCACCCCCTTCGGGGGGCCCCCGAGCAGTCAAGTCAGTTGTTCCCTGCCGGTCCGCCGCTTCAGGGCACTGCGCTTGTTGTTCAAAATACACCAGAGGCCAGCCTCGAGAGGCTGGTTCCCTTAGTAGATTTTCTAGACGAGTGGAAACGTCTATCAAATATATCTCATTGGGTCCTGCAGATAATAGAAAAGGGGTACGCCATTCAATTCAGAAGTCGGCCACCTCCTTTCTGCGGTGTCCTACCTACAGAGGTGGGCCCGGAGCAGGCTCTGGTAATGGCACAGGAAGTAGAGACACTCCTGCAAAAAGGGGCTATAGAGAGGGTTCCCCCTCCCAGCAGGGAGTCTGGCTTTTACAGCCGTTACTTCATCGTGCCGAAGAAGGATGGGGGCTTACGCCCAATATTAGATCTGCGGCTATTGAATCGCTCGGTGGCCAAGCTCAAATTCAAGATGCTTACACTCAGACAGATTGTAGCGCAGGTCAAATCGGAGGATTGGTTTGTCACCATAGACCTCAAAGATGCGTATTTTCATGTCTCCATCCTTCCACATCACAGGAAGTTCCTGAGGTTTGCCTTCGGGGGAGAGGCATACCAATATCGTGTACTTCCCTTCGGTCTAGCACTGTCACCCCGCACGTTCACCAAGTGTGTGGATGCAGCTCTGGCGCCGCTGCGTCTGCAGGGCATCCGCATACTGAACTATATCGACGACTGGCTGATTCTAGCGAATACAGAGCAGATGGCGGTTCAGCATCGAGATGCTGTTCTCGCCCACATGTCGAAGCTGGGGTTGAGGCTGAACGCCAAGAAGAGTGTGCTTTCTCCGGCTCAGAGAACCACTTTTCTAGGTGTGAACTGGGACTCGGTAATTATGCGGGCGCAATTATCGCCAACATGCATAGCATCGATCCTGGCAGCCGCCAAAGAACAGAAGCTAGGCCGAGCCGTCACTGTGAAACAGTTCCAGAAACTGTTAGGTCTCATGGCAGCAGCGTCCAACGTGATACCTTTTGGCCTACTGTACATGAGGCCACTGCAGTGGTGGCTCAAGACAAAAGGGTTCTCCCCGAGGGGAAATCCGCTCCGCACGATCAAAGTCACGCGGCGATGCCTACGTGCTCTGGTCATGTGGAAAAACCCGGGGTTTTTATCTCAGGGTCCCGTGTTGGGGGCTCATGTTCGTCGCGTAACGCTAACGACAGATGCCTCTCTCACGGGCTGGGGGGCGACCATGAGTGGTCGCTCGTCCCAGGGTCTATGGCAGGAACATCAGCGGCACTGGCACATAAATCGGCTAGAGATGCTCGCAGTGTTTCTTGCATTGAAACAGTTCCTGCCCGACCTCAGGGGCCACCACGTACTAGTCAGGACAGACAACACGTCCGTGGTCGCCTATATAAATCACCAGGGGGGTCTGAGGTCTCGTCCGTTGGACAAATTGGCACATCGGATCCTCCTGTGGGCCCAAGGGAAATTGCTGTCAATCAGGGCAGTATATATCCCGGGGACCCTGAATCAGGAAGCAGACAGCCTGTCGAGACAGGGGCCGAGGCCCGGGGAATGGAGACTCCACCCAGAGGTGGTGGAGCTCCTTTGGAAGGTTTATGGGAAAGCAGAGATAGACCTGTTTGCTTCGGCGGAGAATTCTCACTGCCCGCAGTGGTTTTCTCTGACCCATCCGGCCCCGCTGGGGCTGGATGCCATGGTACAGGAGTGGCCGAGGCTGCCTCTGTACGCCTTCCCCCCGATTGTCCTGCTTCCAGGAGTTCTGGAGAGGGTACGCCGGGACGGGGCCCAGGTACTTCTAGTGGCTCCGAACTGGCCGACCCGAGTATGGTTTTCGGACCTGATATCTCTCCTGGAAGGCTCTCCGATGGAGATTCCGACCAGGAGGGATCTACTCTCTCAGGCGGGCGGGAGATTCCTGCACCCACGCCCGGAGATGTGGAAACTGTGGGCCTGGCCTCTGAGGGGGCTAGGCTCATAGAGGAGGGTCTCTCGGCCGAGGTCGTAGAGACCATCCTACACTCCAGAGCTCCGTCCACAAGGAAGCTGTACGCTTTGAAATGGAGACTTTTCTCAGCATGGTGCAGAGAACGCCAGTGGGACCCAGTTAACTGCCCGGTCGGTACAGTGCTGGAGTTCCTGCAGGCAAGGTTCTCGGCAGGGTTGACCCCCTCCACACTAAAGGTGTACGTGGCGGCCTTGGGTGCCTTCCACGTCCCTTTCAGTGGAGTGTCTTTGGGAAGACACCCTCTAATTACACGCTTCCTTCGTGGCACTTTAAGGTTGAGGCCAGTTATGCACTCGAGGGTCCCAGCATGGGACTTGGCCATTGTTCTGAGGGGCTTGTCCGGACCACCGTTCGAACCTCTGGAGGAGGTTTCGGACAAGTTCCTCACCTTAAAAACCATCTTCCTGTTGGCCATTTCGTCTCTTAAAAGAATAGGAGATATTCAGTCCCTGTCAGTAGGGCCCTCATGTCTAGAGTTTGCGCCAGGGATGGTGAAAGCATTTCTGCATCCCAGGCCGGGTTATGTCCCCAAGGTTCCTACGAGCCCACGGGGCCCCATCACTCTACAAGCCTTCTGTCCTCCTCCGTTTATGACGTCAGACCAGGAAAGGTTAAATCTGCTGTGTCCTGTGAGGGCACTGGATACATACGTCCACAGAGCTGCCCTGTGGAGGAAATCTGAACAGTTATTTGTCTGTTTTGGACCCCCTAAGAAGGGGGCTCCAGTATCCAAGCAGAGGATGAGCAAGTGGGTGGCCGAGGCCATCTCACTTGCTTATGAAGCGGCCGGGCAGCCGTCTCCACTGGCTGTCCAGGCGCACTCTACCAGGGGTATGGCTGCTTCAAAAGCACTCTTGTCGGGGGCTTCCCTCCACGATATCTGCAACGCGGCCGGATGGTCGTCTCCTTCTACCTTCGTCAGGTTCTACGAACTAGACCTGGCATCTACAGTAGGGGCACAGGTACTCTCGTAACCGTGTGCGCTTCGGCTTCACACATACGAGACACTTGGTCCTATGGCGATGTGGGTATAAGCGTTCTCACAGCGTTTCGACGCAGCTCGAGTTCCCCGAAAGGGAACGTCTCAGGTTACGTATGTAACCCTAGTTCCCTGAGGGAACGAGACGCTGCGTCGCTCTGCCATACTCCCCGGCGGGTCCGTGATCACTTACTTCAGGCTTTATCAGAAGTTAGTTCCTGTTTGTTTTCACGGACGCTTTATAGCTTCCGGTCGATGACGTCATCACGCCGACGATCGATCTTTTTTCCGATGGAATGGTTCTACAGGCGCTTCACGACGCATTAATGCAGAGGCGTTCTCACAGCGTTTCGACGCAGCGTCTCGTTCCCTCAGGGAACTAGGGTTACATACGTAACCTGAGACGTTTTCAGCCATACATCCTATTGTATAGCTACTTTCACTATCTAGATTGTCAGCTTGCTCACTATTCTGGAATGATGGTCAACTACATGCGATTTTCGATGTGTTTAAAATACACAATATGATTCAAATGATTATTAATTTATGTAAATATGTACTACTTTAACGATAAGACAAGACAATGAAACTGTTGCGAAAACACCTGCCACAGCAGAAATTCATCTCCTATCTGCCATTTTTAATGGTTATGCCATGCCCATCTCGGGAACTTCGGTATCAAAATTATTTCCTAACTTCCCAGTGGTAAACACGACATCAGACGGCATTCATGTGCTATTTTTAGCTCAGAAACTAACATTTATGATAATTCCGATAACACGTGAAGGCGGCATTAATGCCAAGCCCTGATAATAATAACAATCAATACCATTTATTCAATTAATTACATGAATGCACCGAATAATAATAATAAATAATAATAATAATAATAATAATAATAATAATTATTATTATTATTATTATAATTATAATTATAATAATAATAATAATAATGGCTGTAACAAAGCTGTTTAAAATTACATAAGATATTTTTGCTTGAAAACAAAAAAAATCTAAAATCTAAATGAAGTGAGTTTTTGCTTAAAACAAGCAAAATTATCTGCCAATGGGGTGAGAAAAATAATCTTATTTCTGTTTGTGATAGAAACAAGAAACAAGATTTCAGTCAGAAATAAGATTTTTTTGACAGATAATTTTGCTTGTTTTAAGCAAAAACTCACTTCATCTTGATTTTATTTTTAAGAAAACAAGGAAAAATATCTAATGTCATTTTGCTTATCTTGTAAATGCATCTTGTAAATGCATCTTGATTAATTTTTATTTTTAGATATTTAGACTATAAAACAAGACAAAATTACTATGTAAAAAGAGCAGTGCGTAACATTCTCCAAATCCACTCTGGTGATGTCTGATCTCCTCTATTTCACACAATAGAAATAATTTTGGTTGACATGAACGCCAACAGACAAACGGCATGGTCACCAAATCTGTTAAGGCTATTTTAAATGTTTGTGAATTTATGAGAATTTATGCAATTTAATAAAGAATTTAGGTGTGATCAGTCACTAGAAAATTTTCAATTGGGGCCAGAATTTTTTTTACAGTGCAGTCAACTGTTCTACACAAAGTGGAAGTAATTGGGAACAGTGGATTAAGAATGGGATGTAATAAAAGTTCATGTCCATGTAAAGGAACACATCCCAAACGTTTGCCAATGTAGTTTGTCCCAAATGTCAAGGTTTTTAAAACGTTTTACTAAACTTTCATACAAGGTTGTCAGGCATGGATTAGAGAAAAAGATCATATGAATTTCTCTGAAAATGTAAATAATTTTAGTTCTATTTTCTCACATTTATATTCAAAATAGCATACAACCCTGGTAAATATACAAGATATTACTCTAGTTCTGTTTACTGCAAGTCACTGTAATAAATCACAAATGCAATGTATTGTACAAAGTTTTTGTGAAAAAATGACAAGTAGAGAAATATACTGTAAATTAACATTTTCAATTGAAGTTAACGGCACCCAGCCCTACTGTACTCCACACTGTGTTAGAGAGATGTCCCCGCTTTTGCGCCACATGCCCGGCCCGCACACTCGCTCCTACAGCTCCTTCATTAGCTTTTATGTTGCTAAATAATGAATGCACAGTCGATGATGGAGTGCATCTGTGGGGAGCCTGCACTACATTTGGAGATGATTTACATTCACTTCATTTAGGTAAGCCAGCAAAAAGGCTTTCCTGTTCGCTGTGATTTCTTTGCCCTTTCCCCTTCTTCCCCTATTTTCCCGTTCTGCTGCCAGCCAAGGTTATGACGGATTTTGTCGGATTTACTGCTGCTTCACATCTCCATCTGCATGAGCTGACATTTATGTGTCGCCTGCTTGATCAAACAGGCATGTAAGTTGGCCATAAAGTCATCTGTCTGGTGGAAGTATGCCAGAGTTAGGTCGACTTTGCTGAAGGGGGCCTGGAAATGAGACACTGGGGACTTGAAGGGGTTTGACTGAGACTTAGAGAGAGCCAGGGAAGCTGCTTGAATCCCTGGTTTGATGCTTGTGAGTGCTTTTCCTTACCACATGGGTGTCCTTACTAGGACAGCACCTATTCTAAGAGAGTCGGAAAGAAAGTATGTGCTTGTGTACTTGTGGGTGACATGAGTGACTGTGAAAATAAGAAAAGGCTTATTTTCTCTCCTTCAGCTGGAATTCCTGAAGCTTACATTGTACAGTATGTCATTTTGCAATGGGAGTACTGCCTGCTCATCTCATAAGCCTCAGGTAAACTTCTGACTACAACAGGCAAACTGTTTAAAGAAACAAATATAGTTCATGAGTTAAATCTTTAACATTTCATGAGGTAAATGAGATCTAATCAGATAAATTGGTATAAAGTGTGCATGTTTGGCGTGCTGTCCAAAGTGAGCGCTCCGAGTTTGGAATTTTGCCTGAACCCAGAGTATTCCCCCCATCCCTGGTTATGATAGGATATAGTTAAGTGTGAGGTGTTGAGGTAGTGGGCAGATGCTGGAAAACTGTCTTTGGATAGAGGTAAGTCGGCTATTTATACACATCCTTTCATCCTAATTAGGTTGATTATCTGAACCTGCTCCTCTGAACTTTATTAAAACATAATTTGAAGTGTTTATGAAAGATCAAATTCAGTTTGAAGGTGTGTTCAGACTGTAAACACTTTTTGTTCATTTAAAACGAACCCTAGTGCGATTGCTCTGTTAGTGTGGTTCATGAATAAGTGTGACCGCTGCCATCCAAACTTGGGGCCTCACTTATAAAATGTTGCATAGAAACTATGCTATTTTTGATCTAGAATAATTTCTCAAATGTGCGTATGTGTGATTCCGGAAAACGAATGTATGCTATGCACAAAAAGAAAAACGCCTGTACACATCTTGAAATTGTGCGCAGCTGAGGGTTTTTGGATCTCCGCCTTGTAAACGTTCCCTTATTAATATCAGTAGCATATAAACGAGCGCCATTTAACATCCAAATGTTTTACTTGAGAATAGCGAACGGCAAGAAAAATCATTTTAGCGAGACTGAAATCAGGGTCCTGCTAAATAATTTAACTTCAATGCTGTGTAATTATGCTAACAGAGTTTTAAAAAATCGTGCAGGCTATGTTTTATTTTAGTAGTAGGGTATACTTTTAATTGAATCATTTGTACACTTGTTGTTTTTTGTTTTTTGTGCTTTCAACATTGCTAATAATCATAAATGTTTGTTGAGCATCAAATCCTCATATTAGAATGATTTGTGAAGGATCATGTGACACTGAAGACTGGAGTAATGATGATGAATTTATCTTTGATCACAGGAATGCATTACACTTTACTATATATTCACATAAAAACAACTGTTTTACAAACCTGATTTTCAAAAAAGTTGGGACACTGTACAAATTGTGAATAAAAACGCAATGCAATGATGTGAAATTTTCAAGTTTCAATTTTTTTATTCACAATACAACATAGATGACATACCAAATGTTTAAACAGAAAATGTTTATAATTTTAAGGGGAAAATAAATTGATTTAAAATTTCAGGGCATCAACACATCTCAGAAAAGTTGGGACAAAGCCCTGTCTATCACTGTGTGGCATCCGCTCTTCTTTTTATTCCAGTTTGCAAACATCTGGTGATTGAGGAGACTAGTTGCTCAAGCTTAGGAATAGGAATGTTGTCCCATTCTTGTCTAATAAAGGCTTCTAGTTGCTCAACTGTCTTAGGTCTTCTTTGTCGCATCTTCCTCTTCATGATGCGGCAAAGGTTTTAGCCGGCAATGGCGAATGGCACGGTGGATTGTGTACACGACAATGTTTTCTGGAAGCATTCCTGAGCCCATGCTGTTATTTCCATTACAGTAGCATTCCTGTATGTGATGCAGTGCCGTCTAAGGGCCCAAAGATCACGGGCATCCAGGATGTTTTTTCCCGGCCTTGACCCTTACACTCAGAGATTGTTCCAGATTCTCTGGATCTTTGGATGATATATGCATAGTAGATGATGATAACGTCAAACTCTATGCAATTTTTCTCTGAGAAACTCCTTTCTGATATTGCTCCTCTATTTTTTGCCACAGCATTGGGGGAATTACTGATCCTCTGCCCATCTTGACTTCTGAGAGACACTGCCACTCTGAGAACATTTTAATATCCAATCATGTTGCCAATTTTTGTATTTTTAATTACATAAATACGGCCTTGGTGAGCAGATGAGACTTCTTTAAAAACATTTTAAAAACCTTACCGTTCTCAAACTTCTGACTGGTAGTGTATATATATATATGTGTGACCTGGGGATTCCTGCCACTGTTTTGACTCCTTTACACATTTTATAAGCTCTTCACTAGCTCTCAGCTAGTCAGAATATTATTGTATGTAGGCTATATTCAATACAACCAGCACATTTAGTCCAGCACACAGAATTGTTTAGAATTTTCGGTATATTCTGATGTGAGATATGCATTCAGTATCATTAGGTTCGGTATTAAAATGTCCAGTGTGAATGCTAAACAGAACAGGGCTAAATTAGGGGACTAGTCGACAAATTGACTAGTCGACTTTAATGCTCTGCCATGGCACTTTAAGCTTGACTTCGACAAGTCACTGGTTATGGCAAAAGGATAAGTCCACTTAAATGCTTGGAGAAATGCATAGTCCAAGAGTGCTCCACATGTTTAATTAGACCATCTGGATGCTCAATTTTGAACGGATGACATAGTAGCTCACATATCAATAAAATAGCGTCGAAACTGAACATTTCTATCATATATCTCTTAGTAACTAAAACCCACAGTTTCACTATTAGTAGAAAGATGCTACCAGGTAGAATCAATTCAAGTATCATGCCCAGTACATTGTGGGTACACTTATATGTGTTGGAATATTTGATGAACATATTGAAAATAGCCGACAGATGTCTTTCTAACATTTGTCAGGGACTGCTTCTGTAACTTATAGGTGAAAAGTTCTACAAATTTTACATGAAAATGTAAAGCAAACATTAAATACACATCTTAAATATGTAAGTGCGTGGTAATGGTATAATGTATACATTGGAATCTTGGATATAGCAGTCTTAGGCCTATACTTCATTGAACTTTTGTGCCAATCAAAGAAGTTGTGACGAGAAGCATTTTCCCAGAGCGCAATGGCTGAAGTTGCGATTTTAAAAAGTCAAACAGGCCCAGGTAAGGCAATCGATTTCAATTCACTAAGGAATTCAGGACCACAATTGATGTCAGAGCGGTTCAAAATGACTTCTTGTCCAAGCATTCACATTGTCTTTGGAGCAATTGTTGGCAACAGCGAACGCAGAGGTCAAGTGCGATACATGCTCTCCCAGCACAGTCGGCATGAATCTGTCAGGCAGCTGCCAATGTCTGGGCTCACAGTGGAGGTTGCCAATTAGTATGCCCTCTCTTGACTGCCCACGGAGAGCTGAAGAAGGCATCCAGCACACCTGTCAATATTTATTGTTCCAACAAAATGCATCATTCAACGCCATCTGCTCCTGGCCAGACTAAGCCTAGAGATTTGATGTGGTGACACTTACTTTGCGCCTAATCAATTAATTTCCCTTGTGCCAATGAATATAGTTAAAAAGAGTTAGGCACCCTAGCTATCTATCAATCTATGCAATATGGCAAATTTTTACTATGAAAATATCAAAATCCTAAGAAGCAATAAACCTCCATCAGCATGACACATCTGACTACTATCCAATAAGCCTTAGAGGAGATCTTTTTTATAATATTTTTTTATGATGAAATAAGAGCAAGCAACCACTGTTAGCACGTGTTATGTACTAGAGATTGCCTTGCTTCCAGGGCAAAGGGTGACAGGCCTGCAAATTGTGATTTTTCAGCACATTCAGTTAATGCAAGACAGACCTTTGATAGTTGAGGGATTAGTTTTGTTATGGGAAACTGTCAGTTGCATGGACCACCACCATCTTCATTCCGATGCCTATGAGTGGCTGTGTTAGTCTGAATATTGTACATAATTCTGTGCAAAAAGCCACCGGATCAAGAACGTCCCTTTAACCCTTAGTGTTATGGACTGCAGAGAGTGCTTGGAGGTGCCTTTGAAGGTATGTTGCTCAAGTGTAATCTATTTATGCTTCAGATCATGAAATTGCATCCCAAGGGACTATTCATGTTTTACTTGACAAATTCAAAGCCCGCACTAAATTACGTCAGCGTAATTTATGAAGGTGACCTTGAAGATGCATTACTGGGGTGATCACAGAAACACACACAACACATCAAATGATCCATTCTCTCTCCTGACACCAGCTCTGTAGGTGGATTTCCTCTGTTTTCCTGGGTCACTCTTCCGTGGAGCCTTTCTCCCTGATGGATCACTGCTGGAACAGGATGGATGGCATCTTATCCCTTGTCGGGTGCCTGGCATTTTACCCTTTCTTTTACATTCATCTATCATCCACAACGGCAATTTGTTATGGCGCAGTAGCCACTGTGTACTCTACAAATACATGTATGTGAAATCAGAAAAAGCCAAAAGTATGCTTCAATTGTCCATTTGTCGTTAGTGCTCAGCATACATACATTTTGTCATCACTAAAATCCAAAACATATATGTAGGCTGTGGTTGAAATTTGGAGAATGCATACATTTTCTCTTTTTTTAAATAGTGGCTATTGATGTATTATAAGTAATATGAAAATTCTTCTTATTTTATTATTATATAATTCCTATGTTATGCTCTCATACTTATGCTATAATCTGAAATGTTGATCTGTCCGGTGCATAATTATGCTTCTAGGAAGGTCAAGGGTATTTTAAACAAGAGGTCTCAGATGTTACTGGAGTGAATATGCTTTATAATTCCTGTGGCCATATTAAGGCCATGCACTGTATGATTATTACATTGTTAAATAGTATAGATATCACTTCAGTGATTAAACTGGGAAAACTGTCAGCTGCAAGTCAGGCTAGTATGAGGCCACATCCACACAAAGCCAGAGCTTCCTCTATCCAATCTTGTTTTCCCTTGTCTCAAGAAATATCTGTGTAGACACAAAACCACTGAAACCGATTGTAAATGATGTAGTCATTTCAAGACAACTTTATTTATATAGTGCTTTTTATAATGTCGATTGTTTCAAAGCAGCTTCACAGTGTTAAACAGGAAAATAATACAACAGAATTTGATTCGGCTGTACAGTCGCTCTGGAGAAAACGGCAATGTCATCTAGCTCGTATCAGTCAGTAATTTAGTTCATATAGTTGAAGCTGCAGTAGGGAGTTTTTAGAAAACGTTGACTTAGCCTGAACATTTAAACAAGCACAACTCACAGGTCACTCCCCCTTACTCTCTGCTGCGCTACAGCCCTCCCTCCACAGCTCCTCACGCTACAGCCCTCCCTCATCACAACTGAGCCTGCCGTGAACGCGCAAGGACACCGATGACGGCGGATAAACAGTTATGGCACATTCACTGGTACGGAAGAAACATAAACAATATGATTTACATTGACTATGGCCTGCCCATACTTTGACTACAATCTTGGTCCTCAAAACATTATGTATTTTGCAATACATGTAATGTAACTGTATGACATTGCACTATTTCTAAAAGTAATAAATATCTATTAAGATAATATAACGGTAACCAACTTTACAGTATGCAAGTAATTATTCTATTGATATGTAATGCTAAACAAGGTTTGCTAGTAAATTATTTCAGCAACATGACAAGCCAGTGAATTAGTAGGTTTCAATACTGCCGTGCAAAGGCAAAAGGCCGTAACTTCGTTTTTGGTCGAAAATGAGTTATTGACATTTTTGGGACTTTCAAGACCTCCTTTATCATGTGGATAAATATCGTTAGTCAATTATGTTGTTTTTTCGAGAAAATTATGGATTGTCTTAACAGTAACTTACAAAAGCCCAGGAGAAACCAAGGCAGAACACCGTAACAGCAGTTACCACTCTTTGCCTTGGTTTTAGAACACTCAAACTGAGTTACGGTACTCTGCCTTTGTTTAGCCATGCGTCTAAATTAAGTTACGGTACCGACATGCAGTTATGGTGTCCCGCCTTTGTTTTACTGTCCATTAAAGTTCACCGCGTTTAAGTTACGGTGTAGCCTGTGTACTGTCATACATGTTTTCATAATGCAGAATATTCTCTCAGCGCGCTGTCAGGCAGTCTGGGGCTGCCCACTGCACGAGTGTGTGTAGGCTACTCGAATGCCGTGACAGCGTGCGATCACGCATACAATCAGTAGTAGGCTAACAGTTCGCAGTTATATCCATATATCCTACCTTTTCTTGTAAACCCGATAAAATCCATGGCAATGAACGTCATCGGAGATGTTTAATCCACAAGCATTCTGAGAATTATTCCTACTTGTCGTTCACATCAATCTAAAAGTTGTCCTTTTAGGCTAGGCGATTTTCATTCAAAGATGTAAAAGTATAAGCTATGTAGCCTATTGTATCTTTTTTTACTAGATAAAAACATTAAAAACATATTGCAATAAATAATTACTCTGTTTAGCCTATGAATGAGCAATCCGATCCAGTCAGCGCTGTCATTAGAGCATGATAGCCGAACTTAACCCTTGATTAACCAGCGGCACTATTTGCTATTTATCTTATTCCAATCCCATGCATTTTTACATGATTTGTTATTTGTTCTATTTTTTATATCTTTGCATTATATATGCAAATGTTTACTCATTAGAAATAATCTTATCTTGTTCATATAATTCAGTGTCACCTATCAACCTGTAAGTTTTGCTGCACACCAATGAAGATTCTCTTTACTAGAGGTATTGTGTCCTTAATAATAATAAGATGGCTATAATTAATTGTAAATCATCCAAAATAAATGCCATGATCATTAGATTTTATAAAGGTGTTACTATATTGATTTTGCAAATGGTGATCAGCAACCAAATATTGATAATATGGAAGTTACTGCCTTTTGCCTTGGCATGACTCCACATTTTTTGCAGACAATACAAAGGCAGAGTGCAGTAACTTCAAAATAGGGGTCAAAAGTCAAGTTTGAGTAAAAAAAAAGTGTATGTAGATAATTGTCATTACTAAAACATCTAAATGCCAGATTTCCGGTGTCCAACCTATAACTAATTTGGCTGGACAACAAAAAATCTTTAAAGTCATTTTTCTCAGTTCCACACTCCAGTGAGTTAAGGTCTTTTGCCTTTGTAGGGCAGAATAGTTGCTTTGCACGTTGTGTGACATTTTATCTGTATATTATGCGGCTAGAGTTTTGACATTGAGTCAATGGGCTCCGACGAGGAATTCACACCTACTTTTTTATCATTGTCATCTGTCTTTTTCCATTTACCCGTCTTTATTTTATGAGCAGGTGTCACTCAAAGAATTGGCTGTTTGGATTGTTTGTCCGCCATAAGCAAAGCTGCGGCCCACCGGTAATCTTGAATTTGAATGCATGTATGCACTGTGCATAAATGAATAAATATCTTGACACTTTCAAGCTTTATAATGGTAGTGACGGGGTCCATTGAGTTAGAAGCTCAAAAAAACACATCCAGCCATAATAAACAAACTCCACACGGCTCCCAAGGTTTACTAAAGGCCTTTTGAAGTTAATTGATGGGGTTTTGTAAGAACAAATATCCATATTTAAAACTTTACAAGGTATTTATAAGGTAAAATATCTAGTTTCCGACAGACCTCCTTCCTTAGTTAACTTACGCTTCATTCTAGTGATATGTATCGGCAGTTACACTTTCTGCATAAGTTGAATACGGAAGGCGGTCGCAAACGCTAGGATGAAGCATGGCGCCGCATTGTGCCAAGTGTATGATGGGCCCCATAAACACGTAATCGCAAAAAAAGGCAGAATTGCGAAATAAAAACTCACAAACCTTTATTTTTTTTATTTTAAGTAGTGGTGGAAACAAGCTTCCATAGAAGTTTGAATAAACAATGTAAAAAACTTTTTCAAGATGTAAGGTTTCAGCATTTTTATTGAGCTCATTTAGCAGGTGTGACACTTACAGTACAAGAAGTAACTGTTACAAGGCAAATGTTACGAAAAATTTACTAACATAAAATTGACATCTAATATAACAAAATTACATTTATTTTCATGTTAATTAATGCAACAGACATTTAATCAGACATTTTCAAATATGATCATTTATGTTAGTTAAAGCTGCAGTCTGTATTATTTTCTCTTTGTCGCAATCTCTGTTCAAAATCTGCAATCGCGTAATTATCAACTTGACGTAAATTATGCCTCGGCACCATAGACTCTAAAAAAATATGGACATATTGTCTGTGACGTCACCCATAGGATTCCCATGAGCTGTTCTGAGGCTTAAAGTAGGGGCAAGCTGGGCATTGACATCTAGCGAGCGAATATCGTGTGTCACTCCCGGATAACAGAAAATGGCCAAAAAGGCGGGATGTGGGCAGAGCTTAGGTGACGCAATGACTATAGACGGCGGATAATGGCTATCTACCTGTCACTCAAAGTAACCACACCCTTAATTATGCCGAACTTTTTAAGGCTTTATATAACATAAAAAAATTCACCCCCTCACAGTTGTCATGAAGATCAAAATTAGCCGTATAGGCCAAAACCACAATTTGTACCAGGCTGTAAACATGTTTTTTTTCTGCTGTAAAGTTGGGAATTTTAACATGGGGCTCAATGAGATTCTGCTCCCTTCTGGAGCCTGTCCCTAGTGGCCAGTCGATGAATTGCAGTTTACATTACTTCCATATTTGCTTCAAGAGAGATGGCGGGAGGTTGCCGGTTGCTCGGCGAGGCACAGTGTGGATGAATCCAATATTTTGAGGTGAATGTGTGGCTGTCAGTCACCGCGCCGGTGTGGATACTGTCATTCGGGATCACAGATTCTACTGTATGAAATTATGACCACCAAAAGAATGTCATCTGAACAGGTAAGTAGCTAACGTCCACTTTTGTTTTGACTAACTAAGGAAAAAAAACAAAACATTGGAATAAATTTTGATGATTAAATCTAACGGCTGCTTATAATATCACATCAACCCATACAAATTATGCTTTGTTTTCAAATTGTTAATGTTAACATCACCATTGCGTGACTACATTTAATGTGTAACATTATTAGGGCTAACTGTTACCAGTTCTGTTCAGTTCAGTTTCCATTTCTGTGCAGTCTAATTTAATTGTCATATACTAACAAATGAATGTGGAGTAGAGGTGAATTGCTCCAGCACTAAATATCTAAATATTTGATATTTACCATAATGCACATAGCAAAACGAGAACGGTACAATAAAGAAAACTCTGTAACTGTATAAATTAAATTAACAAGTGTGCTGCTGTTACAATTGAACCACTGAAATGTCTTAGGCATACCTATCCAGAAAAAAAGCCATCGCTGCATCCATTTTGAAACCATTCAAAACACTTTTCAAAAGCCCTTTTTATCCTTGTTTTCACATAGGCCCGGTTCCAGTCTCTTTTTTTCCTGTAGCTACTCCGAAAGTCTTTTGCATTTTACAACGGGTGAATCTCCAGTTGTCACTGGGTATTGTCGTTTGAACCTTTCTGGAACTGATAAATTTAATTATATCAAGTGCTGTGAGAAAAGGCTATAAATCTCCACCTCCAACATCCTCATATGCAATATAGCTTACTAGCCGGGACACCTTCTTTATGCCCAAAGGTGTGACGTCATTACAGAAAGATATGCTTGAATTTCCTGCAGAAATCCACCAGTACCACTGGAATTAAAAACATTATTACAAGCTTACCAGTTTAAATCGAGCTATGGTAAGCAGATAGTTCTGAAAACTGGCTGGTTTTGTACTTGCTCAAAAAATACTGTAGAAATTGGATAATTTTTAACCCCAAAAATTTATGAATTTAAATGAATAATGATGTAATCTTTTTTATCAATACATTTGTAAAAGTATAGTGAATTTTAAGAGAAATCCAACACTTAAGCAGTAGGGAGCTGTGAACACACCATTGGGACCCAGTCAATCGGAAACACATCTAAAGTGTTGGCAGGGTAGCTCCTCTTATGCTTACATGCGGCCTGTATGTCGGCCTAGAGGAGCAGAACTGCCTCAAAATCCAGTCCTGTAATATCATGTAACCAAGTAAGTGTGAGAGCTTAAAAAAACAACAATGAAACAAGACCCGTCACTCAAATTGTATTGCACGAGACAGCAGTTATTTTTAGCAACCCAAATCCCTGTACCCTCCAAGGCCAGCAGCCTGGCAAACAGGAAACAAAATCAAGAGCGCTCCTTACCTCTAAACGCACTCCTGTCAAACAAAAAGGTAGCCCAAGGAAATACAAACTACATGTACACCTGTCTGCATACTAGTATAGAAGGATTCATAAAAAAGCTTACTGTTCTCATTTAATACACAGACATCTTCAAAAGCTGTTTTCATGCAGTGCAATATTTAATATTATGAGAGAAAATGAGAGTTCAGGAGAGCTCCCTATTATCCATTAGAGCCCCAGAGGGACTTTTAAAAACACAATCCCTGGAGGGCTTTATGAAATACATAAAAATGCCCTCTGTTCTATTATTTTTTCATTTGGTGGGTCAGTGGGGTCAGTCAGAGTAGCAGGCTCCGTCCACATCCCCTCCGGGCCTGTTATTGCTTGAGTGTGTGATGTCGTAAGAGTGCTGGTGGGTAGAATAGCTTAGAGGTTCTGCCATCTAAATCACTTCTGCCTGTGCGCAGTGGACAATATTGCTTCCTGAGACTCACTTCCTCCTACGCCCTCTTACCAAAAAGAACACAGATTTCCAGCTCGGCTTTCTTGGGGTGAAATCAATAAAAACAGTTGTGCTGCTTTAAAATGTGGTATTCACTGATTGTATCACATTCCGTTTAGCTAAATGTTATCTAGTCTCGTGTTGCCAGACCTTTAGATTGACGGCAGAAGGTAATCACTTTTTGCTAATTTATTGATTTGAGATTACATTTAAAGGTGCAGTGTGTAATATTGACAGCTAGTGATTGAAATGGGTACTGCAGTCCAAATAAATTGGAGAGAGTTGTTTCTCCCTTAATTACAATCTCTTGAAGCATCGAAAATACATTTTGGTCCAAAAATAACAAAAACTACGACATTATTCTGCATTGACTTCTCTTCCATGTTTCTGTTCAATCCTCAAATAAAGATTCAAATGGTTGGGAAACAGCTATTGATTCATGATTCGGATCGCCAATGTCATGGGATTTTGACATGCGATCTGAATCATGAATCAATACGCTGATTCATGACCGTTTGAATCTTTATTTGAGGATTGAAAAAGAAACACGGAAGAAAAGATGCTGAATAAAGTCGTAGTTTTTGTTATTTTTAAACCAAAATGTATTTTCGATGCTTCAAGAGATTCTAATTAATAACTGATGTCACATATAGACTACTTTGATGGTGTTTTTATTACCTTTCTGGTTATGGAAAGTACAGTGTGCATACACTTGGACTCACTTCTGGACAAAATATAAAATATCTTAAACTGTGTTCCGAAGATGAACGGAGGTCTTATGGGTGGGGAATGACATTAGTCATTAATGACATAAATTTCATTATTAGGTAAAATAACCCTTTAACTGTAAATTGATGAGTTGATTATACACATTTTCCACATGTCCACATGTCTCTCTGGACATAGAGTTTTTAAGATGGATGCTGAGGCATTTTTAGGTTGTGTAGAATCTGTGATCTTGTTGGTTTGCTGGCTTCCGTGGCAACCTGGCATGTCAACATACTAATTGTGTAAATTGGAAGTAGGGATCACACAGACCTAAACAAAAGCAGATAATAGGCTTGTTTGAGATGAGCAAAATCTGCTGAGAACCGTTAACTGGTGATCAGCGCGAGATGCATGTCCGTTAGAAATGTGTCCGAGGGGCGGTCCGCGTTGCTCTGATGCTGGCGTATGTCAAAAAACACTCGCGAGTAACAGGACGGATGTGTCGGATTCTGCAGTTGAGCACAGTTACTCTCCACTGACAGCACTGAGCAAAAGCATGATGGGAAACGACTTGCTGATGATTTGCTGACGACACAGCTTAATGCTCATTGGTTTAAACAACCATGATTTTTTTTTTTTTTTTAATGTTTGATTTTAAAACTCTGATATCATGTTTTTGAGTGTATAAATTATGTGTGAATATTCTTAAACTCTCAGACAGTGTGATCTCTCTGTGGGTTATGTGATTGTTATCATATTTATAAAAAATGTATAAAAACATGTATGTAAATAAAGTAAATATGCTTGATAAACAGGTCTTTTGAATGGAAATAACTAACAAACACTTCGGGTGTGTTGTTCACTATAAATTTTTTTTTCATATAAAAGCAATAGAACTTAAATTACATCCAGTTTATCAGCAACACAGCGCACAAGTGCGAATCCCACGATATCTGCAACTGATCTCGTAGGTGTGTGATCCACTATGAGAAGAGAGAACTGTCCGGCTTGCCTGCACTTTTTTCACTCCTCCCCTCACTGCAGCCGCCTAGTCTCGCCTATATTTCAGGCGAGGCAAGGCGCATCTCAAACAAGCCTACTCACCTAAAGGATTATTAGGAACACCTGTTCAATTTCTCATTAATGCAATTATCTAATCAACCAATCACATGGCAGTTGCTTCAATGCATTTAGGGGTGTGGTCCTGGTCAAGACAATCTCCTGAACTCCAAACTGAATGTCAGAATGGGAAAGAAAGGTGATTTAAGCTATTTTGAGCGTGGCATAGTTGCTGGTGTACAACGGGCCAGTCTGAGTAGTTTGCAATCTGCTCAGTTACTGGGATTTTCACGCACATTCATTTCTAGGGTATACAAAGAATGGTGTGAAAAGGGAAAAACATCCAGTATGCGGCAGTCCTGTGGGCGAAAATGCTAGAGGTCAGAGGAGAATGGGCCGACTGATTCAAGCTGATAGAAGAGCAACTTTGACTGAAATAACCACTCGTTACAACCAAGGTATGCAGCAAAGCATTTGTGAAGCCACAACACACACAACCTTGAGGCGGATGGGCTACAACAGCAGAAAACCCCACCGGGTACCACTCATCTCCACTACAAATAGGAAAAAGAGGCTACATTTTGCACAAGCTCACCAAAATTAAACAGTTTAAGACTGAAAAAAATGTTGCCTGGTCTGATAAGTCTCGATTTTTTTCTGACCATGTCCATCCCTTTATGACCACCATGTACCCATCCTCTGATGGCTACTTCCAGCAGGATAATGCACCATGTCACAAAGCTCGAATCATTTCAAATTGGTTTCTTGAACATGACAATGAGTTCACTGTACTAAAATGGCCCCCACAGTCACCAGGTCTCAACCCAATAGAGCATCTTTAGGATGTGGTGGAACGGGAGCTTCCTGCCCTGGATGTGCATCCCACAAATCTCCATCAACTGCAAGATGCTATCCTATCAATATGGGCCAACATTTCTAAAGAATGCTTTCAGCACCAATCAATGCAATATATAATTAAGGCAGTTCTGAAGGCGAAAGGGGGTCAAACACAGTATTAGAATGGTGTTCCTAATAATCCCAGGTGAGTGTACATTTCAAAGGTAGGCTGAAGCATTTTCTTTTTCTTTTTCCGGAGAAACAAGTATGGGAACTTAGCATGTTACTAAATCTCTGCAAACATATTGTGGTATTTTGTTGTACTTATATTACATACATGAGGTCATATTGTGACCGTTGTGATGTGCATAGAAAGAATATTATATTTCCTCCAGAGGGGAGAGAGCCTTTCTGAAAATCAAATTTTTTTTCTAAAGCTTATTCCGCTCTGCGTACTGCACCCAGTGGTGGAAAGAGTACTGAAAGAAGTACTGTTACTTGTAAAAAAAAAATTAAAAACAAATTAGTGCTTGTAGAGTAAAAGTACCTGTCCCAAATACTACTCAAAGTAGGAGTAAAAAGTAGCCATTTTAAAAATACTCAAGAGTAGTGGGTAGTGAGTATTATGCTATGAATGTTATTCCACCTTATACCCTGCAAATTAAAAATGCAGCTTACTTTTTTATGGATGATTCACAGTAAGAACAAAAAAAAAAAAAAAAAAAAAAAAAAAAAAAAAAACATGAGATCACCAACAGTACTTTAATATTTCTTTGACCATTTTTTTTTTGACTGCTAGCACAAAAAATATACTCCAGGGTTTCTACTGATAGAAAGCCATATGCTAATCGCTAAAGTGACCCTTTAATACCTAATGCATGATGAAGCCTGGCAAACAATCAAGCTAAAGTGTTTCCAGCAGATGGCAACGCAGCCTGTGCAGCATTAAAATAATACATACCATTTGTGTGTGTATTAGAAAATGTAATATTCCGCTGTAAATATTTTATAATTGTTTAAGGCAATTTCACGATTTCAGTCATTATACAGTAACCAGCAAGAGCCCCCTTTCATAAAGCAACACTCTAGGCTGGTCACTATCATGGTTGGTTTGACGGGAGTTACACGTGAGATGCATGGAGGCACAGGACTGATTATTTGCTTAGCCAATCACATTAACAGGAAAAATAATAAACGTAATGTAGTGACGAAAGGTTTAGCGAAAAAAGCGCAGTAAAAGTACCGATACAGCACTTAAAATGTACTCAAGTAAAAGTACACAGTTTTAAAACTACTTAAAAGTACAATTATAAATAAAAATTACAGTAACGAGAGTATTTGTAATTTGTTGCTTTACACCACTACACTCAACCCAGAATGCCCTTTGTGACATGCTTGTTTAATTATAGGCCTATCTGAAATAAGTAGCTACAGCTGCTATTTTTTTTTCTTTTTCTTTTTTTTGCTAATAGTTGTTCATTTAAGCCGTTGTTCATGTGGCACTGGTCATTGTCTGCTATATTTTCTTTTTATTTATTAGATCCAGGCAATTAGTTGATAAAACATTGATTCAATTTAAGATACAATTTATACAAAACAAAATTCACTTTAAAGAAAAGCTTTCAACAAAACCAAAATAATTTCTGACTCCCCATTGTCTTCTGACATATTCTGCATCTTATGATGTGTCCTGTTCACTTTTCATAATCAACGTGGATGAATTAAAAAAAATAACATTATAATATTTAAATCTATGGAACTAAAAACGTGTTTTAATGGTTACAACAAGTATAGTAGGTTACAGTAGAGTACTGATATGTTTGTTGTGTTTCATAGAGTTTTGGCATGTTTTATAGACTCAATAATGTTTCTTATTAAAATTTTAGCCAATGTATTAATGTATTAAAATACAATGTATTTTTAGCCACGAGCTCAGCCTGACAGTTTTATCGCACACACTTAATCGCAGCGCGCAGACTCTATGGCAGACTTTTTTTATCGAATAAATGAGTTTTTTGCACTTGTAAATTCTGTAAATAGTTGCTTTTAGTTTTTCAGGGACTGTAAATGCATTGTAATTAGCAGTTTATTGCAAAATTATTTTGAATAAAAAGCGACTCTTTAAAATGACAAATGTTCTAATATAATTGGCCTTTTTGAAAGGACACCTAGTCTTTTTTTACATAAAAGTTTACAGAAGCTACAATTTTTTAGAGAACCATCCTCAAATTTGAATCAAAACATTACCTAACATTCAGCTTTATATTTAGGTTATTTCACCTTGTTTTACTTGTTTACTGTTCCTATACTATTTTGAGTTATTATGACTCTTGGGTAACAATATTTCAAGTGTCTAGTAATAAGAGCAGATTTATGCATATAGACCATAGGGTTTAAGAGCTGCAGATCTCTTTATTTGGGTATGTCGTTTTCAGAAAATTCTCAAAAATAGGGGCGCAGGTTAATTCTTAAAGACCTAGAACATTTTGGGGGCTCCTGACGTGCCTCTACTTTTCTTAGTTTTTCTCACCCATTTCTCAGTTAGTATCAAGTGCCATATATCATTTTAAACAGGATAACCTGAAGTTTGCTCTGTTTGCTCGGTTTCAAGAGGTGTGTCTGCTGTGAGACTTCAGTAATACCCACTGTTGTGATTGGCTGACATCTTTGCATTTGAAATGAGATTACATGCGGAGGGGGCGTGGTTTAGTCAGGCAAGAGCTGGAGCTGAACTGCAGCGCTGCCAGTCAAGAGAGAGACAAAGAGAAACGGAGCTGGGGAAAGATTGCTTTGGAAGTGTTATTGTACCGAGTTTTTGAGAGCGCAAGTTTATTTTGTTTGTATCTAAGAGCTCTAAATAATCACGAGTTAACTTTGCAACGTTATTTCTCTCACAAAATGCTTTCACCACAGCTAACAAACACGACATCAACATGAATACAGTAAGAGCTTCTGTTGAGCATAATGAGCAGCGTCTTTCAAATGTGTGATTGACCAATCCGAACATTATAAAGAGTGTTCTTTGATCGCTCACTGTAGTTTAATCATTTAAATAAACAGATTTGTTTCATGCTACTAACGGAAACAACGTGAAGTTGATCGCTTTAGTCACTGGCTTGATTCACTGATGCATCAAGACAGCCAGCGGCGGGACTGACAGTTTTAAACGATTTAGAAAAAAAGTCTGTGTGAACTTGAATGATTAGCTACACATCAGAACTCACTGATCCCAGATCAGGCATTAATGAACACTGTTACTCACTGTTTGTGGCGGTGCTGTTGAGAAGCATTATGTAAAGCCTGTGCTGCTGATGTCCACTGATAAACTGACTCCTTTCTCTAACAATTCTCTGGGCGGACAAAGCAGAGGAAGCGGCGGTAACCTTTCCTGGTATGACGTCATAACAGGAGAATTCAAGATCAGCTCGTCTGGGCTCTCAGAAGGCAGAGAAAGACAGCCTGAACTCGTTTTACACTGATCAAAATTTCTAGCGACTTGGGGACAACATTCAGGCTAGGGGAACTCATATTAATGTTCAAAAACTTCATGCCATGAGACCTTTAAAGGGTCATGAAACCCCCCTGCTGCAGCCATGTTTTTTTGACACCTTCGATTTGAAAAGGCTTGTTAAAAGGGGAGTGGTCGACTGTGAAAAGGTGGGATGGTATTGTGTGGAAAGAGGGAATGGTTTGCATAAATAGGGGAGTGTCAGTAGGTGCATTAAGATTAGAGATACCAATAGCAGCAGTTACAGCAGTTCTGAGACATGTTCTTGGCTCACGTTGGCATAGTTTACCACAGTGAGATTAAATGAGGGATGAATACAGCGAATGAGAGAGCTATGAGTGGCGTGCAGCAGAGATCGCAAATCATTCAGCTCTTCAAACCAGCATAATTCTGTGAGAAATGAAAATAAATGTTGTACTGCATGACGAAATATTTAGCAAACATGATAAAACTATATTTGTCCAAATATGCACGCTGTTTGGCAAGATGAACAACGCGCCGACGTGATAAGAGAACGTGAACCACCCAACATGCGATGTGATAGAGATGTGTAATTCTAGATCGGGGTAAAAGCAAAGGGGTTTGAGGCTAGTCTCGACCGCGCATCTGAAGCACAGAGCGACGCGCGCTGGGTTGCCGTGACGATCCGCGCTGTCTATCACTCGGCAGCTAAATCTTTGTCCAAATATGCACACTGTTTCACTAAGAGCCCGAACAAATGCGGTTTAGTGCATGGCTGTGACCACAAATAAAACGGAGAGGACGTGGCTTTTGTTCATTATCCAACAGATTACAGATTGGTTATTTTGCACTCCTGACAAAAATTAGATAGTCGACGCTTGCAGGTCGGCGTGCGATTGCTCAAGTTAATTTTACTTTACCGAGCCTTTGTAGCAAAGGCTTCCACAGACGGCGCCGGTTACAGCTCGCTCGGCGCCCTTTACGTTACTTCGTATCAGCACAACGCCTAGCTTTCCTCCTTGACTTTTCCGCACGCTGCTTCCAAAACTTCCCTAACATATCTCTACAATAATGATGTAAGACGAGCCTGACAGAAGTGACTGTCTCATGCATAATAACTGAATTATCTTGTATGCATACTACAGCGCAGGGATTGGACTGAATGACCTTTATGTCATGAATATATATCGAGAATCGCTCGGAGCGGTCGACGTCAGCATGTGCCCACCAGCCCATACATGGACCGAAAAGGCCACGCTGACGTCAGCATTTGTGACGTTGCTCCGACTAAGCTTTTCAAACCGGAAGACAGAAATCGCTCTGAAAAATGCAAAAATAACTATTTTCACATATGAATACCATTAATGAGTACCCTTAGTGTTTTCAATGATGTGCAGCCTATACATATCTGTTTACATCTCAAAAAAAGTGTTTTGGGGTTTCATGACCCTTTAACAAATCAATGCTGCATATTTTGATGACGTGTCCACGCTGACTACGGAGCCTTTGAATGATCAATCCCGAGAAATGTAATATCTATGAAAAGCGGAGATCCTCATCTTTACAGTGCAGTTTACAGATTGGATTAGCGGTTTAAACGTTATTAAACATTTTTGAATTATAGTTATTTTTAGGCTGTCTCTGTTTTTAAGGGTTGAGAGGTTAAAGAGATATCTCAAAGTTAGTAGCTAAGTTGTTATTCCACAGTCATCAAAAATGTAGAAAATAGCACAAAGTGACCCTATGGACCCTATGGCCATCCAAATCGATTTAAATATTGCCTCACATTCATCCATCACCATGGCACCATTCAGCTCGTCAGGAGCAACTGGGGTTTGGTGTCTTGCTCATGGACATCTCGAAACTTGGTCAGGTGGAACCGGGGATCGAACCACCAACCTTCCGGTTTGTAGACCACTGAGCCACTGCTGCCCTATATATAAATACTAAATGCACAATACTAACATGAGCACAAAACTGATCCCAATTAATAGAATCAGAATCTCAAGTTATAACCAGGGTGAGAGTGATCGGTCACAATCTTAACTGCCATTAACAATCTAAAGCTTAACTGTATACAGGTCCTGAAGAGATTGTAAATTACATCCAATCACTTTCTCTGCAGAGTGAATAACACGCTGCAGTCTGCTTTTTTCCCCCTTGGCTCTGGCTGCAGCATTGCAGATGGAGATAGAAGAGGTAAGTATTGACTCAATGATGGTGGTATAAAAATGCACCATCATTGCCCTTGGTAGGTTAATCTACCTCAACTGCCGCAGGAAATACATACATTGATAATCAAGGAATTAATGTTTAGGTCCCACTTGAGCTCTTGTGTAATGATGGTTCCCAGAAAGCAGAAAGAGTCCACAATCTTAACTGGGGAGTCATCATGCAGTGTGACAGGGGTGGATGGGGCTGGGTTTTTCCTTAAATCCATGACCATTTCCATGGTTTTCACCCTACTGAGCTCTAGGTTGTTTTGTCCACACCAGGATACCAGATGGTCAATATCCTACCTGTAGGCAACCTCGTCCGCCCCAGAGATGAGCCCGATAAGGGTTGTATCATCTGTAAACTTTAATAGACTAGAGGTGAAGCAGTTTGTATACAAGGAGAAAAGTAGAGGAGAAAGTACATAGCCTTGAGGGGAGCCATGGTCCAGTAGACAGAAATCTGTTTTTCCTCTCTCACTTGCTACCTTCAATCAGTCAGAAAATCTGTTATCCACCTGAAGGTGGAGTCAGGCAAATTCAGCTTGGAGAGTTTATCCTGTAGCAGAACAAGGATGATGATGTTAAAAGTAGAACGGAAATCCACAAACAGGATCCTGGCATAGGTTCCTGCTGAATCCAGATGCTGAAGGATGAAGTGGAGGGCCATGTTAACTGCATTGTCTACAGATCAATTTGGTCTGTATGCAAACTGCAGGGGATCCAAGAGAGGGTCTGTGATTGATTTGAGGTGTGACATCACAAGGCGTTTAATAGACTTCATTACTACAGATGTTAGTGCAACAGTTCTATAATCATTGAAATCTGTGATCCTGGGGGCTTTTGAATGGTGCAACTGTGAAGAAGCCTGTGAAGAGGCGTCAGCTCCTGCTGTAATGGGTGTGATGAAGCTAGTAGGTTGGGTTGATAAGTTGATAGCTTATATTGCTAATTGTGTCCTATTGTTTTTCAAAGCGACAATAGAAGTTGTTCAGGTCAGAAGAAGGTCATTAGCGTTAGCTGAGTGAAGGGGTTTATGTTTACAATTTGTGATCTGTCTGAGCACTTTCCAGACAGAAGCAGGGTCGTTTGCTTAGAATTGCTGTTCTAATTTCTCAGAATACAGCTGTTTAGCATCTCTCACTGCTTTGCTAAACTTTTATTTTGACTCCCTAAACCTAGCACTATCTCCACTTTTAAATGGCTGCCACACTAGAGTTTCCCGCCGTCATAGACGGTGCACCCTGAAGCTACCAAGGTGGTCCCTAGGCAATTTAGACTGGCTTCTAGTTTAGCGGATCCACCACAGCTTGCATCTCAATGGTCCCAACATCATCCTCTAACCCAACACACCCAAGTTCAGTGGTCCTCAGTCTGGTCGTCTCACCACCTTCTAGTCTAGTGGTCCCAGACTCTTCAATTCATTCCAGGGGTCTCTTTGGTCCTCCCATCATCAGTTGCACTGTTATGCCGTTAGCCATTATGTGTTTCTGGGTTGCATACACTTCTCCAGTTTATCCAGAGATGGTGGCACCTGATCTAGTTCTATCAGATGAAACAGTGTCTGCACATACATTTGCTGTTTGTTTCCATGAATTCTTAGACTGTTTTGAAATTTCCCTGTGCTCTGTGTTCTAGTTTCGCCTGATCAGATGTGGTGGTCTCCCTTTCCTCCAAATCTACCTTGGGGATCTTCAGCTCCACTGTTCTCCGTTTCTCATTCTCATTCATTCAACATCAGTGCCTGACCTAACAAATGTGCTTCTAGAAGTGTATTGATTTATGTGATTTAATATTTAGTATTAATATTAATATTGAGGTTTTTAGTCACACATCACCTGAAAGGTGAGTGTGAGAGTGTCAGGTGATTCCTTCCTATATTACAGGGCACCAGCCAATGAATTTCACCTTGACAAAGAACAATCATGGAAGATTGATGACTGAATTAGAATTATATAAATTATAGGAAGGAATCATCTGACCAATCTGAAGGATTTAGTGAGATTCTGGTGATGTATACAGTATGTGCATGTTTTTCTCTCTCTTCATTGCTTTCACAGTCTCTCCTCCTATCCTGCTTCTTGTAGGTCTTTCCACCCAAATTTGATGTGAGCTATTGGGGTTTTCTTTCTGTTTATTTTCTCCCTCTCTTTGTTTTCATTTTCTCTTTTGTTAGTTGCGTGTGTGCCACTGTTATACCAACTTATGTATGTATGAACGCTGTGAGGGCCAGGTGTCTTTTACTTATGAGATATGAGATTCTCCTGTTTATGTTTAGTTAAGGAGATAGGCAAGGTGGTGTATTTATTTTGTTTTATTTTTCTTTTGATAGGAAATTTTGTTTTCTTGGGTTACAGTAGTTTGCTTTTTGTTTATTATTTTGGCCTGGCTTAGTGCTGAAGTTAATTTTGTGTTGTGATTTATTTGTCTTTTTGACTTCCTGGCAAAACCCTTTCCTTTTACCCTCACAAAAATAAAAATAGCAACCTGAAAAAGTTTATTTTAAAGGCCCACTGAAATCAAAATTGAAGTTTTTTAGCTTTTAGTATGACTTTGTTAGCCTTAAAGTTATGAATAAGCTGGTATGTTCCAAAACAATGACAAAATTTGCTTTTAGAAGATATGAGCATTCAAAATGTACAATCTCTCACTTCCGTTAGAATGAATCTCAGATTTTGGTGACATCATCGCAGACTTCACCTTCTCGTCAAATCTTCTGTCCAATCAAAACGCTCTCTAGAATCTAAAGCCCACCCCCTACACTGCTGAAGCTGTGGCTTAAATCGGTCAGTTGTTATCACATTTACTAATTTCTATATGGTAGCACACTATCTATGCGATAGGAAATGATTCAGTGAATATATGCGTTCATTTGAGGCGAATTAATTCTGTTTCCACGTTAGTTTAACACACCGCAGCAGTGCACACACCAAAGGATCTGGTCTAAATTTAGACTACAGACACGAGTGCGGATCATGAGCGCGAGTCCGCGCAGACAACAAAATATCGGACCCATTTGAATTCTGCACAGAATGCTGCATTTCAAAGCGATATGGAGGAGATTATGATGATTAAACAGTGTTAGAGGAAACTGGGACTTCAAAAAAGGGGAGGAGCTGCTAACAGCTGGAGCCGTTTCAGAGAAAATCACTTCAACACATTGAATAATGCGGCGCGTTCCAAAGCACTTCAGTGGGCCTTTAAAAGTTAAACTGTTTGAATACTTGTTTTTATGTTCAACCCCTGCACCCCTAGACCAAGGGGCCGTAACACTGGCAAGCATTTAGAGCCTCTGGTTATCAACAAAAGAATAAGACAGTTTGCAACAAAATACATTTTCACAAAAAAGGGTAAAATATTACACTTACTAAATACTACTAAGGAAAATGACAAAACTACTATGAAAATGTAATCAATAATTTAACAAAAACTACAAACTATTACACAAATGGATGTCGACAAAGTAAATGGCAGGTAAATGAGCAACAGATTGGATGAAGTAATGAATGGGTAATTAGCTGTATTTGGGGGATTCAATTGTGGTCTTTCTGGGTGCTGGTATGAAATAGAAAATGCTTTTACTATTAATATAGATAACATGTCTAAAGTATCTAATATAGCAACAACCTAATGCCAAGCCCTTTGGAAGAGGTTTGGTTATCTTATATTTATGTTCCACATGGTCGGTGATCAGTCTGGCGGTGAGGTACATCTTCCACGGATATCTTGCCACTCGCAGTGGGAAAAGACTGGTTCACTTTCCAACAGTTGCAGAGCTGCACCAAGTGCTGCGGGTTCACTGCTTATCCTTGTGTAATCCAGAAAACTCTAGGTCAGGTGGTGGTCAATCCACAGGCACCCCTGTAGACTGAAGGTTACAACGGCAAGAGTCAAGCAGGTCAAGCATTAATTTCTGTAGCTGAAGTCCTCAGCAGGAGCATTTAGGATACTTGAAGGTCCGAGTGGGTGAAGGTTTATTTCCAAGAGTATAACATTGGCTGTGCCGTCCTGTCCCTCGTCAGGTCACAAACTCAGTACAAGGGTGTGTTGTGATTGGGTGGTGGCCTTTCAAATGCCTGCCCCTTATGTCACACCTTTCCGTCCTGTGGGGCTTGCTGCATTGTCCAGTGTCTTTAGAACTTCGGGAATACTTTTTCTTCCAGACCTTTCTCAAAGTCCTTGTGGCAGTATTCTGAACTTGTAGAGTCCAAACTTGATGTACATTGGTTGAGATATCATCCAGATGTCCATTTCCGTGTCGGTGGGTGACATTATATTGGCTCTTATTCCAGGTGCGGTTTCCACTGTGTGTACAGTTTCCTGGATTAATAAGGAGACGTTCCTTACTGTTTCCTGTCCAGTTTTGTGGTTTCAAGCCAGTGTGTGTCTGTGTAGAGATTTTCTTTCTCTTTGAGCATGTCTTTGTTCTTGCTGTGCTCTAGCCAGAACTGGTTTGGTGGCCCTAGGCAGTCCATCGTTCACACCTTGATTTCAGACATTAAGGCAGAGTTGAACAATGGGCAACTGGTGATGAGGTTAGCCCATGATCAATGGGATGTTGATGTCCTCATTCTAGCAGTCCTGATTACCAAAGTCCTTTAAGTAGTCATAGTCTTTTATGTTAGTGTTGAGAGTCCAATCACATCCTTATGTCTTCTTAATCACAGTGGGACAAACTCCTCTTGTGAAATGGGCACCTCCTGTGCCATCATGTCTGCTGTTCACAACAGAAGAATGGCCAAAAATTCCCATAAACGCACTCCTAAACCTTGTGGAAATCCTTACCAGAAGAGCTGAAACTATTATAGCTGCAAAGCGTTGGACAATATTAACACAACTTAGCAATAAATTACTGAATAAACCAAGCTTAAATAGGCAGAGTTAACAAGAATGAGACACAGGTGGGTGTAATCAGGCATAGTGAGTCCGGGCAATGGATTGTGGGATATGTAGTTCATGGTGAGAACCAAGACGGAAGGAGTAACCCCTGGTGAAAATCAAGGGCACTCCAGCGGGTGGATGTAACAGAGACACTTCTCAAAGGGTCACAGAAGTCCATGAGGGAGGTGGAGTGGAGACAGACCCGAGGGAGGGTTCGAGGGCCAGGTTCATGGAGTGGAGGAAGGACTGGAGACAAGAGATAGTACAAAAGGCCAATCTGAGCAGGCAGTGAAAGTGGCCAGGGTGGAGAAGGCCGGGTAGGTATGGCTGAAGATCCCCAAGGTGAAGCAGAAGACCAGCACCACAGCATAGCAGACAGGCCTGAAGACCCCCATGGTACATTAGAGGACCACCACGGCAAAGCAGACAGAGCTGGTGACTACCACAGAGGACCTGGCAGGACTGAAGACCACCAATGTATATCTGAAGACCCCCATTATAGAGCAGACAGAGCTGGTGATCACAACGACAGAGCTGGCGGGAACGAAAACCCCCACAATGTAGCTGGTGGGGTCAAAGACCATAATGGTGTTGTTCATCCTCCATGACACCCACACTAACATCAGAGCGGCTCAGCTGCAATGCAAGATCTATATAATGTTCCAGAGTCCAGTGAGGATCATGCAATGGCATTGATAGACCCTCACTCCCCTGAAAAAAAATATCATGAGGCATACCTTTTTCAAGGACTTTAGATATGCCAGTTCAATAAAGTTTGATACTCAATCTCCCTGTCGGAGACAAATAATTATCACTGCTGGATCCATAGTTGGCTATGTTTACTGTCACGTACCTGCTCAGAGACACAAGTTTGAGGATCTAGATGCAGATTGTATTGGGTAATCCAGAATCTTAATCCAAGTAACAGACAGAGGGTCAAAAACCAAGGCAAACAATAACAGAATTCAAGACATAGGCATACAAAGATATGTATATCCAGGGAAATAGACTTGAGTGCAAGAACTGATGTTTACTCTCCATTTACCCTGTTTCAAGAGCACTATATGTAATTTCACTGATCAATGTTTATGTGAATATAAGCCTAAATTGTATCTGTCCATCATATAAAGCTATCTTGTCCTTTCAGAAAACTTGGATTAAATAAAATGGATGGATCTCTGATTTCATCAAACATATCTCCATTTGTGTTTCAAAGATGAACAAAAGTCTCCTTTTTGAGTGGACTGGAACGACATGAGAGTGAGAAATTGATGTCAGAATTTTAGGGTGAACTATCCCTTTAACGAATAGGGTGAAAGCAATTCAAACAGCTTGTGCAAATAAATTGCACTCTTTGGCCCTGTCCCAAATGACACCCTAAACCCTCACAGTCTTCCTCTGAGTCTGCACTTTCACAACATAATGCCTCTTTGACTGCCGGGAAGAAGTCCGCTGCGTAAACCCACACCAGTGCAGTCTCAGCAGAAGTGTGCATCGAGGGCGCATAACAGTCGCAAAGGGGGCGCTCACGAGCACCCTTCTGAGACCTAAAATGACAAATGGTACACCCTGCAGTCTCGTGGACTTAATTGACATACGCACGCAGTGGCCATTGTAAGTCCACAAGACCGAAAGTGCACATTAATTGTGCCATTTGGGACAGAGCCTCAGTGTGCACAATTTACACACTCCTTTCTCTTTTCATGTGCAGGTACAAATTTCAGTCAGACAGCATTAATCAATGGCCGTTGGGGTCAGCCACTCATGCCAGTTCTCACACCTGCGATGAGAGCCCTTGAAATCCAGGCTAAAGAAATCAATCACATACATCCTGATGTGTGCGAGAGGTGATAAGCAAGTTTTAAAAGAGAGAAACACAGAGACAACTCCAGAAAGTAATTTACATGCCTAATGAGACATCTCAGCTTGGCACCCGCTATAGACACACACACACACACACACACACATATGTGAATGCATCGCTGCGGAATTTCGAAACCTGCCCTTCTCACTGCTGCGTGGCAGCCCAATTAAATATCTCAAAGCGTTTATGGCACTGAGATATAAATTGAGCATGCACACATCTCACTTGGCTATTACATTCCTGTCCTTACATAGCTTTTACCTTTCAACACTTTAAATGAAGTATTATCATCCTTCTCAATGGAATCTTTCTGAGAGGAAAAAATTAAATAAAAATATTTGTGTGTGTGTGTGTGTGTCTGTGTGTGTGTATCACACATAGTGTCTGACCTCACTTGACATTTCATTTAATTAATTAAAGAATAAGGGATTACAGTTGCTATGGGCACAAGTCTCTTTGCAAACTGTCCTCAGTGTGACCATATTTGCATAAATGAGTATTGTCCCTCAGGATATGAAAGTACTTAATTTTATTAAATGTGCTCTTGTAGTATACTTCTAATCTAAAAATTATATTTTTAAAAAGCTGAATAGGCATTATTGCCGATTATATAATATAGATGAAATAAAATAAAATACCACTTATGTGTACTTAAAGAGAATTCAGTTTCATGAACATGCCTTTTAAGGTGACCAGGGCGCGAACTACGGGGGAGCTAGGGGGAGCTCAGCTCCCCTAAATAAGACATGGGCTCCCCTGAAAACGTGATTTGTGAAATTTTGGGGGTCTCAAAAATATTGACACTGTTATTTTGAGGTGCAATTTCAGTTTTCTGTCATGTGATTATCGTTGATTATTATATGTAAAATTGCTAAAAATATATAATTAATTCATGCATGACGGCGATTTAAATCTAATTCACTTCAATAAAGATAACTATACATGCTGTTCTTGTCATGACCATCAAGCTGTGGTGGCGCTGCGGTGCAAATTCCACTCATGTTTAGTACATGTCAACGCAAAGATTCGTAGTAGAAACAAAAACGAATATCTAATTCTTGATCTTGAATTTCTGGGCGAACAGCAAAGGAAGCTGACCCCAAGCCTGGTCGATTCTGTGTTAAGGCATGTTATTCTCAATTATGTGTTGTGGCTGGGTTGATATAGGTCTGCGTGACTATCGATGTCCTAAGACTAATGTTAGTTGAATGGAGGAATTATGGTATTCTTCTGTAGCCTGACGAGTAACTTTAACCGTTATTCATGTAAACTCAAAGACAGTGGGATGCTTTGTTTATAGACTATCTTTGGGCTCTTTGACCTATCAATTCTTGTTTTTTTTTGTTCCTTCATTAAAATCAAAAATGTTCTTCAATGATTGTAAATTGTATATTAAGAGTCTCTCTTGCAAAGCATTAAGCGATAGACTGACGCGTTCATCTGTGTGTGAAGGAATATACAAGTCCTCTTTTCCTCTTTTGAGGCACGCAAAAGTACCCGAAAAAAGGGCTCCCCCAAAGGCCACGGCATAGTTCGGACACTGAAGGTGACATAGTACTTATTAAAACAAGCGAGTGATATTGAGTTACTGTAGAGTTATGATTAGGGTTTGGTTTTAGCGTTAGTTATTTGTAATTATTACACGGCTCTGTGTAATACTTAATTCTGATTGGTCAATTGCGCATTCCAGGGGTATGTTTTTCCCAGATAACAACCACCAAAGTGAATTACACACTGCTCATCCGGGTACTAAGAGTTATCTTGACCGGTGGTACTTATATATCTAAATGTGTCACTCCGCTGTCGTTGACTGTCTGATGCCATCTTGTGACTAAAAATACTAAACCACCACGGTTACAATAGAAGACATCAAGGGTTAGTTCACACAAAAATGAAAATTAGCCCATGATTTACTCACCCTCGATTCATCCTCGGTGTATATGACATTCTTTTTTTATAAATAAAAAAATAAAAAATAAAATCTGAGCTATATATAAAAAAATTGTCCAAATCCAAGCTTTATGGCAGTGATTGTTGTTATGGACGTTCATATAAATGCATCTGTCCATCAAACAACGTGCTCCACTCAGCTCTGGGAGGTAAATAAATGCCTTCTAAAGCTAATCAATGTGTTTGTGAAAGAAAAAATATCCATATTTAAAACTTTATAAAGTAATGTTTCGGCCGATTGCCTTCCGTATTTAGTTTATGCAGTTAAATAGGCTTATGCTACCAGTTACAGTCATCAGACCGTATTTTGAATTGCGAGAAGGTACTTTCAACATTTTTTCTCGGAAGGTCTGGAACTTTACTTTATAAAGTTTTAAATATGGATAGTTTTCTTACACAAACACATAAATTCATTTCAGAAGGCATTTATTAACCCCCAGAGCCATGTGGAGCATGTTATTTGAGGGACAGATGCATTTTTTTATGGACTTCAAAAACAGAGCTACACTTACAGCCATTATTGAGCTTGAACTACCCAGTACTTTTAAATATATATATGATTACTGGGTGAGTAAATCATGGGCTCATTTTCATTTTTGGATGAACTATCCCCTTCCGCATTAATTTCATCATATATGGGAAAAACTAATATTTTCAGAAATTATTTTTCTTTGCGGAAGCTTTGATCATCTTAAAATAAAATGTTACAATAATATTTTGCCCTACCTTGTTGTAACTTGCTGTATACATATTTTGATGTGTTGTCTAAACCATTACATTCAACTTTGCACATTATTGATATGTTTATTAATTATGTAACAAGTGCATTATATTGCCAAAAGTATTGGGATCCCTGCCTTTACATGCACATGAACTTTAATGACATCCTATTCTTAAACCGTAAGGTTTAAGGAAGTTGGCCCACCTTTTACCGCTATAATAGGTTCAACTCTTCTAGGAAGGTTTTCCACAAGGTTTAAGAGTGTGTTTATATACATTTTTGAACATTCTTCTAGAAGCACATTTGTCAGGTCAGGCACTGATGTTGGACAAAACGGCCTGGTTCGCAGTCTCCACTATATAATTCATCGCAAAGGTGTTCTATGGGGTTGAGGTCAAGACTCTGTGCAGGCCAGTCAAGTTTCTCCACACCAAACTCCTTCATCCATGTCTTTATGAACCTTGCTTTGTGCACTGGTGCCCAGTCTTGTTAGAGCAGGAAGGGGCCATCCCCAAACAGTTCCCACAAAGTTGAAACTCCCAACCCCTGAAAAACAACTCAACATCATAATCCCCCTTCTACCAAACTTTACATTCGGCACAATGCTGTCAGGCAAGTACCAATTTACAATTACAATTCGTGGGGTTTGCTAATTTAAATATCACTCTCATCTCCAAGTCATTACATTACCTTTGTATTGAAAATTTGTATTGATTCATTGTCATATTGTTGAAGCTTGTCCATATGAGACAGAAGTAGAGAAACATTTTTCATTTTTCATTCCAAAAGTTCTCTGTTTTCAGTCGCTGATATTTTCAGACACAGCAGCAAATATTGCTATGGATTCCTTTTCCCATTTGGAGCTCAGCAGGGCATTAGGGAGGCAAGAGTGAAGCTACCCCGGGACATCTCAAAATCTCAGCAAGGTGTCTTAGCTTTTAAAGGCATCACAACACCGTTTCCTCTTTTTGACAGGAGAATCTTGTCAATCTCTGTCAGTGCTAGGGAGATGAAAATGAACAAACAGAAAATGGAGGGAACAGGATATAAAAACCAAAATTTTCACAGTTTTTTTTTTTAGCATAATATGACAAAATTACAGATTAATTGGTGATAATACACAATCAGTTATTCAGTAACACTTAACAATACGGTTTCATTTTATCAACATTAGTTAACTACATTAGTTACCATAACAATGAAAAATACTTTTACAGCATTTATTAGGCTAATCTTAGTAACAGTGCCCCATTATAGTTTTTTCCAGTATTTCCCCTTCATGCAGTGTAATATAGTGTAATATGTTTGTGAATGTAAACATTCTACAAAGCTGTAAAGTCAAAAGTGCATGATAAATAAAGCTATTGTCTCCCAAAAGAAAAAGTCAACTCTGAACCGCCTTAACGAGTCGTTTTTTAAATAATTTTTTTATCTTACTGCTTGACAGTTCTACCTAACTAGAAATTATATTTGCATGCGTAATACCCACCTATGTGTGTTTTTACGGACTACTTCTCAAATCAACACCAGCTTGGACCAGCTTTCTACTCACAATCACAACCTGTGAGTATTATGAATTATTGATGTATATTTTTTCTTCAAAATGCATAGTTTTGAGTTTTATATTTTGTAAGTTTCCAGCTAAACAGCTAACTCATGTTATTACTGTCTTAAATACTACTGCAAATCAGCTGTGGGCCACTATTACATAAAAAGGAGTCTATATAAAACTGTCTATTAATGCAGATTGTCTATTATTTGTACTACTTTGAGTAAAAATAAAGGATGGAGCAAGATTTGTTTTAGAAAACTTTTGTGAAATCTTTATTTATATAGTGCTTTTTACAACACCGATTGCCTTAAAGCAGCTTTACAGTGACAATAGAAAGGACGTTTTTGATTGATTAATTTCTATTGTAAAAACTGGTTAGTTGTTTAATGATTTTTTAAAATTATTTTTTAAATCATTTAATTAAAACAGAGAACACAAACCATGAAATAGGTTTTAAAATAGTTTTGAAACTATACCACCACCATCCCACTCAAACCCCCAAAAAAGGCGAATCTGTGAAAACAGCGATAGTATGTGTAATGCAAGCATTGCGTGTTTAGCCCATGGGCAAGCACGTTTGAATATGTGTGCACATGTTTTTATCTGTACAGAGGGGAAGGGAGGGTCTAGTTAAAGGTCCCATGGCATGACATTTTTATTTTATGAGGTTTTTCAACATTAATATGAGTTCCCCCAGCCTGAATGTTGTCCCCAAGTCACTAGAAATTTAGAAAATGAGAGCTCAGACAAGCTGATCTTGAATTCTCCTGTTATGACGTCATACCAGGAAAGGTTACCGCCGCTTCCTCTGCTTTGTCCGCCCAGAGAATTAGTAGAGAAAGGAGTCAGTTTATCAGTGGACATCAGCAGCACAGGCTTTACATAATGCTTCTCAACAGCACCGCCACAAACAGTGAGTAACAGTGTTCATTAATGCCTGATCTGGGATCAGTGAGTTCCGATGTGTAGCTAATCATTCAGGTTCACACAGACTTTCTTTCTAAATCGTTTAAAAGTGTCAGTCCAGCCGCTGGCCGTCTTGATGCATCAGTGAATCAAGCCAGTGACTAAAACCATCAACTTCACGTCATTTCTGTTAGCAGCATGAGACAAATCTGTTTATTTAAATGATTAAACTACAGAGAGCGATCAAAGAACACTCTTTATAATGTTCGGAATATGCTCAACAGGAGCTCTAACTGCATCATGTTTATGTGGTGTTTGCTGTTAGCTGTGGTGAAAGCATTTTGTGAGAGAAATAACATTGCAGTTATTTCACTCGTGTTTCTTCAGATACAAACAAAATAATCTCGCGCTCAGCAATCTTTCCCCAGCTCCATTTCTCTCTCCCTGCGTCCCAATTCGCATACTATCTATACTAAATAGTATGCAAAAATAGAATGAGTATGTCCCAAATCGTAGTATGTTGAAAAGAGTATTCCAAAGATACCCGGATGGTTTACTATTTCCGGTCCGAATTCGAAGTATGGATCGATGGGCACTCTAACGGCTGATATTGCCCACAAACCATTGCAAGTTGGACGAGGATTCAATTAGAACTACAAACGCGGATAAAAAGCGTCAACTGTTGGACTCGCACATCTGTCATGTTTTGTAAAAACTACAAACATGACAGATGTGCGAGTCCAACAGTTGAGTAGGGAAGTTTAGATTAGAGTAGGGAGTTTGAGTGACCATCTATCAATATTTAACCTGACAAAAATATATTTATTCAGTGTTGTCCACATTATATTTCACCTGCAGCAGCATTGTGAACTTTTGTAATGACACGTCTGGACATTAAGTTTAAATGCATCATTATATTTAAACTGCAAACAAATGAGGAGAGTCTCTGCATTAAAGACCCACAAATGGCAGATCAACGTGCGGCTACATTTCTCTCGGATACGGTAGGAGATTAAACTGAATGTGGAGGATTTGAACTGTGACAAATATGACGATAATTGACAGGGCAGATAAACGATGACGGGATGCACGTAACTAAGCGACAGAGTCCGTTAAAGATGGCGAAGTAGTATGTCCCGAAGCTTCCATACTTTTCTGCTACACACTCAAAAGTGTATACTTTTTCTTCACAAAAAGAGTATACACTTTTAGGACAGGCAGAGCTCGACTGGCAGAGCTGCAGCTGCTCTGCTCGTTCCTGACTAAACCACGCCCCCATCCGCACGTGATCTAATTTTAAATGCAAAGATGTCAGCCAATCACAACAGTGGGTGTTTTCACTAAAGACTCACAGCAGAAACGGCTCTTGATACATAGCATTCTAAACAGAGGGCTAATATCAGTATAGAAAAAATGCCTTTTATTTCTAAATTATGAAATGTTTTGATGTAAAAACCATACTATCAGTATAAGTACACCCCAGGAGACATTATAAAACAATAAAACAACCCATGCCATGGGACCTTTAACACGGTCACTGCCGACACGTCAGTGCTGCGTCAATCTGGATCCAGCAGACTGCTAGCCTGGATGCCAGCCGAACTTAGAACCGCCCACAAAATGTTTAGGTCGGGCAGTTGCAGTTTGGTCTGGCCTTGATCCATAGAGGAGTAATTAGGCTTGTTTGAGATGAGCAAAATCTGCGCAGAACCGATCACCGGTGATCAGCGCGAGATGCATGCCGGTTAGAAATGTGAGGCGGACGTGTCGGAATCTGCAGTCGAGCGCAGTTGCTCTCCACCGACTGCGCTGACCAAAAGCATGATGGGAAACGACTTGCTGACGACACAGCTTAATGCTTTTTGGTTTAAACAACCATGATGTATAGTTAATTTTTTAAAATATTTGATTTTAAAACTCTGATATCATGTTTTTATGTGAATAAATTATGTGTGAATATTCTCAAACTCTTGGAGAGTGCGATCTCTCTGTTGGTTATGTGATTGTTGTCATATTAATACAAATATATAAAAACATGTATGTAATTAAAGTAAAAATGCTTGATAAACAGGTCTTTCGAATGGAAATAAATAACAAAAACTTGGGTGTCTTGTTCATAATATTTATTTTCATATAAAAGCAACAGAACTTAAACTACATCCAGTTTATCAGCAACAGAGCGCACGAGTGTGAATCCCGCGATATCTGCAACTGATCTCGCAGGTGTGCAGGGCCGGCGTTTGCTATAGGCGAGCTAGGCGGTTGCCTAGGGCGACAATTGTGTTAGGGGCGCGCGCGCTCTAGTGCCGCCCATTACTTCCCATTAAGCATAGAATCGGAACAAGCGAAATACAACATAATGTTTATTAAACATGATCATCATAGGGCGCCCCTCAGCCACACGTTTAATTACTTATCAACCTGATTATTAGATATAATTGATGGTGATTATTGATTATTAGTTCAGGCGTTAGGTCAGGCAAGGGCTCATCTTGCGCGTTCATCAAAAATGAGGCGTCTAAACCCCGCAGATGCACAGGGACGGAAAAAGAGAAAAAAAGAAAGGAAGAAAATCGAAAGAAAGCCCAGTATAGAGGTTAGTCTTCTTATCTCAGCCAATAAGTTGTCAAACAAAATAAAATTACTTAGTATCAATCTTATCAACTAATATTTATTTTATAAATATTATTAATATTGTCACTAAGCTATCACTTGCTAGTTTTCTACATAATTACTATACGTATTGCAAACATAACTTCACTGACAATAATCAATAACCTACATGGATGTCATTTAAATATCAAAAGTCCAGTTCGTTATAAATATGGATAACGTATGCATGTTATTTATGAAAAGTACAAACGCTCTCTACGTGGGCGTCGGAAGGAAATAAATACGGCCTCTCGTTTTTTGTTTTTTTTACGGGAGCAGCCTAACGAAAGTTGCCATATTATTTACATTAAAGACAAATATGCGGTGTGCACCAATTTTTATTCAGTGGCTGTAGTGTAGTGGTAAGACGCATGGCATCAAGTTTTGATGCAGATTGATCAGAGGTTCGATCCCGCCTTTTGCCACACTCGCTCACCATCACATATCGGATCGGAAAGGCATTTATTTTCAATAAAAAGTGAGAAAATGTGTTTAATAATAAGTGCTTCTCGGTTAGGGGTAGGCCTAGGAAAACAGACATGTGCTGAATTAGAATAGAGACGATAAAAGTGAGTGGGGTGGAGGGGTGGAGGGGTGGGGGGCGCAAAACTCCATCTCGCCTAGGGCAACCAAAGAGCTAGAGCCGGCCCTGCAGGTGTGTGATCCACTACGAGAAGAGAGAACTGTCCGGCTTGCCTGAACTTTTTTCACTCCTCCCCTCACTGCAGCCGCCTAGTCTCGCCTTTATTTCAGGCGAGGCAAGGCGCATCTCAAACAAGCCTATTGTCTCCGAACAGAAACTGTTCGGACCAATGAAATCATCAGGGCGTTCTTGAGACGATGACGGACAGAGGATCAACAGTAACGTAATCATCCACGTCATCAAAGGGGCTTGGATTATATTTGAATCTTAAACAGAGAGCTTGTTTGTATATGCATTCACCTTCACTTTCTCTCAGAAATGATGATCATGTTGGGTAAGCACTCTGTGTATCATTATATTATTTTATTTTTTTACAACACCGGCAAAGATCGTGTATTCCAGCCTGATTTCAGCGCGCGTGCAGACAGGGTTGCCAGGTTTTTACAACAAAACCCGCCAACTACTAGCCCTAAACAATAGTTCTCCGGGGAAAAAATGACGTTTGGGGGGTAAAATGTGTGTTATTTTGGCAAGGTTGCCTGCTAAAATTCACACTTATGGGTCTATATATCACATAATAATCGTTTCAACCCGCGGACATAGAAAACAATCCACAGAAAAAAAACGCGTACTTGACAACACTGCAGTTGAGCTCTGTTGACATTTGAATGACAGTGTGTCGCTTCTTTGCTCTGTTTGGTTGTAGGTCTATCCAATTGAGGTCTTTCCTGGTTCGGCTGAAACACGCCTCATGATCACAGCCCAATGGAGCAGTTTCAGACTCATATTCTGACTAGAATTGAGTCTGAGGCTAGCAGACTGCAGTAAACCTCGGGATAAACAGAGAGACTAACATTAGCGTAGATGGCATTCTTTTTATGATGTAACGAGTACATCAGGTGTTTTGGGAAGTGTTCCCAGTTCTGGCAGACCTAGTTAATGCAGCCTAACAATCATTTAACTGATTTGAATAATAGAAATTGATATTGTTCTACGTGTATGCCGTAGTAAAGAGATGTGTTTTTAGTCTAGATTTAAATTAACAGTGTGTCTGCTTCCCAAAAAATGCTAGGAAGAAAGTTTAGGTGAAGAATCGACCGACATCAGTTGATTTTAATATTCTAGGTATTATCAACTGGCCAGAATTTTGAGACCGCAATATGCGTGATGGAGTATAATGTGTTAACATTTTGTTCAAGTACTGGGGAGCTAACATGCATGGGTTAAAACTTTCCACACATGCTTGGATGACAAAACTTTGTGTATTTACTAGTTGCCATATCAACACTATTTAGAGAAAGAAATTGCGGCAAAATAAAAAATTCTTTGGAAGATATCACTGAACATTTATTTAACCATAGTTAATAAAATATTAATAATAATAAATAATAATTTTAATAGTATATAAAAATAGTTTTATATACACATTGGTGTAATTAAGTGTTTAGTGGGTTAAAATGCACTCAAAAGTTCAGTTAATTGCATTTAATACAACATTTAAACTATAATACATCATGCATCATAAATCAAAGAGGCTGTGAATGAGCACAGCATTTAATTTAAGTTAACATTTACCATTTAGGAGCACAGCATACTTACAAAAACAGTTATACATGTCTTTAACACCATTAACAAAAGTAAAAAAATAAAATAAAGTGTTGATGCTGGGTTTAAGGTTATGCAGATTCTGGCCTCCTGCCACTTGTCACTTCCTTTCGTAATGAGTTAGGGGTGCTGTGTGGCAGCAGGTGCTGAGAATAGAACATGGTGCTGCTCACACTCATTTTCTCTTTTATAATAATCAGCACAGAAACGCTGAGTGCCTGTCAGTTAACATCAGTGCTCTAATGCAAATCTAGCTTTTCATATTTAAACATGCTTAGACTCTGTCTGGTCTCTTATATCAATATCTAAAATACATAGGCTGAATTTAGACTCTCACCAAGCAGAAAAGTCTTTATGTAGAATGACTGTTAATGCTATAGGGCTGCACAGTCCTGGAGAAATTGAGATGTTTTACAATAAATATTGTTTCAAAGCAGCTTTACAGTGATAACTCCATCAGGTGACAGAATGAAGAAAAATAATTTTCCAGGCTCAGTTCTCCTCTGGCCAATGAACAAACAGTGTATGATTATGATTCAGGGATACGGATTCAGGATCAGTGCCACAATATTTAAAAGGGAGCCAGTGCTGTGTTGAGAGACACCTAAGCTAATATGGTTATACTTCCTGGTTCTAGAACCCGAGCTGCTGTGTTTTGGACACATTTTGGAGTTTGTTTATTAAGCATGCAGGACATCCACCTAGTAGAGCATTACAATTTACATTTGCATTTACTGTACATTTAATCATTTAGCAGACGCTTTTATCCAAAGCTACTTACAAAAAAGGGGAGAGCAATAGAAGCAACGAAACAAACAAGGCCAACAACCTGTAAGAGCTGTAAGAAGTCTCAATTAATTAGCACAGTACAAACACACACACACACACACACACACACACACACACACACACACACACATACATATATATATATATTTTTTTTTTTATAGCCATCTACAATAGCCACCTACAACAAAAACTCACGTACGCAAAATACCGAACACTGGATTTTGATAGCCATGATAACAACCCATTAGGACTACGGCTGTTGCCCCAACTGTTATCGTTAATGCAGATTCAGTGGCCCAATGGGTTGGTTTTGTATGGCATTCTAGCTAAACGCGCAGCAATAGCCATCTACAACAAAAACTCACATACGCAAAATACAGTACACCGGATTATGATAGCTATGATAACTATGTAACACACCCGCCTGAAGGCACAAATCCGGATGAGAGATGTAGATATGATCCAGGAGTGTGCGCTTTTTGGTCGTTGCTGTGGTGATCAGTAAGTGCTATTCTGTATTGGTCAGGTGCAATTGGAAAAGATGTGTCTTAAGATGTTTTTTAAAAATGGCTACAGACTCGGCAGCACAAATTGAGATCGGCAGGTCATTCCACCAGGTGGGAACGGTCCAGGAAAATGTCCGTGAGAGCGATTTCATGCCTCTTTGGGATGGAACCACGAGGCGTCGCTCGCAAGCTTCTGGAGGGTGTGTAAGTCTGAACAAGTGAGTTTAGGTATATTGGTGCAGAGCCAGTGGTTGTTTTGTAGGCGAGAACTAGTGCCTTGCATTTGATGCGAGCAGCCATTGGCAACCAGTGCAGTTTGATGAAGAGAGGCGCAACATGCGCTCTCTTCGGCTCATTAAAGACCACTCTCGCTGCTGCATTCTGGATCAGCTGCAAGGGTTTGATAGTGCATCCTGGAAACCCAGCCAGAATAGCATTACAATAGTCCAGTCTGGAGAGAACAAGAGCTTGAACCAGGAGTTGTGCAGCCTGTTCTGATAGGAAGGGTCTAATCTTTCTAATGTTGTATAAAGCAAATCTGCAGGACCGGGCTGTTGCAGTAATGTGGTCAGTGAAGTTTAACTGATCATCAATCACAACTCCAAGGTTCCTGGCTGTCCTGGATGGAGTTATGGTCGATGAACCAAGCTGAACGGAGAAATTTTGATGAAGTGGTTGGTTGAGAAAACAAGTAATTCTGTCTTTGCAAGATTGAGTTGAAGGTGATGCTCCTTCATCCAGTCAGAAATGTCTGTCAGACAAGCAGCGATACGAACACTGACTCTAGGATCATCTGGTTGAAATGAGAAGTAGAGTTGAGTGTCATTAGCATAGCAGTGATAGGAGAAGCCGTGTTTCTGAATGACAGAACCTAATGATGACATGTAGATGGAGAAGAGAAGTGGTCCAAGGACTGAGCCCTGGGGAACCCCAGTAGCTAGATGATGTGACTTAGACACTTCACCTCTCCATGACACCCTGTAGGACCTACCAGAGAGGTGAGACCTGAACCACTGGAGAGCAGTTCCCCGTCTTCTTAAGTGTTGACTTGAGGATCTGGTGGTTAACTGTGTCAAAAGCAGCAGACAGATCCAGCAGAATGAGCACTGAGGATTTGGAAGCTGCTTTTGCCAGTCTCAGTGCCTCAGTTACAGAGAGCAAGGCAGTCTCAGCCGAATGGCCGCTTTTGAAGCCGGATTGGTTGTTGTCTAGGAGGTTGTCCTGTTCAAGAAACATAGAGAGTTGATTGAACACAACTTGCTCAAGGGTCTTTGCAATGAAAGGCAGAAGGGATACCGGTTGGTAGTTTTCTAAAAGTGCTGGATTCAGAGAGGGTTTCTTAAGCAGTGGGGTTACCCGAGCCTGCTTAAACGCTGTGGGAAAGCTTCCCGTGTGAAGAGAAGTGTTGACAATGTGAGTGAGTGCAGGAGTGATTGAAGAAGAAATTGCCTGAAGGAGGTGAGTGGGTATAGGATCAAGTGGACAGGTAGTAGGGTGATTGGAAAGGATGAGTTTAGAAATATCTGCCTCGGGAGAGCGGAGAGAAGGATGGAAACATGTTCGTGTTAGTTGTTGAGATGTGCGTGTCAGTTTGTGGTGAGGAGAACTGGTTGCTGATGAGAGATGTTTTGTTTGTGAAAAATGATGCAAAGTCATCAGCTGTAAGAGTTGATGAAGGAGAGGGAGGAGGAGGACAAAGGAGAGAGGAGAATGTTTTAAAGAGTTTGCGAGAGTCAGAGCATTTGTTGATTTTGTTGTGGTAGTATGTTGTTTTAGCAGTGGAGACATTTGTAGAGAAAGAAGAGAGAAGAGACTGATACAAGGTAAGGTCAGTATAGTTTTTAAATTTCCGCCATTTCCTCTCTGCCGCCCTGAGTCAAGAGCGATGTTCACGGAGAACATCAGACAGCCAGGGGGCAGATGGGGTGGGGCGGGCTGGTCTGGATGAAAGGGGGCAAAAACTGTCTAAGGAGGATGTTAGAGTGGAGCAAAGAGTGTCAGTAGCATTGTTAGCATCCAGTGCTGAGAACTGAGCAGGTGGAGGGAGTGAAGATGAAATCATAGTGGATAGGCGAGAGGGAGAGAGTGAGCGTAGATTACGCCAAAAGGTAATCTGTGTAGGAGTACGTGTTGTATCAGGAGTCAGTATGAGGTTAAGAGTGATGAGAAAGTGGTCTGAGGTGTGTAATGGAGTAACTAAAGTGTTGTCCGTGGAGCAGTTGCGTGTGTAGACGAGGTCTAATTGGTTACCGAGCTCTAATTGGTTACAATAATCTAGCATTGATGTCACGAACGCATTAACTATTCAGCATTTTGCATTGAGAGCATAATTAATTTGAATTAATTTGAATTATTGTTTTAAAAATCGGTATGAATGAATGATTCACTGTCTTATAAAGACTAAACTTGTTTCATTACTGGAAGAATCAGTGTTTTTAAACAAATCTCTTGAATGAACAAATCAATGACAAATATATTTTTGTATCAGTCTTTTGTCGCCACCTACAAGTGTAACGATGTAATCTATACTATCTTTATTTTGAAGTCTCAAGTTACTTTCAAAAAGTGTTTTCCTATATTTTGATCAATACCTTAGACATCATGTATATAAATCCAAACTGTAAACTTTTATCCCAGTACTCATATGATAATTTGACATAGCAATACTCTGTTGGTAAAAAGACTGTGAAGCTTTTTAGAACTATATCAGGCCCACATCAGCAAAAAACAAAGTATGAATGATGGATTGATGATTCATGATTGACGGCTGAGATCGACGTCTTCTCTGAGTGACTAACTGAGGCACTAGCGGACTTTTTTCGGGATTTTTGGGAGCAGATTGGAGCTTTAGCTTTAATTTCTACATTTCCATAACTGTTTATTTCACACCAACATAATTACTTGTTCTGCATCTGTGAGAGTAAAGGCCGGCTTTTGTTATCGCAGCTGTACTTCCTGCTCTACTTCCTGCTCTCTACTGCGCAACTCCGGTCCCGAAATAGCTACTGCGCAGACTCGGTCCCAAGATGTCAGTGCCGTGCAGGCCGCCTGAAAACTTCAACTCTGGCAAGCGGAAAAAGGATGATGTAGAGTCGTCCATATTTTTTTACGGTCTATGATTAAAATACTCATATTCTGGTCTAACTCCTCCCTGAACCGCCCGCTGCCCTGTATCTCACTCTCTCAATGGCCGTCGGTCATCGCCGATGTAATTTTCAGTCAGAACTCATTTCACACAGCCAGATTTTAAATCACCAACAGGTCCAGATATTTAGCATGCCAAATATCTCATGGGCGTAGGCAACTCATCTGCAAATATCTTTGATCGCGTCTTTGATCATTCACACTGCGTGATTGTCACTCACGTACATGATTTTGGGCATTTGTCCGAGATTTTGGAAAACCTGTCGGCGAGTCAAAATCAGGGCTAAAATTGAGCAGTGTGAACTCCAGCTCTTGAAACTCCGCCCTCTTCTAGATTGAGGGGCAGGAGAAACAGCTAATTTGCATTTAAAGAGACATACACAAAGTTGTTGCGTTTTTGCTCACCCTCAAAAAGTGACAATTTTAACATGCTATAAGAAATTTCCTGTGGGGTATTTTAAGCTGAAAACTTCACATACACACTCTGGGGACAAATACATTGCATTATATGACAACTTTAATGGTTTTCAAATTCGAACCCCAGCTCGAATTGCATCAAAACATCAAAGTGCTGCGAACGTTACCCCTACGCTATCATGATTGACAGAAACTAATAGCATGTTCCCGGCTTTACAGAATGCTTGGAATTGAAAACTCTCAACATTACTTGCGGCCTGAAGGATCAAGAATGGGTTCTCTCCCACGTTAAAGTGATTTTTTGAAAAGTCCTTTTTATAGAATTTTGCATCGCTGCAGTTTCTCTATCACACAACTGCAAATTATATGCTAAGTGAATAGGTAAGCACACTTCATGAAGTCACAGGCACGAGTTGCGTCACAAACATGAGCCTATTGCCTAACACAGCTGTAAATCAAACTCATCAAGTATTATGCAAAAATCATAGACTGTAAAAAACACATTTTATTTATTTCAGTATTTGAGATGTTATAATCATTTTGTAATTATGTTAAAATAATTGATACAACTGTTATTTAACAAATATTATTATATTAATATAATAAACTTGGGGGGCCTAGACCTCATTGTGGGCGGGCCTTTGCCCCTGGAACGAGGATGCAAATCAAAAGTTTGTGTACTTGGTATTGAGAAATGGCCAACGTTCCTTGTTTTGTCATTTATTTTCCTTGCTCTCATGTGATAATGTCATGTGCTACTCTTGTCTTATGAGTCATGTTCTGATTGGATGTTTTAGAAAATGATCAGTTGTTTTCTTATTGGTTCTTGATTGCTTTCAGGTGTGTCTTGTTTAGTCATTAGTCCTTCTGTATTTAAGGCCTCTTGTTTGCCCATTTACCTTTTCCTGTGTTGTTGGTATAACCTGCTGTTTGGTGATTCTATTATAGTCAAGCACCATTACAAATGTGTAATAAGTAAGGGATAATTTACACCCGCTTCTGGCCCATATGAGGTGCTTGGAGCTGAGACTCAACACAAAGAAAAGTGTGTTGACGCCCTCCCAGCGTACTACGTTCCTGGGAGTCGTATGGGACTCGACAATGATGCGGGCACAGCTGTCCCTTGCGTGTATTGAGTCCATACTGGCGAAGGTCTCCAGAGTGAAGCTACCCTCACTGTCAAGCAGTTCCAGAAACTGCTAGGTCTCATGGCAGCAGCGTCCAACATGATTCTCTTCAGCCTGCTCCACTTGAGATCCCTACAGGGGACCAAGGGGTTTTCCCCGAAGGGGAATCCTTTGCGTATGATCAGGGTAACGCGCAGATGCCTTCGTTCCCTCGTTATATGGAAGAAACCTTGGTTTTCTGCCCCTAGGGCCAGTATTGGGAGCATCAGGTTGCTGGAAAACCGTTTCATCAGATGCCTCCCTCAATGGCTGGGTGGATCGCTTTGTGAGAGGTCCATGGGGGACCCAGCATTCCTCCTGGCACATCAACTGCCTGGAAATGCTTGTGGTCTACAAAGCACTGAGGAGCTTTCTCCCAGACCTCCGCGGCCACCATGTCCTGATACGATCCCATAATATGGCCGTGGTATCGTATCTAAACCATCAGGGGGGTCTGAGGTCATGCCCTCTGTGCAGACTGGCACATCATGTCCTCCTGTGGTCTCAGGGGAAACTGTCATTCCTCAGGGCAATGTACATCCCTGAGGACCAAAACCATGGAGCAGACATCCTGTTTAGGCAGGGGCTGAGGCCCGTGGAGTGGCGTCTCCATCCAGAGGTGGTAGAGGCCATGTGCAAGAGTTTCGGCCCTGTGGAAGTGGATCTGTTCACGTCTCGAGAGAAGTCCCACTGTCCACTGTGGTTCTCCCAGTGGCCGAGGCTACGTCTGTATGCATTTCCCCCGATCAATCTGCAGCGAGTCCGCTGGGAGGGCATCGTCCTGCTCTTAGTAGCACCCTGGTGGCCATCCAGAGTATCGTTCTCCGACATCATAGACCTGCTAGACAGCCTTCCCTGGCAGATCCCTCTGAGGAGAGATCTAATGGCTCAGGTGGGGGGCACGATATTCCACCCCCGGCAAGAGTTGTGAAACCTATGGGTCTGGCCCCTGAGGGGGCACAGTTCATAGACAAGGGCTTGTTAGTAGGTGTCGTGGAGACCTTGCTCAGCTCCAGAGTTCCTTCCACCAGGAGACTGTACAACCTGAAGTGGAATGTGTTCTCCACGTGGTGTAGAGGGTGTAAGGTGAACCCAGTTAACTGCCCAGTGGCTTCAGTGCTGGAGTTTCTCCAAGATTGCTTCTCCTCCGGGCTTACCCCATCCACACTCAAGGTGTACGTGGCTGCCATAGGGGCTTTCCACGCACCTATAGGTGATGGACCACTGGGAAGGCACCATTTGGTTGTATCCAGGCAATATCCACGGCTTATCAAGTGCACAACTTGCCTTCACCTATAGCCTTGAGGGCTCATTCTACCAGGGGGATGGCCTCCTCGGTAGCCCTCCTTTCGGATGCCTCTTTGCAGGATATCTGTGAAGCAGCCTGGTGGGCAACTCTGCACACCTTCATCAGACATTACAGTATGCACCTACCGGCGATGCCAGGTGCTGAGTGCTCGCTTCCTGAGTATGCCCAGTTTGGCTTCATACCAGGGGGTTATGATTGGTGTGGCATAGTGGTTATTCATTCCCCTAAGTGTCATCTATGATGATGCAGTGCGAGTTCCCTCAATAAAGAGAACGTCTCGGGTTATAAATATAACCCATGTTCCCTGAGAGGGAACGAGACACTGCATCTCCTAGCCACACCTATTGTCAGAGCGCTTGCTTCATCACAGTCAGCTATCTGTGCTGCGTGCCTGCGTCCCTTTGTACCTACCAGGTATACCGTCACTCGCTATGTCATGACGCAACACCAATCAGGATTGGCACAGGAGCGGCACGCTGGGGGTGAGCCCTGAAGTGACATCTATGATGACGCAGTGTCTCGTTCCCTCTCAGGGAACGTGGGTTATATTTATAACCAGAGACGTTTTTCAGTCACACAATGGCACCAGACTAAAGCCCTGCATTTATGCCCGAGCCCGACGGGCCCCGACTTTTTTACGCCCCTCGGGCCGGGCTTCGGGCCAATTTTCACATCATACCTAAAACGCGGGCCGGGCTTCGGGCCTTTTTATAGGCTTCTCCTTCGTTTTATATTTATTTTATCAATTAAAAGGAACAATGAGTTCTGCGCTGGTGGAAACAACACGAGACCATAATAGCTAACGCGACTGTCAAGATGGCTCGCACAGTGTTCAGAGCATAGGTTCAGAGTCCGCGCCAGCAGCAGCAGCGCGCGTTTCTTCAGCGCGGAGACACACTGCAAGCGTGGAGTGAGCGTGGCGTTTCTGTTGCGTGTCATCCGCGGGGCGTCTGGTGCTATTAATGTACAGGGAAGCCCTATACTTCATGTTAAATATAAATATATTGCCTATTGATACAGCAAAGACAACTTCGGCAGTAGCCGGCCCATACCATATCCATGGTTTTGACGGCAAAAGAATAATTCGTTCTGTATTGACTGGTTTAATATTTCAAAATCGATAATTAGGCTATGTTGTTTTTTATTATTACAATTAGGCCTATCTGCATTTATGTTAACCTACAGACTTTCAAACATGAAAATGTCATTATGTGTCACAATGTGTTATGGGCTATATGTTGTAGTCAGATAGATATGATGGTGTTGCAACACGCATCGCCGCAAATGACTAATGCAAGCCAACGCAAATGGCCGTACATGAAACTTAAAATAAGTCTAAGATAGTCAAAAACACCATCATCTTCAATAAAAATGAATGAGATGAATGAGATCATTATCTTACCAGTGCGTCGCGCTCTCTTATGTGGTATTTGAATCTGAAATAAGCTGCTGAATAAAATGCATCTTAATCTTTTGCTTCCATTGCTGTAAACTCCGTTAAATGAGCAAATACCCCGGGAATTGAAGATGGGATTTATATTCATTTGCGTAGGTGTAAGGTAGGCTATAAGAACACCTGCATGTTCTTTTTTTATTTTATTTGTTTAGCTCCGTTTGCGAGAGCCGCGAGCAGAATCAGCCTGCCTCAGCTCGTCAAAAATGCCTTTTAGGCTACTGGTGGTAATAGTTGGCGAAATTAACTAACATTGTGATGCTTGAAGTGTTTTATGGATTTTATTATAGGCAAGACAAGTCAAGAGTTGATTTGAGAGACTAAATTAATTAAATATGCGGTTAACTCACTGTCGGCCGCTGGCCGCTTTTGGTCGTCACTTAAAAAAATTAAAACTTTAATTTAACAAACAAAAAAATGCTCTAAACATTTTTCTAAATTAACTTAATAAAGGAACGAAACGAAAAATAACTACTTTGACATTAAAAACAAAACAGAACTATTTTAATGGCTGCAACAATGTAAAAAAAAAAAAAAAAAAAAAAAACGGGCTCCAGTCGGACTCGGGCCGAGAATTTTGATAAGCTGTCGGACACGGGCCGGGCTAGGGCCTCAGCGTCTCGGGCCAGGGCCGGGCTAGGGCCTAGATTTGAGGCCCGTGCAGGGCTCTACACCAGACAGCCGACGACAGCGCCGGCGGAGTGACACGTTAAACATATAAGTAGTACCGGTCAAGATAACTCGTATTACCCAGATGAGCGGAATGTTATAAAATTTTGGAGGTTGTTATCTGGGAATAACATACCGCTGGAACCAATCAGAATCAAATATTTCACAGAGCCTTGGAATAATTATATTTATATACATGACATACATAAGTTTCACTAGAAAGTATATTAAAGTATAAAATTTGCCTATATATAAGTGTAGTTTGTAACTATATATAATTATAGTTTGCCATAAATGCTTGTCAGTACATTTATGTATTGTCAATACACTTTAATCATATTTCAATGACAAAAAAGGACAATATTAAAAATATTTTTTATGAATTTACTTATTGTAAGTGGGTCAAAATATAAATACATTTCACAATGGTTGTCAGCAGGAGACCTTTCACATAAAATTATGGCAGAGTAAAATTATTCAAAACATGACACAACATTTCCATATTGAATGACATAGCTATATAGTAACAACCTCATTCAGCAATGTTTTGCCTGAAATAGGCAAATCATTATATTTAATTATTTTGCATTTAGTTTAATCAAAAGGATACCACTCATGTAATCAGGCATTTCATGCCATTTAGCAACACAGGTCATTTTAAAACAAATGCTTATCCAAGGCATAATTATACAGAGATTTTTTTTATTTTTTTATTTCTATTTTGGCCCAGTTGTTTATTAAGAGCAAAAGTTCAAACTAAGTATTTGATTCAATGACAGCTTGACAAGAAAGACAAAAAAATATTTACATTTATATTTCAACAACAATATTTGTTTCAACAGAAATAAGAACACCTGCTGCCACACACTGGTTAACGTCTTGTTTATTTTTCATTTATTCACTGTCAAATATGTGGCTGTCAGATTAAATAAAGGTGCTAATTGGCAGGAAAAGAAAAGACACAATTTTTATTTTCTCACTTTGACATGCCATCACAATATCTCTCAGTACAGCATCACTTAACGGTTGTGGTAATTACTTATTTTATCTGCTGAACAAATCCAAATTAAAACAATCCAGAGAGGATCAAGCCACAAAATCACAATGCTTTACAGCCTTCTGGGATAGCCTATTGCTCAGTATTGTTCTAACAAATAATTATTCGCTTGCTGCTTCACAAATTACCTGCACCACATCCCCCAAAAAAATGTCCTTACAGTTTGACACAGCTGATGACTTGAGGGCTGACTTTAACTGAGGGGTGGACACTGCATTCCTCTCAGTCATGCATCCGAGACCCATGAGAATAGTTCTCTTGTGGTTTTGTAAACATAAACACCCAGTAGAAAACGTGTAATTTGTATTCTTGGGATTTGGGTTTCTTTTGCACTTGAAACACATTGACATTGTGCAGATCAAATCATTTGCAATTTGTTCATTTCCATCTCTTTTTTTTTTTTGGACTTACAAGTCAGATATTTAAGAATATGTACTCAATACGATGAATAGCCTTGTGAAACAAAACTCTACTATAGCATACTTTAGAACACTAAAACACTTATTAAAGAAAAAATACACTTTATAATATATACTTAAGCGCAAACTGAATGTAATGTTTTCTCACACTTAACTGCATGTTGACAGCAATACAATTAGATGTATTGCAGTTTAATCCTTAAATGCATGAATGTTTCGCCAATCATTCTTACATATTCGGGTCTTTAAAGACCCAGATCTAAATCTAACACAGATGGATCTCTACCTTTCACGATAATATAAAACTCTCCTGATATTAGTATAACAATTACAGAAGAATAAAATAAAGCATATTTTGTTACCTTTTGGAGCTTGGAAGGGTTCGGTTTAAGCAGACGTTTTATACCATCATCAGGTAAGAACTCTTTTTTTTCTCCAGTATTCGCCATCTCAAACGTATTTTCAAAATATAATTTTCATCATCTACAAAATTTATATTTTAATCGCAGACAGCCTCTTCACCAGATCCAACATCAAGAAACAGTGACACTAATATTTGATTGCGTTCAGTACACTGTAAAAAAAATAAATACTAATAATAAGTTACCTGTTTGCCTTAAAATGTTGAGTTCATTGAAATCAAAAAATTGAGTTAATACAATGAACATTTTTGAGAATTGACAACCTTTATTCAAATATTATTAAAAGATTTTGTAAGTATATGTCGGGTTCTTCCAAAAACGTTTCAGGAGGAATTAATAAAGTAAACAAAATCTTGTTTTTTCAAGGGGAAAAAACAAATAACTTATACTCTGGGTCTCTGGGTCTCTTATACTCTGGAGCTCTGGGTCTCTGATGTTATACGACAGGGATCCCTCACCAGAACTCACTCACCATCGAAACCAAACTCATTTTTAAGAAACTAGACCAAAACATTGCATTACCCAGGGGTCTCACAAATGTCTCATTTCATGGTTTTACGTTTTGAAAAAAAAATATTCACACAAATAAACTCCAGAAACATGAAAACTCACATGTACCATAAAGTAATAATAAATATAAATATACACAAAATATTATAAACAAAAATATATCCATTAATATATCCATTAAAATGAACAAGATCACCCCCCAACAAATGATCCAGACACATATTAAACCAAACCCTACATTTCCCATAATTCCCCAAAATAATAATACAAGGTTTTCGGAAATGACACATCCGTTTAATCCGATTTTCGCTCCATGCTGCAGTCATGGGGCTTCGGCGAAACCTCGGGTAAGGAAACAACTCAAACAAAATAAAATGAATATATTAAACTCATAACTTTGTCTAGTGGAATTTATTCATTCTCTAGCGTGCACTCTAGTAATGAATTGGCGCTCTCTCCTTTTTAGATCTTAAATGAGCACACCCCTAGTACAACCGTTTGGTTAGGATTTTAACAAAACAATACATAAGAATAAATAAAACAAAAACAATCTTACAAAACCAACACAATGAGAATGTACTACCAAATATACACAAAAAATAAATACAATATATGAAAATAAAGAGGAGGGAAAATTCAAACAATAACAATTCAAAATAAATATATAGCCTACATATATGTGTGGCCATAGCCTTCACAGTATATTCAACACGATCTCATGGTCATGCGTATAAATAGTACGAGCTTGGGTAGGTTTAGGGTGGTGGGGTGGGGGGTTCGTATGTATAATACGCCATAAAGTGCGTATCATATGCACGCGAAAAACCGCGTACCATAAGAACGCCAAAACTCATTTTGGTGTATACATTCCACGAGATTGCAAACTCGTACTATTTATACGCAGTTTCATGAGATCCGTCTCGTATATTGGGTAATTGTGTGTGTTTTATTTGGGATGACGCAGTGAAACATGCAAATTGTGCTATTTTCATGAGTTATCAATTTTTTATGTGGTTCAGATGCAATAATGTTTTGAGTTTCTATTTATTAAACCAATTCCCTTCATTGTATCAACTAAATTTTTTGTAATTTCAAAAACATTTTTTGAGGCAACCAGGTTACTTACTTTTTTAAGTTAAACCAATAAAAAAAATGTACAGTGTACTTTCTCTGCAGTAAATCACTTAGATATTTTAAGTTTTGCTGACTATACTTCCTATTCTTTTGTTTTCTGTCTGTGAGAACTATAAGTAAAACAAACGTCACTTCATCATTGTGTATCTCACATTACCATTTTGTGGAAAAAAGGGTGAATTGCACTTATTCAGTCATCAAAGACATAATTATTTTTGTGCAGAAAGTATATACATACATTGTTACACGCCTCAGGTTGTTAGCGACCCTATTTTTTTTGTTATAGTGTTTATTGATTGAGGAATACCAAGAAGTTTGATGTCTAACTTAAAATAATAATAATAAGAAGGTGGGTAGTGAATGAAGTCCCAGGTCACTAAAGGCCAATGGCATGCATATAAGGGTTATATTAACTTTATAATAAATGCTATTAGCTGAACTTCACCAACGTAAGGAGGATGTAAATACATCTCATAATTACTTAGATTGTTTTTAAGATATTAATAAATTGCACTGCTTCCATACTGTATACTAACAAGCATGGTAAACTAAAATATACATTTAGATATGTAATTTCTATTGAAGCTTGTATGTGATATTTTGATGTATTTAAAATATATTTGAAATTAGACATTTCTTTTTTAAGTGGAACTTCCATGCTACGGGATGGCATCAGCTTGACTGGTGTCTAATGCACTGGTGTAATAACACGGCAATTCCCACTGGCATAAGCATAGGTCCGTAAGTATACAATGGTGTCTGAAATATGTGTCATCAGCTATTTTGTCTTCATGAGCCATTTGTTTAAGGCTTTACGGCGAGAAAATGTAATGATCAAGCAACAAGTGCTTCAGAAAGTGTTTGCCTCAGTGTGCATGTTAATTTACACCCAATGACACCCACAATCTTTGTTTTGTATGCTAGGGAGTGGAGCACGTATTCAGCACTCACGGTGTTGGATGCGCTCATTGTGACAAGTTAAAAGTGAAAAAACTCTGCTCACACTTGGCCCATTTCTGTCACAGAGGCACAAATCATGGGGTTCGCAGGTCGAGCTAGCTGAGAAGTTTGAGAAAGGGGTTGCTCTCTCTCATTCCTCAGTTGCCAGCTTGAGTGATCTGCTGGTTCAGTAAGCCCCGTTTCTGAGGTCTTCTAAACCAGCGGAGAGCATGCTGCTGGTATCATCCAACTCTGATTCACAATTTAGTGAGGCAGGCATTCCCTCAGAATGGCATAGTGGGTATTGGTTTTCCCATAGTGTCAACATTAACTTTCATTAATGCCGTTCCCTGAGAATGGTAACGAGGCGTTGTATCTTGTTGCTACGCTTCGGGCTTTTATACCCATGGACGCTCCACTTGTACATCATGGACTACTGTCGGTCAATGAGAATTAGCATGTTGGAACACATGGTTCAGACACCAGTCATGCTGATGGCAATCCCAATAGTGACAAATCTATGATGTCTTATTCCCATTCTTACTTTACATGTGCTTATGTTAGTCACAACAAAAACACATAATACTTCTTTAAAGCAAAGCATCAAAAGGGTTAAAACAACTTTGAATTTGCTATTAATTACAAAGTGCACATTTTACATGAAAGTATACATTAGTGTTCCTCTTTTCAAGTACACTTTAGTTCTTTAAGTTAATTAAATTAATATTATATTAAAGCTGCAGTCCGTAACTTTTTGCACTCCAGTGGTTAATAAACAGAACTGCATGCATCTTGCGGAAGAATATTGCAGCCGGAGCTACTTCTCCCTGTTTATGTCTAAGGCGGATCACGCATGGACTGTGCTCTTCCGCAGCAGTACCTACCAGTCCGGCCTGAAATAGTCCCAATATAAATACTTATTATAAGTGTACCATAATGATTTAGGGTTACACAAAAAACGGTTTGGAAAATGATTCATGTTGTACATTCTCATATCATTTTTGTAATTCTTGAACACAAAAAAAGTTATGGACAGCACCACAAATTTGACATGCTGGATGATCTGTCATGAGAATCATGGAAAAAAAAGAAGACATTTTTTAATCTGGTTATTATCCAAATATAATCCAAAATTAGTGGTGACTAATGACTCTTAATCTGATTCAGATTAGATTTAAAAAAAATACTTTTGCAGTGCAAAAAAAAGAGGGCATTTGGATCAACCAAGTCATGGATTAAACTTCTTTTTTCTCACCTATCAAGGTTTTATGAACTGTAAGGTGGAATGAGAAAGAGAGAGAGAGAGAGAGAGAGAGAGAGAGAGAGAGAGAGAGAGAGAGAGAGAGAGAGAGAGAGAGAGAGAGAGAGAGAGAGAGAGAGAGAGAGAGAGAGAACGCCTTGATAAAAATAGATTTTATGCAGAATGGATATATGTGCAACTAAGTAACAATTACAAAAACAAAACAAAACACAAAAAAGTAGCTAAACGTTTCACTTAACTACACCAAATTAAACAAGTTATTCTTTTGAATTCTGTTACACCAGTTTTGTCGTCACTCCTTAACCACAAATATTTTTTTTTTTCTACCTTAAAATAGTTTTTGTTTGTTTTGGCCCTGAAAAGCCTTTAAATTTGTACACAGACGTACAACTTCTACTGTCACCTCAGGAAGATTCTGCTCATGTATGGTCATGATTCCATCTGTCTCTAAATAAACTGATGGTGATAGACGATCTGAAGAACAGGTTGAGCCCAGTGGTGATTGACAAAGGTGAAAACAGAGTGCTGCTGGGGAACATGATTTTATTTTCTCTTAGCCTATATCCCATGTCAACTAGGGGCCTATCACAGGTGTGAGAGTAAAATAGAGCTTTTAAACTACAGAAAAAACCCTTATGGAATTAAACAAGATTTTGCCTTTGGCATCACACTTATGTTCATAACAGACTGCTTGTGAGGATGGAAAAAGTTAGAGCAGAGGTTTATGGGTTTCTCTTTCCACACCATTGCTATCTGCTGTATTTTGTTAGATCACACCCTTAATGTTCACTTCACTGTTACTGGAACCCTAGTCTCACGTGGCCAGACCTTTAGACGGCTCTGTCACAGCTTTCACTGGTCAAAGACCGCACAAGAAGACGTTTGACTGACATGTAGTAACCAATCACAGTTTGTTTTTTTCTGCGTCATGTTTAGAAGCATGAAAATGTAAAGTCGTTGTCCCTACAATAACAGACCGGTGTGCATCTATATATTATACATTCAAGACCGTTGTGCAAGTTTACAATACAACAATGCAATGCAACAATGTTTACTCCAACAATGGAGCCACGAACTTCACATACTTTTAAAAATCCCGCATTTATTTGATCCTGATATGTGCTCATGGTCACAGTTGAAAACACAATGGCGTTCTTCTTCCATGAGGGAGTTCCATGGCATTTGTGTCCAAGCGGAACGTTAAAGAGCGCAACACACACGTCTCGCGGACATCCTGTAGTACGGAGCCCCTTTCATGACATGCAAGAAAAAAAGGTAAATAGTATGTACGATTTAATATTTAATTACTTCGATTTATAAATTATGCGCACGTTATACTAATTTGTTCCCTTGATTTATAAATTGTGCTCACAATTAAGTAAATCGAGGCAACGAATTAGTAAAACATGCACACTATTTATAAATCAAGGGAACGAAATAGTAAAATGTGCGCACGATTTATAAATCGAGGGAACAAAATAGTAAATTGTGCGCACGATTTAGCCTACAAGTTTTTTACTACATGTTATGTGCGGGGCTCCGTAGAATTCAACCGATCAGATGACGACTTTGAAACTCATTAAGTGTTTCCAGATAAGTGTGCCATGTGCATCAGACTTTAAGCCAATGGTCCATGGGCGTGATTTCTGAGACTAATGGAGCTAACTGCTCAAACTTCTACAAGCTGATTTTTGGGGGAGACTTGATTGTGTTTAATAGAATTTAATATTTCATTATTCATATTTCATTATTAGAACAATTTAAATTATTGTGGGTTACCATTGTGGAGAAGAGTAGAGCATTTGCTTAGGCTGTGGACCAATACAATGTCATAACAGCTTTGCGGAAAGAGCTTTTAATGCTTAGCATTTAAGATGCTAATGTGTGTTATTGCTAGTTAAAAGTTTTTCAACTAGCTAGGGCAGTGTTATAATTCAGTTGTGTAACATTAAAGTATATGAAATTGAAGTGGATGAATTAATATATGAAATTGAATGTCTGAATCATGACAGGGAGCCATATAAAATTAGCTTCAAAACTACTTAACTGAGTCACTTAAAATGTATTAATTTCATGATGTTGAAGTTACATGAACAAATTATATTTATTTAACGCAATGTACACAATTAAATAATATAAATCCAACACACTTTTTTTTCAGTCTAGTGGGTTTAATTGAGAAATATAAAATAAAAGCTAAAACAAATAAATATATAATAGTATATAAATAATACTAAAAAAGTACTGTTTCTGATTCAAATCTATCAATGTATGCTATTATTGCTGTACATGAATGTTACTAATATTAAAGTATACCACATTAACTATAGGAACTATTGAAAAAAGAAAGTTGTTTCAGAGGAGGAGCAAGTTTATCCATTTTTAAATATCTCCCATGTTTTGTCCTCTTAGAATAGCATGTACTGATGAATTTTGCAGACAAACTTCTTGTTAAAGACCAGAGAGGCTCGTATATCCAATGAACCCGTTTAATTTTCCGCATCATTAACTGTCTTAGTGTGAGTGCAGTCTGCCTGAGGCATTGGTCGACATGCGGTTGTGTTTACTAGTATGTTTATGGCTGTATGAAAAAAAGAGAACTGGATAAATGGTGGACCACTGTGTGTTAATGGCTTAATGGTTGAAGTGATCCCAAAAAGCCCTTTACCACAGAGAGGGGTCACTTTTATTTTAGATTTTAACTATGGGAGGCATCAATTTGATTTTCAACTAAATAAACTCTAAAACTGATGCTGTGTTGAGCAGTGGAAATGTCGCCTCAGCGCACAATCATGCGGAACACCATTGTGTACTCACTAAAGTTTTGGACTAATTGGTAAATTAAAGTAATTTAAATAGAACTTCTGTGTAAAAAAGTGAATTATGGTGGAGAAGTTTCAAATTCTAGCACAATTTGAAACTTTGCTGTAGCAACTTCCCACTGTAATATAAACCTAAACTTCTTTTGTTTGCTTCATATAATCTGAACATTTTCAGAAAATAAACACCACAGAAGTCTTCTTTGCTGCAGGGTGACTTTTCACAGTGTCCATAATAATGCATTGCTTCGATTTAAAGATTTGTCGTGCAATAATTCACACTGAGTGTGAATAGGCCATAGCAATGAATAATGGTCTGGAAACAATGACTGAAATGAAACTATAATCTCTGAAGACTGTTCTGCACTGCTCACAAGGTTAACTATCCCAAAATGTCTTCAGACATACAATACCAACATTAGCCTTTGGAGGGAAACGTTTATTTTGCAATGAATTTGCATGAGGACAGAGCTAACCTTTATTCTTATCAGATTGCCTAGATGTAGGGTGATATTATCCTCTACGGCTTACTCTTCAATATGTCTCTGTACCTTTACACAAATCTCACCCTTTATCTTGCAGTTCCACTCTCTGTCTTAGACAAGACAAGAATAAAGATCCTGACATTATGATTTAAAGTCTGCAGATGTTTTAGTTCAAGTTCTTTCTTTTTCTTTTCCCATAGCTTTCTTTTTTTTTTTTTGGCTGCCTCATACAATCTGGTAGCCTGGTCCTACAAGAGTCTCTTACATTTTATTTGTACAGAGAGTCTGGCCACTCTCCATTGAAAAGGGTTAACTTCCTTGAAGGCGGGCACTCTGTTGAAGTTTAAAACTATTTGATCTGCCCAGAGCCAATCAACCTTTGGTTGTGATGTATGTAATGTGCTTTTAGCCTGTTTCACACATACTCTGCCTGCAGTCTAAGTGTGGTGCGTGTTGTGCTGTTGTACTTTCACATGTGTTTGCAGTGTGCAACGGATCCGCAGTTGTATACCACAAACACGGCATTTATTCATTATTTTTTATTTCAGATCCAAAAGTTGTTACTGAACATGTTTAGTCAGCAATACTAATCTCTTTGTAGACACTTTTTCATAGATGTCACGTTTAAATACACTACATTTAGACAACATATTATTCAATTCATTACTTTATATTTATATAGCCTACTACTTTAGATTTAGCTATAGGCCAATATTACGTTGTTCATGCAAGAGAAAAAATATTTAAACATAGGTTTTAGCCAAAAAACACAAACATTTTAAATTAAAATTTACAGCCAGGGTAGTCTAGCAACTCTGGATTGTGAGTTGAAAAAAACAAACTCTGGTCAGCCCAATCACATTGTGTATAGAGTAGGTGGGCAGGCTTAAAGGGTTAGTTCACCCAAAAATGAAATTGATGTCATTAATGACTCACCCTAATGTTGTTCCACACCCTTAAGACCTTCGTTCATCATCGGAACACAGGTTAAGATATTTTATATTTTAATCCCAGAGCATAATGCAGTCAATGCCCACTTTACTGTCCATGTCCAGAAAGCTAATAAAACATCATTAAAGTAGTCCATATGTGACATCAGTTGGTTGATTAGAGTCTCTTGAAGCATCGAAAATACATTTTGGTCCAAAAATATCAAAAACTACACTTTTATTCAGCATTGTCTTCTCCTCCATGTGCCTCCAAAAAGAATCAAACGGTTATTGAATCAGTGAATCGATCAATGATTCGGGTCGCCAATGTCACGTGATTTCAGCAGTTTGACGCGAACCGGCACATGGAGGAGAAGATAATGCTGAATAAAATCGTAGTTTTTGATATTTTTGGACCAAAATGTATTTTCGATGTATGTATTTAGGGTGAGTCATTAATGACATCAATTTCATTTTTGGGTGAACTAACCCTTTAACATAATGACATCAGAGTTGCCGCGGTTCTGAACGGCGGCCTTTCGAAACGGCTTTGGCCGCGACTCTGGAAGACTTGTTGTTAAGTAAAATGTAATTTATGTATTTTTACTTTGAGAAAAGAACAAAGAAAAGCACTGAAGTCATTCTTAAGAAGGGAAGTGTTCAGTTTTGCTGACCGTATATGGCAAAAGTTTAACTTTAATCAACTAGCTCCGCTTCACCTTCTTCATTGCTCTGGTTGGTTGTAGCGCTATCCAATTGCGTGCAGAGGGAATTTGAAAGACAACCGTTTATCCCACTTCTTGGATTGAGCCCTGCCAATGCTGAGTTCCCAGACCCAACATCTTGATGTGGGTCTGGCTTGTCAGGCTATAAAATAAGACAAAAACAGCCGACACTCGTCTTTTCTTTCGTTTTGAAATCTTTTTTTACAAGAAATCCTGTAGGTCATAAAGAAATTTGTTTCTCCACCTCCAAGAAAGGACAAGTGCTATCCGTTATATCTCCTAATTTACCTAAATGTGTTGTTTTCCTTGCTTTACCAGAGGCAATTAAGCCACAAGTTTTCTTTGAAACAGTAGACTTTACAATGTATGCATCTGTGGTGAAATTACTAGATTTTTGCATCAATACACGTTTATTTTAATGCAAACAATACGCTGTCATCCAGCGTGTGCAGCACAGCAAAAACTTGATTCTGTGCAGAATCGATCAACGTCATCGTTCTAAGCCACTCCCTCTGCTCACTGGTTGGAATGGTTAAAATTAACCAGAGTATATAACCAGAGAATATACCACAATCCCAGATGGAGTACTGAAAGAAAATAAAAATGTAGTGAAAGTATGCAGGAGGGGGTAGCCAGGCTAATAATCTGGACCTTCACATACACACAAACTGTATAGTAAATGTTTAAAAAGTTTTGACTTAAAAAGTCAAAATTAGTAATAAACTTATTATATTGAATATCATGACAACTCTTGGAATAGTTTTTCCAAGTATTCATGTATTTGGTCTCGACGGACTATATTTGCTACTTTGTTGTTGATGTTGGTTATTGCTGCTGCAGAGCAATATGGACTAGCTAGAGATACGGAGAACATACAGTAATATTTGCCAATAAGCTGGTGTTTTGTGGGTGTTCTGGCCTGCTGACTTTAATCACATCATCCAATACATAAAATGTAACATATTATTTTACATAAATCCGATAGCAGATCTAGGCAGGTGGAGCTGTAGGAGGTGGAGAGCTTCAGAGGAGCTCTGATAATAGTGCTGGACTAGCTTACAGCAAAAAAATAAATAAAACAAAGTATTTAAATATTGAGAACGCAATCTCATTGACTGCAAGATAAGCAGAGATATACACAGACCTGAAGGATTATTAGGAACAAAGGTGATTTAAGCAGCTTTGAGCGTGGCATGGTTGTTGGTGCCAGACGGGCCAGTCTGAGTATTTCACAATCTGCTCAGTCACTGGGATTTTAACGCACCACCATTTCTAGGGTTTACAAAGAATGGTGTGAAAAGGGAAAACATCCAGTATGCGGCAGTCCTGTGGGTGAAAATGCTGAGTTGATGCTGGAGGTCAGAGGAGAATGAGCCGACTGATTCAAGCTGAATGAAGAGCAACTTTGACTGAAATAACCACTCATTACAACCGAGGTATGCAGCAAAGCATTTGTGAAGCCACAACATGCAAAACCTTGAGGCAGATGGGCTACACATTTTTTTATTTTAGTAACACTTTGTCAGATAGAATATATAAAATCTTAAACACATTTACTGTTAAAACCTATCTGTCACCCTTACCTTTTTGCCCTTTTCATTTTGTTCTCAATGATCCCTCTGCAAATTCTAGGTAATGTATGAGCTTTCTGCCAGCCTGCATTAGTGTCATAGCAAAGTGCTGCTTACCCAGGACACACCAGACGCCCTGGAGCACATGGAGGCAGTGGACCTTGATCAGAACAAGTGTGATGCCATGTCAGAATGAGAGAACAGTTCCCGCCTGAGTGGAGCACTACTGTGAAAGGCTCTAGTTGTTCTAGTGTTTATGCAATATTTGTGTCAATATTATTTGTTAAAAAAAGTCCAGAAATAAAAAGTGCAAGTAATGAAACAAAGATGATTTACATGATTTAGTTTCTTATATCCCCCTTTTTAAAAACACATAATTCTGGCTCTGATTGCTCTGCTCCCGGGTGTTCTGAAGAGAGTTTGGCAGGACTGGGGCTGTCATTTGCTAGTAGCCTGAGTCTGATTCTCTGATCTTATATATCTCCTCGACTGCTCTCTTTGGGTGGGGGGCTCAATCTTTCACGCCTATACAGAGTTAAGCTTGAGACATACTCTGCCAGAACAACAACAAAAAAAAAAAATTCTCGAGATGGCAAGAAAAAAACAAAGTTTGTTCTGGCCAGTACATTCATTAAACATTCATTAACCCTGCCCACATTAAATGTATGACCAATCACACAATAGGTCTCGGAGAACCCTCAAACCAGGGCTGCGAGAACAAAATTACGTAATTTTGTTCTCACAGACCTGGAAGCAAGAACTTTTGTTCTTGTGGAGTATGTAACGGCCTTTATGGAAGATGTGGGTCTGGCGCCTGAAGTAGATGATGGTCCCTCAGTTGAGGTTATTGAGACTATTCTTCACTCCAGAGCTCCATCCACAAGGGAACGTTATGCCTTGAAGAGGAAGGTATTCACTTCATGGTGCGAGAATCATGAGCTGGACCCAGTTAATTGCCCGTGTTGTGCAGTGCTAGAATGCCTGCAGGATCGATTCCCCCCAGGGTTATTCCCCTTCACTCAAAAGGTTTATGTGGCAGCCTTAGCTATTTACTAGACACCTTTGGGTGGTGTGATGGGGAAGAAACCTGTTGGTACCATGTTTCTTCCATGGTGCATGGAATTAGGAGAATGAGTATGGTGGCTTCAAAAACCTTATAAGAAAGGGTAACCCTACAAGATATGTGTGATGTGGCGGGCTGGACCTCACCGCACAGATTCATCAGGTTTTACAAACTTGATTCCAAGGTCCCAGGTGCTTCTGTCTTATTTGTTCATGTCTGATTTCACACAAGTGTAGCGACTGAGGCGAATCAGACACATAATCGCCGGTTACATTTAACAAATATGTTTTAAATGCTTTGTACTTAGTAACAGACCCTCCCCCAACACAAAAGGGAAAGATCCTCAGTTACCCTGGAAACCAATTGATAAGATGATGTACGGCCCAAAAGAATGTGGCCACTTGAAAAGTCCAGAGTTAAAGACACAATGCTTGTAAAACACACACTTTTGCCTCAAGTTATAGACAAACCATCTATAAATGAACATACACCCCAGAACATTGTATGTACACATATAAATGTCTTGTAAAATGTCCCTTGTATGTTATTTTGGTCATGCATGTCTTAGGAACAACTTACCATTTCATGTTACCTCATATATGTCGTGTCTTCTATTAGATTAATGCTTAATTCACGACTTACACTTTCACGTATGTCACATCCTCGTAGGAGGCCACGTGCGTTTGTTGCATTAATTAGAGCATAAATTGACCCAGACCCATTGATTCATGTTTGAAACAAAGAGCCATAAAATGTTAATAATGGATCATAATGAATAATCATAATGAGTTATGAGTAATTATTAATATTTCCCCTCAGAACTAATTCGCTACACAAGACAGGCATTGGTTAGCATGGCGGAGTGGGTTGTAGAATTCCCATTGTGTCATAAACTTATGAAGCAATGTGAGTTCCCTTGAAAGAAACAATATCTGTTTTGGCCTATTAGAAGCTTACATTGTTTGGTCTGTGTGCGCTTTATAGCTTCCTGGTTGTGACGTATCCTACCGATGACATTCCGTCATGCCCTTGGACTGATTTCATATGTGCTTCAAGATGCAATCATTCAGAGGCATTCCCATAGTGTAATAAACTTATGACGCAGCATCTCGTTCACTCTTCAGGGAACTGAGGTTACAGTCGTAACTGAGATGTTTTCTCACAGTTATAAGACAAAAACTTTTAATTGTGGTATATAAACTCAGACTTGTGAGATAAAAAAGATGCAATTAACTTTTTATTCTGCAGCAGAAGAAAGAAAACATGAACTCAAACTTCTGAGAAAAGCATAATTGCGAGATAAAAATATACAATTAATTTTTTTCAAGCTTTCACCACGGAATGAAATCCAAACAAGCTTCCACAAGTCTGCTATTTTATTAGGCAGGCTTTTACACTTTTCTGAAATACTTGGAAGATCTGTGTATTTGGATAGTTTTAAACAATTGTACAGGAAATATTTAACAATGAGAACTAATAAGGACATGGATGGATGGATGGATGGATGGATGGATGGATGGATGGATGGATGGATGGATGGATGGATGGATGGATTTTTTCCCAAAACTGAAAAATCAGTTCACTATTACAATTCATCACATGGTCTAAAGTTGGTAGCTTTGTTGCACGGCTGTCATCTTTTTTCTACACTGGACTCTTTGCGGTTTGATCATTTTGAAGCTTTCAGGCAGATAATAACAAAGGGGTTGAAATAAATCAATAAATCTAATGTATTTTGTATGACCCTTTTCTGCACAATGTGTCTTAACAATAAAGGTCAGCAGCCCAGTACAATGCCTCAGCCTATTAGCCATGAGATTGGAGAAACCTCTCTCTGTTCACTGGCTGTCCTCCAGAACTAAGATTTTATATTGGAGATCAAGTGGAGACCCAACACACTCTCAAAATTGTTTAGCATTTAAAATCAAGTTTTACTGGTTTCATGCTCATGGCAGCCAGTTATTTACAGCACAAAACACACAAAGTTTTATCCTTCTTGTGAGTGAGCACGTATTTACTGTAATCAAATAGTATTTTTTTAGTTTTCTTCATGGTTTTTGAGAATGAAAGCATGCCATACAAGCTGTTGACATCTGTTTAAATTGTAAACTTCTACGAAGGGATAAATTAATGTGTGTTTTTTTTCTTTCTTTCCGATATCACCATAATCCAGTCTATATTGATTTGTCACATTTATAATTTGCATTTAATTGGGATGCACCGATCAAGTTCTTTGTTCCCCCGATCCGATCCATTAAATGTTGAGTATCTTGCAATACAGAATCCCGATCCCATACTTGTATTTTCCTACTGCTTGGTGCACTTCTTCATCGCTTAATAATGTCTAAAGTAGACATTATTAAGCGGAGCTTCACAACACGCAGTGATAATCGCTAGAGTGTTACCAAAGTGCTGAACACTGAGGGTCAGGGCGGGGCAGCATACATTTTGGGATAATATTTTCAACCATTCTCTTTCCTCCAAAACCCGAAATTTTGGTGTATCCATACAAACTGTATAGAAATAGTGAACTGATAGGTTGATGTATCTATCTGTTACAATGGTACAGACATTGAAACAAGACACACTAGTGTGTGTGTGTGCTACTGATGATATAAACGTATTGTGTTTTATATGTACAATAAGCAGAATAATTGCAACAAAAAGAAAAAAAGTGGAGAATGGCAGTGTCAGAATGACAGAACTAGTGAACAAGTGGTGACAAAAGCTGATTGTGTGGTCGCCTTGTGTCAACTGTGTCTATAGAAATAACTGTCTATATCAGTAGCTATCTTTTATCTATCAAACTGAATAGCCAATCAGAGTGAATCTCTCTCACCGACGGCCCCAATGCTGATTCAACATACTAAATCAGGCGAACTGCCACCAACATCCACCCGACTAGAGCCGTTGTGCGAAACACACTCCGAAAACTCAGGAGTTCAGATCAAGGTTTCTTATATGACTTTAGGGGGACATTCCATTTAGGTTATTCTGTGGTCATACAGATATGTTTCAAAGAGGAGCATTTATTGGTTCATTAACATAATATGGTTCCCTGGAAGTCAGATTGGGGCGTTTAATTCAGGACTGCGCTGAAAGATATGGTCTCTAACTCTACATTCCCACAACGTTTGCAGGACCTTTAGGGGAAGAACCTATATTGTTATTTTTTGGTCCTATTTAGGTTCTTCCATCATTTTTTTTTTTTTTTTTCTGAATGTCTGTGTGAATCCATGTACACTGGACAGCTTTGCAAATGAGGGTCAGTAAACCACAGGATTTGCACAAAAGTTGCTTCTCAAAGATGGATCAAAACAAACTGTTTGTCCAACTTCATATTCAGAACATCCAAGTACCTTTTAAGCCTGTTGCACACTACAGATTTTTGTCACATTTTGGCAAAATTTAGGATATCTTTCCTCATAGTCAATATGTATGCTCATGTTCGGTCCATTCTTTTTATTTAATTTTTTGTTGCCCCAAAAAAATCTGACTGTACACAACTTTGTTGATTTACATTTTAGGACGAACATCAAAATTAACAAGTGCTTGGATGTGATTATGTGCTACCATTTCAATTGTGTGTGTCAATGACGATGTCAGAACAGTAACTGATTGATGATGGTCAGTCAACGCTGTCAATCGAGACCAAAGTCCTAAGATGTATTGTATGACATGACATAAAAAAGACTGTTGATGTTCCAGTCTGCATTGGCCTTTACCTGTGATCTCAATGGGGTCATATCATACAATCTGACAAGCAATAATCATAAAGGACAGCAAAATTCTCATATTGTACACCTGCTTTAGTGAGACAATCACTTCAGAGAGCATTGGGATTGCGGTCACATCCAGACGTTTTGAAGGTGAAGTATATAACTCCTGTGCACTTCAAGGTCCAGCGAGCGGAAACACATTCCAGCTGCCACTCAGTATAAGACGAGGCTATGCCGTTTGATTGATAGCTGTCCATTTACCACATAACAACCTGAATTGTGCAATCCATCCTCTCATCTGGCAGTACAAGCAAACAGATCAGCGCACATCAACACACTCAATCTCTCTCCTCTCTTAGATTTTAGCAGTGGCACCTGTAGCTGAGATGTCTAATTAAAGGACCTTCATTGTGCTTTCCCACTGAACATATCGCACAGCTCGGGCCATTTGTTTTGCAAAGGTCACAATCTAATGTCCATTTGAGATTTCTTCAGGGACATTTCATTGCAAATGTCTTGCTCTTAAAGGGATAGTTCATCTGGAAATTAAAATGTCCTCACCCTCATATCATTCCAAATATATTTCACAGAAGATATCAAGGAAGCAGATAGCAATGAAATGGCACAAATTTCTCAAAAGTAAAAAGATTAACACTTTAAAAATAAGGTTTAATTTGATAATATTAGTTAACTACATTAGTTAGTATGAACTAACAATAAACAACAGCATTTTACTCTTAGGTAATGAACATGACATTGAATTTATCACTTTTTAAGGACAACAACAAATGGCTGGTAGGGACTACAACAGGCTTCTTCATGGGTTGGTGACATTACAAACCCTAAAATTGCCCTGAGAACACAGACCAAAGGGGGAGAGGCCATGTTGGGCTGCTTTAGAAAAGAGTTACTGTAGTAGAGCACATTTATGAGTCTGCTCAAGCTGTCGAAACCGTCTTTTCACATTTATTGCAATACAGTATGTAACACAGATGCAATAACATGACCTCTCATAAAAGCAAGATGACAACAAAAGTTGTAACCACAATTAAACTAAACTATACCTGTTATATCTTCTATATTATAAAATATGCTATGGCTTTGAAGGCATCATACAGCAATTCCCACACAAGGGATTAATAAATTATCATGACTGAATATGCTAATCAATGACTTGAAGATAGTTAACTCCACATCAGCTACATAAATTCATCAACTAACTATTCAGAAACATCCTGCTCCATTCTACATGTCACTTCTTGATTCTCTGTTGTCCAACTCTGGTTTTAAAAGGCTGAACAGTTTCTGACATTTACAGTGTGTGTCTGCGTGAGGTAATCGGAGCTGCTAACATGAGCTCTTGTTCTAGAAAGTGGTGTGAGAGAAGCAGCTCAATTACATTTAAAGGATCACACACAAAAGTGGCACTTAGCGTTAAAAAGTGACCATTTTAACATGCACATGTCTTAATTGATGATTAGCAAGTGAGATCACCTCTATAAAAGCAGTGGTTTTGGCAGTTTGCTGTTCTGAAGAATTCATGAGTGTATTAATGCAATGTCAAGGAGGAAAGACATCAGCAATGATCTTAAAGAAGCAGTTGTTGCTGCCATCAATCTGGGAAGGGTAATATGGCCATTTCCAAACAATTTAAAGTCCATCATTCTACAATGAGGAAGACTATTCACGAGTGGAAGAAATTCGAAACAGACACCAATCTTCCCATGAGTGGAGGTCCCAGCAAATTCACCCCAAGATCAGAGCGTGCAATGCTGAGAAAAATGCAGAAAACCCCAGAACTACACATCAGATCCTACAAGCATCAGTTAACATGTTAAATATAATTGAAGTACAATTAGAAAACAACCAGACAAGAATTGCATGTTTGGAAGGGTTGCCAGGAGGAAGCCTCTTATCTCTAAAAAGAACATGGCAGTATAGCCAAGGTTTTCAAACAATATATAAGACTTCTAGAACAATGTCATTTGGACAGACAAGACCAAAGTGGAGAGGTTATCACCACAAACACCTCATAGCAAAAGTCAAGCATGCTGGTGGAGGGGTGATGATTTTGGGCTTATTTTGCAGTCACAGGACCTGGGCATCCTGCAGTCTTTGAGTCGACCTTGCACTCCTCATAAAATATTCTAGACCCAAATGTGAGGCCACCCGTCCGGCCGCTAAAACTTGGCCACAGTTGGGTCATGCAACAGGACAATAATCCCAAGCACACCAGCAATTCTACAACACAATGGCAGAAAAGAAAATAATCAAGGTGTTACAATGGCCCGGTCAAAGTCCAGACTTCACCCTGACTGACATGCTGTGACAAGAGCTGTGCAAAAACAGATGCCCAAAAAATTATCTGGAGCAACGTTGTAAAGAAGAGTGAGACAAATTTTTTCCAGAACTATGTAAGACTGATAAAGTGAAAATTATTACTTGATGAATGATGGATCTACAAGCAATTGAAATATAGGGTGTCCTTAGTTCGTCACCCATGGGTTTTCCATTTTGGCTTTGTTTTTGCTAAATATATGTAATTTGACATTGTTTATCTGAGGTTTATTTTTCAGAATTTTAAGACCTGCTGGGGACAGATGATTTTTTTAATGTCCTGAAAACCATGGAATTTAATAGGTTATCCTTTCTTTTTTCACATGACTGTTTGTATACATAAAGAAATAAAAATAAATGCTCTTGCTACTTTTATTTTCTTCAATATTTTGACATGGCATTTTGACTTCCTCTCCTGCGTTGCAGTCTGTCATATCAGAGGTGTGCTGTTTTTCCCTGATTCTAATTTGAGACCCTGTCTAAGGATGGCTGATGCAACTCATATTTTACTCTGTACTGCTGGTGTTGTTAATTAACAACAAGGTCATGAAATACAGAAAGGGCTTTATATTTGTTGTGTGTGTGTGTGTGTGTGTGTTCTTGTCTAACTCTTTTCACAAACCTCATTGATCCATCCTACCAAGCTCAGGCCTACAGAAAACAATCATGGAAAAATACAGAAAATATCATCAAGACAAAGGAACAGGATGTGTGGGTGGTTTAGTGCTGTGAGTCATTCACTGAGAGCGTTTTACTTCATCATGCACTGACCTTATAAGTTTTATCCATTGATCTCATATTGCAGATCGTAATGAAGTGTGGCACTTTCCACAAATAGGGCACAAAAAGGACCTCATATATATATATATATATATATATATATATATATATATATATATATATATATATATATATATATATATTTACTCACGTAAAATATTATTAGGAACACCTGTTCAATTTCTCATTAATGCAATTATCTTATCAACCAATCACATGGCAGTTGCTTCAATGCCTTTAGGGGTGTGGTCCAATTCTCCTGAACTCCAAACTGAATGTCAGAATGGAAAAGAAAGGTGATTGTAGCAATTTTGAGCATGGCATGGTTGTTGGTGCCAGACTATACAGTATTTCACAATCTGCTCAGTTACTGGGATTTTCGCGCACAACCATTTCTAGGGTTTACAAAGAATTGTGTGAAATGGGAAAAGCATCCAGTATGTGGCAGTCCTGTGGGCGAAAATACCTTGTTGATGCTAGAGGTCAGAGGAGAATGGGCCGACTGATTCAAGCTGATAGAAGAGCAACTTTGACTGAAATAACCACTCGTTACAACCGAGGTATTCAGCAAAGCATTTGTGAAGCCACAACACACACAACCTTGAGGCGGAAGCCACAGCAGAAGAACCCACCAGGTACCACTCATCTCCACTACAAATAGGAAAAAAAGGGTACAATTTGCACAAGCTCACCAAAATTGGATAGTTTAAGGCCCGAGCACCATCGGTGCAAGGTCCCTATTGGAATTGCTTTGTTTATGTAGTTTTGTCTTTGTTTACTTAGTTAGGCATTAAACTGCTAGAAACTATCATCATTCAAAATAATGTATGCTAAAGGACATCATTATTATCTATTGTAAAATTACAGTAGTAATTTAGTAAACAAATATTCACATGGTTTTCATATTAAAATATGCCTCATGATAATGCAATAACATGATGTAGTTATTATTGTACTCATTTCGACATTTGGACAATTAAGAAAATAAGTACCTGTATGTAAATTGTTTTAAGATAAAACAATAACGCATGGTTGTATGTTATAATTTTAATTTAATTAAAATAAATGTATATAATTTCCAAACAAATTATAATGAGGAGGTTGTTTTGCAACAAGGTGGAGGCAGTTCTGCTCATAACAGTTGAGGGGAAAAAAGGGAAAAAAGTAAACACACACATAAAAGTGAAAGAACAAGAGATATCAGGAAAAATTAAGAGACTGAAATGGAAGATGGAAGGGAAGATGCAGTTCAAGAGAGAACTCTTAATTATTGTGCATGGCCCCAGTCTACGGATTTAACAAATTTAACAAATAATTTTTATTGGATAATCAAAAACTTTTTTTTTTTTTTTTTTTTTTTACTGCATAGTTCTCGAGGTATGTTCATTTTATTTTAAATTACAATTTATCTAAAATGTCTAAAAATTCTACTCAAAATATTGCATTTGAGTATCAAATCCCTTTAAAAAGGAATATACCAAAATGTATTTCTGGAATTGATCAAAATCCTTCTTTCCACTCTCTACGGCACAGTATTTCCCCTGTGTCAAATTATTATTTATTTTTGTTCCTGGAACAGAAAACCTTGAGTCTTGATTGGGCGAGTGACTGGCCCAATGAGAGAGTTTCTCTTGTAAGCCAGAGCACATAAGATTTGAAACAAATCGATTCTCATTATTTATGGGCTTTTCTCACCGTGTAAACCAGTCAGGCTTGAATAAACCAACCACACGCTCAGTCTTGCACAGAACATTTCATCACATGCACACACACACTATTCACCTTCAAGCTCAACACCTGACAAGTAAGAAATGTGATGGTGGACGGGGTCCAAGAGACAAGTCACCCTGGACCTGCAATGTGTGAGAGAGGAAGCCAACAGCCTAAAACCAATTTACACGGTCTTGCATTCCCAATTCATTTCACAATTATTCACTTCAGACTACATCTGCACCTAAGGCAGATGGTCACAGTGAGTTGATTTTTTTTCCTGTAAGCTCACCTGAGGGATGCAGTGTTCGTGTTGATAATGGAGAATTCACTTTCAGTTGCTAATTTATATAATCATTCATATGTCACTGTTAAAATTGAATCAATAGCTCCCCCCCCCCCCCCCCCCCCCCCCCGCAAATAATTCACCACAAATGGCCTATACTATAGATCTACATGTACATAAGAAATACCCAGAGGAAAGTTTTAAGATAATATTAGTTTTCTTAATTCATTTTTTTTTAAAACACGTTTTCATCCACTATCCTTTTTCAGCCATATTTTTACACAAATTTTCAAAAAAGCTTGCTAGGAAATGGCAAGTTGCGCATAAATGAAGCAGATCAACTTTTTATCCAGTAAGAAAACATGCACATAAACTACGATGGAAACACATTCACTGAATAAATCCCTCAACAAAACAACTTTGCCTGAAGGTTCAAGGTTTTTATTTGTCATTGCCACCAAATGGGCAGACATACAGAGGAATCGAAATAACATTCTCTCTCTCTCTCTCTCTCTCTCTCTCTCTCTCTCTCTCTCTCTCTCTCTCTCTCTCTCTCTCTCTCTCTCTCTCTCTCTAGTAAATAAACCTATACAGAGTAAATAAATATTGTATAACTTCTAAATGAATTTAGAATGAACTTACATGAACTCTTTTATATCAAAATATAGTAGATTTTTTTTTTCAACTATACATCCCAAATATGTAAACATTTTGACTCTGACAGTGGATGTGATTGGATACTAGAACTAGCCGAGCCGGATCTCACGAAAATGCGTATAAAAAGTACGAGTTTGCAATCTCGTGGAATGTATACGCCAAAATGAGTTTTGGCGTGCGTATGGTACGCGGTTTTTCGCGTGCATATGATACGCACTTTATGGCGTATTATACATACGAACCCCCCACCCCACCACCCTAAACCTACCCAAGAGCGTGTCATATGCACGCCATAAAGTGCGTATCATATGCACGCGAAAAACCGCGTACCATACGCACGCCAAAACTCATTTTAGCATATCTATTCCACGAGATTGCAAACTCGTACTATTTATACGCATGACCATGAGATCGTGTTGACTAGCCAGTGGACCAGTCATATCGTACAGCATCTTTAAATGTTGGTTTGATCATTCTGAAAAGTCTGAGACAAAGTCTGTCATCAAAACGATTTGGTTTAATTGCCTTCCAGAAGCACCTCTCATGATTGCGAAACACCAAGATACATTATGGCCTTTTCCACACGAACACAGTTATTTTTATGACTTTTTTTTACACGGTTCGGATGTTCGTCCACACAGAAACGCAGTATCAGGTCACTGAAACCGAACATTTTTGAAAACCCCTGCCAGGGTGAGGATTTTCAGAAAGGCCGGTTGCAGCGTTGTCGTGTGGACAGTGAAACCGCCGTTTCAGCCTTGCGACGTCAGAGTGTGCGCCGTTATCCGTTGTGTTTGACGTCAGATTGTTCGCTGCTGACTGCTTTGTTGACGACCCTATGGTTGACGATTCTGTGCAATGGCAGATGTAGCCCACATATTGCTGATAGTAACTGTGCTAACAGGGCTGCTTGTATCATGTACACAGATACACGCTCAGGTATATTATTACATTGCGAAACAGAGGTGTCAGAATGAAATTCTAGGCTTCTGATTGGCCAGCAAGCCTTTACGATTAGGGTGATATCGCCGCCTGCTGGTGTGGCGTGCTCTTGACAGCGCTTGATAGCGGGTTTTCGCGTTTTCATGTAGACAGAGATTTCTTTAAAATCGAGCATGTGTGGACAGGATTTTTTTTTAAACGCAGGAGGAAAAACTCCAGTTATAATTATACCCGTGTCCGTGTGGACTAGGCCCAAATTGCCGGAAGTATTGAAACACCCCTCCAGATCATTGAATTCAGGTGTTCCAATCACTTCTATGGACACAGGTGTATACAATCAAGCACCTAGGCATGCAGACGCTTCTACAAACATTTTGTGAAAGAATATGTCGCTCTCAGGAGCTAAGTGAATTCAACTATGAAACCTTGATACGTTTCCACCTGTGCAATAATTCCATTCGTGAAATTTCCTCACTACTAAATACATTTAATGGTCAACTGTTAGTGGAACAAAGTGGAAACAATTGGGAACAACAACAACTCAGCCATGAAGTGGTAGGTCAGGTAAAATCACAGAGCAGGGTCAGCGCATGCTGAGGGGCACAGTGAGCAGAAGTCACCAACTTTCTGCAGAGTCAATAGCTACAGACCTTCATGCTTTGTGTGGCCTTCAGATTAGCTCAAGAACAGTGTGTAGAGATCTTCATTGAATGGGTTTCCATGGCTGAGCAGCTGCATCGAAGCCCTACATCAACAAGTGCAATGTAAAGTGTGGTAGGCAGGGGTGTAAAGCATGCCGCCACTGGACTCTAGAGCAGTGGAGACGTGTTTTCTGGAGTAACAAATTCTCTGTCTGGCAATCCAATAGATGAGTCTAGGTTTGGGCGTTGCCAGTAGAATGGTACTTGCCTGACTGCATTGTGCCAAGTGTAAAGTTTGGTGGATAGGGGGTTATAGTGTGGGGTTCTTTTTTTATGGGTTGAGCTTGGCCCCTTAGTTTTAGTGTAAGGAACTCTTAATCCTTCAGGATACCAATACATTTTGGACTTTGTTTGGGGATGCCCCCTTCCTGTTCCAACATGACTGCACACCAGTGCATAAAGCAAGGCCCATAAAGACATGGATAAGCAAGTTTGGTGTGGAGGAACTTGACTGGCCTGCACAGAGTCCTTAACTCAACCCAAAAGAACACCTTTGCGATGAATTAGAGCGGAGACTGCTACCCAGGCCTTCTTGTCCAACATCAGTGCCTGAACTCACAAATGCGCTTCTAGAAGAATGGTCAAAATTGCACATAAATACACTCCTAAATGTGTGGAAAGCCTTTCCAGAAGAGTTGAAGCTGTTATAGCTGCAAAGGGAGGGCTAACTCCATATTAACCTAATAAGTTTGTGTGTATGTAAAGGCAGGCATCCTAATTTCTGGCAATATAGTGTAGCATGACAGAGTTTATTGTGTTTTGTCTGCATGCTCTGATTAACAAGTAATTTATGATGTATGAAAAAAAGAGTCATAGTGGCTTCCCCAATTGCAGAATCTTCTATTTTTCCAGATAACTTGCGGCAATTTCCAAGAAAGTGGCAATGTTGTTGTCTTGAACACATGGGATGGAATTATGCAATATTCCAATTTTGTGATTAAGTTAATTCACAATTATAGAAACTGTTGTAGTTCCCAGTCTCTCTTTCTGTTTGTTGAAGCATATCCTTCCAAAAAGTGTGCACTGATATAGAGAAAAACTCTCTTTGAAGTGACTTAATGCTTTCTAACAATGCAGACCTTTTTCATGGTCAAACAGCAACATTACACAAAAAAGAAAGTTGAAAATGTAAAAATGCATAAAAGGTCCTGTTTAATGTTTCATAAGGAAATACATCAATAACAAAGGGGTCAAAGTTTGGCTGTCTGGCATGCGTATGCGTCAGCTGAGAAACTGCAAATGAGATGAAAAGGAATGCTTACAGAGTGCTTTCACCAAGTATTATAGACTTAACCAATCAATACAGGGAAGAAAATTGCACTCTTTAGGTGATGCCAAGGGGTCTTTAAGCAAAAGTTATATTTTGCTCTTTATGTAATCTCATTGGAGTCATCTCATTTTCGTGTAATTTTTCTTTCCAAGTTGTGACAACAATCACATCATTAGAAAAAAAAATGTTTTTTTTTATTAGGTGAGAAATTCCACAGAGATACTTCCACAGTAAAAGAGAAAAACACATGAATTCAATAAATGAGACAGCATCTGTTAGTGGGTCAGAATATGTAGAACTATAAATGGCCGTCTTTACACTGTGTTTGTGAATATGTGAAATGTATGTGATGATAACCCTGTCGCAGCAAACTGCACTGCCTATTGTGACTTATGAATAGGTTTATTGATAGGCAACAAAAAGGGGCTTTTGAAAATTTTCCGTTTTATGAAACAAAAGGATAATTTGAAGTAATAGATTGTGGTATTGATTTTATACTTACATGAGCATTGCCTTTGTGAGTCTGCATAAAACATGAGTCTGCAAGTGTTCTGAAAAGCTGTATTCCACAGAGCTTCTGCATTAGATAATTTTCAATTACATTTTTATAGTTAAAGTTTCAGGGTTGTAAACCTTCCACCCTCTAGCCTCTTCAATTACCTTTTTTCATTTACCCATAGAGCAATTAACCATTATATGCAGCATATGCGTATTCATAGCATATTCAGCCCGATCGCTTGGCAATTCGTACATATTTTACGAGGTGGCTAATTTATACACCTTCGTACAACCTCACTCGTGCAAATTTGTAAAAGCCTCATCACGAAAGTTCGACCCTACCCCAGCCCCATATCCTACACATCATAGGGGTTTAGACAAATTGTACGGACATTCATACAAATTATTTACCTCTTAAAATACAGATGAAAAGCTGTAAGATTGTATATTAGACAATAGTGAAACTCATTAAAACTGTTATGTCCATAAATTCCATGCATTTGCAAACCGACTGTCCTATGCAGTGTTGCAGGAGGAGGTTACGGAGGAGGAGGCTAATTGTTTAAACTACGGTGGCCCAGTAGTGCAGCCGTACTAAATGAAACCAGAACACAACGAATTTGCCACAACACAATGGAAACAAGGCACAACACAACGAAATCACCACAACACAACGGAAACGAGCCACAACACAACAAAATATCAACTCAAAATCACCTACACGCATTATAGCTATTTATACTCAAAAACGTTTTTATTCGTGATCACAGCGATTGATGCCTAAGGGAACGTCTGCCAATTCCACTAAGTTGTTGAAACGTATAATTTTATTAATTAAAATTACTTTTTTTTTGTTTAAATGTTCAAATTCCAATGTTATGCAATGAGTCAATTTTTTAGAATACAAAAAAAGCTGTGGGATTTTAACATGTCAGTTTTTAAATGTTAAAAGTAATTTTAATTCATACAAATTATATGTTTCAACTGCATGGTGGAATTGGCAGACGTTCCCTTGGGCATTAAGCACTATGGCAGCGTGTAAAAGCGTTTTCGAGTATAAATATGCAGCTATAATGCCTGTAGGTTATTTTGAATTGATATTTCATGTCAATATACAATGGTTACACACTTAAAACTGATCGTAGTGTTTAACTCTTTGTAAGACTGACCAATCTATAGAGCAACTGCAAGGGAAACTAACTTTATTGCACTCCGAGAGCCCCTCGTGGTCGGGAGCATTTCCATTGTGTTGTGGCGATTTCGTTGTGTTGTGGTTTAATTTAGCACGGCTGCACTACTGGGCAACCGTAGGAAACACCCTGGACTGACAAAATAAATACATACATACATAGGAAAACATCTGGACACTAAAGAAAAAAAATTGGAAAAAAAAAAAAAATGACCCCACATGCAGCCCATATACAGTAGGTTGTTTTTGCCCTCTTACAGACCTCTAATTAATCACAGGTCAGGAGAAAAGGACCACAGCTGCCACAGGTTTCCCCCTGTGTTTGTTTGCACTATAAATAAATCGGTTATGCCTGACTAATCTCTTTAATGAAAGTGTAAATGGTTTTGGAGCAGCAGAACCAATGGGTCACAAGGATTAACATGCCACTTTTCCTCAGCCTTGATGTTTAATTATAGAAAAGCTGTTATTTCCCTTCCTTATTATCACTGCCTGTGTTCAGTGTTGATAGTGAGCGTTTGTGAAAGATCAAATGGAAAACAAAGTGAAGACCAATCTGCTGAGAGAAAAAGGGGCTTGTGGCAGTGCAAAGGGGGTAAAGGTCATGGCAGTTAACCAAATGCTAAAAAGGAATTCAGAAACAAAATGTCCTTATAGGGATACTCTACCGCTTTTTCATATTAAACTACACTCTAAAAAATACTGGGTTAAAAACAACCCAAGTTGGGTTGAAAATGCACCGACCCAACAATTGGGTTGTTTTAACCCAATGGTTGAGTTGTTCTTACCCAGCAATTGGGTTGTCTTAAGCAACATTTAACCCAACCACTGGGTTAAAACAACTCAACCACTGGGTTAAAACAACTCAATTGTTGGGTCGGTGCATTTTCAACCCAACTTGGGTTGTTTTTAACCCAGCATTTTTTAGAGTGTATGTTATTCCCTTAAAGGTAGGGTAGTTAAGAATTGGTTGAAAACTTTTTTTCCAAATTTGTTTAAACTTTTTTTATATATATCAATATATAATTAAAATGTAAGTACTCTGAAAAAGAAAGTATAAAAAATTGAGTGTGTGTTGACTTCTTACGACTGTTTTAAAGACAGCTCATTATTTCCATTCACTCCACCTTCTCCCTTCTGGGCTCTTTCCAAAGCCACGCCCCCAAAATACATGAACGCGCCTCACTGACCAATCAGCTGGAAGACGCATTATTTACCTCAGACAAGCGGAGTGCATGTAGTGACATCATGTCAGAATCACATGTAATAAAACATCTAACTTTATCAGTATGAATATAAACAAAGAAGATGTCTTTAAGTACTCACCATCAAGCTAGAATACCAATACTGGTAAAGTTTCAAATATATTTTAGTTTGATTCGGTAATGAGCTAGTTATATTTATAAGGCAAAGCTAAAAACGGGTAGCATTTATACTTTTTTTTCCAATAACATCAGTTATACTGTGATGATGAATTTTGTGTAAGATTTATAACATATACTGTGTTCTGCATGTAAGAATTTCCATCATGAATGAATTGTTGATTAGTAGTAGCAACAGCTAATTTAGTTTTTTAAAAAAGTTCCTGTATTTGGTGTACTAGCTTACACATGCATTTTGTTATTTAAAGTAAAATTTTGCGAAATTCTATACGACAGCGATCAACTTGAGCTAAGCATATTGAGTATTTATCATCTCTACTAATGGCTAAGTGTATAACATTGTAAATTTATGCTAAGTAATGTTATGTTAGCTATATTAAGCAGCTTCATGTGCTCTTGATACATGCTTCATAAAAACATAAACCAAAAAAATGTATAATCAAAATGAAAGATTACCTGTCCAGCAGAAATACAGCCAGCAATGAGTCATTTTTCAGGTCCCTCAGTTCTCGCCATCGTTGGAAAGCCACGCAGATAAAAACTTTTTGTTTTTATCCAAAGACTTTTTGTGCACTGCCTTTTCTTGTACTGTCTTCCTTTTTTGCATTGTTTGCCTTTGCTGACTCCAAAAAACATGGTGTCATGACAAATCGTGTCCGCCTGTGAAACGAATGCTTTTGCTCTTACTAGGTTTCGTGCCACGCGCAGGTGGGAAGATCCTGTAGCGAAACTGGTGGTAGCCATGGTAGCGAGAGAGAGCAACAGTCGGCCAAGCCAATCACTTGTTTCGTCCTGAACAAAAATAATGAGCAGTGTTTATTGCAGATTAAACAGTCTAGAGTCATTCGATTTTTATACTCTCCTTCTCAGAGTACTTACATTTTAATTATGTATTGACATATAAAGAAAGTTTAAACAAGTTTGGACAAAAGTGTTTTAGATCATTCTTACCTACCCTACCTTTAACTAAAACGAGTTGATACATACCTCTCTCGTCTGAGTGTGTGCCCTTAATCTCTCTGACGCGCGGTGACATTCTGATAGCATTTAGCTTAGCCCACTAAGCCCAGTTCATTCACTATGGTACCAAACAGAGATCAAGTTAGAAGCAACCAAACACCTCCATGTTGTCCCTATTTAAATACAGTTACACAAATAGTTGAACGATCAAGTATGGTGACATAAAATAAAACGTGGCGCTTTTCTAACCAGATTAAAAAGGAGAACTATAATGTATTGCGGAATATCACTTCTGAGAGTACTTCGACTCGGCGCAGTAAAAACTCCCGGCTGAAACATCCTCCCTCACATCTCCCCCTCCCCCCTATTGACAGAAATGAGAGAGGGAGGGGGAGATGTGAAGATGTGAAGGAGAAGTTTTTTTCTTCTATATCCTTATGGAGTTTGGGTTCTTTTCCACTGTCCCCTCTGGCTCGCTTATTTGGGGATACTTCTTATTCAACATTATTGATTTCATAGCTGCTTTAAAAAAAATGTTTTGTATAATATATATATATATATATATATATATATATATATATATATATATATATATATATATATATATGCAGTAGATATACAAAAATATATACAAAATGCATCTGGTTTATTTTGTCTAATAATGTATGTTAATGTGGCACAGTAAAAAAAACAAAAACAAAAAAAAAACTAACTAAAATATATCAATAAATAAAATACTGAATCTAAGCTGTTTAAAATACAAACTAGTATTGCAGTGCATAAAATCTGAGTGTTAAGCCCAATGAATACTTCTGAGGGCATATTACAGAAACTTTATATCTTAGGTCTTAACTACATTTTAATTTTTCACAATTTCGTACACAGAAGCAAATCTCAACTTTTATTAAGAATTCTTATCCTATCATACAAAATATACTTTTATCTGTAGTTAGGAAATCTTAAACTGCTCCATCCAGTTCGGTAATCAACTGTCAGGTCTGTTACCAAGCAACCAACAATGCACACAATAAACTTCTGAGGTAGACCTAAAACCAAAATGGAAAAAAACAAAAAACGGTGCACTTTTAATTTCAGTAAGGCAGAAATTGAAATTGATAAGCTCTGTTGAAAGGTTAACATGTGTTCTATAAATTGCCTTTTGCAAAAAAAAATATTTTATTTAATATAATATATTTTATATAAATTAACATATTTTAAATAAATAAGGCGTTAGTCACTTGAAGAATGACCGACATGCTTTGTGATGGCCTGTTGGCCTCTGTAATGTTGGTCGCAATTTCTCAACTAACTGCAAAATCATGTGTCGTGGGAGTCTGTAATTATTTACGAGTATTTTATCATCAAAGCACAGCACATCCTCTGGGCCCTCCAGAAGTCTCTCCACCATCAAACATTGCTGCTCTTCATCTTATATAATTAATAAATGTAACACTCTCTCGAAAAAGGTTTGAAGTTAGGACACCAGTGGGGTTGTCTAAAGTTAAGGATTTTTTGTAGAGTTAGGATTTTTCTGTAATACCTGTTTCCTATCCATATAAGATTATGCATTTAAGAAATGTCATTCTGTAAAAGGTTTTGTCCTAAATGTGCACTTAATTTTCTAGTTTAGTTTTGTTATAGTTTATTAATATTTTGAATTAGTTTGTATTTTTATATTATTAGTTTTCATGTTAATTTTAATTTCATTGTTACACTCTAAAAAATGCTGGGTTAAAAACAACCCAAGTTGGGTTAAAAATGCACCGACCCAACAATTGGGTTGTTTTAACCCAATGGTTGAGTTGTTCTTACCCAGCAATTGGGTTGTCTTAAGCAACATTTAACCCAACCACTGGGTTAAAACAACTCAACCATTGGGTTAAAACAACTCAAACAACTCCAACAACTTGTTGGGTTGGTGCATTTTCAACCCAACTTGGGTTGTTTTTAACCCAGCATTTTTTTAGAGTGTAGTCTTGTTTTTTTCTACATATTACTTGATTTAAAAAAAAAAAAGAATATTGCTATTAGCTTTAATATTACATTGCTTAGGTTTAATTTATTTCAGTTTTACAGAGTACATATGTACGTGTGTATGTGTGTGTATATATATATATATATATATATATATATATATATATATATATATATATATATATATATATATATATATATATATATATATATATATATATATATATATATATATATATATATATATATATATATATTGAAGTATCTTCTGTGGGTAAAACAAGCCTACTGTTAACTGTTAAAGATTGCATTCATTACCGTTTGGTACACACATACCAGAAGTGATGAATCAAAACTAATACATGTACCGTTACACGAGTAGCGAACTGTGACTCCTGGATAAAGCCCTGCATTTATGCCCGAGCCCGACGGGCCCCGACTTTTTTACGCCCCTCGGGCCGGGCTTCGGGCCAATTCTCACATCATACCTAAAACGCGGGCCGGGCTTCGGGCCTTTTTATAGGCTTCTCCTTCGTTTTATATTTATTTTATCAATTAAAAGGAACAATGAGTTCTGCGCTGGTGGAAACAACACGAGACCATAATAGCTAATGCGACTGTCAAGATGGCTCGCACAGTGTTCAGAGCATAGGTTCAGAGTCCGCGCCAGCAGCAGCAGCGCGCGTTTCTTCAGCGCAGCTGCTAGAGTTAAGGCCGGAGACACACTGCAAGCGTGGTGTGAGCGTGGCGTTTCTGCTGCGTGTCATCCGCGGGGCGTCTGCTGCTATTAATGTACAGGGAAGCCCTATACTTCATGTTAAATATAAATATATTGCCCATTGATACAGCAAAGACAACGTCGGCAGTAGCCGGCCCATACCATATCCATATTGACGGCAAAAGGCTACAGAATATTTCGTTCTGTATTGACTGGTTTAATATTTCAAAATCGATAATTATATTGTTTTTTATTATTACAATTAGGCCTATCTGCATTTATGTTAACCTACAGACTTTCAAACATGAAAATGTCATTATGTGTCACAATATGGGCTATATGTTGTAGTCAGATAGATATGATGGTGCTGTAACACGCATCGCCGCAAATGACTAATGCAAGCCAATGCAAATGGCCGTAAATTAAACTTAAAATAAGTCTAAGATGGTCAAAAACCCAATCATCTTCAATAAAAAGGAATGAGACTAAATGATCTTACCAGTGCGCTTAGGTCGCGCTCTCTTATGTGATCTTTGAATTTGAAATGAGCTGCTGAATAAAATGCATCTTGAATCTTTTGCTTCCGTTGCTGTAAACTCCGTTAAATGAGCATACCACGGGAATTGAAGATGGGATTTATATTCATTTGCGTAGGTGTAAGGTAGGCTATAAGACAACCTGCATGTTCTTTTTTTATTTTATTTGTTTAGCTCCGTTTGCGAGAGCCACGAGCAGAATCAGCCTGCCTCAGCTCAGAGTCCTGCACGGGTCCATTTTTGGAGACCCGCCCCCGCCCGTACCCGCAAGGTTTAGCACCAGATCCGACCCGTGACCCGTGAAAATATCAAAATTAAATCCGCACCCACCCAGACCCGTTAATATTTGGCCCGTTACCCGACCCGTGCCCGCGATAAATCACACGCTAAAACATTAAAATTAAAACATGCTTTATTTTTTATCCTGCACCTCTCTCAACATCAACAGCGTCATGAATGGGCTAGTGAAACAGGCAAAAGTGCCTTTAAAGACTCATTGTCAACAATTTCATATAGCTACTCCACTCACCAACTTTACTTTTACTTCATCCATTGCTACTCCTGCAACGCTCGCTCCATCTGCGCTACGAGAGGCATCAACAAAAGTTTCAATGTCGCTGTGGTTGTGACGTGATGGGTCAAATGGCATATCGTTGTTGCGTGTGTGTGTGTAATGGTAATTCGGACATAGAAATTGTAATAGCCTACAATGTGTTCGATGGGGGATGAAGGAGGCGGGAACCGGCGAACATTTAAAAGACTTTAACCAAACAAAACGAAAGTAACGTGGGCAGCCCTCATGGACATCTGCCAAGCGCACACACATAAAACGTAAACACAACTGAACGTCAAATCCAGGTCTGGTGATCTCTCGTCCTTATATGCTTCCGAGCTCCCTCAGAGGACTCGAGACCGGTGTGGCTCGCAGGTGACGCTCATTCACAATCACGCGCCGGTCTCGCTGACTCGCTCTCGCTCGCTCTCTCGTTCACTTTGCCACAGAAATATTGCACATATTTTTCATCCGGCCATCCGCGCTACTACCCGCCCGCACAGAGTTAATTATCCGCCCGCATCCCCGCCCGTGAATTGTATAAATGTCACAATCCACCCGTTTTAGCCACTTTTATGCGGGTACCCGCGGATACCCGCGGGTACCCGACCCGTTGCAGGACTCTGCCTCAGCTCGTCAAAAATGCCTTTTAGGCTACTGGTGGTAATAGTTGGCGAAATTAACTAATTGTTAATGTGATGCTTGAAGTGTTTTATGGATTTTATTATAGGCAAGACAAGTCAAGCGTTGATTTGAGAGACTAAATCGATTAAATATGCGGTTAACTCACTGTCGGCCGCTGGCCGCTTTTGGTCGTCACTTAAAAAAATTAAAACTTTAATTTAACAAACAAAAAAATGCTCTAAACATTTTTCTAAATTACCTTAATAAAGAAACTAAACGAAATATAACTACTTTGACATTAAAAACAAAACAGAACTATTTTAATGGCTGCAACAATGTAAAAAAAAAAAAAAAAAAAAAAAAACGGGCTCCAGTCGGACTCGGGCCGAGAATTTTGATAAGCTGTCGGACACGGGCCGGGCTAGGGCCTCAGCGTCTCGGGCCAGGGGCGGGCTAGGGCCTAGATTTTTTGAGGCCCGTGCAGGGCTCTACTCCTGGACCTTGGCCTCTTTGTTCTTGGGGAAAAAAGGTAAACTAAGCCTAAAATCAGCCTTAATGTCAGCTTACAGTGTTCCTTTTTATAACACTGCATGTTACCTTTGACAAAAAATGCTACAGCAAACATCAGAGTAAGCATGAGAGTTAATCACACACAAAGAAAAAAACTCTTAAAAATGCACATCACCATTACAAATAATTGCATCACACAATCAGTGTGTTATTTCAATGAAATATGGTGAGAACTGGTCACAAAACCATCAAATTAAACAAAATGTAATGTAACCCGATGCATCATGACAGTACACACATTAGCTACAGATACTTTACACATGAAAAAACTTTCCATTTATAATGAATCACATCATTAGACTGGCACAATGTCCTCCTCATTATGGTTGCTTGCGGTTTCCATAGCGAAAAGAGTTAGCTATTTTATCTGTATTTTTTTTTTCTCCCCGATCATAGCAATACAAGTCACACCCATTTAAAGAGTGATTGGGCAATTTTCCTGTCACTAGAAATTTGCCTGGCATTGACTTCTTATGGCTTGGCCCTCTGTAATTTCACAGCTGGACCACCAATTACAGAGATGAAAGCGTCAGCAGAAAAAAATCCTAATATGGCGTAAATGGACAACTATACAACACAACACAGACTGATTCAGCAGATCTTAAGGGGTTTATTTCCTTAGATTGAAGATAAGATTAATAAGATTAAGATGTTTATAGTCAAATTCCAAATGACTAAAATAACATTAGCAATGATGACTTTTGACTGAAATCTGTAATAAAAAAAATGAACACATTTAACTGCTCATTGGTAGATGACATGGGGACATAAACTTTTCATGTACCTGACTATTCAGATTGCAACAGTTCAACGAGGACGTGGGTGTGAAGTATCCAGAGTGACGTTCTGAGCCCTTTTCCTCACTCTGGATGAGTACAGTGAAAAGGGGAGTACTGATAATTCTCTCAGCCGTCCAGACTGTCCGGTGAAGTCTTCTGAGGTCTGATTTGGAAGCTGAACCAAACTAGACAGTTATTGAAGTGCAGAGGATACACTGTCCCACTTCAAGTCCTGAGAGATGGTAGAGCCAAGGAACCTGAATGACTCCACAGCTGCCACATTGCTGTTTAATATGGTAAGGAAGAAGTGCTGGTGTATTATTCCTGAAGTCCACTGTCCGCTCCACTGTTTCAAACACGTTTGACTTCAGGTTGTTGTGACTGCACCAGACAGCCAGCTGTTTAACCTCTCTTTTATATACAGACTCATAACCCATCCTGGATGAAGCCTATGACTGTGGTGTTATCTGCAAACTTCAGGAGCTTAACAGACAGGGACAAGAACAGTGAGGAGAGGAGAGGACAGATCCTTGTGGAGCACTAGTGCTGATTGTTTGGTTGTTGGATGTGAACTTTTCCAGACTCACCAGCTGCTGTCTGTCTTTGGTAATCCGCTGAAAGATGGAGGTTAATTAAAGAGGTTCTACAGGAGGAGGTTTGGGATGATAGCGTTGAAGTCCCAAATGAAGTCCACAAACGTGATCCTTGCATAAATTCCTGATTTGTCCAGATGTTGCAGGATGTAGTACAGTCCCATATTGGCTGGGTCATAATTGCAATACGCATATTGAAGGGGGTCTACCAAGGGTCTAGTGATGTCATTTAGGTGGGTCAACACCAGTCTCTCATATGACTTCATGACCACAGATGTTAAAGCAACAGGTCTGTAGTTATTCAGTGGGATGGGGATGATAGTGGAGTGTTTGAAGCATCAAGGAACTTCACACAGCTCCAGAGATCTGTTGAAGATGGGTGACAGCTGATCTACACAGACTTTCAGACAGGTGGGTAAGACATTGTCTGTGTCCAGGGCTTTCCTTTTTTATTTATTTCCAGAAAATAAATCTTATGCTTCAATTTAAATGTACTTAAGTTAATTTTCAAGACATCATTTCAAATTGTTTTTTAGTTTAAGTTTTTCAACTAATATTTGTTTTATTTAATTTTAGCTTTATTTTTTTTAAAAAATGCTTTAAAGGGGTGATTAATTGAGAAATCAACTTTCCTTTGACCCTTTGATATATAAAAGGTCAATGGTGGTAATTAAAAAATATCCTGTAAGATTCAGAGCCTAAACTTCCTTGTTAGCAAAAGATAAGCTTTTATAGACACAAGGCCCAGAAAACGAGGCTCTCAAATCAATGACGTATTAGAAGGGTGAAACGCTGCTATGTGTACGCTGCTTCTGTGGCCCCGCCCACCGACTCGTGCAGCTAAACTGATCGCGTTACCGAGCAATAAAAACGCCGAAGATAGCAAGATAATCATTTGTAAACAAGACACAGGTCGACACTGGATTTGCAGACATATTGAGAGTAAAACCCAATGCTGTGCACACTTATGTGAGTAAAACATGTTTTTTATATGCAATAGTATTCCATCGTTACAGATCGTAATGATTATGTGTATGTGACGTGTCTAACAGAAAATATCAGCATGCTGTCACAGGCTGGAGAATACTTTATCTGTTGGTTCATTGCGATTCGGATTCAGACTCCCAGGGCTTGCAAACCCCAACGTCTCAGGGCTATGTGTTTTCCAGAAGGCCTACCAAAACGTAAGCACATCGGCAGGGCGGTGAATCTTAAATAACATTAATTTCTTGATCTTTGGTGTGTTTGATGAGTGCACATACATGTGTATATGTGTTTCGCAGTTACCAATCAGGCGAGCCAAGTATTAAAAAAATACATCAATCACGGGTGGATGAGAGATAAATCATTGTGTTTGCTTGATAAATATGTTTTAAGACTGAGCCCCGTCAGATAATTATTCCAGCCGCTTTTAAAACAATCCCTCCCTCATATGAACTGACAGGGGAGCAGAAGCTCATTAAATATACAAATCTTATCCAATCCATGGGCGTTTACTTCAAAGTTTTCAGTGCAGCACGCCCATCAAAACCCAGCGTTTTGGAAAGAGTCTCAAAACCAGCGTAGAAAATAGTCTATTACTTATGATGATTATGAATGTAAAAATCATGTGAAAGTCATAAGCTGACCTCAGACAACAGTATAAAAAATTTTAAAAGCCCGTTCATGACACCTTTATATATCTTTAGCGATAATAAACCCGTTTTTGACATGAATGCTTAGCTTCAGCGTATGCATACAGATATAGCCTACTTCATTTGATAGCATTTACAATAACTGGCAGTTGAAACGTGCAGGACTTGTGAGTGCTAAAAATATATTTGTACTCTTTTAAACTAGAGTTGTGTGTATCTCTTAACCACCTCACACAATCGCTAATCAACACAGGTCTACTGTTGTTGCGTCTCCAGCTGTTGTTGTTTCTCTTCTTCTTTTTCTTTTTTGACTGAGAAACACTGAACGGCAGAAAAGAGTGCGCTTGTGCAGCCTTGATTGACCTAAAGAAACTGTAACTGATCCCTCTCTAAAACAGAGACACCAGACAAGAACTACATGGGGAGGCAGTCAGAAATGGAATGTACAAGTCAAAACATCACATACATCACGTTGAGTCTCAGGCATATGGTTGTACCTTGAGCAGCATGGCTGCAGAATTAAATATTGATTTACAAAGGAGAGTGAGAGGGACTGTAGACTTGATCATGTATTTTGCTCAAGAACAAAATAAGCCTTACATTCTAAACTCCCTGAGGACAAAAAAACAACTGGAAACTTTGAATTTCCCTTAATAAGCATCTGATTCTCTCACAAAAGTTATGTGGAATAAGAAGTCAGTTTTCAACTTACTTTACACACTCACTTACTTTACTTCACCTCAGTATGAAGGTGCCTGATATTAATGATATGACCACTCAAGTACCATGTGCTTTAATAATTAGAGGCAAAGTGCTTATTAAATGTATAAAAGGCTGTTAAGAATCAGGTGCGATTATTTGAAAAGTTGCAACACGGTAGCCAGTGTATAGTTTCTGAAAGTATTCTGTATTCAATGGGCCTTATTGTATGCCCAGCTCAATGCGACGCCAGGCATGAGGCAAGTGTTTCTTGCACCTGCAGTTATCATTTTCACATCCAGCACCACAAATTGTTCTGGTATAACTATCTTTGTGGGGACATTCTGTCTCCACACAGTAGGGAACACACACACACACACACACACACACACACACACACACACACACACACACACACAATATGGCTGCCGTCATATCATTCAGGTGGATGCTGTTCATTGGTGGTGGTTGAGGAGATATCCCCTTCCATTTAAAGCGCTTTGAGGACCCAGAAAAGCTATATATGCTTTATAACAAATTATTATTAATTATAATTAATTATATATACACTGAACAAAAAATGTTACGCAACACTTTTGTTTTTGCCCCCATTTTTCATGAGCTGAACTCAAATATTGTTCACAAATCTGTCTAAATCTGTGTTAGTGAGCACTTCTCCTTTGCAAAGATAATCCATCAACCTCACAGTTGTGGCATATCAAGATGCTGATTGGACAACATGATTATTGCACAGGTGTGCCTTAGGCTGGCCACAATAAAACCAGTCAGTATCTGGTGTGACCCACTCTTTGCCTCACGCAGTGCAACACATCTCCTCCGCAAAGAGTTGATCAGGTTGTTGATTGTGGTCTGTGGAATGTTGTGCCACCCCTCTTCAATGGCTGCACAAAGCTGCTGGTTATTGGCAGGAACTGGAACACGCTGTCGTATACACCGATCCAGAGCATCCCAAACACGCTCAATGGGTGACATGTCTGGTGAGTATGTGTACAGAAAATGTGTACAGATCATTGCAACATGGGGTCGTGCATTATCATGCTGCAACATTAGGTGATGGTAGTGGATGAATGGCACAACAATGGGCCTCAGGATCACTCTGTGCATTCAAAAATGCCATCAATAAAACGCACCTGTGTTCGTTGTCCATAACATACGCTTGCCCATACCATAACCCCACCGCCACCATGGGCTACTCAATGCACAATGTTGACATCAGCAAACCTCGCACCCACATGATGCCGTACATGCTGTCTGCCATCTGCCCTGTACAGTACAGTGGAAACTGCAATTCCTCCGTGAAGAGGTTTTGGCCTGGAGACGGCTTATGATAGAGAAATAAACATTGAATTCACAGGCAACAGTTCTGGTGGACATTCCTGGAGTAAGCATGCCAATTGCAATTGCAAAATTGCTACATCTGTGGCATTGTGCTGTGTGATAAAACTGCAGATTTTATAGTGGCCTTTTATTGTGGCCAGCCTAAGGGACACCTGTGCAATAATCATGCTGTCTAATAAGCATCCTGATATGCCATAGCTGAGAAGTGAATGGATTATTTTGCCAAAGGAGAAAGTGCTCACTAAAACAGATTTATAAAGGTTTGTGAACTATTTTTGAGAGAAATACGCCTTTTGTGTACTGTAACAGACACACCTTTACTTGTTTTAATATTGTAATAATTGGCTTAGTTGATGCCTTAAGCCTAGTTCACACTGCCCGATTTTTGCCCCGATTTTGAGTCACCGACAGGTTTTTTGAAATCGCCGACAAATGCCCGAGATCATAGGCCAATCGGTGCTCGTGCACGCGAGTGACAATCACGCAGTGTGAATAATCAAGACCGTGATCAGAGAGAATCGCAGACGAGTCGCCGACGCCGGTGAGATATTTGGCATGCTAAATATCTGGAGCTGTCGGCGATTCAAACTCCTGCTGTGTGAACTGCGTTCTGACTGAAAATTACATCTGCGATGACCGACAGCCAATGAAAGAGTGAGATACAGGGCAGCGAGGTTCAGGGAGGAGCAGAATATCAGTATTTTAATAGATATTTTTTTTACAATTCTATCAAACAAAAAAAAAAGCCCAAACGTTTTCACATTCAGCCACAGCAGCAGCACATTACAAAATTGTTTATTTACCTCAAACTGTCTTTTCAGAACACAATCCTGGCTTCCTCTGTCTCTCCAAAAATTTCCTTCACCATAATCTTTTTTCTTTTTTTTCCACAAATCAGTGCACAAACAATTTGAAGCAAACTTTGTGCAGTTTATCATTTTTAATAACAATTCCGAGATCTCCGGTCTGACGCACATGTCATCTCGCATTGTTTACTTGTCACATCGCATGTGTAGTTGGAAAACGTAGTTTGCGCACCGGAGAGAGAGATTTGTCGGCGATTCTTCCTGTTGTTCAGTCATGCTGTTCAGTCATGCAATGTAAACCCCTCTGTCGTCAAACCATCGTGTAGTGTGAACACAGCAGTGACTGAATGATACCCCAGATAGTCATGCAGTGTGAAAAGAGCAGTGACCCAACGAGTTTGAAAATCGTGCAGTCTGAACTAGGCTTTAGAGTGATTTATATTTGGGACACCTATAGATCCAATAGGAGCAGCTAGGGGGCACTATTTCCTGGCGGTATAAGGATATATAAGCTCAGATACCATAGAGGAAGTCAGTTCATTTGGTAGAGGGAAATCACATTGTGAACTCATACTGCCTTCGGGTTTTTCTAAAGTCCTTTGTTGAGAACTCTTTGAGTTTTTGCTCAGCTAAAGGAATTTTTAATGTCTTCATGTTTGTCACACATTTCCCACATGAGCACTGAGCACTCAGTGAGCACTGGATACTGGAGATAATGCATTCTAGTGGAAAGAAGCTACATCATGTGATTTTAACCAACCCAATGCTGAGGTCTACATGTACCACCATTAAAGGGGTGATGAATTGAGAAATCAACTTTCCCTTGGGCTTTTGATATATAAATATCCTGTAAGTTTCAGAGCTGAAAACGTACTTGTTAGTCAAAGAAAATCTTTTATAGACAGCTGGCTCAGCAAACGGTCCTGTGCTTTATACTGACATCAGTGCGCGACAAAACACAGCCTCTAATCCAGTAGCCCCGCCCACCAACTTATCGAGGGCTCGTGCTAGCTGGAGAACAACAATATACATGTTGAGGAAGATTAAGATATTGCGCTATTCCTGGTCTATTCTACAGCGGGTTGGCCGGAGCCCAGAACAGCATCGTAAGCGGTTCAGAACCTTGACCCTTGACGATTCTGGCCGGCCCTTCGCATTTGCGCACCAGCTCCGGGACTCCTGACGCAAATGGCTGATGGCCGAGGGAAACCACGTTGAGGATATCATCGACCGAGTAGTGCTGGAGCAGTTCATTGCGCGACTTCCCAGAAAGACCGCGCAGTGGGTCAAGTGCCACTGCCCGACGTCGCTGAACCAGGCCATCCAGTTGGCGGAGGATCAGCTGGTGGCGTGTCACGGGGTCGGCAAACCCCTTCCATCTGCCCCTCTCTCTCTCTCTCTCTCTCTCTCTCTCTCTCTCTCTCTCTCTCTTCCTCTTCCCCGAACCCTCCTTCCTACAAACCAGTCCTGTTTCCCAGGTCCCGCGGGGGATGCCCCCCAAACCGAGATGGAGGATGGGCGTAGCCAGCGAGACCATGGGGTCGACCCATCCGGCGCCGAGGGGAGAGGCCACTGAGGCAGACCCGAATTCCGCTCCTGCTGCTCCCGCACTCTCTCCGCGCCAATCTGCTGACCTACTTCCAGCCACTAGGGCGACGGGGAAGCCTGAGCCGGCTTGTTGGTGCTGCGGGGATCCAGGACATTTCATCGACCATTGTCCGGTCATGGAGGTCTGAATGAAGGTCTGGATCCCTGACGTTCCACAAGTTGCACCCGATCAGGCTGGATTATATCTAATACCCGTAAGTATCAAGGGGGGTATGTATCAGGCCTTAGTGGATTCTGGTTGTAACCAGACCTCTATTCACCAAAGCTTGATTCAGTGTAAGGCAACAGTGTAAGGTAACAGCCGCACGGTTACAGTGAGGTGTGTGCACGGGGAAGTGGTGAACTATCCATTGGTGCTGGTAAATATTCAATTTTGGGGACAAAAACATAATAAAAACAAAATCCCCTGGAACCGTCCCAGGATGAATCGCTGAAAAATGCATTTTTGAAGGTCCGTTCCATCGAAGGCCACCTCCTCCACCCTGACCAGCCTCGCTCTTATCCGCATTTTGCAGTAATAAAAGATAGGTTGTATGGGGTGACCCAAGATACCCAGACAAAAGAAGATACAACCCAGTTATTAGTGCCAAAAAGCCGTCGGGAAGCGCTATTCCAGGCGGCTCATTCTAATCCTATGGCTGGACATTTATGACACCTAGCTACACTTAACCGTCTCATGGCCCGGTTCTTCTCTCCGGGCATTCACGAGAATGTGCGCAGGTGGTGCGCGTCTTGTCGTGAATGTCAGTTGGTGAATCCACCGGCCACCCCAAAAGCACCATTGTGCCCATTACCACTGATGCAGGTCCCCTTCGATCGAATTGGTATGGACCTCATCGGGCCATTAGAATGGTTTGCACGCGGGCATCGCTTTGCATTAGTGTTGGTAGACTATGCAACTCGATACCCGGAAGCAGTGCCGCTCCGCACTATTTCGTCGTAAAGTGTGGCAAGTGCGCTGTTTTCCCTAATCTCCCGAGTGGGAATCCCCGAAAGAGATTCTCATTGACCAAGGCACGGCATTCATGTCACGGACAATCCGCGAATTGTCCGAATTGTTGGACATTAAATCGATTTGCACCAGCATCTATCATCCACAAACAGACGGGCAGGTGGAACTTTTTAATGGCACGTTGAAAACCATGATTCGTATGTTTGTTCACGAGGACACCAAAAATTGGGATAAGTGGCTAGAACCTCTGTTGTCTGCTGTACACGAGGTCCCGCAAGCCTCCACGGGGTTTTCCCCCTTCGAGCTTCTCTATGGCTGCCAGCCTCGGGGGGTGCTGGATGTCCTTAGAGAGGCTTGGAAGGACGGCCCTTCTGCGGGTAAGAAAGAAATTCAGTATGTCCTGGACCTAAGAACAAAACTCCACACGTTGGGGCGGCTATCAATGGAGAATTTGTTACAGGCCCAGGAAAGACAGAGACAACTGTACAACAGAGGGGCTAGACTGCATCAATTTGCACTGGGAGATAAAGTGCTGGTATTACTCCCCACTTCCAGCTCGAAATTACTTGCAAAGTTGCAAGGGCCTTTTGAGGTCACACGGCGAGTTGAGGTGGTGCGATCAGATAGGGATGGAGCATGTCAAATCTACCACCTAAACCTCTTAAAAAAATGGTCAGAGGCAGAGTCGGTGATGCTGGTAACGGTGGTGAGTGGAGAGGAAGATTTGGGGCCACAAGCGGTTCAAAAGCCTCGATCCCTCGCTCTGGCCCCAGGGGGGGGATCACCTCTCACCCTCGCAGCTCACTGACGTGAGACTTTTACAAATAGATTTTGCGGATATATTCTCGCCCCTACCGGGTCAGACCCACCTCATTCAGCACCACGTTGAAACCAAGCCGGGCGTGGTTATTCGCAGCCAGCCGTACCGTTTGCCGGAACACAAGAAAAAAGTACACTGCCTTAAAAGTCTGTCTGAAATTAGTTTTGTATGGTGCCTTCATGCACAAAACGCTGAGTCAGCTGCTTAAGGTTTCAGATACAGCCTTCATGTGCACTTTCGGTCTTTTTGACTTACAATGGCCGCTGTGTGCGCGTGTCCATTAAGTCCACGAGACTGTAGGGTGTCTCATTTGTCATTTTAGGTCTCAGAAGGGGTCTTGCGAGTGCCCCCTTTGAGGTCGATATGCGCCCTCGATGTGCACTTCTGCCCTTCTGGTTACACAGCGGACTCATTCCCAGCAGTCAAAGCAGCATTATGTCGTAAAAGTGCAGACTCAGAGGAAGACCATGAGGGTTTAGGGTGTCATTTGGGACAGGGCTTTTGAGACCACTGCCTTAAAGGGGCTTGTGCGCATTTGGCATAGGATAATGTGTATGATAGCCACACAAAGACTATTGCTTATACAGCTTTTATACTGTCAAGGACTAACAGTTGATCAATCATTAGGTCCTTCTCTCCTCTGCTGTCTGTAGAAATCCATATTGATTGTTACACTTGGGAAATTTCAGCTTGCACTGATGAAAAAAAAAATAAATAAATAAAAAAATAAAACCTATGGTAGACTTTCTGAAGACCCTCCTCTAAATAATTTGGCTGTCTTTATTATTGCTGCTTATTTTGTACAATTTGGGGCTAGAAATCAATCAGGAGCTGTAGGGGCCTGATTATTATCAGTCAATACTCTTGTTTATAGCACCATTTTCTTAGCGTGATCTCTACAAAGGTAATTTAATAGCTGCTCAGCACAAGGGACATAGAATGAAACCCATTTTTGAAAAGGAAATATAATTAACATGTTAGATGTTTGGACCTCAAGAGAACAATTTTACTAAGGTACAGCCATGGTGGATAGCATGACCTCGTTAGCCCCTACTAGTAGGTGTCAAAACTGCACTATATAAACCAAAAAGTTATACATGTTCATCGAATGCTCACTTCAGAATCTCACCAGAAATAGTAGGCTGAGTTTCTTTCACCTACTTTTATGAATACTATGAATACAGTGATTGTACTCAGCTCACATACTGTTTTTGTCCCTACTATATATTATGGGATAAGTCATATAGGCCTTTAATATTCATGTAACTGATCACCTCAATTCCTTGTGTACACTACCTGCAATATTAGAGCATTGTTTCCCCTCTACAGCCATTCAAATGTATCACCAATATTTATTTGTTATATTAGGATATTTGTTTTACCAGTTAATGTTAGTCAGGTACCATATATAATTATTTTGGTAGCACCACATTGCACCAACTTTTCCAACAAAGTCAAATAAATTATTTTTTGTTGTATCTAAAATATAGATGTATTTGGTATGACCAATTCCACAGAGCCATGGGTTTTTATGTAGGCAGCAGGTTTCACTTTGTGTTTCATGCAAGATCAGGTCTGCAAAGTGTTTTTTTTTTTTTTTTTTTTTTAACTAAAGTCAAACTGTTCCCTTGCATTATATCCAAAGCAGCAAGTGATGGCGGAGGAAAAAAAAAACATACACGTTACTTTTGCTGACCCAGAATCATCGCTTCTTTTATCTCACAAGCCCTGAGGTTTCAGTGCGACAGAACTCTGGGAGAAAAGTTGACATTTGGGTCAGATCCAATGACTCACACTCCTCTCTTCCATCTCTACCTTTCCCAAATCTCATTTCACTTCTCCCCCTATCCCCCACACTTTCTGCCATGAACATACTCACTAGGGATACCTTTACCTGCACAAACTACAGAAGCACGCTGGAAAATGCTAGAAAAATTACATTTCAGGTCAATCACTATTCCAAACGTATGAAAATGTGGTTAAATTACACATTACATAAAAATGCCTCCATTAGTATTCATTTGTGTTGCTATTTATCCACACTGCCTCCTAAAACAGATGTTCATTGTTTAGCATGTTACACAGTGACATTTTGAGAAAAATATAGTGTTTATTCTAATGTCATATGCAACTTTAACCTGCCTGTTTTTTCCATGAACAATTGGAGCTCATCTTTTCAAATCAACATAAATTACGTGAGTTTCAGTTAGATAATTATCTGACCAGGCTCACAAATTGTACCCCAGTGTATGTATTATTATTTACTGCTTGGTAATTTAATTATATTTATTTGCTGCATGATGCCTAATTGGCCTTTATGGGATTGTGTGGCATTTATGACAGAAATAAAACTGTATCAATTACTCTCATGTCATCTTTAATGAAAAAAAGCTAAATATATGGAAACTGTTTTCCTGTCTGTTGCATGAGCCTGATTATTATGAGCCAATTATTTTGTTATGCTAACTATGCACAATTATATGGTTAGTTGCATTTTACTATTTGCATTTATGGTTTTAGCTATTATCAGAATAGAACAGTGATTCATTTATAGGACGCGACTCACCAGTTGTAGACCGCTGGATTAAAACAATATCTTCTAAATGTAATGACCTTCATCTCTGTCTCTTTTCCTCATCATGAAATAGTGCGTATAGTGTCCTGCCTCATTATGCTCAAAAGGCGAAGCTACATGAAAATAATAAACACTTTCCTGTTCTCTCATTATGCTCTTATGAAATACAACGCTGCGAAAAACAAAGGTGATCCTTTATTTCCTCCACTAGACTGTTAATGATCAGTTTCGTTCATTATTAACTCTTTAAATCATGGAGCTCAGCAAGCCCCAATCAGCATTCTTTATTCGTATAACAAGTTCCCTCTCAACAAAGTATGGACGAAATTGTTCATAATATCTTGTGAGGAAGGATTTCTTTAGTTTTGTGAAGTATTTCACTATATTATCACATAATTTTCAAACTACTGATTAAAATGTTTTAAATATAATGCTTTCCTCCAAAACTCTGAATTTGATTGGCAAAAAATATTTTTCTATAAACAGCAGCAATGTAAAAATTGCATTCAAAAGTGATGTGTGTTATTTCTGTCCCAAAAAATCATTAAAGGAATCTCAGTTAGTTTTTGGAATTCAGTTAGTTTTGTCGTGGCCACATAATATCAACTTGTGGTAATTAAATAATATGTTGTGGCCCCAAGATAAGATTAATAATAGTAACATCATATTGACTAATGGGAACATACGGTGACCCAGTAGTGCATAATACAACGAAGTTTAAAAACAGACAAAAATTCACAACAGAACGAAATCAAGTCACAACACAACACAACACAACACAACAAAAAAACCAAAACACAACAAAAAAGCCACAACACAACAGACATGCTCCCGACCACTAGGGGGCTCTCAAAGCATGGTAAAGTTAATTTTCCTTGCCACTGTTCTATAGATTTGCCAGTCTTACAAAGATACCAATACTACGTACAATTTGTTTTAACAAAAATTACTTTTAACATTTAAAAAAAAGACATTGGCCCTCATTTATCAATCTTGCGTAGAAACGGGTGCATATGTTGGCATAAGATTATGCTTACACTCCTCTCACCGCCTGATTTATGAAGCTGTGCGCACCTCTGTAATCCAGGTGTACGCAATACTTACCCTTGATAAATGCGATGGCTGAAAACGATCGTCATTAGAATAACACGCCCCTATGTATTCAAGTCATTGTGTTGTGGCGTTTTCGTTGTGTTGTGGGTTAATGTCGTTGTGTTGTGGCTTTTTTCATTGTGTTGTGGCTTGTTTCCGTTGTGTTCTGGCTTGATTTCATTGGGTTGTGGGTTGAGTTCATTGTGTTGTGGCGTTTTCGTTGTGTTGTGGGTTAATGTCGTTGTATTGTGGCTTTTTCCATTGTGTTGTGGCTTGTTTCCGTTGTGTTCTGGCTTGATTTCATTGGGTTGTGGGTTGAGTTCATTGTGTTGTGGCGTTTTCGTTGTGTTGTGGGTTAATGTCGTTGTGTTGTGGCTTTTTTCATTGTGTTGTGGCTTGTTTCCGTTGTGTTCTGGCTTGATTTCATTGGGTTGTGGGTTGAGTTCATTGTGTTGTGGCGTTTTCATTGTGTTGTGGCTTTTTTCATTGTGTTGGGGCTTGTTTCCGTTGTGTTCTGGCTTGATTTCATTGGGTTGTGGGTTGAGTTCGTTGTGTTGTGGCTTTTTTCATTGTGTTGTGGCTTTTTTCATTGTGTTGGGGCTTGTTTCCGTTGTGTTGTGGCTTGATTTCGTTGTGTTGTGAACTTATGTTTGCTTTTTAAATTTCGTTGTGTTGTGCACTACTGGGTCACCGTAGAAACGTGATAATACGTTGTGACCTCGAGATCATATGTTGAGGGAATACATTTTTTTTTCTCATGGCCCCAACTTCATATTTTGAGGGAACAACATCTATTTCTCATTGCCTTGAGTTAAATGTACAAACAACCTGCACGACCATAGCATTCTGGATTTAACAGAAATGAAGTCTGCGTTCGAATCCTGGAAAATGCTTCCTTTGGAGGACACATTTCAAACCAGGAAGGCATCAAGCCACGTCCAAATCTAATGTTAGCTTCACTTCCTGTCTCCTGAGTTGCCTTCATCTGATCGACTTTTGAAGGCAGCATAGATGCATCCTTTGCTTCCTTTGATATCCCTCAATCCTGTGCTTTCCCTTCAGTGACAGTCGAGCTGGGGGGAAAAGATGGCGTCCAAAAGGTGTGTTTGCTGGTCAGTTTGTGTAAATGTATGTTTTTTACCAATATTTTCCACTTCTGATGGCATTTCTAGCGAGAAATTACTAATGTAGTAATTCAATATTTGTTTAGTTCTCACCAAAGCTCTCTCTATTTTGCTGTAGAACATTAAACTGTTACACTGCCTTAGAAGTCTGTCCGAAATTAGTTTCGTAGCTGAAATAGCCCCGGCAAAACTAACTGAACCAAACATGTCCCCTCCCAGTCACTTTGCTTTAGAGGTGAATTTTTTTATTTGTTTATTTACTTCTGTATTTTTTTAAAGTTGTCAAATAGCGTGAAGGGCATTTGAAAATGTTTTTTTGCATGTAATGTGACAAAAAGGGAGCATCCAAAATCTCGCTGATCACATGGACTAAAATAGACATGCATTCCATTGGATGAGCATTTGTATCTATTCTCCGTTTCTCATTTGCTTGGCATAAAGATGCCTGAAGGCATCTAACAACTGTAAGGCTGCCAACCATCAAAACAACGTCTAATCCAAATAATGCAGATACTGAATGAACTTAAAAGTCAGCTGGTGTAAACATAAAAGAATCACACAAATCAGTATCATCTTTATCAGAGACTTTGTTCACATTGCTGATTGTCGTTTTCACTCATATAAGCACATTGGCTGATGCGCAGATGTAATTGCAGGCAGCTGTAACGTTGCCCTGACAGCCCTATGTAATTATACAAAAATTACAAATCATCTTAACAAGAGGATTTCTGCACTCAGCAAAATGGTTTGCTTTGAAATAGTGAGACAGATGTACGTGCCTGTGTCATTTTTAAAATGCAGTAAACGCACATTACATAAGAATTTGCAGTGAATAAAACGTGAGATTACTTAAGGATAAAATTATACAATTATATTCCGATACATAACGATTTTATCATGAGGCTGTTAATATGAAATGACATTCAAAAACTATTACATGTGTGTAATCTGCCACATTTCCAAATGAAACAGGATTGTGAAAAGCTGCCATTGCATGCATGAATAAAGTTGGATGTTTAGAGAGGATTTAGGACATCATAATGAAAGAATAATACATCAGCTGAAAAGGATAGTTGTTTCAGAGGCAGATCTTTCTATCATTAAATTCTGATTAAAGTCTCGTAGTACTGCAAATTTAAATGAACAGAGCTGGTTCTTCACTAGACATTTGTAATTGTTACTCACATAATTAATTTGTATTTAGTTTAGTGTATTTAGTTTTAATATAAATGCAGAAGATTATAAATTGAAAACTGTGACAGTAAAGAACTCCACCTCCATCTCTTTGGTTTCAGACATGGCTCTTCGGCATTAAAAGCCGACACCACACATTTTATTAAAGCTTATGACTAATGCCATTTTAGCATTATTTAATAAAACCGAACCTGAGAAAATCACTCAGACTTTACATTTCCTGTGAACAGAGTTATATGTGATTGTATTGCTGAGGCAAATATCATACTTTATCTCTGTAAAACATACATTTAAATATAGAAGCTGATGTAATCTTGGATTAACGTTCACACCAATACATGCTAGGGAAAGTCAATATGTATTCCTTGAGTGGGTGGGTGTGTGTGTGCAACAGACAATCCATTATTTACATTTTTTACAGATACTTACAAAAGTGTCAATTGCAGAAATCAACACTTGTCCCAATAAATCAGAATAAACACTGAGATAAACCTTAAAAAATTGGTTTTAGTGCCTTGCTATTTGGGTTAGAGCATCCTTTATAGTTTCTCAGGCATTGGTAGATGATTGTTATGGGTGTGTGGTGTTTGCTAAGAGGTTGTTTACTGGTTCAAATAGCTGATAAATTTTATCTCCTATAATGTAAGTCTGTGAGACTTTTTCACCTGTTTTATCATCCAACTGTAAAGCATATCACTTTTTGAAAAGTAATAGAAAGGACCGCAAGTAAATTTGTCCCATTGTTGCTACTAATACATATTGCCAAAAGTTTTGGGACACCCGCCTTTAGATGCACATGAACTTTAAAGTGGTAGTTCACCCAAAAATAAAAATTCTGTCATTAATTACTTACCCTAATGTCGTTCGACACCCGTAAGACTTCGATCTTCGAAACACAAATGAAGATATTTTTGTTGAAATTTGATGGCTCAGAAAGGCCTTCATTGACACCAATGTCATTTCCTCTCTCAATGTCGTTACAAAGCCCATCTCACTATAGTGGCTCTACAATCATCTTATGAAGAGGCGAGAATAGTTTTTGCGTGCAAAAAAACTAAATACCGACTTATAGTGATGGGCCGTTTTCAAAACAAAGATTCAAACTGTTATGAATCACGTGACTTTGGCGACCTGAATCATGAATCAATACGCTGAATCATAACCATTCAAATCTTTGTTTTAAAAATCGGCCCATCCATCACTATATAAGTCGCTATTTTGTTTTGGTTTTTTTTGCGCACAAAAACTATTCTCGTCGCTTCATAAAATTGAAGCGCACAGACTATTATAGGTTAAGTCATTATTGACAGAATTTTCATTTTTGGTTGAACTAACCCTTTAATGCTATCCCATTCTTATATGTAGGGTTTAATGTGGAGTTGGCCCAGCCTTTGCAGCTATAACAGCTTCAACTCTTCTGGAAATTTTTTAACATTCTTCTAGAAGCTCATTTGTGAGGTCAGATGCTTCCCCTTTGTTATAATACCACTAACATTTGACTGTGGAATATTTAGTATTGAGGAAATTTCAGGAATGGATTTATTGCACAGGTGGCAATCTATCACGGTACAACGCTTGAATTCACTTAGCTCCTTAGAGCGACCAATTCTTTCACAAATGTTTGTAGAAGCAATTTTCATGTCTAGATGCTTGATTGTATATACATTTGGCCATGGAAGTGATTGGAACACCTGAATTAAATAATTTAGAGGGCTATCTCAATAATTTTGGCAATATAGTGTGTGTGGGAGATACACAAAAGGAGTTTTAATCAACTTATTATGCGTGTTCTTTGAAAGTCAACAAATTATAATAACATCAAATCATTTCCACCTCACTATGAAGAATGCTGGGTTAAAAACAACTCAAGTTGGGTTGAAAATGGACAAACCCAGAAATTGGGTTATTTGAATTGGTCCATTCACTGTGTTCAAACAACCCAAGTTCTAGGTTTGCACATTTTGAACCCAGCTTGAGTTGTTTTGAACACAGCATTTTTTAGAGTGCTCAGACAAAGAGCAAAGAGTGCTGTGATCCATGAAGATAAAGTCAGTGTTGTATACTTACAGTGGCTCAAAATTGATTCTCAATGGTGTTTTACTCCCAAATGATCTGTGATCTTTTTAAATGGAGTTAATACAACTAGAGCAGAATAATCAAGACCCTCTGATGACCCACAAAGACTCCCTTGGGTCTGTTATTATTGGAGACAAATTCCATGTGCATTAAGGTCCTGCCCATACTATTTGTATTTTATTGATCTATGAGCTTCAACATCAATCATGCGACTGCATTATCAGAGATACCATCACAAGATCCATGTGAACCCAGTTAATAATGGGTTAACTCCAGATACAACTGTTATATATAATACAGGTCTTTGTTACCCGTACCTATTGAACATGTACTGTAAAGTGGCTGGTGTGTAAGGCTTAATGTTGTAAAGTGCTAGGTAATTTACACAAGTGTGAGCCAGGAATTATTCTGAATTGATTCTAGAAAGTGCTTGCAGTCAGTAAAGATAACCGAGAAGAGGTGTAATGTGCAAATTTCCATTCATTAAAAACAAGCTGTGCAGTGAGGGGATGTATGTATGATGCTAGTCCAGCTAGAAGGGCATTGGAAAAGTACTACAGTTTGGATGAGGCTGTTGTGTTATGGAACATGAAGTGCTGGTACCTGGCAATTGTCCTAATGTACATAAATATAGCCAATCATCTAGGATGACACCAAGTGTGGAGACAGGTTATGTGGTTTTCAACCAAGAGAAATAGAAACATTTAGTGAGGGTAATCATGGCTGGGACGAAGAGGACAAGCATCTAAAAAAAACAGTGGTTCCCAACCCTGCTTATGGAGCATTCATTTTTTTGGTCACCCTCTACCTTTCGAAAATTTTTCCATTTTCAGGTCTTGGAGTCTGTACTAACAAGCTGACGAGTACGGTGGCCCAGTAGTGCAGCCGTACTAAATTAAACCACAACACAATGGAATTAAACCACAACACAACGAAATCGCCACAACACAATGGAAACAAGGCAAAACACAATGGAATCACCACAACACAATGTAAATGCTCCCGACCTCGAGGGGGCTCTCGGAGTGCAATAAAGTTAGTTTCCCTTGCCATTCCTCTATAAATTGGCCAGTCTTACAAAGATATAAACACTACGATCAGTTTTAAGTGTGTAACCATTGTATATCGAGATTAAATATCAATTCAAAATCATCTACATGCATTATAGCTGCATATTTATACTTGGGCACTTGATGCCCAAGGGAATGTCTTCCAATTCCATCAAGTGGTTAAAATGTATCATTTTATGAATTCAAATTTGCTTTTTTTTTTCTAAGGTCCAATGTTATGCATTGAGTAGATTTTTTAGAATACAACAAAGCTGTGGGATTTTAAAATGTCTGTTTTTTAATGTTAAAAGTAATTTTAATTCATACAAATTATATGTTTCAACTGCATGGTGGAATTGGCAGACGTTCCCTTGGGCATTAAGCGCCATGGCACCGTGTAAAAACATTTTTGAGTATAAATATGCAGCTATAATGCCTGTAGGTGATTTTGAATTGATATTTCATGTCAATATACAATGGTTACACACTTAAAACTGATCATAGTGTTTATATCTTTGTAAGACTGTCCAATCTATAGAGCAACGGCAAGGAAAACTAACTTTATTTCACTCCGCAAGCTCCCTTTGTTGTTGGGAGCATTTCCGTTGTGTTGCGGCGATTTTGTTGTGTTGTGGCTCGTTTCTGTTGTGTTGTGGCGATTCCGTTGTGTTGTGGCAATTTTGTTGTGTTGTGGTTTAATTCCTTTGTGTTGTGGTGATTTCATTGTGTTGTGGCAATTTCGTTGTGTTGTGGTTTCAATTGCGTTGTGTTGTGGCGATTTCATTGTGTTGTGGCGATTTCGTTGTGTTGTGGCGATTTCATCGTGTTGTGGCGATTTCGTTGTGTTGTGGCGATTTCATCGTGTTGTGGTTTAATTCCGTTGTGTTGTGGCGATTTCATTGTGTTGTGGTTTCAATTCCGTTGTGTTGTGGTGATTTCATTGTGTTGTGGTTTCAATTCCGTTGTGTTGTGGCAATTTTGTTGTGTTGTGGTTTCAATTCCGTTGTGTTGTGGCGATTTCATTGTGTTGTGGTTTCAATTCCGTTGTGTTGTGGCGATTTCATTGTGTTGTGGCGATTTCATTGTGTTGTGGTTTCAATTCCGTTGTGTTGTGGCGATTTCATTGTGTTGTGGTTTAATTTCGTTGTGTTGTGGTTTCAATTCCGTTGTGTTGTGGTTTCAATTCCGTTGTGTTGTGGCGATTTCATTGTGTTGTGGCAATTTCATCGTGTTGTGGTTTAATTCCGTTGTGTTGTGGCAATTTTATTGTGTTGTGGCGATTTCATTGTGTTGTGGTTTCAATTCCGTTGTGTTGTGGTGATTTCATTGTGTTGTGGTTTCAATTCCGTTGTGTTGTGGCAATTTTGTTGTGTTGTGGTTTCAATTCCGTTGTGTTGTGGCGATTTCATTGTGTTGTGGCGATTTCATTGTGTTGTGGTTTCAATTCCGTTGTGTTGTGGCGATTTCATTGTGTTGTGGTTTCAATTCCGTTGTGTTGTGGCGATTTCATTGTGTTGTGGCGATTTCATTGTGTTGTGGTTTCAATTCCGTTGTGTTGTGGCGATTTCATTGTGTTGTGGTTTAATTTCGTTGTGTTGTGGTTTCAATTCCGTTGTGTTGTGGTTTCAATTCCGTTGTGTTGTGGCGATTTCATTGTGTTGTGGCAATTTCATCGTGTTGTGGTTTAATTCCGTTGTGTTGTGGCAATTTTATTGTGTTGTGGCGATTTCATTGTGTTGTGGTTTCAATTCCGTTGTGTTGTGGTGATTTCATTGTGTTGTGGTTTCAATTCCGTTGTGTTGTGGCAATTTTGTTGTGTTGTGGTTTCAATTCCGTTGTGTTGTGGCGATTTCATTGTGTTGTGGCGATTTCATTGTGTTGTGGTTTCAATTCCGTTGTGTTGTGGCGATTTCATTGTGTTGTGGTTTCAATTCCGTTGTGTTGTGGCGATTTCATTGTGTTGTGGCGATTTCATTGTGTTGTGGTTTCAATTCCGTTGTGTTGTGGCGATTTCATTGTGTTGTGGTTTAATTTCGTTGTGTTGTGGTTTCAATTCCGTTGTGTTGTGGTTTCAATTCCGTTGTGTTGTGGCGATTTCATTGTGTTGTGGCGATTTCATCGTGCTGTGGTTTCAATTCCGTTGTGTTGTGGCGATTTCATTGTGTTGTGGTTTCAATTCCGTTGTGTTGTGGTGATTTTGTTGTGTTGTGGCGATTTCATTGTGTTGTGGCGATTTCATTGTGTTGTGGTTTCAATTCCGTTGTGTTGTGGCAATTTCATCGTGTTGTGGTTTCAATTCCGTTGTGTTGTGGCGATTTCATTGTGTTGTGGTTTAATTCCGTTGTGTTGTGGGGATTTCATTGTGTTGTGGTTTCAATTCCGTTGTGTTGTGGCAATTTTGTTGTGTTGTGGTTTCAATTCCGTTGTGTTGTGGCGATTTCATTGTGTTGTGGTTTAATTCCGTTGTGTTGTGGCAATTCCGTTGTGTTGTGGCGATTTCATCGTGTTGTGGTTTAATTCCGTTGTGTTGTGGCGATTTCATTGTGTTGTGGTTTAATTCCGTTGTGTTGTGGCGATTTCGTTGGGTTGTGGTTTAATTCCGTTGTGTTGTGGCGATTTCATTGTGTTGTGGTTTAATTCCGTTGTGTTGTGGGGATTTCATTGTGTTGTGGTTTCAATTCCGTTGTGTTGTGGCGATTTCATTGTGTTGTGGTTTAATTTCGTTGTGTTGTGGTTTCAATTCCGTTGTGTTGTGGTTTCAATTCCGTTGTGTTGTGGCGATTTCATTGTGTTGTGGCAATTTCATCGTGTTGTGGTTTAATTCCGTTGTGTTGTGGCAATTTTATTGTGTTGTGGCGATTTCATTGTGTTGTGGTTTCAATTCCGTTGTGTTGTGGTGATTTCATTGTGTTGTGGTTTCAATTCCGTTGTGTTGTGGCAATTTTGTTGTGTTGTGGTTTCAATTCCGTTGTGTTGTGGCGATTTCATTGTGTTGTGGCGATTTCATTGTGTTGTGGTTTCAATTCCGTTGTGTTGTGGCGATTTCATTGTGTTGTGGTTTCAATTCCGTTGTGTTGTGGCGATTTCATTGTGTTGTGGCGATTTCATTGTGTTGTGGTTTCAATTCCGTTGTGTTGTGGCGATTTCATTGTGTTGTGGTTTAATTTCGTTGTGTTGTGGTTTCAATTCCGTTGTGTTGTGGTTTCAATTCCGTTGTGTTGTGGCGATTTCATTGTGTTGTGGCGATTTCATCGTGCTGTGGTTTCAATTCCGTTGTGTTGTGGCGATTTCATTGTGTTGTGGTTTCAATTCCGTTGTGTTGTGGTGATTTTGTTGTGTTGTGGCGATTTCATCGTGCTGTGGTTTCAATTCCGTTGTGTTGTGGCGATTTCATTGTGTTGTGGTTTCAATTCCGTTGTGTTGTGGCAATTTCATCGTGTTGTGGTTTCAATTCCGTTGTGTTGTGGCGATTTCATTGTGTTGTGGTTTAATTCCGTTGTGTTGTGGGGATTTCATTGTGTTGTGGTTTCAATTCCGTTGTGTTGTGGCAATTTTGTTGTGTTGTGGTTTCAATTCCGTTGTGTTGTGGCGATTTCATTGTGTTGTGGTTTAATTCCGTTGTGTTGTGGCAATTCCGTTGTGTTGTGGCGATTTCATCGTGTTGTGGTTTAATTCCGTTGTGTTGTGGCGATTTCATTGTGTTGTGGTTTAATTCCGTTGTGTTGTGGCGATTTCGTTGGGTTGTGGTTTAATTCCGTTGTGTTGTGGCGATTTCATTGTGTTGTGGTTTAATTCCGTTGTGTTGTGGGGATTTCATTGTGTTGTGGTTTCAATTCCGTTGTGTTGTGGCAATTTTGTTGTGTTGTGGTTTCAATTCCGTTGTGTTGTGGCGATTTCATTGTGTTGTGGTTTAATTCCGTTGTGTTGTGGCAATTCCGTTGTGTTGTGGCGATTTCATCGTGTTGTGGTTTAATTCCGTTGTGTTGTGGCGATTTCATCGTGTTGTGGTTTAATTCCGTTGTGTTGTGGCGATTTCATTGTGTTGTGGTTTAATTCCGTTGTGTTGTGGCGATTTCGTTGGGTTGTGGTTTAATTTAGTATGGCTGCACTACTGGGCCACCATGGATGAGGAACAGGGTTGGTAACCATTGCAGAAAATGTTGACACACACTCTAAATAATGCTGGGTTGTTTTGTTGAAACTGTTGGGTAATTTTTGTTGGTTTATTTAATCACATTTTAAACACCATTAGGTAGTTTCAAATTTCCAGGTGTTGGGTTAAACCTGCTGGGTCGCAATGCATGATTGACTCTATCCAGCGCTTGTTTCACGTGGTCCACGCCTTGATGTTTAAATTCGCTCCCAACTGTCATTTTGAAAGGAAAAAACAAGAGGCAAAGCCACTGGCTGCAGATGTTTTAAGATAAGTTCATATAATGTTTTCATTAATAATCATTTTAATTAGCATAATTATAGTTTTTTTTTCTTCGCAACAATTCTTAAGCTTACATGACGTTAACTATAGACGACAACAGTTTTACCTCAGAATCCGACGCAATGTAACGCTACTGACTCACATAGTCATGTTATTTTAGGTATGTGAGACGATAGATTAATACAGTTTGTAAATATTTACACAGAACCATGATGAACCACAGACCCCTTACGAAAATTAAGCATGGTTATCTTTTTTTTGAAAACTTTTACATTACAACATTCCAAAACATAATATTGTAATTTTTACTGCAATACATTTAATATTGAATATCATTTTATACTTAATTACATTAAAAATGTAGTACTCAAGTAAAAGTAATTCAAAGTTTTACTTGAGTAAGTACTATTTTTTTTATGTTATTAAGTATTAAAGTTAAGAAAACATAAACTTTTATTTATGAAATGTAGTACAGTGAAATGTATGACATTATATATTATGCTTTGGAATGCAATGAATTAAAAGTTTTCCAAAGAAAAAACACTGATAAAGTATATTTAAAAATGTACTTGAGTAGAAAGTAAAAATACTCCACTACTGTCCGCCCCTAGTAGCAGCATACGGTCCCAACAGCTGCGTTCAGTCGCTTCACATCAGTGTTTATCTAAGCGCAGGGCTCCAGACTATAGTCGAATATATACGAGTGTCTGTGAATATTAAATACTATTTAAATATTTCTCTTGCATGTTTTGAGTCACTGTGTGAATGACGGGGGTGTCGTGTCACTATTTGAAGACATGAATGCATAAACCGCAACTTCGTGAAAATGTACCGTTTCATTTGAAAAAACTATCATATAATGAACAGAGACACTCAAAGGTCACTGCAACCCATCAAAATAAAAGTTTGATTTAATGTGAAGAAATTGACAGAATATATTAGGTTTGTAGTTGTCATTGTTGCCAATTTTAATACATTTGTGTGTTGTGCCATTTGACAAGTATTACAAATTATTATTTTAACAGTCTAAACATGTATTCTTCAGTTGTTATTTCATGATTGCCTAGTTTTACAGTAGGCTAATGCACAGGATAAATTATTAGAACAACCCAGAAAGAATAACCCAGAACAGGAAATTGATTTTTCTGAACATTTTCAGAAGTGGTGTGGTTTCCTGCATCCATTCCAGAGGTACAGGAATATTTTTTTAGGGGTACAGGAGTATTATTATTATTTTTTTTTTTGCAGGTTTTGTATTGCAGGTAGGAAGTAAATAGGGAAAATGCTGACCTGTACATTTTTATCTATGCAGTTTGAAATAAAGTTTAAAGGCACAGCTTCGCTAGACATAGATGTGCAGATGTTAGACAAGAAGCAAAATATATCTTTTGGACAAGGATTGAAGTTGGAGATGGCTGCTAGAGTATGTTTACAACTTAGTATCTGAGAACATGCCCCAGAAAGAGTCGATAGAGAGGAGGACCAATGAGGTTAAGAAAAAAAAACATGATACTTTAGGGTCTGAAGGTTTTTCTTGATGTGAATGTGGATTAGTAGTGGGGAAGGGAAAAGGGATTGAATGTGGAATGTGGTTAAATGCATTACAGAGAGTACAGATATTTTAGTATAGTATAGACCTAGTATAGATCTTTTGGAGATGAGATCTGTTTGCTTTCCTTGTGTGTTCCAGGAGTTGGTGTGAGCTGAATGGTATGAGATGTGAATGTAGGTTTGAAGTATTGGTCTGAATATTAAAGGGGGGGGGGGGGGGGGGGGGGGGTGAAATGTTGTTTCATGCATACTGAGCTTTTTACACTGTTAAAGACTTGGATTCCCATCCTAAACATAGACAAAGTTTCAAAAACTAATGTTGGACGTTTGATGGAGTATTTCTGTGTCAAAAATACTCCTTCCGGTTTCTCACAAGTTTCGGAGAGTTTTTTTCGAGTATGGCTCGACTTGACGTGAACAGAGCGGAAGGTCCTTGAATGGGCCGTACGGGCTCTTCTCCCGGTAGGGTGCGCGCGCATGACTAGAGTGAGAGAGGAAATCCACGCCCTTAAAAACACTCTCAGGTGCAGATCCAGTCGTCTGTGAACACTTATGTGGCGCGCCGTGCTCCACTTTATTCCTATGGGTGACGTCGAGCGACTTCAACGCTTCAGCACAGCATTCCGGGAAGGCAGCACTGCATTTGAACCAATTTGAACGCAGAAATGACGGGAAGCTTCACAACATTGCTTCAGTCGCGTCGCAAAGTGGATCTCCACCGTTCACTGCTGTCAGGACTTTACCAAATCATACCAAATAAGTGTGTTTTTGACGGAGCGGTCCCAGCGATAAAGGTTCGGTCCTGCTTTGGAAGCAGCCGGTGAGTAAAACTGCTTCAAATGTCTGTGCTGTTGGCTATCGTCGCGTGAGTAAACATCAGTAAACGACACGATCGCGTGCTTCGTCATTCAAATGCGCTAATGGACTCCATTGTTGTATAACGTATAACCAATGAGATCATCTATGTATAACGTTACACTAGTCTGACGTGCAAAACCGTTTTGCTTGCTACTGCTAAGGTTTAGTCGCATACAATAGTCCATAAACCGAATCATGTCCTCATAAACTGTGAGTTAAAACACACAAATGTTGACAGGCCACTAAATACAGTACATACCACAGAGACGGACGTTCAGCTGTTGCGTTTTTCCTGTTCAATTTATTTCAGCCTCCGGATCTGATTCTGGATCATATATCTATTAGCTGAGATCGATAGCGATGGGCTTCTCCATGCTTGAGGACGTCACCGTTTGGTGCGCGCTCGTCATTCTTTAGCTCCGCCCACACGATACACCTCCAGGTGCTCGTTTTTTCCGGAAAGACTCGGTACAGCCCATATTTCTTTTATAAATATAATAAAGCTAAAGACTTTTCGGAGATATGAAGGATGCAATACTACTCTATAGGTACTCAAGATTGATGAGATTGACTGAAACTGAGTGTTTCACCCCCCCTTTAATGAAAAATGTGATGCAATGCACTTATTGTGTACATACATGTTTTTATGTTGTACATATTTATAAAAAAAATAAAATAATAATAATAATAATAAATACCTGCATGTAATTACATCTGTAATTAATTTCTGTAGTTACATGTATAATTACAACTAACCCTTTCCTTACACCTGACCCTACCCTAATATAAAGTGGGGCAATATTAACTAATTGTCACATGCCGGTCCTGTCTCGTGTAGCACATGTGGTTTTTATTTTTATTTTGGGCATGTGCTAGTGTCATTGTCTTGATCCCTCCCCCCTGTTTCATTTGCCCCAACTGTGTTCCCTCATTCCCTTCTTGATTTGATCCCTTTATAAGCTCCCTGTGTTTGTTAGTCTTTGTTGGATCGTTGTTCTGTCTACACCCCATGTTTCTTTGTGACCCTATCTGGTATGTGTTTAGTTGTATTGTTTTGCCTACTCGTGGGTTTTGTTTTGTTATGTTTATTTTTGTAATAAATTATTATTTATGTTGTTGGCTATAAGTAAAGATCTGTAAACAACACGATCGTATATAGTTAATTTATCAATGAACCATGCAATGTATGGTGTGTGTTTAAATAAATTTGTTTAGCTGACCAAAATAGGTGTCAGTTTGTTTATTGTAAAACCACCCAAACATAAACCTAGGGGACGTTTTTACAAAGCGTACTTCTTCATTCAAATGCGCTAATTCATTGTTTTTATATGTATACACTAGTCGGACCTGCAAAACCGTTTTGCTTGCTACTGCTAATTACGTCCTGCTGTTGCTGCTTCTTTTGTTCAATTTATTTCAGCCTCCGGATCTTATTCTGGATCATATGTATTAGTTGAATCTGATTGATAGCCATGGTTTATTAGGGTAGCTTTTCTTTTCCACGCTTGAGGATGTCACAGCTTTCAGACACTCTCATGCAATAGCTACACGCACTTGTAATAGTGATGTCTGGTTCGCGAACGAATCGTTCTTTTTAACCGGATCTTTATAGTGAACCGGTCGAACCAGTTCACCAAATCGAACTGAATCGTTCTAAACGGTTCGCGTCTCAAATCAGGGCTGATCCCACAAGTTACTGTATTTATTAACTTTCTGACATCAGTGATAGTCTCTCAAACTAGAAATAAAACTAGTATCTTGAAGTAGATGCTGTAACTCCAATCATTTGCTGAAGTGAGACATGTTTTGCTGAGAGATCTGATGAACTCACGAGCAGCTGATACTGAGCATGCGCGTGTAACCGAACGTAGCAGTTCTCGGATCCTCGGATCAGCAGTACAGAATCAAAAACCGTTTCTGTCGGACACGTTCGATACTGTATTGAGTGCTGTTGCAAAACAAATGAAAAAAATGTATCCAAGATGATGATGATGTCAATAATAATTATTACTATACTAAGTTTTGATTACAAATACTTTATATGGATGTGTTTGAATGTATTTTCATCCGCCGGGATGATAGAAATGACGTCATTACGTAAAGACGTAAAAGAACCGGTGATCCGGTTTTTTTAACCGGATCATTGAAACGAACTGTCCGAAAGAACCGGTTCGCGGAAAAGAACCGAACTTCCCATCACTAACTTGTAATCCTTTAGCTCTGCCCACACAATACGCCTCCATCCGCTTGTTTTTTTTCCGGAAATACTTGGTACAGCCTATTTTTCTTTTATAAATATAACAAAACTAAAGACTTTTCAGAGATATGAAGGTACTCAAGATTGACATGATTGACTGAAACTGAGTGTTACTCACATTAAAATGTAATTTATGTAATGATTCGATTCAATTCTGCATTTTATATTATGTTATATATTATATATGCATATGCATTTATAGGATTATTAATTTCCTTCCCCCAAGGTGTCTTAGTCAGGGCATGAATTCCAGGGGTCATGGAGTGGGGGGTGGGGGGTTGTCCATTGTTAATGTTAGTTCATGTTATTACATACTCTATTTTAGTAGCCTATAAAAATTGGCATTTGTAGAAATTTACATAAGCCAAGGCTTTAAATGTATTCCTGCTAACCATTGTGTAGGATAGTTTTAATGCCTACACAACCTTATTAAAATGTTCCAGGTACATTGAACATACAATGCTTCAATTGAGAGACTAGAATATCGTGCACTTTTCCAACTAATCCTAAACTAAATTTTCTTCACAGAATAGAAAGAAAAACCCACTTTGTCCGCTTGGTAACTCTTTACGGTAAGGGTCATTAATTCATGCATGACTTATGCATTACTACATGCATTAATATCTCATGAGGATCTAACAGGAGTTCAAAGTCTTTCATTCATTACTTCATGGATGAACAACACCTTAATTAAAACATTAACTAAGATGAGTACATAATCCTGAATGATAGTTTATTATGCAATGCTTATGGTCTTTTCTTTGTACACAAACAAATTGATCTTATACATGGATAAAGCTATGGTTATGGTACATGAATCATTATACATTCATGCATAAGAAAACTTGAATTATTAAAGGAATATAATTTTTTTCATGCATGCACAGGTTACAAAAATCCACATTATCTCATGCATGCACAGGCTATCCAGTATATCAATTCATGTGAGAACTAATGTCTTTCATTAAACATGATCACAGAGTTATTAACCGTTTATTTGTCTTCTTTATGGTAGCCTGCATCTAAATTGACAGACCCTAAAATTGGTGGCTTAAAAGGGGTTGTTTTGAAAGCGGAATGATTTAAGTATGTCTTTATGAAACACACACAATGGGCCTCATTCATGAATCACGAGCAGAACGAATTTGTATGTAAATCGTTCGTAAAGCCACTTTGACGTAAATTTTCGGATTCACGAAAATGTTCTTATTTTCAAAATATTAGTTGGTAAGAAAGAAATGTACACCTGCTGCCTACCCTGTGTAAATGGTGCGTAAAACATTTGAACGTTCTGTGTTGTAATTTAGGCAAACTGATGACATTGCATTTTGATGCACTATGTAGGGCAGGCCTACCATAATAATATTTCAAGAGTTAATTTGCCCCGTTTTTTATTTTATTTTTGTACTGTTTAACGTTGGGTTATAGGCATCGCTCGTCGCTGTCATTTTTTACCAGGCCGTCCAATCACAGTGGAGGAGGGGCGGGACAAAAACTACGTTGACCAATCATCCCACTTCATACACTAACCGAACGACAATAATAGAGAAGTTAATACTGCTTTTTACTGCATTTCTAAATTCTGTAATATTCTTTAAAATGAGATACTAGTAGTAACACATTATTGCCATGGATATTCTGTATCAAAGTATCTCAACTGAATAAACACTGCCCTTGCGAAGCGCTTTCAAGCGCCACCAGCTGGCCGTTTTCAGAAGAGCACAAGGTGTTTAGCTGGCTGAAACATGCTTTGGTGGACACATGATAATTTAATATTTATTGCTAGTTATATGGCCAATGGACATTTATGCAAAATCCCAGAGCCAAACCTGAGAAAGAAGTCCAGAAGGGTCCACAGTGTTCCTGGTCACGTCATTTGCAGTTGTAACTCATGGGCAGGGATTATGCTAATTTTGAATGAGCGTGCACGCGCATCCTATTTACGCATGTTTGGAATTCACTAATATATACACACGTTTAACTAGCGAATCCTTGGTAAACGAGGCGTTTGTGAATCTGGAGGAGAGTTTTCGTAAAGGTCCATTTTACGCGCCAATTACTCAGAATTTGCTCATATATTTACAAAATTTTCACGAATGAGGCCCAATGATTTCTTTTCTTCCACCCGTGATTGATTGGACTATTATTGTTGTATTACATAGCCCACACGTTCGTTCGATTGTTTGCAAACCGCGCGCCCTTCAAATGTCAAGTTACGAGAGAGAGAATGGCGCAGAACAAGAAAGGAATATTGCGAGATTCATCGGCCTGCCGACGGGCTTACATTTAGGAGCCTGTCTAGAAAACAGCCCTGGCCCATACATGTTTGAGTCCAGCGTGCTAAAGGTATGTTCTATTAGACACATGCAACTAAGCAAAACGATCTATAACAATGCAATACTATTACATATAAAAAGCATGTTTTACTCACATAAGTGTGTTGCACCATTTCTCCTGGTTGGATCCAATATAGAAAAAACAGCGTTTTGTTTTAATCTCAGATGTCTGCAAATCCATTGACCTGAGATTTATTTATAAACGATGCAGTAAAAGGAAGTGAACATGTCTCCCCCACGTCAGCTGGAACTTCATTAAAAATCGAGTTCAACCACAGATATGTTACAGTACAGAGCTATGGAGACAGAGATGGTAAGTGACAACGTTTATTTCAGTAACCAGGATAATAGCAGAGACGTGACTGTTGTGATATTGTGCAGAACGGTGGTCCTTGGAGACAGACAGGCGGAGGAGACTTCAAGGGGGGGAACGCTGGTGATACCGTGACGTGAGAGCCTGGCGTGTCTGTGACAAGATATGATCCGAAGGAAGCTTATGCCATGACTGTGTTCATCCACAACTAGGAATAGCGCAATATCTCGCTATATTCTTCAGCAATTGCTGCTGGCTTGTGTGATCCAAACAGCTCCATGAGTCAGTGGGCGGGGCTACTGAAATACACGTGTTTATTATTCTGTAGAGGCGGTGTTTTCATCAGTCAATGATGTCAAGATGCAAACACGATCATTTTCTGGGCCTGGTGTCTATAAAAGCTTTTCTTTGACCAACAACGACGTTTTCAGCTCTGAAACTTACAGGATATTCTTTAATTACCATGACCTTTTATATATCAAAAACTCAACGGGAAGTTGATTTCTCAATTCATCACCCCGTTAACAATGCTTGCTCATACTAAGCAAAAAAACAAATCAAAACAGCAATTGGAAAGCAACCTGAAATAAGACAAAACACTACTTTAGTAACAGCTTGCACCAGCTGCAAAATCTTTTTTGGTATAAAAAACAAACAAAAAAACAAAAAAGTACTTCCAGGATTTACAAAAGATGTGGGAGTTTCCCTTTCAGATGCAAAATGTATGATAGAAGAATATTTACTATTTAAATGAATCATGCAATGTGATTTATTAAGACTTGCGCTAGTCAATATATTGGTATCCCTCCCCCCATTTGTATGTAATTTAAGTTTTTTTAATTACATGCAACATATATATATATATATATATATATATATATATATATATATATATATATATATATATATATATATATATATATATATATATATATATATATATATAATTTTTTTTTTTTTTTGGGTATCACACTAATTTGCTCTGGTTAGTAAATATGGCCCTAAACTGGATATTATATTTGATGAATACTTCAGAAAGAGAACGTACAGCTTTTGCTATCTGAATTCTTGACTTACAACTCGAAAATATTCTGTTTCCTAAGTGAAAGTACCATGGTTAGATAGGACAGAATCCTATGTTTTTGTAATACAGCCCCTGACTCTATTATTGCCTTAAATTCTGTCTTAGAGATATCAATATTGAAACATCCTGCCCTAGATTTCACCTTCCCCCAAGGTATGGTGATATCTGAAATCCAATTATTCCACAATACTTTAAACTTTGAAATGCTGAAATATTTCACGTACAAGAAACTGAGTCCACTTTAAAGAATGGATATCTTTAAAGCAGTGGACAAAGAACTGCATAGCAGAATAATCAGTAAGCTATATAGCTTTTCATTTTTTCCAAGTGGTTAATCATCTGTGTGGAGCTATATTGCTTGAAACGGCATGACTATCCCAGCTCAACAAGCCTGGGGGAAACCAGGCATTCATATAGACGTCTCCTTATGCTCGTAATCTGCCTTTCCATAAAGCAACTGTTTATTCACACCGACATAACATCTCAATGTGCGCTCTGCCAAACTCTGACAAAAAAAGTACAGATGTTTGCCTGTGTCTAGCGTATCCAACAGCTTCTCTCTCTTTCACATACGCTAAATAAACAACTTTCAATGGCCCTGATATTTTGGCTTTCTCTAGTACATACTTGTTCTCTTAGTCCTCCATTATGCGTCTCTATCACAGAGTGAACACAGTGCATTTTTTAACAAAAGCCCCACACTCAGCTCCTGAGAATAGTTTCAGCACAGTATTGTTTGAGGGAAAACATGTTCAGTGAAAATAAAAGGCAGTTTGAAGACTGCTAGGCGTCTGTGATACATGATAAGTGGAAAAAGTTTGAACATATCAGAGTGAACTTATACAGTTATGGGCTATTTTTCACAAGAACTACATCAACCAAAAATCTCTCTCATCCAGTCTCCATTTTACATGAATTGGATATAAATGTAAGATCCAATGCATTGAAATATGAGACATTATAATTAGGAAATGGGGCTTCTGATCAACTTGTAATACAACCAAACACCTTTAGGCCCAGATCATATTCTACAAAAGTACATAAATGCAGATACTACTGCTACACAATCTCAAATTGTCATTTTGATTTGAAATGGGATGCAAAATACAACAAGATATTGCACTCAGGTGAATGAGATTTTTTCATACCTCCCAGAGAACTACTACTGAACATGCAGGTTCATAATTAATGTGAATAATGGATAATTAATTCTCAAGTGAAGATCATTGTAAGCCAATAGTAATGACTCAAGTATTACCAAATCCTTCAGAAGGAATTACAAATTATTTGAACCGTATTCTAAAGTGAAAAGCATGATCCCTAGCAGAGAAAAGCCACCGCTCAGGGTATAGTGAAAAAAATATTTAAAAAGTGAACTTAAATAATCTTTAGCAAAAAGTTTAGTTTTGCTTTATAAAAGAACTAAAATGAAACTGAATATCAAACCAACCAAAAATAAAGAAAAAGTGACTGTAATAACCTTGATGCGAACTTTGTTTAATATGCCTAAGGAACTGTAATCCTCTCTGACTGCACAGTTGAGAATTTAATGTGCGCTTGCTGAGACATAACCTGGAACAGACTAGTACATTTGTTATTGCCTGCTATATACTTAACAGGTAAAATTCAGTTCACACCGCAGGCAGTAAAAGAAACATTAGACAGCGCTGAGTGTCTTTAAATGCAATAAAAACCCTACAATGCTTCTATCACACCACATTACAGCGTGGACTCCAGGAAACGCTCTATATGGTCAATTACGAACATTCTGAAGTAGAATTATGGTTTTAAAAGAGAGAGATTTTCAGTGTGAAATAACCAGAACAATGGCATGACCATAATAATTCATGGTTTTTGAAGTGTAACCATAAGAATGTCCATTAGAAGGGCTATATGAGCTCTGTTCTGTGAGTAGATGTTCCTGCATACATATTTAGATTCTATTATTGGCATCCTAAATCTCATCCATGTTCTAACATTAATTCTTGTATGACTCAAACGTTGTCAAGCACTTATAAGAGATGTCCTTACCAGAGAATGTATTTGCCATGAAGAGAGCTCAAATGTTACAGCCAGTAAATTATTTTCTTGTTTAACCCTTTAAAACCTAACGTGTCGTCGATGACACAGCCAACCAAGCTGTATTGAAGTTACCGTAACTCTTCAACCCTTTGCACTATCATAATAATTTAAATTGCTCCTGAAAGTAGACATCCTGCGCTTTACGCCTATATACGGCTTATTACAGTAATACTAAGTGTGTTCTTTAATTATAATAATTAATAATTATTTGTGTTCTTTTTTTCCCTCAAATATACTTTGTTGATACACGGTTTAGTTTTGGTTTAGCAAATTCGGTATTACTTTAAACTGAAATCTAGTGATGTTTATATAGACCACATCCACATAACTTACATAATAAAGATGGCTTCTTAAATGAGTGTTCAAAGTAATAATTTGCCTCAGAATCCTTTAAGTGGTAACACTTTAGAATACTGTTATTGAATAGCTACATGGGAACAATGAGTAAAAGTTTAAGTTTCACTTTAGCTCTGTGCTTAATCTGACTCCAAATTCAAATTAATTCCTAAAATGACTGCTCTGCCACTTTCCTTTAAATGCAGAACAAAATAGTAATACATATTTACTACACAAATATTTTTGGGATTGGGTTGGGACTATTTATGTGTCCAAAGGGTTAAACCTGGTTTCAGGGGAGAGGAGCCTTTTTTAATGAGTATGTTATCAAATTACAAATTTTCAACAGAGTTATTTAAATTGATAAAATCACACATTTCTGATAGAAAACAGTCTGTCTAGGTAGGCAATACGACTTCCCAAATAGTTACTAATTCTGTTGGTGTACCCCAAGGTTCAGTATTGGGTCCTTAGTTGTTCATCTACTGTTAATTAACAGAAGTATGCTGATGATATGGTTATGTATGTGCATACTAAAATCAAAAAGCTGCACAAAAAAATGTCAGATAGAATGGTCAATGTCTATAGTCGGTTAATAAAGTAATGCCTTCATCTTAATGTCAGTAAAATGGTATGTATGTTTTCATCAAAGTCTATAAAAGAGATCCAGATCTAGATGCTATAGTAGCTGGAAGAAAATCAGAAGAATCAGAAGTCCATGAGTATAAATACTTAGCCATAATAATAGATTCAAAATATACATTTAAAACAAGTTAAAAAAGTTTAATCTGGTAAATTTTAGACAGAAATAATTGGACCACTAAGGCCTCAAAGTTATACATTAATGCCATGATTTTTTAACATAGAGTTTTTGACTTGCGAGCTGAACCCAGACAGGTGGGACATTATAATCTATAGAAAGACTCTATAAGCTGGCTTTAAAAATTTTGGACAAAAGGCCAAATTTATATCACTGAACATTTTAACTACATATTATTATTTTTATTTTTATTTAAATAGGAAAACATGATTATATTTGCTGATATTTTACTTGGCTATACAATTTTTCATAGTATTTCTTTTCATGGTACCTCCCTTTAAGGAGTCACCCTTTTCTTAGAGCTGCACATACCAGGAATACAATAACTACAGATTTAAGATATATTACATGTTTTACTTCTTTTTCTTTGATAAAACTTTGGTTATTTAATAATCAATGATGTCTTCATAATTTGGAGTAGTGGCTTCAAGTCTGTTTATGAGTCAAGTCAAGTATTTATTCAGGTCAAGCCAAGCCAAGCCAGGCCTTGTTGATTTTGATTAATGTTAAAATTTAAATTTTATAAAGACTGCACTTGGGTTCTGCACCTTACCTCCAGTGGACTATCTGTTACAGTAGTGATGGCGCTAAAGAATGTTGAATCAGAGAAAAAATGCACAAGCATGTTTTCTCAAGAGAGAAATCACAGATCATAAGCAAACTTAACACGTTTCGGAGACGTTACATGTCACATCCTGATGTCATACGTCTCTGCCGGATCTTTACGGGATGTGTGAACGCATGCACATTCCAGAAAATTACTAGCAGTGGGAATGAACCAAAATCAATCGATCCCAGGACAAATCCCAGGACACATTATCAGTGTATTTTCCATAATCTCTGTGTGAAAGGGGCTTTGGTGAACTTTCCATGACTTCAGTTAGACTGAAAGGAAGAGGGGGGATCATAGATGGGTAAGGAGACAAGTTTGGGCAAAGTGATGTCCTATGCACTTTCTTGGACATCTTCTCTCCAGATTAGTCAGTTTTATTTTTTATTGGAGGTTAGGGTTCTCGAGTTCAGTCTGAGAGAAAATTCAATCTTACACCCCACTGACTTTCATTGAATGAAAAAGAAAATGATAATAATTTACAAAACATCATCTGAGATTAAATAAAGGTGAGTAAAGTATACAATTTTCATTTTTTTAGGCAACCCTTCAAAATTAAGGGGGTCAGGACCCTCCCATCTGAGGGTTGTCCCACCCTGAAAATATATAAAAAAAAAGAAAATGATGATATATACTTAAAATAATTTTGTAGTAAAAGTAGTAAAATACAAATACAAATGGGGCAAAAAGGCATTTTGTATTTTAGAAACATTCTGAGTCCCCAATCAGAATGGTTTGGTCCACTACGCACCCTTACCTACACACACACATTCAGAAGAGAACAAAGTTCATCAGTAGTAATGGAAATCCAGTAAATAGGCTGTTAATGTTATTTTATTAACTTTAAACATCATACGAAGTGATTTTTTTTCTTTAAAACAGATGATTATTAATAAATAAGCAATGACAAAAATTATATCCAATGCATTTTCGATGTCCCCCCGAGAAGCTATTGTTTTGGGCTAGTAGTTGGCAGGTTTTTTTGTAAAAACTTGACAACCCTGTCTGCACCAATCTTTACCGGTGTTGTACAAAAAAGAGTTTAAAGGGGGGGTGAAATGCTGTTTCATGCATACTGATCTTTTTACACTGTTAAAGACTTGGAATCCCATACTAAACATAGACAAAGTTTCAAAAGTTAAGGTGGACGTTTGATGGGAGTATTTCTTTGTCAAAAATACTACTTCCGGTTAGTCATAAGTTTCGGCAAGTTTTTTGAGATCATGCGTCCCCTTTGACGTTAATGGGGGCGGAATTTCCTTGTATGGGCCTTACGGACAATTCTACCGGAAGCGCGTGAGAGAGAGCGAGGGAGAGAGCGAAAGCAACAGGCTACGCCCATCAAAGCGCTGGCTTGTAGGATGCTAAACAGGTGATATAACCAGTAGCTACTGACTTACCCACTGATAGGCCGGCGGTCGATCTGTATTAGCACTTTCCTCACGCGACGGGCAAATCACTTTCCTCACAGAGCGACTCACTTTCCTCACGCGGCAGGCGAATCACTTTCCTCACTGAGCGAATCACTTTCCTCACAGAGCGACTCACTTTCCCTCACGCGGCGGGCGAATCACTTTCCTCACGCGGCAGGCGAATCACTTTCCTCACAGAGCGACTCACTTTCCTCACGCGGCGGGCGAATCACTTTCCTCACTGAGCGAATCACTTTCCTCACAGAGCGAATCACTTTCCTCACAGAGCGACTCACTTTCCTCACGCGGCGGGCGAATCACTTTCCTCACTGAGCGAATCACTTTCCTCACAGAGCGAATCACTTTCCTCACAGAGCGACTCACTTTCCTCACGCGGCGGGCGAATCACTTTCCTCACTGAGCGAATCACTTTCCTCACAGAGCGAATCACTTTCCTCACTGAGCGAATCACTTTCCTCACAGAGCGAATCACTTTCCTCACAGAGCGACTCACTTTCCTCACTGCAGCGCGCTGCTGCACACGTCATTATTCAGCTCCGCTCACATGACACGCCCCCACCCGCTCGGCTTTTTTCGGAAAGACTCGGAACAGCGCATCTTTCTTATATAATTATAAAAAAAATAAAGACTTTTCGGAGATATGCAGGATGCAATGCTACTCTATAGGTACTCAAGATTGACATGACACTGACTGAAACTGAGTGTTTCACCCCCCCTTTAAGGATACACAGAGTACTTACCAACATGATCATCATTTCTGAGAGAAACAGTGAAGGTGAATGCATGTACGAACAAGACCTCAGTTTAGGATTTGAGCAAATTCAAACAAGCACCTTTTGATGACGTGGATGATTATGTTACTGTTCATTATCGGTCAGTCATCGTCTAAAGCCCACCCTGACAATTTGATTGGTCTGAACAGGTTCTGTTCGGGCATAATGACTCCTCTATGGATCAAGTCCAGAACAAACTGCCCAAGCTCAAATTTTGTGGGCGGGACTGAGTTCGGCTGACATCCAGGCTATAGATCTACCGCTGTGTTGGGTTTAGCTCAATATTATGTGAAAGAGGCAAGATAATTTAATAATTATATTACTGCATGGTGAACCAAACTCATATTTAACCAACTATATTGCTTTGTGTTGTTGGTCAGATAAAATGACAGAACATATGGACATAAGTTAATTTTTTCAGTGCACCAAAACGCCATAGGCCTATATCCTGTATCATTTGTGTCCCCTTAAAAAATTGCCCATGGTAAATGTTATGTTTATTGTCCCCCCAAGTCTTAGATGAAATTCATGCCAATATTTGCGATTGCTATAGTTTAAATCTCCCAATTCAGACAATTACCACAATTCTCTCGCAGTTGTTTCATGTCTCACAATTCGCGGGCCCATCTCACGAAAATGCGTATAAATAGTACGAGTTTGCAATCTTGTGGAATGTATATGGCAAAATGAGTTTTGGCGTGCATATGGTACGCGGTTTTTCACGTGCATATGAGACGCACTTTATGGCGTATTATACATACGAACCCCCCACCACCCGCAACCTACCCAAGAGCATGTCATATGCACGCCATAAAGTGCGTATCATATGCACGCAAAAAAACGCGTAGGATTTGCACGCCAAAACTCATTTTGGCGTATCCATTCCATGAGATTTCACACTCGTTCTATTTATACGCATGACCATGAGATCGTGTTGCAATTCGCAGAAAAAAAGTGAGATATAAAGAAACTATTGCGAGAGAGATAGAAAAGCACAGAATTGTGAGTTTATATCTCACAACTGAGAAAAAAAGTTATAATTGTTCTAACATATGAATTAGGAGATAAATATTGTAAGGGGGAAAAAAAATCTGCATTTTGAGATAAGTTATCGTTTTATTCTGCGGTGGAAACAAGCTTCCATATATAGCTGCACATATAGACCAGCACCAACAATTTTATACCCTTTTTTTTAACCCAGTGTCTTCTTTGTCCAGACTATAAAAGAGATTTTTGCAGAGTAAATTGAGCTGTCTGTCCAAAACTGATAACTAAATTGGATGCGTACCTCATTTTCTGCAAGATAAATTATTGACACAGCTATTATTACCCATTGACGGGTACTAATATTCATGTGGGGCCTATATGATAAACTACTTATCATAATTATATTAGTGTATATCTGTAATATGTCTTGTAATATGTACAATGAATCAACTATGGTGTGTTGAATTCTCAGTGCCCTGATAAAATGAAACTGTCAGCAAATTCTAAGTGCTCACTACAGATAGTCTGTATTAGTAGTAGTGCATTGTTACGCAGAGGAACGATTGTAGTTAGTGCCCTTGTGGGAATGCTGTCTGACTTTTGTGAAGACACTTTTCTTAATATGTTTTCTGTTTTTTTATTATTATTATTCAGATGAGTTTCTCTGTACAGCTCTAATTTCTTTCATCACCTTCTGTGGGTGGTAAAAAACTGTTCAACAGGGACTTTTGGGACAAGTCTATAATAAGGAGTTGATTCCATCTTTAATGAATTATTAATGCTAATCTGCTCTCTGATGAAATTGAGTTTTAGTTGAAATATCCATCACAGGCAGCTCAGTTATTATAAAGTAGACAACTGGCAAATATTCTAAATCTCTTGAAAAAAAAAAATGAAAAAAAGATAATGTCCAATTTAAAATCTCGTAATTCTGCTATTGCTGTCATCATGACTTCAAATAGCATGTGTTTATTTTCCTTTAAATGTTGTCTCAGCTCTGACAGTCGTGCTGTTTGTGTTAGACATGCAACAAATCACAAATAAATCAGTTCATATTATGATAATGTAACTCCAGTCTGTTCCATTTCGTTGTGTACTGTCTAGCTGTTTTGAACAACGGTGTGAACACTTCCACCTACTCCCAGTAGACTTGATTTGGCAAGACACATTGCCTGTATTAACCTCTGGGGGTGTGATGACTGCAGAATTCAAAAACATATATTTAACATGTTTTGCAGGGTTTGCATCTAACTATGCACACCATGGTTCATAACCTGTAGATAAACACTTTACGGGGTCCTATGATGTCCCTTTGTAATATATATATATATATAAAATAAGCCTCTGAGGTCCCCAGAGTGTGTATGTGAAGTTTTAGCTCAAAATACCCAAAACAATTTTTATAGCATGTTAAAATTTTTACTTTTTGAGGGTGAGCCAAAATGTTGCGTTTTTGTGTGTATCTCTTTAAATACAAATGAGCTGCTGTTCCCGCCCTCTTTCCAGAAGAGGGCAGAGATTCAAGAACTTGAGTTAGCGGCTCCGAATACCTCACAAAACACACATTTAAAAAAAAGACAGAAACTGTTCAGCCTTTTATGTTTAAACCGGAGTTGGACAATGATGGAAGTGACAACATGCAGAATACAACAGGACATTTCTGAATGGTTAGTTGATGAGTTTATGTAGCTGATGTGGAGCTAACTATCTTCAAATCATTGATTAGCATATTCTGTTATGATAATCGATAAATCGCTTGTGAAATGTTGTAAAATGTCTTCAGAACCAGAGAATCTATGACAATACAATATGTATAGTTTTGTTTAAAGGTGTGGGATTTTTGCTGCAAAATATACAAAAACCACCATCCCAGTGTTATATATTTTGTTCAGTTGAGTTCTTACAATATCTCAAATGTTTCCAACTATTTGTAAATTGTGAGAAAACTATTTTAACCAAGGAGCCGGGACACCTGAGGGAGTCGCCTGTCAATTGTGTCATATCTGCGTTACCCTCAATTTTATTTGGCATAATCGTTTTACTCTTCGCAGTGTCCAACAAGGGTCACAGAGGCCGCTGAGCAAACGCACAGAGTAACGTCATAACATAATTTTAAACACACACTTAAATTGATCTAATATGATAAACAGAGTTGCTTTACCTCATACTCATGACCGGAAAAGCGGAAATGGCACCGGCAACTGTGTCCCTCATAATAAAAGTCCTGCTGCTCGCGAGCCGTGTTTTGCTCAACAATCGATCCAGCGGCCTTGCTCAGCTCCACAACACTCGGCCCTGCTCTGCTTCATACTACAGTAACGTTAATAACCGCATCCATAAACATGATTTCTGCTCGAGTCCTATCCCAATTCTTTTCCACTGGCTGTGAGGTAAAGACCACATGTCCCAAGATTCTGCACTCAAACCTGGCATCATCAAAATACACCATTGTTTTGAATAGGCGCCCTCTAGCGGACGGTCATAACTTATGTTGTCATCTTGCTTTTATGACATGCTATTGCATTTGTTACATACATTGAACAGACTCCTAAATGTGCTATACTACAATAACTCTTCCTCTTCTCAACATGGCATATTTTTTACATGTTCCCAGGGGCAGGGTTTGAGTCAATTTTAGGGTTAGTGAAGAAGCTTGTTGTCATCCCTACCAGTCATTTGTTGTAGTCCTTAAAAGGCGATTTCTTCAATAGAAAGATTTTTTATTTTACTGTTAAGAGTTTCTGTTTATATATATATATATATATATATATATATATATATATATATATATATATATATATATATATATATATATATATATATATTGCAAGCTTTTAACCCAGCCTTTCAGTTAGATGTAATATCATATTGATTCAAGCTGTGTTTACATACTGTGAAGTTAAATAATTTCATACAAAGAACAAACTGAAGCTATAATTAACTGAGTATAGGTACAAAGTCCAGTATTAGTTTCTCTAGAAACTGAATTAATTTTGTATTATAATAATTATAATACATTTATATTATTTTAATTAAGATGAATGTCAGTTGGAAACAAATAACACCACACCAAGGAGAACGAAGCACACTATGAATACAAAATAATATTTTCATAGATGGCAACCAAATGGTTCCTCAGACATTCAAATAAATCAATAAATACATTATTTATGTTTAGAGGAGGTGGTTGTACTGTGGACTGCGTTGCAGATTCAGTCTATCAATACTTTATACATTCATGAGCTTTGGAAAGAAATTTAAGAACATTATCAGTCTCTTGCTGATGAAATTCATCTTAAAAGCTTCAATTTGAGTTTTTAAGGTTATGTAATTTAAATGTAAATTATATAACAAATAATTGCTCAGGATAATGTAGGTGCAGACTCTTACCTTCTGCCTGCCTTCAGAACTTCCAAACCATCAAACGAAGCAGTGACTTGTGTCATTGGGAAGTGCATGGTGCAGGTGCGCTTATTGCATGTCTGAATCTATTTTTTTGATAACTCAACGACCGCACCAGATGCATGGTTCAAAATGGCTGTATCTCATTGCTGAATTAGTCATGGGTAGCCTAGAAATTTAGATGCACCCTAGCGGCAGCAAATTTAATCTGCCCGCAAGTGTCGTCTAGCAACTCTCAATACCCTTCTGAGCTGTTTTCCTCACAATCTGGACGGGCCAATCACGTCGTGTATAGAGTCGGCGGGCGGGGCCATAATGGCGACGGCCGAGTTGCGTTTGCGTGCTTCTAGTAAACACAGAAACTGGCGAACGGCGGCGGTCTTTCGAATCAGCTTTGACCGCGACTCTGGAAGACTTGGAGTTAAGCTTTTCTCTGAGAAAAGAACAAAGAACGGCACTGAAGTCATTCTTAAAAAGGGAAGATGTGTTCGGAGTTTAGCCGACCGGATACGGTGAATGTTTAATCTACCAACAAGCTCTGTTTCACCTTCGTTGCTCTGGTTGGTTGTTGCGCTATCCTATCGTGTGCAGAGGGAGTTTGAAAGACAACCGTTTATCCCGCCCCTCGGATTGAGCCCTGTCAATGGTGAGTTTCCAGACCAAACACCTTGATGTGGGTCTGGCTTGTCAGGCTAAGTCATGGGTGTATTTTGGGTGTAACCTGCAATAAACCAAAGCTATTTGCATTTGTACAATTGCGGATTCGCTATTTACATGGCGGAATTTGCAAGCGGATGCTTCTTCAGAGAGGAATGTTTGTGTACGTGTGCTGCTGTGCATCCCTGCGTGTGTAATAAGCAGAGTGTAAGCTTGTTGTGCACCCGCCTATAGGTGCATATTACTAACGCGTCCTGTAAATAACAAAAAAATACTGCTCTATTGATTTTAGATCAGGTTTTTGTTGGTCAAAGGCGCAGTTGGTTTCATTTGCTTCAAAATAGCAATTCACCAACAATGCGCCTGAACACATCGTGTTTTTAGATGCGAGTGTATTTGCTATTTAAACAACGTGGTGCTGGACGTGAAAATGATAACTGCGTCTGGCTGAGACTAGCAAATAACGATTACATTGCATTGCAAGGCAAGGGCTGAATTTAAAATCAGCCCCTATAACCTTAAAGGGGTATTTTAGTGCTGGGAAGATGAATCTGTATTTAAACTGGGTCATCAATGTAGTAGAAATGTGAAATTATTTTTGAATTTGGTGCCTTCTAGACTGAGAAAAGACAGAAAATGTATTTTTGTCTAATGGGGATGAAAGACTACAATTCCCAGAATGCTTCGCTGCCCTGTGAGGCCATTCCCAAAGCCACCAACTTGATTACTGTGACTGATTTGGAGAAGACACTACAATTAAAAACTGAACGTGTCTGTTCAATATAATGAGTGAGTCACCGCGTGAGTATCACAGCACTGAGCACTAACTGCAGGAGTCAGATAAATGAGCTGAATAAGCTCTCGTGATTAGAGCTGAGGTAATCGCGAATACACTCGCGGCATACATTCACAACGCGAGTTCAGTCTGGCGCGTTTCAGTTCATACCTTTGCAAGCTTAACTTTCATAGAAATTAATTTGAGAAGTTAAAAGACTTACATTGCTCACCATAGCTCCGTTTAAATGAGTGCCTGTAGCTGCGAGCTGAGCTCTGAGTGTTATCTCCAGCCCTCATGCGCGGGTTCAAAACATGTGGAAATGGCTCCCTCTGCTGGCTGTAGTCTTTAGCCTTTTGGCCAAACATTCCTCCTATTATGGTGCAAGGTGTGATTCAGCCAAGGTGTGCTTCTTTTAATACTTACTGTGTACTGAACAGATTTGTCTGTGCAAAAATGTTTCAAGCTTTTTACATCTACAAAACAAATTTCCCAGCAAAAGGAAATCAATGCACCATTTTCCTCGCTGTCTCCAGTCAACCTCTTACCACTGTCTACTTACTATGCAATGACCCCAGATCTCTAGGCAAACTAGACTGATGCTAAAAATTCAATAAGATTTGTAATTTTCCAAAAACACCTCAATTATGTTTTGAGAAGAAGGCTGAACGCTGTGGTATACTTGAGACTTTTGATCATAGCGGGATATCTGTTCAAATGAAAGACAGGACAAGAAAAGCAGGCCATTATTGGAAAGCTTTGGTCTATCATCAAAGTGAACATGTTTATTCCATACATTCATCATCCTGATCGGCACCTCGCCTCAGGGAGCTGATTCGATTTAACATTAGCAGACATCAAAAATGCTTTGTTAATTATAGCACAAATGGCAACAGAGATTTCCCTTCATGTATATCCCATCTTTTGACTTCTCAAGGGTGGTCGTAAGTACTTCCGACCCCTACATTGAGTTGGGAATATTGTCTTATCTCTCTTTATAGTAATTCAGCACTGTCTGTTATCGTTCATGCATATGGGATGCATGAACATTTTCTCCAGAGGGGATGAGGACAGAAATAATGATCAGAGCCCAAGAAACATGCAGTTAATTATCTATTGCTCAGCCATATATCAGTGCCACTGGAGTGCGGATGTTTTCATCAGCTCAAGGTGAAATGATAAACCTAATCTGGATGTGGATACTAGATTATAGAAAAAAAAATAACAACACAAGGACGAATTAAAAAGGGGCTACATAATATAGGCTTTTCACAAACAAGCCGTACTTAGGTGTCCAATTACTATAAACATATTAGAGACACAAAATTGCATGTTTTTCTGTCTTTTATGGCATTTATCTAACATAAAATTAACGTAGCATAAAAGGTACCTATTTATAAACACATTTTGTTTGCATATTTTGTTTTCCCACCTAAGAGGCTCCTCACACAAGCTCTTCAGTTCAATAGACTACAAGTAAAACGTTATTAATATGCATTTTTTTTATAAACTTGATGTAATAAACACTGTTGGCCATGTTACCACATGATTCTTCCCATATTACCACAAAACATTCCCTTCTGTGACAGTTCTTAATGTAACAACAATAATTAATGGTACTGTTTGTAAGAATGACAGCAGACCAAATTCAAAATATAGTTTGCCCCGCCCCCTCCTCCTCAGACATGTGGGTTGCCAGCAGTGTTGCCAGATTGGGCGGGTTCCCACCTAATTGGGCAGTTTTGAATTTGATTGTGCGGGTGAAAAAAGGGTTTGGGTGGGTGGACAAAATTTGGGATGATTTGGGGTCAGTTTGGCGGTTTTCAAACATCTAAATTTTATAGTCTAATGGGTTAATATCAAACTCAAATGTGCATGTAGTCCATAAAATTAGTCATCATGACACACACAGGGCCAGCATAGAGTCAGCTGGCAAGTGTTGACGTCGCCAACGAGCACTTACTTTCAGCCAATCAGCGATCAGCAGGGAGACGTCTCATTCATGAAAGGTTTTTAGTGCGAAATTGCAGCTGGATCGCTATGCCAAAGTGACATAAATATACAGTAATGAGTGGGAGCGTGAACCAACTCTCAAAACATGGATTACACCTGTGACTCGAAGATTCTTTAACCAACTAAGAGCACAGTTGAATGACTTAAATATACTGTATGACTCCTGTCCATCTGGCCTGGCACACTGGCCTGATCAGGACATGCACCTTTTAAACCGAGACTGCGTTCTACACATCCTGGCAGCTGCTGAAAAAGGTTTGAATCAACGATTAATCAATTTGTTCTGCGTTATGTTCTATAAATATGTACTTTATGAAATACATAGGCTACTGTAGTTATGTCTAAAGAAGCACAACACAAAGATAAACGCGTTCTTGTTCATTTTTGGTAGTAGGATTACAGTATGTATCAGTGAATGACACATTTTGGCTGTGGTGTGTGTGCATTAATTTGTGTGTAGGCTAATGCCTGCTAATTACGTTGTTTATTTCAATCGCTTATATTGGGCACTTTTTGCACTTAAATTAGATTATTCTTACTGTTGACATTTGAAAATGATAGTCTATGTGTCATCATCGGTTAATTTCAAGATTTTGACAGTTTCCACTTGGAAATTTTAGTTTTGATCCGTTTTCCTGGGAAATGTTTATTTATTTATTTTTTGTCATCATTATTTAGTTTAAAGGAAATGGTGCTAATCAATCTTGACTGACATGGCAATACAATTATATCACATTATTTTATTAGTTAAAATTTTGGGCGGTTTTTTCTTGGATTTGGGTGGGTTTTAGTGAGCTTTTGGGCTGGAAATCATCAACCCAATCTGGCAACACTGGTTGCCAGTTTGAAAAGACGCAACAGGAACAAGCACAATTGACAATGGAAGGTGAGGGGACTTACACACTGTAAGCTGATTATTTGATTTATCTGTGTTTTAATGTGCTTTTTTAGGCTTTTTAGGTTGAGTATAATCTGCAGTCTCTCACCCAGTTTGTTTACTGTCTTCCACGAAGCCAACTGGCAACCTGTAGTGTCGAAATACTACTGGCTAAACTTACTTGTTCACCGTTCGCTGTTTTCCACCGCTTCTCTGATGTTTATGTTTGAATTGCTGCGGTTGGTTCTGGTTTGAAGGACATTTGATGTTGCTCGCTGCCACTGCTCACTGGTGGTCTCCCTCGGGCTTGAGCTGCATGGTGGCTGAAGTTTGCACCGGGCTAGCATCATCCGGGCCAGCGTCATCAGCGTCCGGCATGATGTTGGGATGTTCCGCTTCTCGGCTGCGCCGCTGTTCCGTCTTGCATTGTGGCCGTGGAGCGGCTTGGACTTCTGCGCCGACCCCGGTGGGTCCACAGAAGTGCCCGGAGAGCTTTGTCTGCATCCTGCATGGTGCTGCGGCGATCCCCACCATCTGAATCGTCATGAAGACCCATCATCTGGTCTTCAGCTCTCATGCCTCGACGACATCATGAGGACACTGCCGCTGGGAGAAATTTAAAACATGGAGTGGACCACAGTGTGCTGCGGAGCTAACAGAGACTTCCACCATCAGCTCTGTTTCTGTTCACCATCAGCTCTGTTTCTGTTCACCATCAGCTCTGTTTCTGTTCACCATCAGCTCTGTTTCTGTTCTGTTTTTTGTGTTGGTTGATTGTTTGTAATATTCTATATTTTTACATGTTATTCATTTTTTTGTTATTTTTTTCCCCCTTTGTTGCACTTTGAGATTCTTCGGAATGAAAAGTGCATTATAAATAAAATCTATTATTATTATTATTATTATTATTATTATTATTATTATTATGTTTTCTCATTGCTTAATTAGTTTGGTCATGTGGGTCTTGTTTTGTTAGTTAGTTTCTTCAGAGTATTTAAGCCCTAATTATTTCATTTCTTGGTCAGTCTTGTCATGTTTTATTTTCCGCCTGCTCTGTTCCTTGTTGTGAGGATTTTGTCGAATAAATCTGATACTGCAGCAAATGTATCAATTTTCTCTTATTGCAACCCACGTGACATATGTATGAAGATCTCTCCTGGTTTAATGTAAAGTCCAATTTTTTTCCACATACCCATTCTTTTTGATAGTTTGCTTCAATAAACCGGTTCAAAAAACGATGATTCAGTTCTTTACGTCATCTCTACACATTTAGTTCCCAACATGAGACTACACAGCGTCATGTTACCAATGAAACATTCAAATGGAGTTATTTGTGTCAACGCATATTGAATCATTGAAGTAAAATTTATTTGGGTTAACACATGTTGCTGATTATTATGGTCGCTTGTTTCTGCCGCAGAATTTAAAAATTTAAAAGATTATTGCGACTTTTTGTCTCACAATTCTGACTTTCTTTTCTCAGAATTGCTAGATATAAACAATTGTGAGCTATAAAGTCTAATTCTGAGGGGGATTATATCACTATTCTGACTTTATATTTGGCAGTTGCATGTTATAAACTTAACACACTATTGCGCCTTTATATTTTGCAATTGTTGCTTTATATCTCGCAATTTTCTCAATAATCACAATTCTGTGATAAAAGGTCCAAATTGCGAGATAAAAACTTGCAATTACCTTTTATATTTATTTATTTATTTTGGGGCTGAAACAAGTCATGGTAAAAATTGTTGGTACCCCTGGTAAATATGATCAAATGATCAAAAATGGCTGTAGAAACATAATCTACAGTGTTTATCCTTTTGATCTTTTTTTTATCACAAAAATCTAACCTTTCATTTAAGTAAAATAATTGAAAATGTGGGTAAATCACATTATGAAATAAATACTTTTCTCGGAAAACACATTGGCCACAATTGTTGGTACCCCTAGAATTTTAAATGAGTAAAATATCTCTGAAGTATATTTACATTAATATTTAATTTTTTTAGCACACCAGGGTGACAAGGAACATGAAATTCTCCAGCTATGATGTCTTGTTTCACAGGAGTATAAATATAAGGACGCATAAAAGCCAAATTCCCTTAATCATTTATCACAATGAGTGAAACCAAAGAATATAGTTCTGATGTGCAGCAAAAGATTGTTGAGCTTCACAAAATAGAAAGAGGCTGCAGGAAAATAGCTAAAGCATTGAAAATCCCCATTTCCACCATCAGGGCAATAATTAAGAAGCTCCATTTAACTAAAGATCTTACAAATCTGCTTGAAAGAGGACATGTCTATATCGTCCTAATGCATGGCGAGGAGGAACATTTGAGTGCACAAAGACTCTCCAAGGATCACAGATGGAGAATCGCAGAGATTAGGTGAGTCTCGGGGTCAGAAAGCCTAAAAAAAAAAATTAAAACAACCCCTACATCGCCACATGTTGTTTGGGAGGGATTCAAGAAAAATACTCGCTCATCCATAAACAAACTCCAGCATACTGTATTCAGTTGTCAGACACGACTGGAAAGTCAAAAGGGACCTGTTTCTATGGTCAGATGAAACTATAAAATAGCTTTTTGGCAGCAAATCTACCAGATGGGTTTGGTGCAAACAGGGATAAAAAGTACCCCATGCCCACGGCTAAAAATACAACTGGATCTTTAATGTTGTGGGCCTATTTTCTTTGCTGGACGTCCTGGACATCTTGTTCAGATACATGGTATCATGGATTCTAGCAAATACAAAAAGATAAATAAAAACCTGATGGATTCTGCTAGAAATCTTATAATGGGCGGTGGTTGGATCTCCCGTTAGGACAACGATCCAAAACAAACATCAAAATCAACACACAAATGTGTCACTGAGCACAAAATGAAGCTTCTCCCATGACCATACCAGATTCCTGACCTGAACCTTATAGAAGATGTGTGGCTGAACTGAAGAGAAGAAGCACCAACATGGATCTGGGAATCTGAAGGATCTGGAGAGATACAGTATGGAGGAATGGTCTCTCTATATTTAGGTGTTCTCCAAACTCATCAGGCATTATAGAAGAAGACTCAGAGCTGTTATCTTGGGAAAAGGAGGTTGCAAAAAGTATTTAATAAAAGGGTACCAACAATTGTGGCCAATGTGTTTTGGAGAAAAGCATTCATTTCATAATGTGATTTACCCCCTCATTTTCAATGATTAATCTCCTTCCACTGACTTTGTTTTTTTTAAAGAAATTAAGTTTTAAAACAATTCAGGTTTAAACCCAATTGTGAAAAGTAATGGCTACACTTATCTTTAGTAAAATCAGTGTCATAGTTAAAATGGGTTATTGTGACAATATGAATTATGTATGTATGGTTTATGAGTGCTCAATAAAATGTTTCACATACACAGACAAAATAAAATGCCTGAATCCTGGTAATAAAATGGCAAGTGTTCAAAGAGAGTCACAAATAGAGAGCCACAGATAGCTGGTAATCATAATTACTCAAAGCCTGTCTGCAGAGAACATTGCACTTGTCAGTTTCTCTGTTATATGTGGGACAACAGCGTATCTTGTTCTATCGCCAATACATTTTAACACTGAAGAGGATGATAGAGATTTGACCATTTTTTCAAGGAGATTAATAAAAAAGCTGCACTTTTCCAGCTCACAATTGGAACATAGTCATGTCAATTTGGTGACGTCTATGTGTAAATAGGGAATTGAAAATGCAATTTTTTAAAATTGATTTTCTTGTACATAGACATGAAACTGAAAGATTGATAATCTGATATACACTACATTGCCAAAAGTTTAATGAGATCCCATTTTTAATCCATAGGGTTAAATATGGATTTGGCCCATCCTTTGCCACTAAAACAGCTTTAACTCTTCTGGGAAGGCTTTCCACTTCTATTCTTCTAGAAGCGCATTTGTGAAGTCAGGCACTGATGTTGGATGAGAGGTCCTGGCTCGCAGTCTCCGCTCTAATTCATCCCAAAGGTGTGCTATCGGGTCGAGGTCAAGACTCTGTGCAGGCCAGTCAAGTTGCTCCATACCAAACTCGCTCATCTATGTCTTTATGGACCTTGCTTTGTGTACTGTCATGTTGGAACAGGAAGGGGCCATCCCCAAACTGTTCCCACAAAGTTGTGAGCATTAAATTGTCCAAAATGTATCGGTATGCTGTAGCATTAAGAGTTTCTTCCCCTGGAACTAAGGGGCCAGCCCAACCCCTGAAGAATAACCCCAAACTACAATCCCCTATCCATCAAACTTTACACTTGGCCCAATGCAGTCAGGCAAGTACCATTCTCCTGGCAACTGTCAAACCCAAATTTGTCTACTGGATTTCCAGACAGAGAAGCGTGATCGGTCACTCCAGAGAACACGTCTCCACTGCTCTAAAATCCATTGGCATTGTCCTTTACACAACTGTATCTGATGCTTTGCATTGCACTTAGTGATATAAGGCTTGGATGCAGCTGCTCAACCATGGAAAGCCTTTCCATGAAGCTCTCTACGCACTGATCTTGAGCTAATCTAAAATCACACTAGGTTTCAAGGTCTGTAACTGTTGACTCTGCAGAAAATTGCCGACTTCTGCTCTGTGTGCACCTCAGCATGCAGTGACCCCCCTCTGTATTTATTTCTTTTTTTTCTATATGGCCTACCACTTCGTGGCTGAGTTGCTGTTGTTCTCATTTGCTTTTACTTTAGTATAATACCACTAAGATTTTACTGTGGAGAATTTAGTTGTGAGGAAATGTCACGAATGGACTTGCACAGTTGGCAATCTATCATGGTACAACGCTTGAATTGACTGAGCTCCTGAGAGCAACCCATTCTATAACAAATGTTTGTAGAAGCAGTCTGTATACCTAAGTGCATGATTTTATACACCTGTGGCCATGGAAGTGATTGGAACACCGGAATTCAATGATTTGGAGGGATGTCTGAAGGTCTTTACACTTGCAACATTTTATTCCTAAAACATGGGGATTTTATTTCCGTTTTTTTTTTTTCTGAATCATGAACTGATGAAAAAAAGAAACTCAAAATCCCCTCTGTAAAAACCTTTAACTCTAGTATCTCAACAAATTTGAACCTGACTTCATCCAGTGTTCGTATTTCTGTTATGGACATGTATGCATTTATTTAGACATTTATTTTGATATCAGCATATAATTATGCTGAATTTTCATGTTAAAAAATAACATTTTAGAAAACAGTTGTATTTTTGTACTGTGATTAATTTTTCTAACTTAAACTGTAACTAACTTAAAGTTGAAGAAAGTATCTGATATCTATTTTTTTGTAAATGGTTACCCTTTTTACCTGTGGTGTCTTGCCTTATATGCAGGTAAGACATGAATACATTAAATTCAGTTCACTTCACATTTATTTGTATAGTGCTTTTCTCAAACACTTTCAAATCAGCTTCACAGAAAATGCATGCAACTACATTACAATTTAAAGTGACTTGTTATCAGAGACTGCCTTCAAGTTATATTCATTCCTAAGGATTGTATCCTAAAATCCAAGTAGTGAATCTAATGAACTAGTGAATTAGTTAACTTATTTGTTCCAAATGTACTTTTGCTTTCTTTCCACTTCTAAACAATAATTCACAAAGGGACCACTAAAGGACCATCTTGCTATCGTTACACTCTTAAACTCCAAGGAGAGGTAATTCATCACATCATTGCTTGAAGCATGACCGCAAGCTTGCGATCCTCATGGGTCAATACAGCAACTGGGGCTGAATCTGAACAACAGTTTCTTATTTACAGAGCCGCTGCCTGCCTGATGCGTATAGATGCCCCCTTTATTTGGCCTGTTGTTGAACAGAGGGAAGAATAATATTAATGTAGAGAGGTTATATTTGCACTGCTACATCACCTGATCAATAGTAGATCACATTAAGTGTAGACAAGGGGAACCGGTCTTGGTGCCTGACATCCTAATCTGGTCTGGGGAAAAGAATCAATGCATTAGGCACAAAGATATTCCAGCCCCTGTCTATATCATCCATCAACAAACTCATCTCATCAACCTATTTATTCTGCTGCCATAAACAAAAACGGCCTCTATCTGGAGTCATGCAGCCAGAGAAGGTCTCCAGGCGTGGATCTATGCTGAGCCAGTCGTAGACAACTCCATCAAATAGGCAGGTAGACATAAGCTCAAATGGGTAGATAATGGGCTCATCTGCATAACACCGATCTAGGGGTGAGAAAACAATTTCTCTCACACAAATGATAGCATGAAAGCCATTATCAAATATGCCCTCAGTTGAGCTCTGCCACAATCAGTTATGTTGTATCGGTCGATGATATTTGCTGGGAGGGTGAAGGGCGATCATATACTTTCATTTGCAAACATCTCCCATATCATCCATTAGCGAGGAGCGCGCCAGTCATTGCTCTTCTGTCTGGCTTCTCATGGGTAGTGTGTCTACGGGTGGTGCAATTAATGAATTTTTAATCAGGGTGTTCTTTGGTTGCAGTTTGTGTCTTGTTTCCATATTGCTGGGTGATTTGATATGGTGAACACCTACTGTGTCTCTGAAAATAATATGGGTCTAATGAATGAGGATTACGTTCAACAGGAATTTTAAAACCTGACATTTAACAGTTAGTAATGATCTGGAGCCATATTAACAAAACATCTTAAGGCTTAAAGTAGCTCCTAACTTGCAGAATTTAAGAGAAACTCTTAAAAATAATGGGCATGACAGTCCTTATTTTAGGACTCTGGTCCTTTTTTACAGGTCACAGAGAGTTGAAGAATGTTCAGCTTTGAATAAAACGCAGTGCTCGTCACTGCAACTTTTCACCTAGCCGTCCAATCACAGTGGAGAAGGGGCGAAACAACTACAACACTGACCAACAACCGCCACATTCTGTTTGTACAACGTCATGAACAGAACAGATGAAATAATAATGAAAAAAAAGATATTTATAACAACAGCAAGAACAAATGCCTTGCATTTTTATATAGAATCAATACAGAAACAAACTATCTGGGAGATGAGATACACTCATTTGCACACTGGTAAAACTTTCCGCAGATATTCCACGTCATAACAAGCAAAGAGTCTCAAATGAAAAAAAATACTGCGCAGCCAGGTGACACAGCGAGGTGTTTTCAGAACAGCGCCTAGCGTTTTCAGCTGACTAAAAACGCTTTGGTGGACACATGGCCTTAGCCAACTTTTTAAAATATTTATTTGGATATGGCAACATTTTTTATTTTAAAGGTGCCCTAGAATGAAAAAAAAAAGTTTTTTTCTTATATCCTTAATATTAATACAACTACAGTTAGCCAGTATGAGGAAAGGGCCATATAAAATAGTTTGGATTATCCCCTTTCAAAGTCATTGTAAGACATGTAATTGAATAAGCGTTTTATCGTTCATAATCGGATCTGTCATAACAGATTATTTTTCAGGGTTATGTTCTATTTTGTCTTAGTTTTCATTTGTGTTCAGTTGCTGTTTTCTCTTGACAAAGTATTATAATACTACAAGTAATCCCTGTTGCCTTGTTAGTAAACTTGTTAAACTCTTTTGTTTGCCCTTTGTACTTAAGCCCTCAGTTTCAGTCACTTTTTTGTTCTGTATTTTTTATCAGTTTTGGAAGAGCGGTTTGTGGATTTATTGAGTTGAGTTATTTCTCCTGTTATTTCAGTTGTGTTTGTTTTCTTTTGTTATCAAACACTTTCTTTCTTTTGGATACTTCCTCATTGTGCGCTTTATACAGCAACTTTCTGTGACAGAAGCCTGAAAAAAAGACTGAAGGAGTACCTCATCTTCTCCCTCCGACAGAGCGAATGGCCACTGGAGCAATTTGTTGAGGAGTTCCTGCTGTATTGCCCTCTAGTTGACTGGATCTTTCACTTGCTCAGGCTTGCTTTCGAGAAAAACTCAATGACAAACTGTATCAGTTCCCGTCTCCCGGTAGATGAAGTTTAGGATCTGCAGGGATATTTAAAGGGGTACTTCAGCGCTGGGAAGATGAATCTGTATTTAAACTGGGTCATCAATGTAATAGAAATGTAAAATTATTTTGAATTTGGTGCCTTCTAGACTGAGAAAAGACAGAAAATGTATTTTTGTCCCATGGGGATGAAAGACAACAATTCCCAGAATGCTTCGCTGCCCTGTGCCATTCCCAAAGCCACCTACTGGATTACAGTGACTGAGTTGTTGGAGAAGACACTACAATTAAAAACTGAACGTGTCTGTTCAATATAATGAGTGAGTCACGCGCCAGTATCACAGCACTGAGCACTAACTGCAGGAGTGATGAGAGCTGAGGTAATCGCGACTACACTCGCGGCATACATTCACAACGCAAGTTCAGTCTGGCGCTTTTTCAGTTCATGCCTTTGCAAGCTTAACTTTCATAGAAATTAATTTGAGAAGATAAAAGACTTACACAGGGCTCTCAAGTTTTGAACTGAGTTCAGAGTGAGATTTCGGCCCTGGGTTTGGCTGGGTACGGCCGGGGGTCTGATATGAAAAACGACAAATTCGTACAAATAAAATAAATATGTATTTAATTAGTGTGTGTGTGTTGTGAGAGAGAGAGAGAGAGAGAGAGAGAGAGAGAGAGAGAGAGAGAGAGAAGAGAGAGAGAGAGAGAGAGAGAGAGAGAGAGAGAGAGAGAGAAAATGGTTAGTGTTGTTTATTGGTGTTGGTAGCAGGTTTTTGAGGCCTTCAGCTCAGGGGTTGGTGGCACCTTAACATGAGCGTGGTCGCGCTGATGTGAGCTGTGGTTTACAACAGAGATTATTTTACTCTCAAATATTCTTAGACAAGCTGCCTATGATTATTGTTTGCTATATCAGTATGGTTGTATTTTTTCCTCTCTTTATGACAGCGGAAACAAGTCCCACACCAATACCCAATCATTTTTTAGCCATACAGATAGGCTAAGTACAAGACATAATTATAAACTGTCTACTTTTATTTGTGTAGACTCAAAATAACAACAAAGGCTGTGGATTCAGGGAACGGAGCACCCAACTCCAAACAGTCTTTATTTCAAATATGTATTTTGTTTATTAAAGGCAAAGTTTTTCATTTCAAAAGCATTTCTGAATTCAGTTAAAATAACAAAATGCAAAAAAAATTTTTTTGCCACCATGCAAAATTTAATTAATGCTTGAATAACACCTATGTCTCCTTTCCATTAAAAATAATGGCTAGTGCGGTGACGTGGCATAATTTTTGGAATTGCTTGAACATGTTAAACACATCTAATTATTTCTGTAATACATTTTAATTTTAATTTTGCAACTTATATAAAGTATTAGCCTACAATATACAATTTATGTTTAAATTTTATGTTAAAACTAGTGTAGAAAATAGCAAATGTAAATTATATTATTCAATTTGAATTATTATTTTGCTCCAAATGTTGCACACATGGTATGGAAAATGTAAATGTCAATTTTGAAATGCATTGCCATTTTACATATTGCATTGCAAATTTTATATCGCTACAGATTCCATAAATAGGGGTGAGCACGAATATATTTGATCTGTAATTAATGTTCGAAAAATAAAAATAATATTGAAATTTTACTATATTGCTTCGCTGGCCTAAATGCAGTGAATCCATTATACATCCCTCTAAATCTCGCAGTTTTAACTAAATCCACTGGGTGGTGCTGTGAAGCGTGTTAATAACTCGACTGTATTTGATCACTAATATCGTCTGCCTCGTGATGTTTGGAATTACTTAAATGAAAATGATCTTACAAAATGGAGTTACTTTTAATAAATTAATTAATGAAAGTGAGTAAAAAAAAATCCCATCCAAACACCAGTCGAATGAGGACAGCTGTCCATCACCGCATTCACGAGTGCAGAAGAGCACAGATGTTCACTGAGTGAGAGCGCAATAACGTACATGATAGCAAAATGCATTTCATGCAAATCATGATTGAGACAAGGCTTCCTTTAAGTTTTGTTGAGGTTTAAGAACAGAAAACAAAGTGCTGTCAGAAACTTAACTTGACACCGTTATCTTTGTGTCTCTGCATCTGTCATCGGGGCTTGTAGTTGCCAACTAACGGTACTTCAGCGAGCATTTGATTCAATGAGCGAGGCCGTGGCGTGAATCACACTATGTGACGTTGGAATCAGAACGTAAACGTTTCTGGGTGGAGGGAATATCTATATCTTACCCAGATACAGCAAATCTATTTTATGATTGGCTGTTCGGTCTCTATTTTTATTAGATTAACTGGTGCGTGGCAGGGCCGTCAGAACTCTATGGGGAACTCGTTTGATTCCTCTAATAGCGCGCGTGTTACCCTGGCGATATATCTGCGTGAAAAATACAAGGTGTGGCGTGTGAGCGTGTAAACAGGTTGAAATGCGTGTGTCTCACGCCCAATGCGTGAGACTTGAGAGCCCTGCTTACATTTTACACCATAGCTCCGTTTAAATGAGTGCCTGTAGCTGTGGGCTGAGCTCTCCCTGCAAGCTGACTGTTATCTCCCATCCCCCATGCGCGGATTCAAAACATGCGGAAATGGCTCCCTCTGCTGGCTGTAGTCTTTAGCCTTTGGGCAAACATTCCTCCTATGATGCAAAAATCGTCAATTTGCATCATAGGAGGAATTTTTCCAGAAATAAAATGCATAAATCTCTTGTCTCAGGGAGATATGAGGGGGGAAAGCACAATAATTTGAATATACTCCAGGGTTTCTACTGATACAAAGCCATATGCTAATCGCTGAAGTAACCCTTTAAACTCTATATGTTCTCTAGCTGAATGGTTCAGATTTTGTTACTGAGTCATTTTTCAGTGAATGCAATCTCAGATTATGTTCCAGAGAATGAAAACCCAGAGTCTGTTCCAGTGAGTGAAATTCCTGAGTCCATTCCAGTGAGGGAAATTCTCGAGCCCACTCCGGAAAAATAGTTCCAGAACTGCCTCTTCCTGTCTGTTTTGACATAATGGAAGAGGTGGTAATTTCCCTATATATTACTGCTGCTATGTGTGTCTGGGCCACACTCACATTCACTCTATCCCTTGAACACAGTCCTGAACCCGCTCCAGCCTATTTGTCCACTCCATAGTTCGCTTCCATCCATGTGTCCAATTCAGAGTGCACTCCAGTCCATGAGCCCCCTCCAGAGTATGATCCAGAACCAAAGCTCAGTTAGGAGGCCGCTCAAGCCCCAGAGCTAGGCCCAGATAAACCAGTGCTGTCCTTGATGCCCTCTATAATATAACTAATAATAATGTATTTGTATTCATAATGAAGTATTCTTTTTTATTTTAAATAATGTATAATTGTATTAATGTAAACACCCTACATTTGACTTGGCAAGAATAATTATTAATATTAGTAGTAGTAGAAAATAATTTAAATAATAAAACATGGAATAAAAAAATAATAGTAAAGATACAGTGTTATTTATATTTATAAATGTTCTGATTTAGGATATAGCTGGATCAATGTGCGCTGACCGCCACAGTGTTCTTCTCAGAGAACTCAGAGTCATTGACAGATGATAGCCTTTTAATGATTGCTTTGGCATCAACATAGACAGACATTTTTTGTCCTGTACTCATGCAACGTCCTTAAAGTGTGAGCAATGCAGCAAGCAAACTTTCTTTTCAGTCAGAATGGTGGATGCAACTCTATAACGCTAGGCATGTTCTCAGTCTACTAAATGAGCGCAAGCTCCGCAGCTGCGAATGTTGCGCAATAGTCTGTGACGTGCAGCGCTGATTAAATGCACATCAATGATTTAATACACATCAATGATTCAATGCACATCTACATTATTATGCTGAACATGGAGAATTCAGAACAATAAAGATTTAATACATATATGTGTAACAGAAGCCAGCTAGTAGTTGCTGTGCGAGTAAAACCTTTTAAAAAAAGAGAAAACATTTTATGACAGAAATGAAATCGGAGATATACGTTTTGTTCGTCAAGGTCTCAGCTTTCCAATTATATAAGACACTTGACCCTTAGGACCAACGGTCTAAGAGTTATGAGCCATTTCGCGTTTTTGGTTGCTGTAGCGCCACCTATTGGCCAATCTGGATCATAATTTGATAACCTCTCCTCGATTTTTTGACTACCTATTGGCCAAGTTTCAAGTCTCTAGCCCTTACGGTTTGGTCGATTGACGCTAGAGGTTGCAGCCTTTAGCCTTCTTGTTGGAGTGTACGACTCTCGTGCCGGTGGACCTGGGTTTCGAGTCCCGGTCTAAACAGTAGGGGATACATAGTGTTATTATTATTTAAATTATTCATGTAAACAGCCTACAAATAGGCAAATATACTATATACAGTATGCTATAATTGAATTTATAACTACAGTATAACACATATTTGTCACTATTTTATGAAAGCAATAAAACAAAAGCTATGTGGTTCAGTAATGTTACCACGGTATACCCTTTTAATGTGAATCTGAAGAAAAATAAAGCACAGCGTGTAGTGCTTTATTTATTTATGTTTTTTTTAAGCCTTTTTTTTCTATGAATCCAGTCTCTTTTTAAAAACAAGACAGCCAGGAAAGATGATGATTACAAGGTGTTGTTCCCTTTCCAGATTTTAGGGTGGTTCTGAAAATATAAGTGTAAAGGGGCAATTAACTGGTCTGACTGAAAACATGACATCTCTTAGCATGGTGTTTACAGTATAGTTTTGCTTTAGATTTAACTTTGCTCATCACAGGATAGAAAAGGCAAATTGGCTTACCTCAGATTGACGGAGGCACACAAATAGCTGTAATCAGAGGCTGCGTTACGATAATGAGCAGGCAATACAAAACAGAAGCGAGAACCAACAGTCTTTGATCGTCAGCTCCACCTTTGCCTACTTTAATTAGAGATATGCTAATGTAACATACGCTCACAATGGGAGAGGGGTTCCTTGTTCAAGCTTAACAGGGATTCAGAGTGAAAACATAATAAAAACACTGTCTTGTAGAGAAAATGTTGAGGTCTAGGAATGTTTAACTAATGATGGATAGATAGATCCCTGGGGTCAACTTATAATATTGGTCATAATTCTCTCTCTCTCTCTCTCTCTCTCTCTCTCTCTCTCTCTCTCTCTCTCTCTCTCTCTCTCTCTCTCTCTCTCTCTCTCTCTCTCTGACCCATATAATTAAATTGACTATTTCTCATTGATTTAGGAATTCTGTGAAATGCCTTCTTTCCATGTTTCTTAGCAATTATTATTATTATTTTTGCCAGGTCTAACATTTCACCGCCTTATAAGAGTAATCCTCTACAATGATTATCTGATATATTGTATATTCTGCGATTGTGACATCATAAATTAGGATTTTGGATCTTCTCTGAACAGAGGAGGAAATTTTCAAGTAAAAGTCTAAGTTAAATGCAGCTTCTGGCAATATGACCTTTTTTTTAAAAGGATTTAGCTTAGAATGTACTTTATAACAAATGTAGAACTGCATCATACATCAGTTTTCTGACCATTGAAGTAAAACTATATTAAACTATGTTATTCCCTTAACTAAAACGAGTTGATACATACCTCTCTCGTCTGAGTGCGTGCACTTAATCTCTCTGACGCGCGGTGACGATCGGATAGCATTTAGCTTAGCCCACTAAGCCCCACACTGCACGTCGGACCCGCAATATTCCCGGAACATTGCCGGGTCGCCTTCTGTGTGAAAGCAACCACGTCCCGGCATTGATTACCGAATTCGACCCGGGTCGGGGACCTAGTAATATTGCGGTATTCGACCCGGGACGAGCGCTGTGTGAACAAAAGCCGAAACTAATGCCGCAACATGTACGTAGTTATCGTCCGACTCCTAGAGCTTGTTTTTTCAATAATACTGCCAGAAGAGGTAGTCTGTGTTTTAAACGCAGAGAGTGTTCGTATACAAAAGAAACTAAAATTAAACAAGCAGAAATGTGTGCAAACTGGACACAAGTCGAGACCACGGAGCTCCTTACTATCCGCGCTGAAGCTGAGATCGCTCGCCATTATACGTCACATCAGGATGTCACGTGTCAACTCGACCCGGGACCGTTAAGCGTTGTGTGTGAAAGCGCACATATTACGGTATTTCGCTGGCAGTGTGAATGGACCAAATCTAGCGACCCGGGAACAAATGTCGGGTGGCATTATCCGTGTATTTGCCGGAATCACAGTGTGAAAGGGGCTTATGGTACAAAAAAAAAATGGCCTGAAAATTCCTCCCTCACATCTCCCCCATTCTGTCAATATGGGGGAGGGGGAGATGTGAGGGAGGATGTTTCAGGTGGGACTTTTTACTGCGCCAAGTCGAAGTACTCTCAGAAGTTCTATTCCGCCATACATTGTAGTTCTCCTTTTTAATCCGCTTAGAAAAGTGCCACGTTTTATTTTGTCACCATACTAAGTAGTTCAACTATTCGTGTAACTGTATTTGGGGGGGGGGGGGGGGGGGGGTTGGGGGGGGGGGGGGAGACGACACACACTCAGTTTCAGTCAATCTCATGTCAATCTTGAGTACCTATAGAGTAGTATTGCATCCTTCATATCTCTGAAAAGTCTTTAGTTTTATTATATTTATAAAAGAAAAATAGGCTGTACCGAGTCTTTCCGGAAAAAACGAGCACCTGGAGGTGTATCGTGTGGGCGGAGCTAAAGCATGACGAATGCGCACAAAGCGGTGACGTCCTCAAGCGTGGAGAAACCCATGGCTATCGATCTCAGCTAATAGATATATGATTCAGAATCAAATTTGGAGGCTGAAATAAATTGAACAGGAGAAACAGCAACAGCAGGACGTCCGTCTCTGTGGTATGGACTGTATTTAGTGTCTGTAGCCTGTCAACATTTGTGTGGGTTTACTCGCAGTTTATGAGGACATGATTCGGTTTATGGACTATTGTATGCGACTACACCTTAGCAGTAGCAAGCAAAATGGTGCTGAAGCGTTGAAGTCGCTTGATGTCACCCATAGGAATAAAGTGGAGCGCGACACGGAGTGTTTATGAGCGTGCATTTCCTCTCTCGCTCTAGTCACGCGCGCACGCACCCTACCGGGAGAAGAGCCCGTACGGCCCATACAAGGACCTTCTGCTCTATTAACGTCAAGCCGACCCATACTCGAAAAGAACTCTCCGAAACTTGTGAGATTGTATGTTTGACACAGAAATACTCCATCAAACGTCCAACATTAGTTTTTGAAACTTTGTCTATGTTTAGGATGGGAATCCAAGTCTTTAACAGTGTAAAAAGGTCAGTATGCATGAAACAGCATCCCCCCCCCCCCCCCCACCCCCCCCCCCCCCCCCCCTCCCCCTAAATAGGGAAAACGTGGAGGTGTTTGGTCGCTTCTAACTTGATCTCTGTTTGGTACCATAGTGAATGAACTGGGCTTAGTGGGCTAAGCTAAATGCTATCAGATCGTCAGAGATTAAGTGCACGCACTCAGATGAGAGAGGTATGTATTAAATAGTTTTAGTTAAGGGAATAACATAGTTTAATATGAAAAAGCGGTGAAGTATCCTTTTAAACCTTGACAAATCTATTTAGTTTTAGGGAATATGCAGAAAGCAATTAATAAATAAATTAAAACATATTGCCACCCTTCACTGCCTTGATATCTTATGGGCAGTGAAGTTCTTCATATCCAAATCTCAACTGATAATGCATCAATAATTTAAATGTAGGAAAATATTTACTCACTACTTATTTATGAAGCAGGTCAAGCAGGTTGTAAAATGTTTGCATTAATATTTTAGAAAGTTTTATAGAATATTTAGTATTATCCAGCATTATGTATTATAAGAAGTAAAATAAATAGAGAAAATAAATATATTGATATAATTAAATAAATAGCTGCCTACAAGCCTCAGTGATAAAGAAAGGGTCAATAAGTGGTGTGAAGTTTCTGTAGTTACAGATCTAATTCGGTCCACTGACAGGTATCCCCTGTGTACAGCGCTATCTGCTTGAATGATTAGAAGACCAGCGATGATAATGTTCGGTCATCAGAACAATTGCCTCACCTCTCCCCCGCTTTGATATTAAAAAGTAATTATGAGTCCTGCGTCAGGCATTTGTAAATGAGCGCTAATGTGTAAAGTTTTATAAATGCTATTTATCACATTTCCAAGGAATCCTCCTGTCAGGGCAAGGGCAAAGTTAACATATGACCTAATTTGGCATATCCACACTGACTATAATTATGGCCCCAAACTATTTTTTCTCCCCTCACATCTTAACTGGGTGACAGTAGGAACTGTCTGACGCACATTCAGTCTGACAGTCTTCAATCTGATCTGGTCCACTTTTTATGGAACTATCTAAAAAAATATATACTGTGCAAAATTGACAAAATGTAATAAGCAACTTGAAACATTGTATGCATTGAGTATGTCGAGTAATCTGCAGATGTACAAAAAAATGTGTTTGTAAACTTTAATCCTAGTACTTTAAAAGTTTTGAAGGCGGTTCTGCCAAGAGCTACTCTTATAAATTTGAATAGTACCATACATCATTGTGCCAAAGTATTACTGAGGGTAATGAAGTGTGAAGTGCAAGTGGAGCTGTGTTCTGTCATAAGATGTAGGAGGAAGCTTTTCTCCTGCAGTGGGGGATTGTGGTTAGCCTTTCGGCAATCATGGACGACTTCCTCACACCTTCAACTGTGAGAAAAAGAAAGCAGGGTGAGAGAGAAAGAAGTTTAAGTTAAAATGTGAGAGTAAGCTGTAAATAATTGAAAAGCATCCTGATGTGCAAGCACAGACAAGCGTCAATCTTCACTATGAAGGAGATGGATCTTAAGAGGGCAGAACCATCTGAGCCACAAGCTTCCTGATTTGAGAAACACAAAGTGGCTGTCTGAAGGAAGCGTGAAGCCGCTCTAATCCGGGAAGTGTTTTAACGCATGCCACAATGTTGGACTTTTGTTAGTTCTGACATGTTTCCTTGCTTTTTGAGATGATTAGTGTTCAGCTTAGCTCTGATTCATTGGAAAGCCTCTGTTTGAGAGAGTCCTTCTTAAAGTCATGAAAAATAAGGAAAAATGTTCAACCAGGAAAATTCAGTGGGACAAGTATCCCCAATGTCTGTTTGATGTAAAACCATTTATTGTTCAACATCGAAAGCTGCAAGTGTTTGACTAGCTTTAGATCTAAAAAAAAGGACAAAAGCGAACTGAATCATAGATCCTTCTAATCTCCAGGCCCATTACATTGAATGGTTATTTCAAAAGGGTTGAATGCTTTTGTGAAATGCACCCACTTTGCGATCAAAACATCATTGAACTCATTGTGTTTACATGAAAGAGTAAGTAGATGGATGTCCTCATTTTCCTTTGATTAAATATTAAGGGCCAGATTTACTAACAGCTTGCACCAGCGTAAACATTCTTTTGGCGTGAAACTACTTTCAGGATTTACTAAAGACACGCAATGAAAAATTAGCACTAATAAGGCCTGGAGAGGTTATTTTTGCAACTGACCTTATTAGGGTTGGGTACCATTCATATTTTAGACGGTACCGGTACCAGTACCTACAATTCGGTCCCGTTATTCAACGGTACCTTTTTTTCAGGGCTTAAGAGATACAACTGTGCAGAAACTATAAGTCATTTATAGAAGTGTTTATCTGCTTACAGCCAGTGCATCCAACGTATAGGTGACGTTATTCCTTCAGTAAAACACAAATTAAGATTTTCAACTCCAACCGTTGCTGTGTGTAGGTCATATAATCATGTGAATGGGTAACAATTGTAATTCAAATGTATTTCTGTTGCCTAGCAACGAGGGGGAGAGGACGCTGGCGTTGTCTGTTCGCCGCTTTTCCACCCGATTTTAGTTTAAACGTTAATTTTAGATTTTATTTTAATTTAATTTTTTTGTCCATAACTAGTAGATTCAGTCAGTGCTAATTTTGGGACTTATTGCATGGATCTTATCATCTCAGATCTCTACTTGGCGGTTAACGGTTGATAGTTGGCAGTTGGAAGTTTGAATGGACTCCCTCATGACAGGAAGATGCTCATTGTGCGTTGCTTTTATACGTCTAAAACCTTTTTCGTAAGGATTGTTATAGTTTTGCTCCTAATTTCAAAGACTTTTACTCACCTACTACTCTTCTAAAAATTGGGAGTTGGCGCATGCACTCCTCTGCCATAGTATGGACCACAATCTCGCTGGGCCTGACAGTGTTCCAGCTCTGTGTTTGGATAATGCCTAGCGCTAGTCAAAACCTTCCAGCGGCCGTCATGAAGCTTAAATATTCCATCCCACAGGTGCTAAATTTCAACAACCGCACATTTCAGGCGTGCATTGCGATCATTAAGAAACTTGGACTTCTGCACAGACCACATTACATCCATAGAGGCTCTCGTTGCGGGCTTGTTTACCATCAGCCTGAACACTCTGCTTCAGCCATACGATCCATCTGAACCTCTGTCGCACATATACTGCGTCGTCACAACAGTGTTGGTAACACTGTCTGTTTTGGTAACATGGGAATCACAGCGAGATCTCACCAATCTGAGCTGGACTGCACAGGAAACACTGTGAGATCTTTTAGCACAGAGCATGACAGAAAACGTGGAGTGGATTTTAGTGTATTACGGCCAATAACAAGATTCACCACCCCATCAATGCTCAAAATATAACTTTTTAATGCACAATCCCTCACAAATAAATCATCTTTCAGCCAAACCACATCATGTATAAGAGATTAGACCTTATGTGCTTAACGGAAAAATGACATCAGCCTGCAATTTACTCAGCCTATCCCCCTGGTAACAGCTACTTGGAGAAAGCCTGTTACACTGGTCGTGGTGGTGGCTTAGCTATAATTCATAGACAATCATTGGAGCTGTATTTTCTCCCTTTGCCCACAGTGTCATCATTTGAATACCTTGCTTTTAAATGTAAGCAAACTTTTTTTGACAATACTCCCTATTTAATCAGACCCCCAAAACAAATTATGTTTTTATCTCGGAGATGCATGACTTTCTTACAACACTCTGCTCTACTTATGCCAACATTTTAACATTAGGAGATTTTAATATTCATGTAGAAACCCTCTCCTACCACCTGGCTGCTGAGTTTCTGCAATTATTGGACTGCCTCTATCTCCAACAGCATGTGGATGGCCCCCCTCACTCTAGGGGGCACACTCTGGACTTGGTCATTTCCAACTCTCCTCATATTAGAAACCTCTTGGTGTATGATCTGGGTGTGTCTGAGCACAAGGCCATCTCAATGGATAGCAAAGATACCCGTCAAATTTGTTTCAGGAACCTGAAAAAGATTAACCAAGACACACTTTAACTACAGACCTTCAGCAATTCTCCTCTGCTGATCTCTCCCCAGTCACAGAGTCAGTTGACTTCTACAACCAATCTCTGAGCAGCCTTCTAAATCTTCACACGCCTGTCAAAACTAGAATGGTCACCTTCTCGCGCTCAGCCCACTGGTACACCAGCTAACTGTGGAAGATAAAGACGGTTGGGTGTGTACTTGAGAGACGTCTCAAGCTCTCAGGACTCAATGTTCATGGGCAAGCCTATAGAGATCATCAGAAGGCCTACGCAAGGTCCTTGAGATATGCTCAGTCTCAGCTCTACTCTTGCATCATCAACAATAACCCTGGAAACTCCAAGAAGCTTTTCTCCACTATTAATCCCATCCTCAAACTGCAAACTCACTCTTTTTCAGAAACCACAGAAGAGAGATGTAATAAGTTCATGACCTTTTTTAGGAAAAAAGTAGACAACATCCACTGACTCCTATCTAGCACCTCCGCTCTGCCTGTCTCATCTGTTGATCGACAGCCAGGGACCTTCCAAGATCTTCCAAGATCTCTGCTGCTTCTCTATCATCACACAGCGCGAGGTTGAGGACATCATCAGAATAATGAAACCATCCACCTATGCCATAACTGTGAAGGATCCTGCTTTCGCTGGAAAAGTCCCGTATTTTACCCTTCTTTCCTGCCGTCCTCCCGTATTAGTATTAGGTCATAGGACGAGTGACAACGCGGGAAAAAAAACAAAAAACAAAACAGAGATGGATGCTTGACGTAACAATAGAGAAGGAAGGCACTCCTGCCAAAAAAACAAAACCCTTGTGTAAATACCGTGATCAATGGGACAGCGAATTTAATTTTCTGAAGAGGAGCAGGGTGGGGTACAGTCACGAGTTTTGTAAATTTTGTAACTGTGACTTCTACACCACAACTGTGCATCTCACATGAGGGAAGGAATGATGTCTGTCAACACGAGAAATCCACCAAGCACAAGCGTGGGCTAGAGGCACAAAAACATGCCCAGGTAATGTCAGAATTCGTGACGAGAAATGCCACAGAGGCAGACCAGGTCATAGTGCAGAGGCAAAAATGGCAATGCTGTGTGCCAAAAACAACGTTCCTTTCTCCTTCCATGACGACTTCAACAAGTGTGTAGATATCATTCAAGTGTGACATGTTCCCGGACTCTGCTGTTGCACGAAAATACTCAACGGGAAAAACTAAGGCTACTCAAATCATCAAAGGTAAGTTAGCTAGCCATATAGCTACTACCTATCTTTCTTACTGGTGAAAATATATATATATATATATATTAAAATGTGTTTGAAATGTGTTTAAATATTCTAAAATTTGAGCATTAAAGTCCATGGCATGCATGTTGAAGGCTAACTTACTAGATAATTACTGGACACTCAAAAGGTGCCATAGCAGCTGAACTAGAGGACGAGCTGGCCAAAACATGCTGATCTCAGCCCTTTTCACTGATGTGCGACGAATCGAACAACCAAAAAACAGACCAAGAATTTGTCATTCTTACTAGACTCTATGATGAGGCCACTCTGCAGGTTGCTACAAGATTCCTGGAGATGCCTATATGCAATAAAAGAAATGCAGAAAATCTGTATGAAAAGCTTAGTGAAGCATTACGGTAAGGGGAACTGCACTGTGTTGTTGACATGTTTAGTAGATTGCATTTAGTTACAACCTTACATTTAGTCTGAGATGTTTTGTGGCATTTTTTCCTGTTTCCAATAGAAAAAGAGGCATCCCATGGGATAACCTGATTGCCTTTAACTTTGATAATGCGAGTGTTATGAAAGGCTGCCATAATTCGGTCATCAGTAGACTGAAGACCAGCCAGCCCCACGTCCAGGACCTTGGCTGCATCTGCCACCTGGTACAACTTGCCACTCGGTGTGGCATCAGAGCAGCCCAGGTACCAGAAGACATCATGGTGGGGATATACACCCACTTTGATAAAAGGTAAATGCATACATATAGGCCTGCTATTTCTCTCGCCTAGTGTTGTGTGTGTTACAATGTAACAACATTGCATGTGGCTAACTCATGAACAAGGTAGCCTAGTAGGCCTGCAATTTCAACCACTAACAGAGTAATTTTCTATCTTTCAGTGCAAAAAGATGTGAAGTCTACAAAGAGTTTGTAGACTTCACTGATTCAGACCACCTGATTCTCCTCAGCCATCTGGTGCTGCAGTACCTGATTCTCCTCAGCCATCTGGTGCTGCAGTACCTGAGTCTTATAACCTGCATTCAGAGGGTGCTGAACCAGTGGGATGCACTACAGGTAGGATGGTAACTCCACTCAGCACATATCTACACAGTTTACTATGCTATGTTTTCATTTTAACCATGTATTGCCACCCTTTATCTCTATGTACTGTAGGACTACTTTAACAGTCATGAAGAGGTGGAGAGGAGTGTTAAAGTACGTGATCTGGCAAGCCATCTGTGTGATCCAATCGTGAAGACTTACTTCCTGTCCCTGAGTGCTGCCCTTAAGCCTTTATCTGAATGTATCATTGCCTTCCAGGTGGGTGTCAATGATATTGATTGAATGAGTGAATAATAGTATATAATTAAATGTTTGTGCTTATTGTAGCATTCTTATTTCACTGTTATTTTGTTGTGACCATTGATATTAACTGCAGTCAGAGGGAGTACAAATTCACAAACCTGAAGAGGAGATGTGCAGGATGATGAAGAGGATCCTGGTCTACCTCATACCAGCCAGGGCAATCGTGGGTGTACCTCACAGGGAGGTAAGGTATGGAGATGGACATCAGTTGGCTGATGAAGATCTCTTTTTTTGGAGCAGACACAAAGACATTTATGAGAAGCACTGAGCTCCCTGTGTCAGCCGAGAAGAAAATCTTCCAGTGAGTATATTACCCAGTAGTAATATTATATTATCATCTTTTGACAGTATGAAAGTATAGGCTGGAGTGTGCCTAAAATATTACCACTAATGCATTTTTTTCACTCTTTTGCTGTTGTAGAACTGAGAAACTTCTAGGGGTTCTTAAGATGTTCTCCTCCTTTCCCCTTGACCATCCTGAGGGACCTGAAAGTGCTGAATCCTGCAGCTCTTCTTAACATAACTCCAGGGACAGGTAGATAATAGAAATATTTTCCAATAGGTTTTATGCCCAGCTCCACTAGTTACCCTAGCAACCACTAGGGTAAGTAGTGGTTGCTACTTACTACTTACCCTAGTGGTGTCTGACAATGGTCAGACACAGCTGGATTAATCAGTATGTCCAATAATGTAAGACAGGAAATAAAGGAGCTTGCTTACCCACCTATCTCAAAGAACTCCTCACCACACAAATATCCACACATAACCATCGCTCATTTTCAACGTATCTTCTTAAAAATCCCACGACCAAACTCTGTTCTATGGGAGATCAGGCCTTCTGCTCTGCAGCCCCTAGTCTGTGGAATGCTCTCCCTGACCACCTGTGGACCCCACAGACTGTAGATGCTTTAAAGTGTGGTCTTAAAACAAACCTTTTTAGCAGAGCTTTTGATTGATTTGTTACTTCTTAATTTTTCAGTTTTATTTATTTTATTTTATTTACGTATTTATTTATTGTTGTTGATTGTTTTAATTCTGTAGCATTTTGAGATTTTATTTAATATAAAGTGCATTAAAAATTAAAATTCATTATTATTATTATTATTATTTTCATTATTATTAATTCTATGAGAGCAAAAAAAAAATGCTTAGACAACATGCACAAAGAGCCCTGTGGCTCATGACGACACATTGATATCTTAAGACACAAAACATTTAGTTTGTGTGAGAAATTGAGCCATATTTATATAATTGTGTACCTCAAATACAACACTATATACAACACATGGAACACGCTTCACTTCTGGCAAGGTCAATATCCACGCTCTGGATATGGGATATACGAGCCAGAGCGTGGATATTGACCTTACCGGAAGTCAAGCACGTCCCAGGCTGTTCATGATGAATGCACTGGGGGTAAGCAAATAAAAATCCAATTTTCATTTTGGGTGAACTATTCCTTTAATTAATTGAATTCATAAAAACAAACATATTATTTTATTTTTTTATTTTTAATTAAATTTCTATGAAAATATTTCCCACAAATTCTGTTATGTATTTTCTGGTAATAAAATGAAGACATAAATTAATGTTATATCTTTTAATTTAATAAAACTTTTTTTTTTGTCAAACAAAGCTAAACAACTAAGCTTGATACAGTTAAAATTAAAACAGGGGGCTGGGGGGTGGAGAGATATGTGCTCTCGTGCTAATTTGCCCAGTGAGTCTTGCTAATCTCATTGCTGCATTCCAGTTCGATGTCAGAATTAGGTTTATTTAGTTGGTTTGAAACCTATTTTCTGAACTTGAACAAAGTGAAGAGACAGATTTGCCTTCTCCATCCCTGAGCGCACAAGTAAACCAGTGTGCATGCACAGAGTGAAGATGCAGGTCCCTTGAGAAAGTGTTGATGAGGCTCCGCTCAAGTACATTCAGATGCGCCTTGTCATGCACTACAAGCACTTTTCTTTCTAGCAGCCCATCTCGTGGTGCATAGCAGGGTCCAACAGGTGCATGCAAGCTCACAAACAGAATGGACTTGAGACAAGCACCATGTGATGAGATACACCTAAAGTTATTATCGCATTGCCATAAAATGCTGAGCACACTCTCTTCTGTGCATGTACAATGGTTTCTTTACAAGTCGAGGAATGAAATCGGAAGGGAAACTAAGCTGTCATGGAAAGTCCAGACCCACATCCCAAAATTAAAGGTCCTTTCTGGTTCAGACCCAAGGGATGCAAGCTTATTTAGGTGGTTCAGCTCGAGCCGATGGGTATAGTGACTCAGTGATGACTGCTTTCATTTTGGGATGTGGGTCTGGACTCTCCATGGTGGCTCTTCCATCATCAGTACATAGGCTTTTGTAATTATTTCTCATGGTGATTCTCAGTCTGTGCTTCACTGCAGGGCAGGACTTTGTCTCTGTGGTATTTCTAAGTGGCCGCCAAATGTTGCAAGTAAGGTCAAATGCATTACCACAGCACACTATGATCCTGAGTTTAGTGTGTTGTCTGGTTTTAATTGGGATGTTGAGGTTAGAGGGCAGTTTTGACCCGTTAGCCATTGATTCATGCCATCTCCAGTGGGCACACATCCCAGCAGACCTCGTGTTGGATTTAAAGCAAGCCGCCACGTAATGCATAATCCCCTCTTTGTAAGACTGGCTGCACACTTTCTCTGGTAATAGTGGGACTTTTTGATTTATTTTTTGATTTTATTTTTTAATTCAGGGCTATTCATTTATAAAGCACCATGAGAGATGTGTAAAGACAGCCCAAAGAAAGAAATATGTTAAATTGAATCATATTTTCTCTTGTGTGCTTACTCAACAGTACATCTGCTTAGTAATTTACATGGGATATTCTGCTGTTGACAAAACAACTAATGTCCCTTAAATGCATTAAATGTAAATAGAGTTTGCTTTTTTATCTTACATAAATTGTATTATTCGTTTTTTTGCTGAAGGCCTTGTTTTTTGGCTAGAGTAGTTTTAACTCCATCAGAGCCGTCCTCATAAACATCTTTTTGTGTAGGTTCAGTTTAACGGGTGATTGAGGGTGCAGCACAAAAAACAGGCTATCCATTTTAATAAACTAAACAGAGAGAAAGGTTATTTTTGCAGCCTTCATTTAAACACTGAGCCACTTTGTACAGTGACTAAGTTGCTACTTATAGTTGCTACTGTTACAATTTCCTGCTAATGATGAAGAAACCAGGCAGACCCGTGGTTGCGGTTATTATCACCTTTAGTACACTGAAAATAGACTTTGTCTAATCAGGCTATTTTTTACTGAGACCTGGATCCAGACCAAGGCTGTCTGTATATATTAACTGTGCCTTAGCTGTTTCTCATAGAATTCCTTAGGATAGAATAGATCAGTTTATTTTAATAGCCTGATGAGAAATGTTGAAAATGAGAGATATTGTTGAGGTGTTGCTAGCAATCCCAAGGTCATGGATTTGATTCCCAAACAATAAATTAACTGATGAAATGTAAAATTGTATATCTTTAATGTAATTGGTTTGAAACAGTTTGCCAAAGCAGACTTTTCAAGAAAGTGGCTAGTAAACACCTTTAAAATTTAAATATTCTCCGGGTTATTTCATCTGGTCAGTCTGCCGATGACAGACATCTGTGAGTAAAACGTGAATACATAGCCGCTTTTATATTTGTAGAAGTGAAAATTGCAATTCTAATCGGAGGAGACAAATAACAAAATAGGGAAAAAGAGCTTTGCTCTGATTATATCTAGGCCTTAAAGAGAGTACATGTGAAAATCCATGCCCTCCATCTTTGAAGAAGATTTGAGAAGCAGGAGATTTACACAAGTAAAAGTATGCAGTGTTGGGGTAATGCATTACAAGTAACTTGAGATTACTTTTTAAAGTAACTAGTAAAGTAATGCATTACTTTTAAAATTTACAACAACATATCTGCATTACTTTTTCAAAAAAGCAATTCATGTTACTTTTTCACATTCATTTGACTGACGTCTTTTCCCCGTGTTAAGAAAAATTAAGAGTAAGTGCAAAGGTGTTGTGTGTGAACAGATTATATTAGTTCTAAACTAAATGTGAGCATTTATCTCATTGGCACAATAAAGATTTAGTACGCACATGTCAAATGCAAAATCAGAATAGTATGCAAACCTCCAATAATTACATATTAAATAAAACTGTAAAAAAAAAATGCATTTATGCATTTAAAACTACCTTTATTTATCAATGTCTTGCTGCTAATTTTCGAGGATTAAGTTAAACCAAAAGCAAAAAATACTTTAGATAATGTACTATTATTACATTTATATACTTACTTTAGAGTGTTAAACTTCTTACTCCTACAACCTATTCTTCCATTATCCAGAACGGCAGAACAGCTGAAATGTTTGTTTGAGCTGAGCGCTTTACTGTACATGCATGAATTTGCATTTTTACCTTGGCCTAAGGTTTATTTCAAATTTGGTCTGAAGAGGTTTTTACATTTGCACCAAAAAGAAAAACTTTTTTGTTATAAAAAAAAAGGTGAGAAAAAATTACGCTAAAGTAACGTAGCACATTTATTTTATTAAAAAATAACTAAGTAACTCAGTTAACGGAATATTGTAATGTATTCATTTCCAAAGTAACTTTCCCAAACACTGTCAATATGCCATCATTGGTGAGAAACAGTTAAAGGTGCCCCAGAATGATTTGAAACAATATGTGAAACTGTTCTCTGATATCTACATAGAGGGTATGTGGTTTATTTAAGGGGAAAAAAATTGTCCAGATAGTTTTACAGGTCCATTTACAACTCTATAAATTGTTCCTAGGATGTAATGCTCTGTTTTTGCCTTATTTGGAAGGGTCATGAATATTAATGTTGAGCTCTGCTCTGATTGGCTTATTTCAGCAGCTCAGTAAAGTGGCTTGTGAGTCCTGACAGAACACAGATCGACTTAATGACACTTTAAGCAGAACATCTCAAATGGAGATTGCTGAAATGCAGCTTACGTGTTTATTGGTGTTTTCAGATCATTCGCGCGCGAGAAAGAGCTCTTATTCGTGCGGTTGCCAGATTTCAGTCATTTAAATCCCCCAAACAGAGCTTTTCTGTGAAAAGAACACATCCGGTGTTTTACCTAAACATGTACAATCTGGCAACCATATGCACGTGAGCTCTCTCTCTCGTGCGGATGATCTGAAAACACCAATATACAAGTAAGCTGCATTTCAGCAATCTCCATTTGAGATGTTCTGCTTAAAGTGTCATTCAGTCTACATTTTAGTCTTTTTTTCGTCAACCATATTGCATGTTTATATAACCTTAGTCACAATATAGGCTTCGCAGTGACTGTGATGTACTCTTAATAAAAGCATGCAAAAACATCATAGGCCTAAGTTACTTCAGTTCTCAAAAATATAAATATATTTTTACAAAATGAATAGCCTTGTCAAATGACTGTCGTTTTAACTTTTATGGTGGAAAAGGTGACATTTGCTAGAAGGATCGAGTGAATGATCTGTAAGCAACGTATCTACGGTTGTATTTTGTAATACAAAATAATATTACCCTTTGTCATTAGACACACTATTTAGTTTTGTATGGTACTTGGAGTTTCCTATTGTTACTGTAATAGCATCTTGTGTCATCTAGACAATGCGGTCTCTAAGAAACTTTCAATTTAATCAGAAATTGTTTAAACAGTCAATAAGTGGATAAAATCACTACTTACTGCTTGCAGGAATACAGTGTCCCCTTTCTTCAGTTTAAGATGCTGAGCGAAGCTTGCTTTAAATGGGCAGAACAAACAAACGATTTGTTGTGGTATCCGATTATAATAAACCTCAACAATGTGTCATGAAAGCCGTTTTTGCTATCTTCGAGTGTCTTGTTTACCATCAGTAGATTCGGCTTCGTCACTTCCGCCTGACAATGCACGTTTGGACAGATGCAAATGTTGGGGGCGTGCATATAAATGATCCCCAATGTTTGTGTCACGGTTGGGTTTATGTTGAGAAGCACTTTTTTTCTGTGGTGTTTTTCAAACACGAGAAGAAGTAGGAGGCAATGGTGCTTGAGACTCACAGTCATTGATGTCCATGTACTGAACTCGTATTATTTCACTATGGGAAGGTTAATTCAATTTTTCATTCTAGGGCACCTTTAAGATATAAAACAATATCCCACTGTAATTTTTCTACTGTTATCAAGTACAATCAGCACAAAAACAACATTACAACTGATGTGTTCAGCTTTTCTTTTACATGCAGGCACAGGTGAAACACTACAGGTGATTTGTTTTTGTTTCTGACTTCTTGGAGCCTATGATTCAGATGGTGAACTCAAAATACAAAAACCTTTCACCCTGTGTTTGCTGACTCTTTTTGGAAGGTTGAATACCAAGAGTGACGTATGTGCTATAGGAATGCACAGTCCATTTGCCAAAATGATTGAAGGGGTCACATGTTTTCCCAGGAAATGTGACGCACCACACAGTGGGACATTTTCTTAGACATACAGAGGAACAGCCTGGGGGTGTCATGAGTATTAAACAAATGCAAATAAAATCTGTATTTCTACGCTGAGTGTTCGCCATCTAGACTTTATACCTGCAAACTCACAAGTGGTGTGTAAAGGGTGACATGTTTTCGAATTAAATACTTTAAGGGCAGAGCTTCTCAAGCCTTTCCTGTATTCCACCAGCCCTGCACATTTTTCAAATTGAACGTTTCTTGTTCATGTTTCATGTTTTTTTTTTAGTTTGCCATGTTCTCTGCCAGGTTTCCTGGTTGTCATGGGATTCATGGGTCTTGTGTCATGTTCAGTCATTGGTTTATTGTTTAATCATTGTTCACAGGCGTCATTTGTCATTAGTCCTTGTGTATTTAAGCCCTGTTTGCCACATGTCCTTGTCTAGTACTGATGTTGTAACCTGTTGATGCCGAATATGTTCATGTTCATGCCAGTTTTGCATTTTGATTTATGTTAAGATTCAAGTTAATACAACTGCACTTGGGTTTTTCAACTTGCCTCCAGTGGACCTCATCTGTTACAGAATAATAGATCCACAACTATGAACCCAGCAGCTACTCTACTTCATCTGCGTCAAGGCCATTGACCCATTGAGAGTATTTTGAGGACTTTTGTGGATAAGTCATGAGGTAGATTTTAATGATGTGGTGCTAAAAGACATTTTTGCTTTTGGTTTAAATGAGCCTATTAGTTCATAGCTGCCTTGAGGGAAAATTCACTTTTCCTTGGCTCAATACTTTAACCATGCCCCAGTGGGCACCTTGAGAAAGCTTCGAAGGCCATGCCTCTGTGGTCCCATGAATCGCACACATTCTATGGACCAGGTCCACCCACGCTCCAAGGCTGTCTAAGCTGAGCTGTGACAGGGTCCATGTCCGGTGCCCCGCTAAAAGGCAGCATAAGTGTACTTAAAGAGTACACTTTCATGGCACACTTTTAAAAAGTGCACTTTTTAAATAATGTGTTCTTTAGAGTAAATTTTTAATCACTGAGTTTTTATTCTTTGATGATTTAAATAAATGCACAAATTTTGATATGTTGACATACTAATACATGTAAATACGTTTTTATACTTTTTAGTGTTATTTTATTTTATATTTATATTTGTGTTATTATATTTAATATATTTTAAATGTGTTCATATCGGTTTTAGTGTCAATGCGTTTTATTTGGTTGTTTTCTTGTTTGCCTGTTTGCTTGTGGGGATGAAAGAAAACCCTGTTTAAAAAGATCCTACCCAGGTCCCCTCTTCCACCTCCTCTCTAAATGGCAGCCAGTTTCTCTGTCCCGCCTCCACTGTTTCTCTTCAGTCCCTCTGCATCTCTAACTCCACTCAGCTGTGTAGATCTGCCATGGGATTTCCAGTCTCCAGCTTAGCCTAATTAAGAGGATCCCCTGGCTTTGCTTCCAGCCATTGAGCCCGCTGCACCTTGGCTTGTCAACCAGTCGACTTCACCTTGGCTCCTCCCTCCCTCGGCTTCACCTGGGACCATCACCCTTAGGGTTCCACTGAACTCCCTCGTCCCTCTGGCTTCACCTAGGTCAGATGTTGCTCTGCCTATGCCATGGACTTCCAGGTCTCCTGCTGTGCCTTGACCCTACACCCCTTCGGCTCAGTTGGGCTCCGCCTTCACCACTGGCATTTGGACACTTGACTCCTCCCACCATCTGTTCTGCCATGCCCTTGTCCTTTACTGCGTCCCAATTCACCTACTTATACTACGTCCTAAAAGTATGCACACTTTTTGTGAAGAAAAAGTACATACTTTTGAGCATGTAACAAAAGTATGCAAGCTTCGGGATATACTACTTCATCATCATTTAACGGACTCTGCCGCTTAGTTACGTGCGTCCCACCACCGTTTAAACTGCCCTGTCAATCATCGTCACATTTGACACAGTTAAAATCCTCTCCATTCAGTTTAATTTCCTACCGTATCGGAGAGAAATGTAGCCGCACATTGATTTGCCACGTGTGGGTCTTTAATACAGAGACTCTCCTCATGTGTTTGCAGTTTAAATATTATGATGCATTTTAAAGTTAATGGGCAAACGTATCATTTCAAACATTTACAATGCTGCTGCAGGTGAAATATAATGTGGATAGCACTGAATAAATATATTTTCGTCAGGTTAAATACTGATAATTGATCACTCAAACCCATTTATCTAAGCCTCTCAACTTAACCGTCTGACTTGCACATCCGTATGGTTCTATTCCTGTTAATTACTTTAATTACCTTGTGTATTTAAGCCTTGATTTCTTTCTGTACATTGTTCTGTTTGTGGTTTGCTCATTTCTTGTTCTCCCTTACTGTTCCAGAATGTTAACCTTGAATAAAGCATATATTGCTTTATATTTTGTCTTGTCATGCATGCTGGAGACCTCGCATTATGGTGTTAAATTACAACTTAATTACAAATATGTTATGACAAATATACATGAAATACACGTTTCAATAAAACTGGCATTAAAGTATATAGGCAAATTCAATGACCATCAGAAAGCTGCTTGTTTTAAAAGTAACTTCTGTGTGAGCGGTGCTTTGTGTATCACTACACTGTTAACAATAGACAATGGACCTGTTTTTTCATTCTTCTTCTTCTTTTTTTTTTTTTTTTTTTTTTTTTTTGCTATTGCAGCCTAATGCTATGTGTAACATGTAACTTAATGTAGAAAGGTTAAGTGTTTTTCTCCATACAATGAAATCAAAAGGGTGTAACACAACTCAAGGGCAAGTTTTTTGGATTAACTGAATCAAATGGTGTAGTTAATGTCACGTCACAGACAAGGGAAAAAGGGTGCGAGGACTCAAGTGCAGAAAATGATATATTTATTTATAAAATAAAACATAAACTCAAAACAAAACCCACGAGGGGGGAAAATACATAATCAAAAACCATGAACTGAAGACATACCACACAGGGAACTGGGAGCTGATGACGAGACATATACAAGGATCCAACACAGACTGATAAACACAAGGAGCTTATAAGGGGAAGAAATCAAGAGGGAACAGGTGGGAGAAATCAACACTAATCAGATAACAAGGGGGAGGGATCAGACAATGACAGGAGCACATGCTAGACATGACAAAACCCACATGTGCACACAAGACAGGACAGGCATGTGACAGTTAACCACATCTAACTGCAGGTACTAACAAGGTTAAACATCAAAACCGTGATCTCTTAAGAGGTGAGTCTCAGCGGTCTGGAGCAGAAGAATAGGATTGTACTGTATATTTTCATCCATTAATCTAAGGAGCAGTGTAAGTATAGCCTCACAGTTTACAAGCCTGTTTACGCTTATCTCCCTCCTGAGGCTGAAAGGGCTCTGATGGGTTGTAGTACATTGAGAGCGCAAGAGAAATCATATAGTGTTGTTTGTGAGAAAAGTTATTTTTTTCCCTTGATAACCTGATCAGAGCTTGCTGCCTTAAGGGTAAAAGGATGTGGGATATAAATTGGCCTGTTATCCTCATGAACTCCATTTAAGAGCAATTCACTGACTGAGACAATACTACTACTACTTGTCTACCATGACACTGCCTTCTAGAACAGTAGTCCATCTGTTTTATTGCTTTTTTTTATAGAAATGTGTTAAATCACAGTCATCTCACTTGCTTAGCGATGATTCCTCTGATCAATTGAGATCACTTTAGTGGTCATTGTTTCAGTTGGTTATTGACAAATTGTCATGCCATTGTACACATCATAATAATCAGATCCCTCTGCGTCTGTTTCAATATAGAATGCTATCTGGCAATTGTCTTCTTTGTATCACTGTATCACATCTCAGAGGACTACGATTATGTCTGGTTTATTTTTATTGTCAGTAGTCTTATGGGCATTGTGCTAAGGGTTTAATCTGTTTCATTTCAGTTTTCAATGTGGTCCATCTGCTGAGTCACACAGATTCTACATTTGGGACTTTCTACAAATTTCATGCCAGGATACCAGAGATGAGGGTTCTGTTCACATGTCTATATTGTAAAAGTATTTGTAGAAAAAAACAAATTTTTTATTATTATTATTTCCTGAAAAGTAGCGGTTCTATACTAACCTGCAAATTTTACTGGTTTTAAAACACACACCACGCTGAATATTACCTGCCATTAGTTTTTACGCAATTGTAATGCTTAGTGGTTGCTGACATATCCTGAGATCCAAAAGCCATGCCATGCCATTGTGGTGACTAAGATGCCATTGCAATTACCTATGATGACTTGACATCTGAGCATGGGCAATTCACTCACGTTGGATTTGCATAGGCCTTACTATTTAAAATCATGATTGGTTGACTGCTAAATTAAAAAATCAAACAGAATAAAATAATGTTATTAACCTGTTAATGGTAATTTCAAATAAGTGTTTCTGTTCAGAGCGATTAAACTTGATTTAGTTTTCGTTTTTGTTCCTGTTAAAATGTCATTCATTTATTTTAGTTCATTCCTTAAGCCAGTTCAAAAGCCTGCATAGGAGGAAAGAAGCACATACTCTGATTTATTTGGAAATTGCAATCTAATCAATCCAAGACAGAAAGAAGATGAGAGCTGGCTAAATGTCTGGTTTACTGGGCATTGTGCTAAGGGTACCATATTTGTGTTTACATATAAATTTAAAATATAATACAATTTAGTACATTCAATTTAACAATTAGTTAATTAAACATTGTAAATATGTTAAAGTCTCGAGGAAGAATGTGCGAACATTCAACATTAATTTAACATTCAACTTTAATCAAAAAATAAACAAACAACAAAACTAAAGTAAAAAGTGGCTGCCCCTCATGGACAACTGCCACATAAATCATGTATGAAAAATTAATTAATTTTATTAATTTTAGAATGTCACATACATTAAATAGGGTTAAAACATTAAAAGAGGCTATATAATAGTTTGGTCAAATGTACAATTTTATTAAAGAAAATAACCTTGTTGCTTCTTTCTCTGACTGCCTCCTGACTGCATTCCAGGCCCAATACATATTAAACTCCCAAAAATAAACCCAAAAGTGCAAGTACAATTATGACTGGTTAGGGGGCATTGTACAATTCTTTCAGAGGCTCCCTTCATTGGGACGTTCCTCAGAGTTACCATTCATTTCTTCATATTTTCTCAATGTCTTATATTTCTAGGTTTATAAATGTGTAATTTCATTGTTTTGCATTTTAGCGATAACAGATAGCGAATGAAGTTACTCTCTCTCTCTCTCTCTCTCTCTCTCTCTCTCTCTCTCTCTCTCTCTCTCTCTCTCTCTCTCTCTCTCTCTCTCTCTCTCTCTCTCTCTCTCTGAGCATATGTGTATGTCTCCATCTTGGTACTTCTAAGAGGATGCATTTCTATTGAAAGGGTAGAAGTGGAAGTAATATAAATGTAAATTTTTTCCACAAATGTATACTTACAATTCATTGATGCAAATAAACAAACATATCATTTTCTCAAAACTCTGAATAAGGTGTGTCAGGATGTCAACAGTCAATCAGTCATACTGTCAAACAGTTCTTTAAAAAAAAGAAAAAAAAATTGAAACCGTACGAACGCCACAATAACAACTAAAACATTTTGCAATCGATTTCAAATATACTAGTACCTAATACTTGCCCTTACTCTTTGCTTAAGACTTCTCTCTATTCCTTAGTAAAAGTTGCTCTCAGCAGCTTTGTGAATAGGTTTTAAGAGAAAACTAATAACGAAGAACTTTTACTGCCATTTAGGAGAACTCTTGGTGTGAGACAAAATGTTTTGTGATTACTGCCCCTGGTTTCATTATCGATTTGATGTTCAAAAGTGCCTAATTTGGTGTTTATGTAAAAGTCAATTATTAAATTAAGCCATTATCTAATCAAGCTCACGGACATACAGAATGATGATTCGGCCTGCTCTCATTTTTGCGACTGGAATTGTGATGTTCATACTTTTAGACCTGTAGACATGACCTATTCACATCCCACCATTCCAGTGTGCTATGCATAAGTCTAAATGACAGATAAAATTATATTTAAATTGTAATCAGGCATTAGAGATTAACCTTGTTTTATACTTTAAATAAAAGTATGTACTTTTAATATTTTAATATCATACTTTTGATTGCCCCAGAATGCAGAAACAGACATAATTGTACATTGAGCATTAGGGGGCTTCAACCAGAACATGTTCCTCTGATGTATGACATCAGAATGTAAGACCATCCTTCAGAGATAAACAGTGTGATGTCTTCTTTTTAATCAGCGCACTAAACACCAATCACATAGAAATTGAAATAAATAATGTACCGTACATTTCATTTGATAGCATCTATAATTATCATCAAAGACCATTGCAGAGCAACTCCAATCATTCTGTCCAATTGCAATTCTGTACATGCACTACTGTAGCTGATTTCAACTGTCAAATGTGCTGCAATCATCAGATGCTATACTAGGGTATACATGGTAGTGTAACGATAGTCCACTGAAGAGGCGAGGTTGAGAACCCAAGTGCAGTTCTTTTATTGAACACAATCATAAACATCAAACGAAGACTTGGCTTTAAACAAAAGACTTGACTTAACCTCGAACCAACAGCATAGTTACACATTCAATAACTGACAAAGACTATGGCAAACATGAGGGCTTAAATACACAAGGGCTAATGACAAGACAAGTGACACCTGTGAACAATGATTAACCCATAAACCAATGACAACATGACACAGGAACACATGAGGGCAGAAGGTGTGTTCGACATCGGCTGCGGCTGGATGCATGCGATCGGCGAGAGTAGCCGAGTGCAGGCGGGGAGGAGCTGCAAACGGAGACGTGAAGTCGGACACTTTCTGCTTCCCGTGGTGACGTTTGCACTGCGTTTGCAAACTTTATCACAGCTGAAGTTAAATAAATGCAATATTTCTCAAATACACAGATGTTTCAAATTATATTTTCATCCAATACTTTATATACTGCTTAATAAAGCGTCTATTTGGACAAGATTAAAGTTCAACATATTAACCTACACTATCAATGAAGTGGTGTCAACGGTTTTTATCAGTTTTAATTTGATAAACATGACAATATAACATCGCGACTACATGAAAAGAGGTTTTACTGTTATAAATAAATTATTTGTGAGCATTAGTGTGACATAAGTTTTTTAGAATAAACCCGAAACACACGTGATCGCTGTCATATGGCGAAACGGCCAATCGTGGATCAGCTGTGTCAACAGAGCTTGTGCAGCCTCCTGCAGCCACCCTTGAGAATCTGCTCTCAAATCGCTCTCGCAGTACTTCGTTGTCATACGTCACAGTCACATGCCGTCGGCGCTGTCTCAAGTCGGACAAAATTTCTAACCACAATGCACTGCTTTAAGTCAGCCGCCGATCGGTCTGCGCATCGCTAGGTGAAGTCGAACAAGCCTAAAGTCACATGTCAAGGGAACACATGACAAAACCATGAAGTGCATGACAACATGACAGTGAACATGAAAACCTTAAAACATGAAACTAACACCAAAAAACTCTGTGACAGGTAGGATATATAATCTTGAGTAAAACAAAAATTAAAGAGTGCTCAAAGATGGTATGAAATCTAGTTTTGTTCATTTGTTTCAGTCTAAAATCCATATAGGATGTATGGTCATACGATGCTATTTTAAAGTTCATTATGAAAGTGAAGTCATGGAAGGTGAACCTATGCAATATTAAGTTAGTATTACTGCAACCAATGCAAACATGGTTGCAAAAGTGATTGATCTGGGCTGTATATCTCAAATACATCATACACCTTAATAGATTATAGAATGTCTCATTACATATGTAACCCCCGTTCCCTGAAGGAAGGGAGCGGAGAAATTATGTCAGTACCGACAAAATGGGGGTTTTGCGTAGAAGCCAATCTCCTACGATCTTTAACCAAACAAGCCAATGGCATGAAAATGCCATGGGTCTGCAGAATTTTCCCTGGGCATCTTGGCACTTTTCAGAGCAAACTCCTCTGTAAAAGAGCTGCACATGTCACGTCTTTTTAAAGATGTCTCACCCATGGTCTGTTTCTAGGTGCAGTCGGCATGATCGCTGTTTGGTCTGCTTGGGCATTGTGCAAGCCAAGCACATGTTCATGGATGAGTCATGTTAGCCATGGGTCTGCGGAATTCACATAATACAACTCTGTCATGGAACCTGGCACACACAAGGGGCTGGGCTTAGCTTACCAAGGTACACTGGGAAGCAAATCCCTCGTAGAGAAATGCAACAAAATGCCTGCCCGGAAGGAGGATTAAAGAATACACATATGACCTACATATGGGCTGCATATGGAACACTCTGGAGCAGGTGGAACCTCTCAACCCCAGTGGTGGCAAGGGTCTTGCCAAGGGAAGACGTGCTCAAAGAGGCTTACCGTGGAAATACACATGTTGGGGGTTGCCCAACGAGGGAAACATGCACATGGGGGCACCTAGCCTAAAACGAGGGCTGACCATCTGGGCATGCACTCTGGTGCTGACATCAACAGTGCTGGAGGAACTCAGGGCTTACTGAGAAACTCACTTGAGTGAATAAGCGCACAAATCCAGTCCGTGGAGTGGAATGTCGCAGCAAGCAATTTTTCCTGAGCCTGTCCATTAACTGGCCACTTGGAGCGAGTACATGGAGATGTACATGAAAATCTTGCGTATGTATTTGGTGTCGCCAAGCCTGCAGCTCTGCAGTCGTCTGTTAGCGAGGTGCCATGCGCTAAATCTCAAGAGGACGCTACACTCCTAGTGGAATCTGCCTTCACTCCAAGGGGGCATGTCAGGCCCTGAACCTGATATGCCCTGACAAAGGCATCCACTATCCAGTGAGATGCTTGGAGAGAGCTTTCCCATTCTGCTTCCCTCTGTAACAGACACAGAGCTGGTCTGAGGTCCTGAAACACTGCATCCTATCTTTATAAGCGTGAAGGGCGCATACTGGACAGAGAAGTGCCAAGGCTGGGTCTGCCTCCTCCAAGGGCAGTGCTTGCAGTTTCACCACCTGGTCTCTAAAGGGAGTGGTGGGAACCTTAGATACCACGTATCCAGGCTGGGTTCTCAGGATCATGTTAGAGCCCGAATTCCAGGCAGGCTTCGTCAACCACAAATGCCTGAAGGTCCCCTACTCTCTTGATGGAAGCCAGGGCAATCAAAAGCACAATTTTCATTGAAATTACCTTCAACTGTATAGATTGCAAGGGCTTGATGGGAGCTCTCTGCATGGCAGATAGAACCACTACAAGTTCTTAAGAGGGCACTTGTAGAGGGCGAGGTTGATTTCATATCCTTGCACCTCTAAGGAACCTGCTGACCAGGTCCTGCTGTCCTACTGTTTTTGAATCCACCAGATCGTGGTGAGCCGATATTGTGGCAACATAGACCTTCCAGGTGGAGTGAGACAGCCTTTGCTCCAAGCCTTCCTGGAGGAAGGAGAGCACAGACCCAATCTGGCATTTCCTGGGGTCTTCTCGGCGAGAAGAGCATCAGGTGACGAAGAGGTTCCACTTCAATGCATAAGCATGTCTTGTGGACAAGGCCTTAGCGGAAGTGATGGTAGCCACCGCCTGAGATGGTAGGGAACTCAAATCTGCTGCGTCCTGTCTAGGACCCACACATGTAGGTTCCATAGATCCTCTGCATGGGGGAGAGTTTGCTCTTTTCTGAGTTGACATGAAGGCCCATACGTCTGAGGTGCTGGAGACCAGATCCCTGTGTTTTTGCACACCTAATCCTGAGAGCGACTCAGAATCAGCCAGTCATCGAGTTTCCTTGCCTTCAACACCTCTTCATACACCTCCGGGAAGAAGGGCACTGGAGGCTGGCTGGCGGGTGTGTGCGTTCAGCACAGGCTGCCCCCAGATACCAATCATCCAGCCTCAAGCACTCGGGACATGGTTGAGGAATGTTCTTCGAGTTGGTCCACGCCGTCACCCTCAGATCACCCTGACCACCATTTAAAAGATAATGCGAGACTTGCAATACAATACAATGCAATGTGTTTATACCCACGCGTGGGGCGGAGTTGCATTATGCAAATTCCGCAGACCCATGGCATTTTTATGCCATTGGCTCATTTTGTTAGAGATTGGAGGCAATTGGCTTCTAGGTGAAACCCTCATTTCGTCAGTACTGATGTAACTTGAGTATACTGACTGGAAGGGAACAATTGGCACCAATGATCCCTACAATCAACTTAGCTCACAATGTTTTTTAGAAACCCCAGATCACTTATAGCATTCTTTTTAAAGAGTAAGTGCACCCAAAAATGAAATTTAGACCATGATTTGCTCACCCTCAAGTCATCCTAGGTGTATATGACATTCTTCTTTCAGATGGATAACATCTGAGTTATATAAAAAATGTCCTGGCTCTTCCAAGGTTTATAATAGCAGTGTCTATTGGGTCATTTTTGAAGTCCATAAAAGTGCATCTTTCCATCATATAACTACTCCACAGGGCTCCAAGGGGTTAATAAAGGCCTTCCGAAGTAAAGTGGGGAATCTGTGTAAGAAAAATATCCATATTTAAAACTTTATATCATAAAATAACTGTCAGGCCCCAGTATTGATGATAATCCACGAAGAAGAAGAAGAAGTACGAGGAAGATGACTTTAGTTAACAAACATTTTAATGGAACTTCACCACTGGTAACATAGACTTTAGTCAGGACAGGTACAGAGACGGGTGTACTGACGACGACGGACAAAGACAGAGTGAACACAGAGGAACTAAATACATACACTGATTTACGAAGGGGACAGGAGATACAGATAATGACTAATGAACATGACAAGGCTAAACTAAACTAGTGAGGGATGACGGTGGCAACAGACAGACAGACAGACATGTGACAGTACGCCCCCTCCGAAAAGGTGCGTCCTTGTGCCGATAACGCAAACTTCTGAGGAGGGAGGGCGGGGGCTCCGGAGGAGGACGTGGACACAGGACCTGGCAACAGACAGAGAGACATATAAAAATACAACAAAGAAAGAGTCCAGGGAGGAGTGGGAGGTGGGAGGAGCCATGGGATGGCCTCGAGCAGGGACATCATGATGAGGATCCAGGTCCCAGCCAAGTGGATGCTCCAAGGTGGTGTCGCAGGAGGGAGGAGCCAAGGTGGAGTGACATCCGATGTCACCTTGGGGAAGACCAAGGGCGATGACGACGAGGATGAAGCCCACTGCGTAGACGGAAGGTCGATGGGGTGGAGCGAGACTGAAGACCTCAGCAGCCGCGACGGAGTCTCCACGACGACCCCCCTAGGTGGAAGCAGGGATCCGGAGGCCAGAGGTGGAGCGGGAGCAACCGAGGGCGGAGGTGAAGCCTGAGGGAAGGCGGAGCTTGCCGAGGCTGAAGGGGTGGAGTGCCGGAGAGCAGCGAACAGCTCGCAAGTCCGCGGCAGAGGCATGGCGACGTCGGACCCAGGTAGAGCCGACGTACTGAGGGAGCCCTGTGATGCCAAATGGCCGATGGTCCTTGCTGGAGCCCAGGGAGGAAGGAGTGAGGGCGTAGGAGCCAGGATGACGGTCGAGGTGGAGCGGAGCCCCCGGAGGCTGGAGGCGGAGCCATGGGCTTCAATCTTCCAGGGATTGGTGACTCCCAGCAGATCCGAGGGTTGACCGCACCACTGAGGGGAGGCAGAGGTGAGGATGAGGGACTGATGGGAGGAGACGATGACTGGTCTGTTGGAGTAGTAGAAGACTGAGGAGGAGACTGGAGATGACCGATGGTGTTCACAGGACTATTGCTGTAGCTGGCAGTTTGGAGAGGAGGTGGGAGAGGGAGGATGGGTGGGGTTAACAAGACTGATGATGAAGGTTTCAATGCGATGAGGGGGGACAGGAAATTGTTCTCTCAACAGGAAATCAAACTGTCCAAGCTGATCCAGCACTCACTCTCAGTGGCGGGAGGGTGGGCAGGGCTCGTCTCCCTTCCCTCGAACCCCACGAGGACTCCCTCGGCGATGGAAGGGTCAGTCAGCTCGCACACCTAGTCAGACAGATTCCCCTCAGGCTTCGCTGCCGAGGTCTTCTCTCCATCTGTGGTGGGCATGTCCAGCCATTCCTCGTCGCGAGGTGGTACTGGGCTGGGTCCTGGATCAGGAGTGGGGTTGGCGGCATCCACGATGGTGACCGGGGACATGCCAGCACCCACTCCACATACTCCCTCAAGGACCCTCCCCGGACCCTCACCTCCGGGAAGGTGGTCTGATGGGCGATATCCATGAAAAGTTCTAAAAGTTTCTCCCTGCTCAAGGCACATTAACTCGGCCTCAGGAAGGGTCTTGGTGCACACAGGGATAAAAAAAGAAAAGGAAAACACTGAACACTAAATAAAACTCCTACAAACAATGATCTTGGTTTACTTTTAGTTGGTTAGTTTGGTCCGTCGTTCTGTCAGGCCCCAGTGGTGATAATGCACGAAGAAGAAGAACAAGGAAGATGACTTTAGTTAACAAACACTTTAATGGAACTTCACCACTGGTAACAGATTTTAGTAAGGACACGTACAGAGACGGGTGTACTGACGATGACGGACAAAGACAAAGTGAACACAGAGGAACTAAATACACACACTGATGAGGAGGATAACGAGGGGAACAGGTGATACAGATAATGACTAATTAACATGACAGGGCTAAACTAAACTAGTGAGGGATGGCGGTGGCAACAGACAGACAGACATGTGACAATAACTAGCTTTTGGCGGTCATCGGTATGCAAGTCATTCTTCAGATGAAAAAAAAAAAACATTCTGAAAGTGATTCCAACGATATCGTTCCTCTGTGCCATTATTGTTATAGCTTGTTGTGGTGTGAATTTTGCTAATCTTTTATACTTACAAATATTTTTACAACTATATATAATTAACATCCTTGGTGTGAATGAGCTTTTAGGCTATGTAATGTATAAAATAAAATATGTATGCATTCCAAGGCAATTTCAAGGTTTGTTTTTCCTACCTTGGTATATGGAGATTCATGAAGTTGTTTGGTTTAATTTAAGTTGTGTTTTTGAGGGTCTCTAAGCAATACAAAGTTCACATGGCTCTTCCTCACATAATCTATATACAGTGTGATCTTTAATTTATTCATTAGCCTTGTGCAGTGGGATATTTCATGCGGTTGCATCAAGGAAGTGCATCTGAGAGTAATTTAGACCAGGGAATTGCAGAACATATTGTCAGCAGTTTCTTAGAAGAAAAGGAAAAAGAAAAAAAATACCACAAAGCCTTAAATGATGTATCAATAGAAGCTCTGAGGAAACGCCAAGTCTTATCAAACAATGCAACATCACAATAGTTCAATTCTTTTTCAGAAAACCAATTTTTCCTCCTGAGAGTATATGCAAACTCCAATGTAACAAACATGACACTTTTACTGTAATTGCTGTTAGAGATATCGTATTTATGTCATGCCTCAAGCATAATCAGGTGTTTTCTGTAACAGGTTATGACGAATTCTCAAAGGGGCTAATTACAATGGCACAGAAGTGAAGCTGTCATCACTTCATCCAAGGAGATGTGCGTGTCTAATGTAAATATTGAATCAACAGAGAGGTGTCAATAGAGGAAATGATAAATATTAAACATGCACCTTTTGGGAAGACATAAGGATAACTCCTGCATGTTTATCATGGTTTAATGAGTGGATAAACACATTTTGAAGCATTTAAAAAACTTACATTCCCTTTTTGTAAAGGAAAGCCGTTTATTTGCAGAAACAAAATTTTCTAAACAAAACCACATTAAAAATGTACCCTTTGCCTAGAATAAGATTCTCCGGGATAATAATAATAATAAAAGCGTGAATAATCATCAAGCTAAATCACCAACAAAAATGCCAGATGCTGACGGAGGAGAAATTACATTATTACATCGTAACATCTGGCACACAGAGGATCTAATCTCCCAGGCTGGGCGTTCTTGAAGAATGGGTGTTCATGTGAGGATGACATATCCCCAACATTCAGCATCTTAAGAATCACACGGGCCTGCTGTGGAATTCCACTGGAGGCGGACATCCCGAATGCAGCCTTTGACATCTTCACGAAGAGAACTAACTTGCTCAATCTGGAGGCTCAGCACCTGAAGATAAATGCTATTCTTTCAAAATAGAAAACAATCCAATATCTACAGCATCTCTAATGTGCAGGGGCCCTGCTAGCTCTACTCATGGCTCTATATCTTCAGCTCCTCTGGGATGGTAGACCATTTATTCTCTCTGACCTGGAGACTGAAGCTCGACATGAGGCAGTTTTAAGTATTTGCCATGGTTTAAAGTGTGCAAACATCAGTTTAGTCATTAGATCCCTTATTTTCATTGGTTTATAGTGAGGCATGACATCATAATAACTTGTGTAGTTAAATTATATAAAAAGTTTTATAATTGGGTCAGTCCTTCTTTTTTGTTAATTATGTTTTTGACCATAATTTACCACTCTACAAAATATTAATCTCTAAAGCAAGGTCACAAGAGCACCACATCTAGGGCTGGACAATATGACCTAAAATTAAACTCTTCATTAATTGAACATTAATTAAAATTGTTTTATTGTACAATTAATTATTATTATTTTTTTTTTTTTTATTACTTTCCTCAGTGAAAGTGATCTGACTTCAGGGCTCACGTGTTTATTGTCAGAAACATGATGTGGCTCGGCTCTCTGTCACAAAAACAGCTTGCGAGCACTAAAGTGAGATGTTTTCCATATTGTTGTTCTCTGCGTTTAAGTTAGACTTCGTGTTGTTTCATGTCAATGATTAGATGGCGCGAAGTCATATGACTACACACGCTAGTTAGCCTGAAGTTTTCATACTCAATTCTAGTCAGAATATGAGTCTGATACTGCTCCATTGGGCTGTGATTATGGAGCATGTTTCAACCGAACCAGGAAAGACCTCAATTGGATAGACCTACAACCAGTCAGAGCAACGAAGCGACACATAACGTTAGTTTTCAAATGTCAACAGAACTCAACTGCACTGTTTTGCCAAGTCTGCAGGTTTCCCGAGGGTTGTTTTCCATGTCTGTGAGTTGAAGTGAAGTGACCTCAATTATGTGAGATATAGACCCAGGAATGCAAATTCTAGCAGGCAACCTTGCCAAAATAACACACATTTTACCCCTTAAATGCCTTTTTTTTTTCCAGAGAACCCCGAAGAGAAGCCCCCTAGAAGTTATTGTTTTGGGCTGGTAGTTGAGTTTTGTTGTAAAAACTGGCAACCCTGACTGCATGCACGCTGGAATAAACAATCTTTGCCAGTGTTGTAAAAAAATTATTTAAGGGTACACAGAGTACTTACCAAGATCATGATCATTTCTGAGAGAAATGTGAATGCATATACGAACAAGTTCTCCGTTTACGATTAGAACAAATTCAACCAAGCATCTTTGATGACGTGGGTGATTACGTTACTGTTTATCATCTGTCCATCATCGTCTAAAGCCCGCCCTGACAATTTCATTGGTCTGAACAGTTTCTCTTTGGGCATAATTACTGGCATTACTGGCATAATCCCCCCCCCCCCCCCCCCCCACCACCACCACCACCACCATGTAAGTAGTGATTTGGAACTAAAAAAAGCTAAATGTGGAGAAGGGGTGGTGAAGGGATGCTGATAAGCTGTCAACAAAATTAAGATAAGACAGCTGCGTATATATATGAACCTTGTTTAATAAAAGCATCATTTAGAGGCTCTGAATTTCAGTTTAGATTACTTTTCGATTAATCATTCAACCCTAGCCACAACACATGCATGTTGTTTTGATGCAAACGCAGACCCAAAACTACTTGAAAGCAAGCTTGCAAACTTTATTGAAAAAAAGTGTAGTGCCTGCTAAGGTTTTGATATACCCAGGAAAGGAGACCAGGAAAGCTATTTTTGTAATGATGTTTTATTAGCAAAGCTTGGGAGGAACATGTTCAAATGATCTAGCCCAGCGGTTCCCAATCTGAGGTGTGCGCAGACTGACCATGAGGGTGCCCGAGATAATGTTTGTAATGGTCTCTTTTTTATTTTTACGTATTTACCTTAAGTAAACTTCATGTCATGAGTTTTATTGATAAATAAATATTTCACATTACAAGCTGTAAATTACTTATATTTTCATTTCATTTTATAAGCAAATCTGTGTCACAAGTAGGGCTGGGATAAACGATTATTTTTTAAACGATTAATCTAGCGATTATTTTTTCGATGCATCGATTAATCTAACGATTAATTTTTCCTGTCCGATTCGGTTACGATTCGATTCGATTACCGATTATCTCCCCATTAATTGCCTAATAGCAATTTATACATGTTGATTTAATTATCTGAATGAAAAAACGAATTCCTTAACATTCCAATATATGCTTATTGCTCTTAAAATTCCAAAGTAAGACTATACAAGAGCAATGCATTCAATAAAACCTTGAAAACATAAAGTAGGCTACACACACACACACACACACACACACACACACAAATAAATAAGTATTAACCTACAACAAAGAAACATATTATACGATTTTTCTATGTATGCAACTCAGCCTACAGGCTATGCCCATCGATTAAATATCAACAAGTTGGTTAATCAAATCCGGGGACACACTGCAAGCGTGAGTGTCTCGGCTGCGTGGCGTGTCCGTTTTTGTTTCGGCTCACATGTTAACAGGTTCTGCACACTGACTGTGACGCGCGGAAAACGCGTGCATGCTAGAAATAGAAGAGCGCCTATTTTTCACGCGTGTTGGGAGCGTCTCCAGGCAAAATAGAATAGGAAAAGATGTTTATATATCATTTTGACACGAATACATATTATTAAATTACATTTTCATGTTTGAAAGTCTGTAGGTTTACATAAATGCAGATATAGGCCTAATTTTAATAATAAAAAACGACAATTATCCATTTTGAAATATTGCAACTGTCAATACAGAACGAAATATTCTGTAGCCTATTTTGCCGTCAATACCATGGATATGTGGCTACCCCCGACGTTTTCTTTGCTGTATCAGTAGGCTATTTATGTTTAACATTAGGAATAGGGCTTCCATCCGCATCAATAGCAGCAGCAGCACCGCGTCAGACACGCTTCTAGTGTGCAAAGGCAGAGAAAACGCCACGCAGCCCCGTGGCTGACCCGCAACAGAAACGCCACGCGCATCCGCGGCATGACAGTGAAAAAAGTTACATGTAGCGTGCATTATGGGCGCCAATATTCCGTTTAAAACCGGAATAGTCCTGGGATGAAACTGCTCAATTAGAGGATGGATACCCTCGGTCACATCAGCGCGATTACATTGAACATTTTAAATTTAAAACAGCTTATTATGTAGGTAACGTAGCCAATGTGTCCGATGCTTTCACTTGATGCAAACGTTTGTTTTTGTGATTAAAATACATCAAATATTACCAAAACATCTGTCTTCCTGTGTGCAGAAATTTGTTTATGTAGCCGTGACAACAAAACGCGTGCGCGCATGCCTGTGATGCTCCGTGCGCACCGCGCGCCAACCCGCAAGCCTTGCACTTCTGAAAGTCTGAGGAGCCACTCGTGTTGCTACCATAGATATACATAATAAATAATATACTTAATTACATAATATACTTTATTATGTACATCTATGGTTGCTACTACTCTCCGGCGCCGCCATCTTTATTTTGAGTCTGACGAATCGACGCGCATATTTTGCGTCGACGTATTTTTTGCGTCGACGTCTTTATTTATTTTTTAGCTTACTACATTCAGCAAAATGGACACCTGGTTAAAAACTGGCACTTTAAAGAAATCAAGGGACAATGAGCCATCTACATCGGCATCATCTGTGGAGATGTACACCGGCCACGGCTGTGAATATATGGAGAAACCTGATCAAACAGACTTGGAGGATAATAAAACGGAGTAAAGTATGTATTACTGAAGAACAGAGGACTATATGTAATGAAATGGGCAGAGAGCACTAAACACTTTTACTGCACACAGAAGAGCGCTGATTATCACGTGAAAAGGTCTTGGCAAGGATTTTGGAGCTCAGATGTGAAGTTCATGATTTTTTTGTTCATAACCTGTTTCACCTGTGTTAACATTGTGAAGCTGCTTTGAAACAACTGGACTTATAAAAAACGCTATACACTCGCCTAAAGGAGTATTAGGAACACCTGTTCAGTTTGTCATTAATGCAATTATCTAATCAACGAATCACATGGCAATTTCTTCAATGCATTTAGGGGTGTGGTCCTCATCAAGACAATCTCCTGAACTCCAAACTGAACATTAGAATGAGAAAGAAAGGAGATTTTTTGCAATTTTAAGCGTGGCATGGTTGCTGGTGTCAGACGGGCCGATCTGAGTATTTCACAATCTGAGATTTTCACACACAACCATGTCTAAGGTTTACAAAGAATGGTGTGAAAATGAAAAAACATCCAGTATGTGGCAGTCCTGTGGGCAAAAATGCCTTGTTGATGCTAGAGGTCAGAGGAGAATAGGCTGACTGTTTCAAGCTGATAGAAGAGCAACTTTGACTGAAATAACCAAGGTACACCCAAGGTATCCCAAGGTTGTTACACCCAAGGTTGTTACACCCAAGGTATGCAGCAAAGCATTTGTGGAGCCACAACACACACAACCTTGAAGCAGATGGGCGACAACAGCATAAGACCCCACCAGGTACCACTCATATCCTACAATTTGCAAGAGCTCACCAAAATTGGACAGATGAAAACTGGAAAAATGTTGCCTGGTCTGACGAGTCTCGATTTCTTTTGAGACATTTAGATGGTAGAATCAGAATTTGGCGTAAACAGAATGAGAACATGGATCCATCATGCCTTGTTACCACTGTGCAGGCTGCTGGCGGTGTTATGGTGTGTTGAATGTTTTCTTGGCACAGTTTAGGCCCCTTAGTGACAATTGGGCATCGTTTAAATGCCACAGCCTACCTGAGCATTGTTTCTGACCATGTCCATCCCTTTATGACCACCATGTACCCATCCTCTAAAGGCTACTTCCAGCAGGATAATGCACCCTGTCACAAAGCTCGAATCACGTAAAATTGGTTTCTTGAACATGACTGAGTTCACTGTACTAAAATGGCCCCCACAGTCACCAGATCTCAACCCAATAGAGCATCTTTGGGATGTGGTGGAACGGGAGCTTCCTGCCCTGGATGTGCATCCCACAAATCTCCATCAACTGCAAGATGCTATCCTATCAATATGGGCCAACATTTCTAAAGAATGCTTTTAGCACCTTGTTGAATCAATGCCACGTAGAATTAAGGCAGTTCTGAAGGCGAAAGGGGATCAAGCAGTATTAGTATGGTGTTCCTAAAAATCCTTTAGGTAAGTGTGTAAATAAAGGTGATTCATTTTATTTTTATTTTTATCACGTCTTCATACTTGCAAGACAACATCTGGATTTAGAACCTGGCTAAATTTTCTGATCTTAATTAAGTTTTTTTTTTTTTTTTAAGCCTGCAGGGTCTTAGTACCACTGTTCCCTATCTCGAGGGAACTTCGAGCTGCGTCGAAACGCTAGGGGACGCCTCTGCGTGCCATGTCATGAAGCACTTGTGTAATCAGTCCAATAGCGGGACGATACGTCACGGGCGGGTGACGTCATCGACCAGGAAGCTATAAAGCATGCCCGGACCAAACAGTCACTAGCTTCTGTGTCTTCACAAGCGCTCTGTGTGAATTGTATGTCCATTTATTGTGTGTGTGTTCAAAAAAGAAAGAAAGAAAGAAAGAAATATGGCAAGTCAGTATAGGTGTTGTGTTCCTCCCTGCCCACGTTACATCACGGGTGGGGATACACACGTCATAATGTGTGATGTGTTTGGGGCTCGAGCATGCCCAGTCAGCTCTCGAGGGGGTCGGCTGCGAGCATTGCGAGAGACCCCCAATGCGCATATTAAGATCGCGCCGGGCACTCTTCGAGGAGAGTGCTTTGGCTCGCGGTCCTCAGGGCTCGGGTCCCGCTGTTGCCGAGGCGCAGCGAAGGCTCGCGTCCTGGGGATCGCAGTCGGATCTAGTGGCGGGGTTAGAGACGGGTGATCCCCTATCTCTGCCTTTACCCGCTGGATCTCATGCCTCAGTTAGCGAGCTGGAAGCACGCTCTGCGGTTTTCTTCCGCTCGCGCTGAGGCACAAGCGCAGCAGCACTCCAGCTCCGAGGAACTGGATGTTGTTAGCGCTAATGATGATCTGCCAAAAGAAAACGACACACACACACTCATAAAAAGAGGTGCTATTGGTGTAACTCGCGCTGTGTCCAGGTTAAGTTTAGACTGGCCGGCCGAGTGTCAAGAAGTTCGCCAAAAAATAAATAAATATATAAATAAAATAAGAAAGAGAAAGAACAATATAATGGCGAGCAGACAGTATGTTTGAGATTACGAGGGGCTGAATCTAGTGGCTCGGATCTCGCGTTTGCCGAGGCAGCGTGTAGATCACGGGTCTACAATATAGATTCTATGACTCGATCGCGGATCTCGCGCTTGCCGAGGCAGCGTGTAGATTATGGGGTTGAGTTTAGTGGCTCAGATCGCGTGTTTGCTGAGGCATCGCATAGATTATGGGTCTGCATCTATCATTCAGAAAGGGCGACGATGTCTCGCGGGGAAGAGACGCTTGCGAGCTATCTCTCCCCCGAGTCCACATCGTCACACAGCCCCACAGCTGCCCACAACAAGCCGGTAAAAAAAAAAAAAAAAAAAAAGTCGGCTTTGAGGGTAGGGCATATTCGGCAGCAGATCAGGCGGCCGCCGGTTTGTATACGGCGGTTGCCCTGCAAGCATATAAAACAAGCAGACCTGCTGGGGGATATTGATATTGAGATGTGAAATATAAATATATATATATAATAAATAAATAAATAAATCAAAATGTCCCTCTGGGGCTGTCGGGCGGGGCAGCCTCAGCCGAGTACATCCTTTCTCAAACCTACACCGAGCAAAACAGAGAGAGAGCGTGGCCGCTCGGGGCCCCCCCCGCAGAGAGATCGGGGGTCCGGGCGACGCGCTCAGCCGGGACCTTCCCGTGGTAGGGCGGATCTGAGGGCCGTCCTTACTGCTAGGAAGGCCTTCGGCTAAGAAGTCCTGACGTCAAAGGCGCAGGACTTCCGATGGCAGTCCCCTCCGGGAGAGTGCGGCTCGCCGAGGCGCCCGCTCGTTCCCGGTGCCATCGGGGGGGGCCGGTCTGCCAACCCTGCCACCGTTGGTGCTTCAGGGCGCGGCGGTCCCCGGCGAACATATATCTCCTTGTCCGCCCGGAAACGTAGCGGCTTGGGGATGTTCGCGCCCTCTCGTGAGGGCCCCGTGGCGGTCAGTTCGGTTGCTACCTGCCGGTTATCCGTTACAGGACACCGGGCTGACCACCCAGGAAAATCCAGAGACCAGCCTCGAGAGGCTGGTTCCCTTAGTAGATTTTCTGGCAGCGTGGAAACTTCTGCCGAATATCTCAGAATGGGTCCTGCTCACATTATAAAAAGGGTTCGGGTCACACCCACCCGTGTTCAGCAGGGTTACTCCTACGGTAGTAACCCCCGAGCAGCCTCTGGTCATGGAACGAGAGGTACAGACTCTTCTGCGAAAAGAGGCTATACACGGGTCCCTCCCCTCTGCAAAGAGTCTGGCTTTTACAGCCGGTACTTCATAGTTCCAAAGAAGGATGGAGGGTTAAGGCCTATTTTTAGATCTGCATCAGCTAAACAAAATGCTCACGATAAAACAGATCGTGTGTCACGTCAGGTCCGAGGACTGGTGTGTCACAATAGACCTAAAAAATGTATACTTCCACATCTCCATCCTTCCGCAGCACAGACAGGTCTTCAGGTTTGCTTTCGGGGGCGAAGCTTACCAGTATTGAGTGCTGCCATTCGGCCTAGCTTAATCACCCCACACTTTCACCAAGGGCGTGAATGCAGCTCTGGCTCAGGTGCGACTCCAGGGCATTCGCGTGCTCAACTATATCGACGATTGGCTGGTGTTAGCATAGTCGAAACAGTGGGCGTTCAGCATCGAGATGCTGTTCTCGCCCATATGAGAGTGTTGGGGCTAAGGTTGAACGGAAAGAAATGTGTGCTGGCACTTATAAGCTGCAGAGCACTACTTTTCTGGCGGTAGTCTGGGACACGAAAATAATGTCGGCTATCCCCTCCCAGGATAAAAACGATCCTGGATACCGTGAACCAGATAAAGCTAGGTCAGTCACTCACTGTGAAACACTTTCAGAGAGTGTTAGGGCTGATGACAGCAGCGTCCAACGGGGTACCTTTTGGCCTGCGGTACATGAGACCCTTACAGTGGTGGCTCAGGACCAAGGGGTTCTCCCTGAGGGGAAACCCTTTTTCGCTTGATCAAGGTCACGCGGCGCTGCCTACGTGCCTTAGTGAAGTGAAAAGATCCTTGGTTCCTGTCCCAAGGTCCAGTTCTGGGGGCTCCTTGTCGTCGCGTAACGCTAACGACGGATGCCTCCCTAACTGGCTGGGGAGCGGTCATGAGTGGCCGCTCGGCCCAAGGTCTGAGCAGCCGTCAGCTCTCCTGGCACATAAACCAGCTGGAGCTGATGGCTGTGTTTCAAACATATAAAATCAAACACTTCCTCTCAGACCTGCGGGGCCGCCATGTGTTAGTTCGGTCAGACAACACTTCGGTGGTCTCGTATATAAATCACCAGGGGGGGTTGAGATCGCGTCGGGTGTGGAAGCTGACGCATCATATGCTAACATGGGCCCAAGGCAGGATGCTCTCGCTCAGGGCGATGTACATCCCGGGGGTCCTGAATGTAGCGGCAGACTCCCTGTCGAGGCAGGGGGTGATGCCGGGAGAATGGAGACTCCACCCGAGGTGGTGGAGGAGCTGTGGATCCGCTTTGGGCGAGCCCAGGTGGATCTGTTTGCGTCTCGAGAGACGACACACTGTCCAGCATATTTCTCCCTCACGCATCCAGCCCTGCTGGGGCTGGACGCAATGGTACAGACGTGGCCGAGGCTGCGTCTGTACGCCTTCCCCCCTCTGGCATTGCTCCCAGGAGTGCTGGAGAGCGTCCGCCGGGACGGGGTTCAGCTTTTATTGGTAGCCCCGCTCTGGCCGGGCCAAGTATGGCTCGCCGACATTATGTCTCTCCTAGAAGGTCCTCCCTGGAAAATCCCAGTCAGGAGAGATCTTCTTTCGCAGGCCGGGGGGGTCAGTACTGCACCCGCGCCCGGAACTGTGGAAACGGTGGGCTTGGCCCCTGAGGGGGCCCAGTTCATAAACACGGGTCTATCTACTGAGGTGATAGAGACCATGTTGCACTCCAGAGCACCATCCACAAGGAGACTTTACGCACTCAAATGGAGAGTTTTTGTCGCCTGGTGTACGCACCAGGCTTTGGACCCTGTTAACTGCCCGTTCGGTTCAGTTCTTGAGTTCCTACAAGAAAAATTCTCCGCAGGGTTATCTCCGTCAACACTGAAAGTATATGTGTCGGCGATATCTGCTTATCATATTCCATTAGATAATGCATCATTGGGGAAACACCCTTGGGTCATGCGTTTCCTTCGTGGTACTTTGAGGCACAGACCTGCGGCACGCTCGAGGGTGCCTACTTAGGCAGTGGCACCCTCTTGTCTGGAGTTTGCACCAGGAATGGTAAAAGCATTTCTCTTCCCGAGGGAAGGATATGCTCCCAAGGTCCCGACTAATGTGCCGGGACCAGTAATGCTGCAGGCTTTCTGTCCGCCTCCGTTCACTAGTCAAGACCAAGAGAAGCTAAATCTGCTATGTCCGGTCAGGGCCCTAGATGCATATGTCCACAGGGCTGCCCTGTGGCGAAACTCAGAACAGTTGTTTGTGTGTTTTTGGGTCCCCGAGCAAGGGAAAACCGGCTTCAAAGCAGATGCTTAGCAAGTGGATAGTCGAGGCTATTTCGCTCGCTTATGAGTCGGCCGGACATCCTTCACCAATGAGGGTCCGCGCCCACTCCACTAGGAGTATGGCTGCCTCTATGGCTCTTATTTCGGGAGTTTCATTGTCAGAGGTATGTGATGCGGCTGGGTGGTCCTCTCCGCATACATTTGTGAGGTTTTACAATCTAGATGTAGCCTCTACACCGGGGTCCCGGGTGTTTCTGGGTTGATTCACACATACAGACATTTGGGACTCTGGCGGCGTGGGTATTGAGGTCCCCTAGCGTTTCGACGCAGCTCGAAGTTCCCTCGAGATAGGGAACGTCTCAGGTTACGTATGTAACCATGGTTCCCTGAGAGGGAACGAGACGCTGCGTCGAGATGCCATACTCCCGGCATGCCTGTGATCGATTTGTTCGACTTTTCCAGAAGCTAGTGACTGTTTGGTCCGGGCATGCTTTATAGCTTCCTGGTCGATGACGTCACCCGCCCGTGACGTATCGTCCCGCTATTGGACTGATTACACAAGTGCTTCATGACATGGCACGCAGAGGCGTCCCCTAGCGTTTCGACGCAGCGTCTCGTTCCCTCTCAGGGAACCATGGTTACATACGTAACCTGAGACGTTTTTAAAACACAGGACAAAATTTGAGCACTTATTAAAAAGCTTGTTTTCTGGGCCAACTGGATAAATACAACTTCCACCAAATGCTTTTCTCTGCTATCTGAATTTTTGCAATGCGGGGAAGCTGATTGTGTCAAAGTCCTCATAATTGAACATCTCAACTAGCTCAGCCATAATCTGCAGACTTATTCCCACCTATGGACCCATCTCAGACATGGATTCGGAATCCTTTTGACGTCACTCCTCCAATACCACATCTCTCATTTTAAGAGCAAGAACAGTTACTGGAGTTATCATCTGATGGGAGACACAAAATACTTTTTTTTAAAAAGTCACTGGTGGATTTCTGAGCTTCAGCAATGGTGAAGTATCCAGGACTGACAAAGCAAGCATTTAGGGTGCTTTCACACTTGGTTCGATTGCCTGGACCGAACCCGAGATCGATTGCTCCCACCTCTCTCTGCCCCTGCTGGACTGTGTTCATATTATATTATTGCGTCATCAAAGCAGCAGCTGTTTACCTGGTTTCTTAGTAACAGCGAGCGTGAAGGCGGCAAAATGCATAGCTTTGCTCCCGTCACCTTTATATTTTAGTTTTTGAACCGTTGGTTTTGTTACCAAAGCTTCAGTACGTAATGGCGCGTCTATCTGCCGCGAATGCACTGCAAATGCTCTAAAGAATGCTGAAGACAAGCAGAAATGTGATCTACAGCTCTCTTCTTGCAGTATGTCAGTGACGCTCGTCAGGTAAATGAGTAAAACACACACAAAAAACACATTTTTATAAAATCATTCATCATTAATAGCGGTTCACTTCCGCTATGTAGTATGATTGCGTTCATATCAGCAACGAACCAACGTACCAGAGTTTGCGTGAACTCTGAACCCAAGACAAACTTTTTACTCAGGTACTGCACTGACCTGAAACCAAACATACACATGTTTCAAACACATTGAAAACCAAACATAGACAAAAACTTGATGCTGAGAATTATTTGAAAGTTAGTGATGTTACGTTCGTGACCGAATCATTCTTTTTGAACAAATCTTTTAGGTGAACGAACCGTTCTCGTTCACGTAGTCTATTGACTCATGTTTCTGGTTCACTGAAATTCCTCCCTCCACCGCAGCGTGGCGCTATTAGCAGCGAGCGCATGCGCAGCTCTGTCGACTGTTTCATTCTGTCAAAGAATGACAAAACCTCAAGCCATAGCTTTTGAGTATGAGATGTGACGGAGCATGTGATTTGTTGAATTCAGAGAACTAATACTCCCTTTACTGACCGAGAGGCTTTGAGTCTGACTCTGAATGAGAAATCTCATTCGTGAAAGAATTGGTAGCCTACATGTCGTTCGTTCATGAACGAAATGAAACCAGTGGTTGAAGGATACTGATAGCGAACAGCTCGGCTTGTGTAGGTGGCATATTTGGCAGCAAAGAAAGAAATGTACACTTTACCACTGTAATGAAAACAGTGTAATAATGCAGGTTGATGGTTAAATGATTACTACAGAGTAAATTCAAGTGTGTTTGTATTTTATGTTTTATGTTTTGAACCATTTTCTTCATTACGTTTGAGTAATGCACTTCTCTAAAAACTGTAAAACAAATAAAAAATGTGACAGTTGCCTATGGTTAAAAAGATCTTGTGTGTCACGTCAGTTAATAGCATTCTGAGCTACTGAACGAACTTCACTGACTTAATTGCTGTTTTGAGTCTGAACGAGAGAGAGAGGCATCTCGTTCGTGAATGAAATGAACCAGCTCTGAACGAGAGAGAGAGAGAGATTTCGTTCGTGAACGAACTGGTAGGCTACCTCGGTCATTTAGCATGCGTGTCAGTCTCGTTCAGCAATCAGCAGAAAGCCAATGCAAAGCACAGTTATAGACAAACCTCATGTTTATAACCCCATGTTTACCATAATCCCAGATATATGAATGTCTAAATGTCTGACCAAACAATTAAATGTTAGTCATGCAAGAAAACATGCTTTGGTCATCTAAACCACTTATTTAGACTTATTTTATTTAATGAGTAGATTATGCACATTTTAATAAAGCCAAATCAGTTTTTTTGTAAGTAAATATGTTCGTTGACTTAAGAAATTACACAAAACACACTCGTTTTCGTCACCTGCGGTCATAATTACCGGTAATGTAATATTTAAAAAAAAAAAATGTTACTGAACGAATCAATGAACGAATCTGAACGAATCATTTTGGTGAACGAACTGAAAATGAACGACTCTTATATATATAAATTATAATTGAAAACTTTTTGAAGACACAGTGAATATTTGAACTTTGTTATTGCTTTACAAATGTAATGTTTAACCAAAGTAAAGTGGTGGGGGTGCTTGACAGGTGTCAAACACTAGAAAGGAGTGTGTGCTACAAAAAGTTTCGAAACCACTGATCTAGCCAAACAGCATATACCAGAGGAGGCTATATATACATAGCCGGCTCACCTATATTCCTCAACAGTTTTTCTGCATGCCTCCGCCACCTCAACTCCACACTCTTGGCTGGTTCCTATCACAGCCAGGGATACAGGAGGAGTACTTCATGTTTCGAGCCAAAATACAGAGCTCGGAGCCCTCTCCTTAGACAGCATGCCAAATACACATGCTCTTTTACTCTATTTGATTATTTAAAAGTGTGAGCTTGCGAAATGAGGAGGAGATGCTTCACTGAATAAACTGCTTTTGTGGGGAAACAAAGCATTTTAGAATTATACAGACAATCGGCTAATCTTCAGAATGTTTGCTCTTAAACATTCATTTTGGATTGATCTATTTCTAGAATTTGCACACACACAAAATGGTTTTATATTAGAAGGCATTGACAATTGCATGACAGGTATGATTCAGTTAACGGCACTTTTCATTCATTGTATGGTTTCCACAGTGATTGACAGTGCCATTGTGATAGAGCCATGCATCCTTGTATCACCAAATAATTAGACCATCTCTGGCTCGCGCATGTTAAAAAAGCACCACAATACGTGTGTTGCGTTGACGCGAGAGCGGATGTTATTTTGTGAACGTGCATTGGAGATTAATATTTTGGAAATAAGGTAAATTATGTTTTTTTCATAAACAAAGCACTCTCGTTGCTTAATAAAATTGAGGTTATTCCACTTTTGTCTCATGGATTACTTTAATGGTGCCTTTACTACCTTTCTAGGATTTGAAAATAGTAGTTGCGTAGCTGTCAATGGAGGGATAGTAAGTTCTCAGATTTAATCAAAAAGACCTTCATTTGTGTTCCGACAAGGAATGAATGTCTTATGGGTTTGGAACGACATGAGGGTTAGTATTTAATGACAGAATTTTCTTTTCTTTTTTCCCCCATATGTTATCGCCCACCAGCCCGGGGGATGAACTAACCCTTTAATTTTTTAATTTATTTTATGTTAATATTATTAATTCAAAAGCCTCACAACCAACAAGGACACGTGGTCCAACCATGACTATGTTGGTAAACATATAGGACAATTTAAAAAAAAGGAAATTATATCATAGAGATGACCTCTGCATGACTTCATGACTCTATGTGAAATCCATTCAACCATAAGTGGATGGCAAAGTGGACTTCACAGGGATTTCTGCCATCTTAATTGAGATTCCATTTCGAAGGGAGCACATGTTCAGTTTGAAGGGCACTGCCAATGGCATAGGGAGTAAGGGAACACTCAAACATCACTTCACATGAAGTGGAAGGGGGGGGGGGGGGAAATCACCCAACTCACATTTCACACAAATATTTGAAGTTTACATATGTACGAGCATTCACAATTTTTGTTATTATTATATGTGAATGGTTATGGTGATGATTCTTACATTTGCATATTCTTCTGTTTGAATAGGTATGACAAAGTAAATGTGCAGATAAATTGGATTACAATTTATTTTGATTGTCAACTTTAGACATTCTGCTGACTATACATAACTTTGCAACTACATGTTAACTAGCAGTCATTAGAGTAATAGACTGTTTGCAGGTTAGGATTAGTAGAATAAGTTGGCATGTAGTTGCAAATTTACTTATAGTTAGCAGAATGTCTAAAGTGGACTATCAAAATAAAGTGTTGCCAAAAAAAAAACAAAAAACAAAAAACAAAAAACAGTAAAAACATGTTAACTGATTAACTGTAAGGTTTAAATGACATTATTTCACTGTAAAATAGTCCAATTTATTAATTACAATGTTTACTAAATGTATTTTTTTATATTTTTTTCCAAGTAAAACTAGACAATGATAAGGGTGAGTTATTAGAGCCCGATCTCACGAAAATGCGTATAAATACGAGTTTGCAATCTCGTGGAATGTATACGCATAGGGGCAGTCAGCAATCATTTTGAATTTCCCTTCCACAGCATAAGACTTATGCCCGGTACATTATATTCTTCTATACTTACTTGCCTCGTAGCACATAATTTAATAGGTGGCATCATTGTACATTCTACATACATGTCATACGCCCGATTTGTACAGATCGTATAGGATTGCCAAAATTCCAGTCTGTAGCAAGCATTAAACACACTCATGCACCCTCATCTCTTTACTGGACATGGAGATCTAATCAAAGCCCTAATTAAATCTGCAGTTAATGAACTAAAACTCTGCAGCTGCAAGATTCAATTGGGTCCCGATTCTGCAACAAATGAAGCAAGGAGAGGGTAGCCTTGGCTGTTTTAGCTTTCTTCAGATTGAATATGTTTCCTACTCTAAGCAACAGGTTGATGTTCCTGATAACTCTAATGGAAAATAGCATTAAGAGTATTATGGTGACAGACATCATTGACTGCACTGGGTAATAGGGGTCAGTTTGTGTTAAGCAGTTCAGGGAGGCTAATAGGTTCTGAGCTGCATATTGATCGGTGTTCAGTCAGCAGGGATAAACAAAACATTTCCCACGAGGATGCTCTTCCTTTCTCCATCTGATCTTGTGATGAATGACTGCACTATGGCTGTTAAAAAAAGAAGTAATTCTGGCACTAAAACTAAAAAGACCTCACGCCACAAGTAAGGTAATTAATAAGGTGATAAGGCAATAAGATGAGTAAAGTAAGACTTTAACTAATAAACAATACCATACTTTCAGTTTATTATTCAAATCCAAATGAGGCATTGTCTAATTAAATATGATCTTATGTGCATACATTTCCAGAAAATAAATTTGAACTTTGGGGAAAAAAGCCTGTTTCTAAACTGTTATGGTTTTTGCCTCTAGTGTCATGAAAATAGTCTAGAGATTCTACTAACTGTAAGTAATTTTGCAACTACCTGTCAACTAGCAGTCTTAAAAGTATTAGTAGACTGTCTGCTTCATATCTGTTAACACTTTATTTAGATGCTCCTCAACAGATATTTTACTGACTATGAGTAACTTTGCAACTATGTGTCAACTTATTCTAATAACCCTAACCTCTAACAGTCTACTAATACTTTAAGCTATTTAACATGTAGTTGCAAAGCCATGTATCGGTAGTAGAATATCTAAAGTGGCCTATCAAAATAAATTGTAACACAGGTTTTTTTTAAATGACCAACATGTTTTGTCATAGACGATATTGCCAAAAGTTTTGGGCCATCTGCTTTTAGTTGTAAGTGAACTTTAATGATATCCCATTCTTACTCCATAGGGTTTAATGTGGAGTTGGACCATCCTTTGCAGCTATAACAGCTTAAATATTCTGGGAAGGCTTTCCACAGGTTTTATGAGTGTGTTTATAAGGGGTGTCCCCGACTAAGGATTTACACATTCGAATCAGAAATGTCGAATCTTTCTATAGTCGACTGATAGTCAAATTATCTATGTGCGTGAATGGGTTGGGAGGGGCACGACACTATCCAGCAGGAGGGTAAAACTATTTTTATTTTCCTTTACACACTGCACACAGCAACAACTTTTAATAATGCGACCAAAACTGCCTGCCAACTTACAAATGAACTGACATTGGCTTTCTTATTTAGGTTTAAAATAAAAGGTAATGTGGTGGATAAACATTTCGTAAAAAGGTTTCTCATAACATTTTTAAAGCCGTGATCGAAAAACAGAACATCACACAAATATATAAAAGAACATTTTGATAAATAAACCTGCCTAGAGAGGAAAAGAACACTTTGTGTGTGTTTACATGCACGTTCTTAAGCCGATTATGCCTAAAGGGGGTCGAACACCGGACACAAAGCTCAGCGCCGTGTCTCAGGTATCCCAGACTGGACGCGCACATTATATACACGCAAGCTCAATTTTGATTCGACTTCTGACAGAAGAGCTGCACGATGGGTGTATCTTGTAGCACAGGTTGAAATCAGTATGTACATTGACGATTTTAGGGGAAATATAATATAAATTTAATTTAAAACCTTGAAATGGCACTGTGTGGCACAGCAGGATTTTAAACAACTTTCTGAGTCGACGCGGACAGGCGCCGAATGCTGCCGCTGGTGTGCGTACACTCATTCAAAATAATGTATTTGAACATACATTGAAATGTTTGAGTGTTCCCTTACTCCCCCCAACCCCATATTGCCAAAATGGTATGATGCTCGTTTCATAAAACGCGCAAAGATTCGACCGTGAGTCTGTGAGACCGTGGTCGAATCCGGCTCTGCATATCGATACATCAAATCTTTGACTATTCAGGATCACCCCTAGTGTTTATGGGAATGTTTAACCATTCTTCTGGAAGCGCATTTGTGAAGTTAGGCACTGATGTTGGACGAGAAGTCCTGGCTCGCGGCCTCCGCTCTAATTCATCCCAAAGGTGATCTATCAGGTGGAGGTCAGGAGGTCATCTTCTGGTCAGACACAGGAATTCATTCGGCGTGCATGTCACAGTGCATTATGGGTAATTTCTAGCTGTTGAGCATACATTAGCTTTACACTCGTTATTGGTGTATTGTGGGATTGATTGAATGCACTCAATGACGTCTACTATGTTTCCATACACCACTGGCTGCCCTCTAGTGTCCCATTCAGGGGCATAGAGGGTGATTTTGGACAAAGACAATATTTTAATGCGCATGATGTCACTATTTTCACAAATTTACATTTTTGTAGTTTACACAGAGATCAGGGGGTAATGTAGGATTAGGCAGGGAAACCTCACATTTTTAATAGGTGCAATAGGGAAAATGACTCACAGTGGGACACCATATTGAGTATCGTGGTACAGCAATACTTTTTGGGACAAGAGTTTCACTGTGGCACCAAGTATTGCAATATTTACTTGATATTGTTTTTTTTGGTGTTTTTTTTTGTGGTCTATCTACATCTACACTGATATGATGACGTTTTTCACAATGTGAATGCAAACATACAAATGGGAAGTCCAAAACGAATTAAAATTTAACACACCTAACCCCTCCAAAAGCTGAGCTCTGACTAATAGTATTTAAATTTTCGTCAGTAAAAACTCAATATCAGTAGACATTTAGCGGGACTCGAACTTGGGTCTGCCATCATGAGAGTCAGGCGCTCTTACAAGGAGCAACCTTCAACATCAGTCACTAGAGCGTCTCTTGAGATCAGAGGAGTGAGGTTTACTTGCACAGTAACTAGCTGGCCTCCATTACATAAGCACAACAGCTCTATTTTGACGATAGAATTAATGGCTTTCAGTCATTTTTACTGCCTATTTATTGCTGTCACTCTAATTGAGGTTGTTCATTCTTTCATAAAAGTTTTTTTTTTTATGTCAGAAAAACATAGTTCTTCTTAAATTATAGTATAATCAGATAAACATACATTTAAAAAGAAATTGCCCCCCTAATGTAGCTTTAATTTAAAATATATTGAGTGAATTAATATGACATGATGAAATGTTGGCTAAACTAAGTCAAAAGACAAAAACTGTGACTAAAAATATAATAACTTTAAAAAAATGATCACATGTCATATTAACACTTATTAAATTAATCATCCATCATAAAATGCATGATTGTAACAACTTGGCAAAGTCAAAACATGAAGATTAAAACATCTAAGAGAAGCTGGAGAAAGGATTAACTCTGTTCTGACGGAATGCCATTTATTCCCCTATAAGGGAAAGCATTTTTCTGGCTATTACTTTTACAGCCCAGTCTCAAAAGTTGCTTGGCAATTAAACATTTGGCTCCCCTAGTTTTTCTTGTTGCCATATAATAGATGTAGCAATTTTCTTCCACCTAGAGCCCCCCTGACAGAACATTGTAATCAGTTTTTTGCGTCCATTCTTCTTGAGCTGCCCAGTTAAGCCCATAGGACAGTCTGGGTGCTTGTTGCAGTGCCCCTCATCGGCATTAGTATGCTAAACTCCACCATCCATGCTAATCAAAGTCAACTACACATTTCTCAACCACAACTCAGTCAAGCCAAGCAAGATCTAGACAAGAGGACTATTTAAATTCCCATGACCGATGGGTCTCATTATGAGCACCAGGAATAAGCAAACTGATTAGCTCACAATTTGTCACGCCTAACCGTTGCCAGCTCCCGGGTATTGTGAGGCATTTTGTGCTCCGAACACAACAATTTATTCACTGCGGACATTAATCGCGCCCCTCCCCCACTCCAAACTCCAAACCCCCAACCATCAGCAAAGTTCTTGAGTCCCCATTGCAGGGTTTCTTAAAGCTGTTAGTTGAAAAAACTGTGTTTACGATGAACACAAAAATAAATCACTTCCTGGTGGAGACAGAACACTCTGACAACATTATATTATTATAAATAATATTTTAAGTACAAATGTTTCCTGGAAAATAAATTAACTGAACAAAACATAATATTATAATCATTTGACTACTACTTGCATCCTCCCGTCACTGTATGTGCATCTTTCTAAATGTAATTGGCTGAAATGGATGTTCTCTGTGTATTACATTATTATCCAGACCAACAAGAAGCATCTCACAAAAGACGTTTGCTTTGCAAGAAAATAAAAAAAAATAAAAAAAATACATGCACTGGCCTCATAAAAATTGGTGTCAAAAATTGTTATGAAACTATATAATTGGTTATGTTGAGATGTTTACACCACTGATATGATGTAACACCACTATCACAAATGTATATTTTAGATGTAGGTGGGTAGCTGACATGAAATAATTATGGGAAGCTGATGGGACCTAATCAATAAGCATTTTAGATTATAATGCATGCAGCTTTTATGAGCTTATATTTCTTTAGATACTAGCTACATTAAATATTTGTACTTTTAAAAATGTATTCGTCAAGTCTGTGGACACTTTCTGCATCAAGTGTTGTAAACAAATCTCCAGTGTGCAGTGTGGCTATGTCAGTGTCAGGGATATTCAGTTATTGTTCTAGTTTAGATTCATTATCATGAACTTTCAGTTTGCTTCTCATTGTTCTCATTTCCTGTTGTCTTTCTTCACTTTTTTTGCCATTATTAGTTGCTATGGCAATTCATCTGATCATCATACATGTCTTTTAGTTCATTATCAATGTGTATTTAAGTTCCTAAATTTATCTGCCTTGATTGTTGGTTTTTGTTTATGTATCACACGCTGTTATACCTTCCCGGTGGAATATCTGAGTTTGTTTAATTAAATAACTTTTTGACAAAAAATAATAATTTTTGAATACCTTTATTTTTGGAGGGAAGTGGTTCTTCATTGTCTGGAGAAAGTCTACCCCTGATTCATATCACCACCAGACCCAAAGCCCAGCCCAGTGACACCATACAACAAAGTGACAGATGAATGCGACAGCAGATGTGGATGAGCCCGCCATCACACTGGAACCTTTATTCTATATCTGACCTTATGTGCGAGCTGGGAACTAAGCCTGTAATGGAGGGATTATTAGTGGACACTGTTAAAAGTCTTGACACTATTACATGATTACTTTTATGATCACTTTTATGGAAACAAAAAGCAACATTGTAAATATACAGTACATCCGTAAAGTATTCACAGTGCTTCACTTTTTCCACATTTTGTTATGTTACATCCTTATTCCAAAATAGATTCAATTCATTATTTGTTTCCCTCAATTCTACATAAAATACCCCACAATGACAATGTGAAAGGTTTGTTTAAAATCTTTGCAAATTTATAAAAACAAAAATAACAACAAAAATCACAAGTACATAAGTATTCACAGCCTTTGCTCAATACTTTTTTGAAGTCTGCACCAATTACAGTATGATGCTACAAGCTTGGCATACCTATTTTTGGGCAGCTTCTCCCATTCTTATTTGCAGGACTTCTCAAGCTCCATCGGGTTGAATGGGGAGTGTCAATGCACAGACATTTCATTTATCTCCAGGGATGTTTAATCAGGTTCAAGTCTGGGCTCTGACTGGGCCACTTGAGGACATTCCCAGAGTTTTGCCAAATCCACTCCTTTTTTATCTAGGCTGTGCTTAGGGTTTTTGTTTTGTTGGAAGATACCTTCGCCCAGTCTGAGGTCCAGAGCACTCTGGAGCAGGTCTTCATCGGGAATGTCTCTGTACATTGCTAGTTTCATCTTTCCCTTGAACCTGACTAGTCTCTCAGTTCCTGCCACTGAAAAACATCCCCACAGCAAGATGCTGCCACCATCATGCTTCACTGTAGGGATGACATTGGCCAGGTGATGAGTGGTGCCTGGTTTTCTCCAGATTTAACGCTTGCCATTGAGGCCAAAGAGTTCAATCTTTGATTCATCAGAACAGATCATTTTGTTTCCTATGGTCTGGGAGTCCTTCAAGTGCTTTTTGGCAAACTCCAGATGGCCTTTTACTGAGGAGTGGCTTCCCTCTGGCCACTCAACCATACAGGCCTGATTGATGGAATGCTGCAGAAATGGTTGTTCTTCTGGAAGGTTCTACTTTCTCCACAGATAAATCCTGGAGCTCTGTCAGAGTGACCATCAGTATCTTGGTCAGCTCCCTGACTAAAGCCCAGGATACACTGCACAATTTTTGGCTGTCCCATACAAAAATTGCCATTGTGAAACAGTTTTGGGGATTTCCTAATCGTTGGTCCTATGTCGTTGAGTGAGAGAGTTTAAAATATTGCCATTGTCTATGTCTTGAGACCAAAGATAGCCTACAATCATAATCTGGCAGTGTCAGAAATTCAGCATGATCACTGTACAGTGTGTTTGCTGCTACGACCTACGTCTACTGACCAGCCGATAAAAATTGCACTTCAAAGGAAGTGGAGAGCAAAAATTACACAGCTGTCATTATGCACCGCATCACCAGTCTGAACTGATTATTGAGCAGAGCCAAAATAGTTTTTAACACCTCTGGGATGGAGTTTACACATTAATTTAAGTATTCATAAATATTTTGTTGTTATTATACAAACTAGAATATTTATGAATGGTTATGGTGATGAATGTTACATTTGTATATTCTATTGTATGAACAGTTCTGCAAACAAAGTAGAATTGTTGAGAAGCAGCTAATGCTCTGTCGGTTTTTATTTTACTTTATGTACCTCAGGAATGTTTACGATGCAGCTGCGCGTGGGAAAAAAACTTGACTTTTAATTAATTAATTGGTGTTAGAAATAGCTCATATGAAAAGCTAAAACCCTCCCAAATGATGTTTAATGCACTGAAATAAATAATGTTCACAGAAAAAATATTTATAATTTAATCAAGACAGAAAGGTCAAATTTGGGCAAGACCAAAGTTTTGTCGCCTATACAGAAATTGAACAAATTTACTGCAAATACAAAAATATGTCAGCAAATTAAGTTGTGGTGCTGTGAGATCCAAATTTAATATCTTGTATGACTTCCATGAGCTTGAAGGACTGCATCCATGCGGTTTGGTAAGGATTCATACAATTTATTGATGAAGTCATCAGGAATAGCTATGAAAGCAGTCTTGCATGCCTCCCAGAGTTCATCAATATTCTTTGGTTTCGTCTTCCATGCGTCCTCTTTCATCCTACCCCACATATGCTCAATGATGTTGATGTCTGGTGACTGGGCTGGCCAATCCTGGAACATCTTGATCTTCTTCGCCTTGAGGAACTTTGATGTGGAGATGGAAGTATGCGATGGAGCACCGTCCTGCTGCAGAATTTGGCCTATTTATGGTTGGGAATATAAGAGGTAGCTAAGATTTCTTGGTATTTTAGACTATTGATGTTGCCTTCCACCCTGCAGATCTCTCGCACACCCCCATACTGGATGTAACCCCAGACCATGATTTTTCCGCCACCAAACTTCACTGTTTTCTGTGTGGATCTTGGATCCATTCTGGCTCCAGTAGGTCTCCTGCAATATTTGCGGTGACTGTGGTGTAATTCAACAGAAGATTCATCTGAAAATCCACCTTCTGCCACTTTTCCTGCGTCCATCCTTTTAGCAGGCTGTGGGCCTTGGCAAATGCCACACAGTTTTTCAATTGTCTTTTCTTTAGTGTTGGCTTCTGGGCACTGATTCGACCATGGAGGCCATTTCGAGACAGAATCCGACAAACTGTTCTGGTTGACACAGGGACTTCAGGTGACCAGGTCTCGTGGAGCTCTGCTGCAGTGGAAAATGGGCTGGCCTTGGATTTTCGAGCCAACAAACGGTCCTCTCGAGCAGTTGTCTTGCGGGGTCTGCCTGACCTGGGCTTGTCAAAAACGTCTCCAGTCTCTTCAAATCTTTTTTTTATCCTCTGTACTTGACACTGAGACACATTGAAGGTGTCTGCCACATCAGCAGTGGATCTGGTCTTCAGCCTCTTGATAATCAAAACTTTAGTCTCAGGGTGAATCTTAGGCATGTTTGCAGAGGTCTAGTTGCAGCTGATGTGAAGGTCTAGCGTACTGGGGTTCTTTTTATACACACTGGAGACCTAATTGATCCATTATTAGTCACAGGTGAAGCTCATATGACAAGGTGACAACACATATCTTTGCAAAAATTGACTAAATGGGCTTTACCAAGCTGTGAATATTAGAATACTTTTTGAAAGTTTAGTTTTTCACTGAAACATTATCACAAACGCTGGTGGGATTAAAATGAGCCATTTCTTGTAAAAAAATCTTGATTAGAAATATATTTCAGCGGCACTTTAGGTCAATTTGTACACAAGCGACAAGACTTTTGTCAGGGACTGTATATATATATATATATATATATATATATATATATATATATATATATATAGAGAGAGAGAGAGAGAGAGAGAGAGAGAGAGAGAGAGAGAGAGAGAGAGATAGATAGATAGATAGATAGATAGATAGATAGATAGATAGATAGATATCATTGGAAAGGTCTTCTAAATATATGTTACCACAGTGTTTTTGTTACAAAATATGTAGCAACAGTAATATAATTTGTGAGTGCACCTCAAAAAATCTTCACCATAACATATCACCTTTGTCACAAAAAGCAAATTCACATAATTTCAATTCAATTCAAATTCATCTTTGGTTTTCATGCTAAAGGTTCAAAACATAACATATATTCTATTATTTGTCCATGAAAATGTATAAAAAAATGATATCATCTAAAATGTATAATATAGTTTCCTCTAAAATATAATATTATCTTTATTCTTTTAGCTGGGTTCTACCCTATTTGGCATCGTCATGTTTCATAATTTATAAATCAAAACTTTTTCTAATCATGACAAAACTCATACTGTATATCACTGGAAAAGTCTCAAGGTTCCATATTTTGTGATATAAGTGATATTTGGATAGAAATGCATTAATGTGTTATAGCTGAATGCATAAGAATTGAAATCACCCGGTGGCTATTTTTGGTATTATGCCAAAACAAAATCTCATGGGAACTTGCATTTTTGGAACACAACTTATTTAGACATTTTGGTTTTATAGTAATTTTAGAGAAACATATATTTTGGAAAATGTATATTTTATTTAAAATAACATATATTTAGTACAGAACATTTGATTTACAATACATTTTAATTTCTATAACTTTTTCATACTTTTTTTTCTTTTTTTTTTTCAGTTCAGCAATAATGTACTCAGTGTCTTCTTTTAAACAAGACCAAATGTCCAAAGCATTCTTTAATTACAACCATTTAGGTTTAACGGTGCAGTGTGTAATATTTATGAGGATCTATTAAAAGAAATGCAATATAATATGCAAATGTTTTCAGTGTTGTATAAAGACCTTAAATAATGTACCATTATGTTTTATTACCCTATAATGAGCCATTTAAATCCTTATACACCACAGATCCCCTTATAGTGAAATCACCATTTTGTGCCGTCATGTTTCTACAGTAGCCATCAGACAAACTTCCGTTTGCTAGTCGCTCTCTGCTCTCTCAGACGATGACATCTTTGTCAGCCACCAAAGCTCAGTAGTGCAGCTCAGTAGTGCAGCTCAGTAGAATCAGTAGTGCAGTCATACTAAATTATACCACTACACAATGAATTTGCCACAACACAACGGAAACAAGGCACAACACAACGAAATCACCACAACACAACAGAAACGAGCCACAACACAACAAAATCACCACAGCACGACGGAATCGCCACAATACAACAGAAATGCTCCCGACCACGAAGGGGGCTCTCGGAGCGTGGTTCGTCACGATAGATCTAAAGGACGCATACTTCCATATCTCCATCCTTCCGTGTCACAGGAAGTTCTTGAGGTTCGCATTCGTGGGGGCGAAGCGTACCAATATCGAGTGCTTCCCTTCGGCCTAGCCCTCTCTCCACGCACATTCACGAAGTGCATGGATGCAGCTCTGGCTCAAATGAGGCTTCAGGGCATCCGTGTGCTGAATTATATCGACGACTGGCTCATATTGGCCCAGTCGTACGAGATGGCAGTTCGGCATCAAGATGTCGTTCTGGCCCACATAAAATGCTTGGGGCTGAGACTCAACACAAAAAAGAGTGTGTTGACGCCATCCCAGAGGACTACTTTCCATGGGATTGTATGGGATTCGACAACAATGCGGGCACATTTGTCTGCCGCGCGAGTCGAGACCATACTGGCGATGGTCTCAGAAATAAGGCTAGGCCGCAGCATCACTGTGAAGCACTTTCAGAGAGTGCTGGGGCACATGGCAGCAGCGTCCAACGTGATACCGTTCAGCCTGCTGCACATGAGACCCCTCCAGTGGGGGCTGAAAACCAAGGGGTTTTCCCCCAGAGGGAATCCTTTTCGTATGATCAGGGTAACGCGCAGGTGCCTTCGTTCCCTAGTCATATGGAAGAAACCTTGGTTTCTGTCCCAGGGGCCAGTGTTGGGAGCGTCCTGTTGCCGGAGATCCGTTTCCACAGACGCCTCCCTCACTGGTTGGGGCGCGGTCATGGACTGCCGCTTTGCGAGGGGCCCGTGGGAGGGCCGTCATTCCTCCTGGTACATAAATTGCCTGGAGATGATTGCGGTCTACAAAGCTCTCAGGAGCTTTTTCCTAGACCTCCGCGGCCAACATGTCCTGGTACGGACAGACAATACGGCTGTCGTAGCATATCTCAATCACCAGGGAGGGTTGAGGTCGCGACCTCTGTGCAGATTGGCGCATCTAATCCTCCTGTGGTCCCAAGGGAAATTGTTGTCCACCAGGGCAATGTATGTCCCGGGGGTCCAAAATCAGGGAGCAGACATCCTGTCGAGGCAGGGGCTGAGGGCCGGGGTGTGGCGGCTCCACCCCGAGGTGGTGGAGGCCATTTGCGAGAGGTTCGGCCCAGTGGAAGTGGACCTGTTTGCGTCTCGAGAGACGTCCCAATGTCCACTGCGGTTTTCACTTACATATCCAGCCCCGCCGGAGTTGGATGCCATGGTTCAGACGTGGCCGAGGCTGCGTCTGTACGCATTTCCCCCTATTGCTCTGCTCAAGGTGGCTTAAGGTGGCTTTTCTCCGTGCCATTACCTCTCTTAGGAGAGTGGGAGACCTCCAGGCCTTGGCGGTAACGCCAACTTGCATGGAGTTTGCCCCGGGTGGAGTAAATGCCATCTTACATCCTAGGCCAGGCTACGTGCCTAAGGTCCCATCAAGTGTGGTCAGGTCTTTGGTTCTGCAGGCATTTCATCCTCCGCCTCACGTGACGGTGGAAGAAGGGAGACTTCACCTACACTCTAACTTCACCTTAGAGTGTATTTGGCGATGTCTGCACAGTGGAGATCTCAACAGCTTTTGGTGTGTTTCGGCTCACCCAAGAAAGGGTTGCCTGCATCTACTCAGACAATCAGTAATTGGATTGTCCAGGCGATAACCATGGCCTATCAGGTGCGCAGTTTGCCTTCACCTATGGCCGTGAGGGCTCATTCCACCAGAGGCATGGCCTCTTCGGTGGCCCTCCTTTCTGGGGTCCCCTTGCAGGATATCTGCGAGGCAGCTGGGTGGGCTACCCCACACACCTTTATCAGGTTTTATAGCCTGCATCTCCCTTAGACGCCTGGCGCTAGGGTGCTCTAGTGTCATGTTGTCTCGGTTCCGGCTTCACACTAGGGCAGGCGCTACCCTCGGTGTGGCTTGGTGGGTACTCGTTCCCCAAATTCATCGTTCCGCAGTGGGAAGTTCCCTCGATAAGGGAACGGTTCGGGTTATGTATATAACCCTTGTTCCCTGAGAGGGAACAAGCACTGCGTCGCCACACCTCGGCACGCCTGAAGCGCATGCTTCAGAGCAATAGCTGCTGCCATTATGCGTCGGCTCCCCTTTTATACTTCCGGGTATGCCGTCACAATAACGTCATCACGCACGCCAATCGGACTGGACTAGTGTCTATTCAGACTTAAGATTCTGATGCTTAGGGAGCAACCCCAAATTCGTTGTTCCGACGCAGTGCTCATTCCCTCTCAGTCATGCATAACACAAGCCGTTTTCCTTGCCATTGCTCTATAGATTGGTCAGTCTTACAAAGATGTAAACACTATGATCAGTTTTAAGTGTGTAACCATTGTATATCGACATGAAATATCAACTCCAAATCACCTATAGCTGCATATTTATATTCAAAAACGTTTTTACTCGCGATCACGCCTCTTGATGCCTAATTGGCTTGTCTGCCAATTCCACCAATTGGTTGAAACATATAATTGTATAATTAAAATTTTATTTTTTTGTTTTGTTTAAATCTTCAAATTCCAATGTTATGCATTGAGTCAGTTTTTTAGAATACAACAGAGCTGTGGGATTTTAATATATCTGTTTTTAATTGTTAAAAGTAATTTTAATTCATATAAATTATATGTTTCAACAGCATGGTGGAATTGGCAGACATTTTCTTGGGCATTAAGCGCCATGACACCGTACAAAAGCGTTTTCGAGTGTATAAATATGCAGGTATAATGCATGTCGGTGATTTTGAATTGATATTTCATGTCGATATACAATGGTTACAGAGTTAAAACTGATCGGGGTGTTTAAATCTTTGTAAGACTGACCAGAGCAATGGCAAGGGAAACTAACTTTATTGCACTCTGAAAGCCCCTTGTGGTCAGGAGCATTTCAATTGTGATGTGGTGATTCCATTGTGTTGTGCCTTGTTTCTGTTGTTGTGCCTTGTTTCTGTTGTGTTGTGGTGATTTTGTTGTGTTGTGGCTCGTTTTCGTTATGTTGTGGCAATTTCATTATGTTGTGCCTCGTTTTCGTTGTGTTGTGGCAATTCCGTTGTGTTGTGCCTCGTTTTCGTTGTGTTGTGGCAATTTCGTTGTGTTGTGGTTTAATTTTGTACGGCTGCACTACTGGGCCACCATACACCATAGCTTCTCTATGTGCTTCGAAAGGAGGAGTAAGCAGTGGGTGATGGCAATTTGCAACCTCACTGCTAAATGCTGTTAAAATTTTCACACTGCACCTTTAAATAGTGAATTTCCATGTCCGTTCTTAAAAAAAAAAAAGGATGACAGTTGTCTGGCTATCACCAAACAACGCTCAATTTAAGACTACTGCACAAGAGGTATGATCAACGAGCATTATTCAAATGACTCTGGATGGAATTGGATAGTCCTTTGACCAATCAGACCACAAGAGGCATGATCAACAGGCAATGACTCATGGCTTCCCTATCCGTCATCTTGTTAAACCCGCCAATAGCGCACCAGGTGGATAATCCAGTCTGTAATAGAAGCAGTAGAAAGGAATGTACGGGTTTCCAGACTGAGTTGCAGGGAAAAATCAAATAGACGGCTTTTTTTTTTTCAAAAACATCAATATAGCTGACCACAAACTGTATATATTCTCCCTAGTTCTGTTCACCTGCCTGGGATGTATAGGATCGTACAGTCCATCACCCATGTAGCTGACATTACTAAAGGTAATCGGGGGCTGGTATCATCTTGAACTGTTTCCAAGTGTCTCAGCATCCCTTCAGAGTATTCTGAGCATTGTGTGCTATTAATCAGTCCAACAAGGAAAAAAAGTGGCTGCATCAGCACTACCACTCCCCCACAAACACACAGGCCAGACAAAATCCCCAGCCAGTCAAACTGCCCAGTCCCATGTCATTTTAAACCATTTCAATGGCTAATGCACAGAAACGGAGAAAGAGAGAGGAAAACTTTCCTAGTAGATTAAAGGGTTACTTCAGCGATTAGCATATGGCTTTCTGTCAGAAACCCTGAAGTATATTTGAATGATTGTGCTCCACCCCCTCATATCCCCATAAGACGAGAGATTTATGCATTTTATTTCTGGAAAAATTAGTCTCATGATGCAAATATCGTCAATTTGCATCACCAGTAAAAAAAATGGCCAGATGCTAAAGACTACAGCCAGCATAGGGGGCTACTGGATTAGTCGCGCTGTAGAGGCGGTGTTTCGTTGCGCAATGACGTAAGTATGAAGCATAGGACCGTTGGCTAAGTCTGGTGTCTATAAAAGCTTTTCTTTGACTAACTAGGAAGTTTTCAGCTCTAAAACTTAGAGGATATTCTTATATTACCATGAGCTTTTATATATCAAAAGCTCAAGGGAAGTTGATTCCTCAATTCATCACCCCTTTAAATACAGATTCATCTTCCCAGCTCTGAAGTACCCTTTAAGTCGGGAAGTGTAAATTCAAGCAACAATGTTATTAAAGCAATACCTAAAGATAATTTATCCATGATCTGCTTATAAGGTTATAGAGTAATACTTCAGAAAATGATAATGAGATTAAATGATAATGAGATCTCTTTCTGCCTGGAGAGTCAATCTAGAGGCAGCGCTGATAATTGCAATAATGATGGCAATTTTATTTGTATTTGTCCACGTTTTGTCATTTAAAATGTGTCTATCCTATATACGAGACTGTAATATGATGCTGGTTCCTTTAAATGGGAAATATAAGAAAGAATTTCCTTCCTGAATATAAATCCAGTCAGGATAATAACTTCAGCACCTCACCATCACTCTTTAGTCCTCCTGTGTGCGCCATAATTAACTGGCACCCAAAGGGAGAGCATGCAAACTCTGCTTTGCAAGTCAATGGGACGGTAATTGTTGCTGGTGAGTTGAGGTCAGGACAGGGAAATAATTCTGTGGCTGTATTTGACTGTACTCATTGCTCAGGGGATCGGAGTTCTACAAAGTGGCCTCTTTTTTCGGAATTGCAATTTAGGCCCGATGCGTACGGATGCATGACCTCCCAGCGAGGAGAAGATCTAATTTGCTTTTGCTGCGTTCTGCACTCCTGAGACTGTTTAGAAAAGAAAAGGCCTGATTCAATAAAGGTCTTGCAAAACTTTGTCTTCCCTCTAGCGTCACTAGCATATTAATGCATAGAATATAAATGTGATTGTCTTCCATCCAAAATCAGTGCCAGTTAATGGTTACAAAGAGGTACATCTTCTACTGAAACTCAATAGATTTTTTGAATTTAAATGATTAGTTCAACCAAAAATGAAAATTATTTCAATAATTACTTACCCTAAAGTTGTTCCACAGCCGTAAGACCTCTGTTCATTTTCGGAACACAGTTTAAGATATTTTATATTTAGTCCGAGAGTGTATCCAAGTGTATGCACACTATACTGTCCATGTCCAGAAAGGTAATAAAAACATCATCAAAGTAGTCCATATGTGACATCTGTTAGTTAGTTAGAATCTCTTGAAGCATCGGAAATACATTTTGGTCCCAAAATAAAAAAAACTACGACTTTATTGAGCAGTGTCTTCTGTGTTTGTTTTCAAACCGCAAACAAAGATTCGAATGGTTATGAATCAGCATATTGATTCATGATTCGGATCGTGTGTCAAAATGCTGAAACCATTTGACATTGGCGAACTGAATTCTGAATCGATTCACTGATTCACAACCGCTCTAATCTTTGTTTGTGGATTGAAAACAAACAAGGAAGAGAAAAGAAGACAATGCTGAATAAAGTCATAGTTTTTTTTTATTTCTGGACCAAAATGTATTTCCCATGCTTCAAGAGATTCTAACTAACCAACTGATGTCACATATGGACTACTTTGATGATATTTTTATTACCTTTCTGGTCCTTCTGGAAAGGGACAGTATACTGTGCATTTGTTTTTGTTTTTTTGGCTACTGGAGAGACAGAAAGCTCTAGGACTAAATATAAAATATCTTAAACTGTGTTCTGAAGATGAACAGAGGTCTTACAGGTGTGGAACGACATTAGGGTGAGTCATTAATGACATCAATTTCATTTTTGGGTGAAGCCTTTAAGTTCAAAGAATGTAAAGAATGCTTAAACTACTATTATGTATTATTCATTGATAACATTTTGTAATTTAAAAGTAAATAAAATAACAAAATAACACAATTGCATTTGAAAAATAGAAGAAAAAAAAATAATAAAAAAAAAAAAATATATATATATATATTTAAAAAAAACTTAATAACAATAATAATAATATTAATAATAATAATAATAATAACATTAATAAGTATAATAATAATAATATGGAAGACTTCTTAATATTTTGTAATATATTTCATAGCATGAGTATCTCATTTATTTGTAACCTAATTTAACCCACATCATTTCCTCGCACTTTGTAACAAATCCTTCCCTCACGGGTCAAAATGACCTGAAGCCCTAAAATTATATACTATATTAACACAATTGCATTTGAAAGATTATCAAACATATTAAAAAAAAGATATGTATATATATATATAGCCTCATGCTATGAAACACAAAAAATATTAAGAAGTGCAGCTGTTTTCTAGCCTAGAAATCTAGACGCATCCTAGCGGCAGCAAATCTAATCTGCCGCGAGTGTCATATAGCAACTCTCAATACCTTCTGAGCTGTAAAAAACAAACACTGATCAGGCCAATCACATCGTGTATAGAGTCGGTGGGCGGGGCTTAACATAATGACGGCCGAGAGTTCCGCTTGCGTGCTTCTAGTAAACACAGAAACTGGCGAACGGCGGGCTTTCGAATCAGCTTTGACCGCGACTCTGGAAGACTTGGAGTTAAGCTTTTCTCTGAGGAAAGAACAAATAACGTCACTGAAGTCATTCTTAAGAAGGGAAGATGTGTTCAGAGTTTTGCCGACCGATACGGCGAAGGTTTAATCTGTCAACGAGCTCTGCTTCCACTGTGTTGCTCTGGTTGGTTGTAGCGCTATCCTGTGCAGAGGGAGTTTGAAAGACAACCGTTTATCCCACCCCTCGGATTGAGCCCTGTCTATGGTGAGTTTCCAGACCAAACATCTTGATGTGAGTCTGGCTTGTCAGGCTAGCTGTTCATAATAAGAAATGTTTCTTAAGCACCATATCAGCCTATTATATTCCTGGTGGATCATGTGACACTGAAAACTGGAGAAATGATGATGAAAATTCAGCTTTGCATCACAGGAATAAATGGCTTTTTTAAAATACATGAATATTTGAATGGGTCATCACTCCTGAGCACGTACTAGCTGCCAACGAACATCTCTATTTTTTAAGCGTATTGTAGTTCTTCATATCTGTACATCTATTGAAAGATGTAAACGTTATTGATGTTCTCTTGAAGTACAATGTGTAACACTGAAATGTTTGAATGGTATAACCAAATATCCACATTTGGTAAAGTCTGGATGAACTCACTTGTATGAGTCTTTAGATTTTTCTAAGACTTTAGACTTTAGAAGTCAAGAATAGCCATTGAAATCCAAGACACTGAATTTATCTGACAATTTCTGCTGAACGGCCTGGGGATGAAAGGGGATTTAGAAATCTATTCTAGAAATCTATTGTTGAGTCCATCATCCTTTCAAGCATACAAGTCGTCATGAGTGGAGGCCATCATTTGAATCGAGGCCCGCCTAAAGCGCTTAACAATCCAGCCTGACATCTCACATATTTACTGCATCCTGCTCAAAGAGAATCTAAAATCAAACTAATGAACTATGATAAGTGGAAACCCCAAATGTTCTCATTTGCCTGGCAGAATACAAATGAGATTCTAGACATTTATGGTCACATGTATAAACAGATTCATAAATGGAGGTTCAACGTTTGGCTACAGGCTACTCTATTCTCAGGGGTGATGATCAAATGTTGTGTGATTATAGGCCAACATTTCATGGATCATGAACATCCTTTTCCGAGGTACAGTATATCCTCCATCTGCAGAATCTTAATTTGGATTATTTCTATAACGTATAACAATCCATTTTTCAAGTATTTACCAGAACAGCCGCAATTACAGAAATGCCTAATAGCAGGAAGATCTTGAAAGCCAAGGCTTGTGATTGCCTTTTATCTTTTGAGGCTTTAGGAAAAATGACTGTTACCAGAACAGAGCGTTCATCATGAAGGCAGTACTGGCAGGCTTGAGGACTGGAAAACGTTCTGACCTTCCCTACATGAATGAACCCCTTTCTTTGGACACAAAAGAAGGTAAACACAAGCTTTTTTTATTTCTTTTTCATCATCTCGCAGCTCGCCACGTGATTTTCTTGTGAGAGACACTCTTTCTATTTAAAAAAATAAATAAAAAGAAAACTTTTTCATACATATTCATCAGCATTTAGAGAGTCTAAAATGTGCAGCTCACAACAATAGCCAAGCTGCTAAACATATTAAATGGAGCATATGTTGTTTATGGAAACAAAAATTGCCTGAAATGCTATCCAGATTGAAATATTTTTCAGCTCACATAAAGGTAAATTATTTGCTAATGAACTGTCAAGTAATATAGATTGATGAGAATGGTCTATGTGAAATAATTTATATATATACAGTGCCTTGCGAAAGTATTCGGCCCCCTTGAACTTTGCGATCTTTTGCCACATTTCAGGCTTCAAACATAATGATATGAAACTGTAATTTTTTGTGAAGAATCAACAACAAGTGGGACACAATCTTGAAGTGGAATGAAATTTGTTGGATATTTCAACCTTTTTTAACAAATCAAAAACTGAAAAATTGGGCGTGCAAAATTATTCGGCCCCTTTATTTTCAGTGCAGCAAACTCTCTCCAGAAGTTCAGTGAGGATCTCTGAATGATCCAATGTTGACCTAAACGACTAATGATGATAAATAGAATCCACCTGTGTGTAATCAAGTCTCCGTATAAATGCACCTGCACTGTGATAGTCTCACAGTGTCTAGATATAATATTGAACCGTTCCGTACGGCATTCACGGTTCAATTCGCGCTGGTGAATTGCGTTTTTTTTTTCTTTTTTTTTTTCGGTTTTGCATTTAATTAATTATTTCCTTTTCCCTCCGTTTGAAATATTCCTCTCAGTTTATTTCGGCTCTGTTTGAGTGTGCCTGTGAGTCTGATATGAGCTGATATGAGCAAATATCCAATCATATGCACTAACGTTAAGGGGTGTTTACCCGCGTTTTAAAGCCTTGCCGGTTAAACATTTCATGCACGCGAATGAAATGTTAAACCGGCAAGGCATGGACTGTTCGTATGTATAATTAATTATTCGTATGTATAATACGCCATAAAATGCGTATCATATGCATGCGAAAAACAGCGTGCCATAGACACGGCAAAATGAGTTTTGGCGTATACATTCCACGACATTGCACACTCGTACTATTTATACGCATTTTTGTGAGAATACCCTGATGAGAGCAGGTCTTCAATTGACAGCAGCAGCCTAGTGAACACGCTTTCCTTAAAGGGACAGTTCACCTCTAAAATGATGTTAATAAAAAAATAATTTTAATACAGTAGCTTGTAATAAATGTTGTATATTGAAGACTATGTGGTTTTAATTTAAACCTACATTTATTCATTCGATTTCATACTTAAATGCTACTGTAAATGCTACTCTGAGCTACCACTTTAAATCTTTTTATATATATATATATATATATATATATATATATATATATATATATATATATATATATATATATATATATATATATATATAATATTTATTTATTTTATATTATACAATACACTGGGAATGTGTACAAGGGTTTTTAGGTTGTAAGTTTAAGTAAGGGTTTTCAAGTCTTTTAAGTAAAATAAAGAAAGAGTACTGCAATAATAACATTTTCTCCTTAACCTTTTTCTGTTCCTGTCACCTAAGAATAGAATAGCAAAAAACAACGAACTGAACCGAAATACCGTGGTTATAAACCGAGGTATGTATTGAACCGTGGACTAACTGTATTGTTGCATCCCTTATATATATATATATATATATATATATATATATATATATATATATATATATATATATATATACATATATATATATACAGTCCCTGACAAAAGTCTTGTCGCTTGTGTACAAATTGACCTAAAGTGCCGCTGAAATATATTTCTAATCAAGATTTTTTTTTACAAGAAATGGCTCATTTTAATCCCACCAGCTTTTGTGATAATGTTTCAGTGAAAAACTAAGCTTTCAAAAAGTATTCTAATATTCACAGCTTGGTAAAGCTCATTGAGTCAATTTTTGCAAAGACATAAGTGTTGTCACCTTGTCATATGAGCTTCACCTGTGACTAATAATGGATCAATTAGGTCTCAAGTGTGCATAAAAAGAACCCCAGTACGCTAGACCTTCACACCAACTGCAACTAGACCTCTGCAAACATGCCTAAGATTCACCCTGAGACTAAAGTTTTGATTATCAAGAGGCTAAAGACCAGATCCACTGCTGATGTGGCAGACACCTTCAATGTGTCTCAGCGTCAAGTACAGAGGATAAAAAAAAAGATTTGAAGAGACTGGAGACGTTTTTGACAAGCCCAGGTCAGGCAGACCCCGCAAGACCCCGCTCGAGAGGACCGTTTGTTGGCTGGAAAATCCCAGGCCAGCCCATTTTCCACTGCAGCAGAGCTCCACGAGACCTGGTCACCTGAAGTCCCTGTGTCAACCAGAACAGTTTGTCGGATTCTGTCTTGAAATGGCCTCCATGGTCGAATCAGTGCCCAGAAGCCAGCACTAAACAAAAGACAATTGAAAAACCATGTGGCATTTGCCAAGGTCCACAGCCTGCTAAAAGGATGGACGCAGGAAAAGTGGCAGAAGGTGGATTTTTCAGATGAATCTTCTGTTGAATTACACCACAGTCGCCGCAAATATTGCAGGAGACCTACTGGAGCCAGAATGGATCCGAGATTCACCCAGAAAACAGTGAGGTTTGGTGGCGGAAAATCATGGTCTGGGGTTACATCTGGTATGGGGGTGTGCGAGAGATCTGCAGGGTGGAAGGCAACATTAATAGTCTAAAATACCAGGAAATCTTAGCTACCTCTTATTCCCAACCATAAAAGAGGCCAAATTCTGCAGCAGGACGGTGCTCCATCACATACTTCCATCTCCACATCAAAGTTCTTCAAGGCGAAGAAGATCAAGATGCTCCAGGATTGGCCAGCCCAGTCACCAGACATGAACATCATTGAGCATATGTGGGGTAGGATGAAAGAGGATGCATGGAAGACGAAACCAAAGAATATTGATGGACTCTGTGAGGCATGCAAGACTGCTTTCTTAGCTATTCCTGATGACTTCATCAATAAATTGTATGAATCCTTGCCAAACCGCATGGATGCAGTCCTTCAAGCTCATGGAAGTCATACAAGATATTAAATTTGGATCTCACAGCACCACAACTTAATTTGCTGACATATTTTTGTATTTGCAGTAAATTTGTTCAATTTCTGTATAGGAGACAAAACTTTTGTCTTGCCAAAATTTGACCTTTCTGTCTTGATTAAATGATAAATATTTTTTCTATGAAAATTATTTATTTCAGTGGATTAAACATCATTTGGGAGGGTTTTAGCTTTTCATATGAGCTATTTCTAACACCAATGAATTAATTAAAAGTCAGGTTAATATCAGGTATTTCTAGAAAATAGATAAGCGACAAGACTTTTGTCAGGGACTATATATATATATATATATATATATATATATATATATATATATATATATATATATATATATATATATATATATATATATTACCAGAGATTATTTATTTTTCTGTGTTCATATGAAGAAATAAACAAGTAAACGGTGAGGACATTTCTGCGTGTACTAGGGGTGTGCATTGGCACTGCCTTCACGATTCGATTCGATTACGATTCACCAGGTAACGATTCGATTCAATTGGATTCTACGATGCATTGTGATGCATCAAAATTCTACTGCACACAAAGCAAATTTTTCATCAGTCATGAGGCAATACAAGCAGATATTAAACAACAGATTGTATTGGCTGCTATGTGTCTCCTGTATCTTTGACATAAAAGTTATTAAATAAAATAAAATGTAATTAAATACAATTAAATAAAATGCAATTAACCCTTAAATGCATGACTGTTTCACCAAACATTCTTACATATTCAGGTCGTTAGCGACCCAGATCTATATTTAACATGGATAGACCTCTACCTGTCGTGATAATATATAAAACTCCTGATTTTAGAGTAACAGCTACAGAAGAATAAAATAAAACCTATTTCGTTACCTTTTGGAGCTTGGAAGGATTCAGTTTGAGCAGATGTTTAATACCATCATCATATGACCTCGTCAGAGCTCGTTTACCAGTATATCCAGCTTCTGCCTCATATTCGCGATCTCCAGCATATTCTCCAAACTCATTTTCAATGTCTTCAAAATCAATATTTTGATCACTGACAGCTTCTTGACCACATCCATCATCAAGAGACAGTGACACTAACATATGATTGTGTTTAGTACTTGCTCTCTGAAGTAAATCACTAACCCATTTCAAGTTTTTCGCAGATTATAATTATTGTTTCGTTTTCTGTCAGAGGTAACTATCAGTGAAACGTCACTTCATCATTGGGTATCAGACATTGCCACCTTGTGGAATAAAGGTGAATTGCGCTGTATTTCGTCATTATAGATTAAGTTATTATTGTGCAAAAAATATATACGAACAATCCTACACACCTCGGGTCGTTAGCGCGTTTTTAATAACCCGTCTATCGCGGTCATCTCCCTCCGCCTCAGCCATCTTCCTTGTTGTTGTTGTTATTCTCCCGGAACCGGAAGTATTTGAAACTTCACAACTTTATCGTCCGCCAGAAAATAAACAGTGACATAATCGATTATGGCACTTTGCCGCATCGATGCTGAATCGTTCATGCCCCGCATCGCGATGCATCGCCGAATCGATTATTGTTGACACCCCTAGCGTGTACTGTATTTTCAGTGTAACAGTTACATAATACAGAATACTAGCTAGACACATGGGATTCCTTCTTAATATTCATCTGTTGCAAGGATTTGTCAGATTCGTCACAGTTCAAATCCTCCACAATCAGTTTAATCTCCTACCGTATCGGAGAGTAATGTAGCCGCACGTTGATTTGCCATGTGTGGGTCAGAGACTCTCCTCATGTGTTTGCAGTTTAAATATAATGATGCATTTAAAAGTTAATGCCCAAACTTGTCATTAAAAAAGTTCACAATGCTGCTGCAGGTGAAATATAATGTGGACAACACTGAATAAATTTATTTTTGTCAGGTTAAATATTGATAGTTGGTCACTTAAACCCCTTTATCTAAACGTCTCTACTTAACCGTCGAACTCGCACATCCGTCATGTTTGTAGTTTTTTTAACGCTTTTTATCCACGTTTGTAGTTCTAATCAAATCCTCGTCCAACGCGCAACGGGCTGTGGGCAATATCAGCCATTAGAGTGCCCATCGATCCATACTTCGAATTCGGACCAGAAATAGTAAACCATCCGGGAATCTTTGGAATACTCTTTTCAACATACTACAATTTGGGACATACTCATTCTATTTTGGAATACTATTTAGGATGGATAGCATGCGAATTGGGAAGCAGGGACAAGGTAATGGAGGGGACTAGTTATACAGAGGTGGGGATGATAAACTAATCAGAGCCAAACGAGCACAGGTGACGACAGAATAATTGTGACATTACTCCCCCCCTCAAAAAGGCGTGTGAAGAAGTAGTTCAATTATGAAAAGGGGCGGAGGCTTCGGCTGAGGGCGTGGAGATGGTGATGGGGATGATGTGGTGAGCAAGGCCGATGAGGAGGCTGGAGGAAGGGAGGAGCATGCTGACGCTATAGGGGTCCAGGGTGAGGGCGCAGCCCGAATCCCAGAAGTCCGAAGCATAGGCTGTGCGTCGACCGCCGGAGCCCGACCTGGAGTGACGAGGGAGCCCAGCGGAGTTTCTGGGCAGACAGGCCGCGGAGGCGATGAAGTAGCGTTGAGACAAGGCGATGGTGACGGGCTGACCGGCTGAGATGGAGAGATGGGCCCGGAGGCCTGAGGTGTAGCCGGGGCCTCAACTGCTAACTGAGCTGGTGGCAGGAAAGCCAGAGGCGCGGATGAGCCGCACGGACTGAGTGGCGGTGGCAGAGTCGAGGAGCTGGATGACACCAGTGGTGCCGACGGATCCAGGGGACTGGCCACAGCCAGCGATGGCGACGGGATGAGGAGAGACAAGGATACATGTAGAAGACTTCCAGACAGGACCGGCGAAGAAGATGATGCTGATGTTAGGGTGGGGACTAGGGTGGGAAAAGGATCCGCGTACCACAGATCGATCAGGTCTACGTCTGCTCCTGGCTCTGCGTTGGACTGATTTGCCTTCGTCAACTCCAGAGCCTCCGTGTCCTCCAGCTCTCGACTATCCTCGGTGGGCACTTCGAGCTCGCTGGCTTTAGGGAAGAGGCTGTCATTCCAGATCATCCAATCCAGGCACTCCAGATTCTCTGGGCAGAGAAGGAGTTGCAACAGTGGTGAGTCCATCTTCTTTATACTTACTTGGAGGGTCGGTTATTATGTCAGGGTTGCTGTTTGTGGCAGTAGTAAGCGCACAACGCAGGAGATGAGGGTTCAACACAGAACGACAGAACATAACTGTGAGAGTAACTATATGAATCAAAAGGGGAACAAAAGCCATTTTAATTTACAGCCCACAGATTCATACTTACCCTTTAACTACACAGATAATTACCCCTTAATTAAAAAATACTTACAGTATAAATATTTTTTTAATTTTCCTGATAGTTACCCCTTTATTCCCCCAATATTACATATTGTTACCTTATACCTGCACATACTTACTTTAGTTACACTATAATTACTGAAAAATATGCTGTAAATTCATTTTACTTACATAGTACTTTCCAGGCCGTAATCTAAACTATTTCAGATAGACCATGCTTATCTGGGCAGCTGATATGGTACCAATATATTGTGTATCTCAAATAAATTAATAAAGAACCCAGCACACCCTAACAACTACATAGCAATATCTTTACAACCATCCACAACATCTTAAGATACATCCACAGCATGTACCAATCACAATTTTATCAGACTCCACTTTGACATTCTCCTCTCATCTTTCCTCCATTCAGACTTTTAGGAAAGTAAATTGTCATTAGCTGCTCTACTTTTAACTGTGTAGAGTTTTCAAGGTGGAATTTCAGTTTGTTACATCTTCCTCTCCAGGGAGTTTGTCCTCCAAGTGAATGCCCAATGGGAGAAGGTAATTACTGTGGTAAAAACAGATTCCAGTTACCTTTAATTTAGTACCACGAAACCACTGTGTTTTGGAAAGGTTGAACAGGTTGCATGATAACATGATGAAAAACATTGTAATTTGGAAGAAAAGTACATGAGATACACATACGTTAAAATATGTGGAAGACATCATTATAGAGGTATCAGAGATTTTATGGTTTGTGGAACTGGAAGAACGAGATGATTTCGGTGATTTTTAGGTTGAAGCGGATGTCTTATTGTTTTCTGAGAAACAGCACAGCACACCTGTGTCGCACACACCATGTGTTCGATTAATCATTGCGGTCCGCTGCCAGGTCTCACCACACACACAGCCATGAAAGTGACAATAAAAGAAAAAAGAGATGAGAGATATCATTTATGATTCCACAGAGCTTCCCACACCTGAGGTTTCCATTTTGGAATTGCATGTTTTTTCAGTGGACACCTACCACCTCCACCCACTCATACATATTTATGGATCCAATGTTTTGGTGTGTAAAAGAGATCCAACTGTGCCCAGCCAGCAGATGGATCTCTTTTTGCTTCATTTCCTTAACACGGTTTACTAGTTCCTGTGTTACTGCAAAGAAGAAAGATGGAATTCCAGAGTTCTTTCAGGCAATTATTACCTTTTGTGTGTGCATGGCTGGGTTCGAAACCTGAAAAAATGCTGTTTTCTGAGGCAATATCCAAATTAAGTCAGAATCCAATGTTTGTGGATTAATCTAGAATGACTCTATAAATTAATCTATAAGTATCTTTCCACTAAGAAGCAAGCTTTTTTATTATTTTGTTTTTCCTTTAAATAAATAGTTGCATGTCATTGTTGCAGTTACTTATAAGTTTATTATTATTTTACTTTCAGTGTGACACAAGTTATGCAATCAGATTACTTTTTTTCAAGTAATAAGTAAAGTAACGCATTGCTTTCAAATGAACTTTTTCAAATAAATATTGCAAGTTCCTTTTTTTCCTATTTATTGACAGACAACTCTTTTTGTCCCCATGTTGAGAAAAATCAGGAGTAAAATGCACAGCATTGTGCGCTGTGTGAACATGATAGTTACTGTAGGTCTAGATTAAATGTGTACATGCATTTACTTAGGTCACTTGCATTGCAAAACTGATCCAGTATTCCTCAAAATTGTTAAATAGTAAAATACAAACTCTGAAAATTATGTAAACCTGCTGTTTTTTATAGCTGAAAAAAGAGGCTGCATCTGAAAACTGTAAAATGATGCAGAGGAAACATTTCAAGGTAGGACGTTAGCTTTTAATGTTAGCGTCACTTCCTGCCTCCTGTGAGACCTTCATCTGATGCCACAATTCTATGCGTTCCATTCGGTGACAGTTGAGCTAGAAAAAGAAACATTACTGGTCAGTTTGTGTAAACGTTTTTTGCCCAATGTTTTTCACTTCTGATGTTATTTCGAGCAAGAAAGAACTACTGTAGTAATTAAATATTTGTTCTCACCAAAGCTCGCTTTATTTGCTTCAGAAGTCTGTCCAAGGTCAGTTTTGTGAGGTACATTTGTGTACTTGCGCTGCCTTATAAGTAATTGCTTGATAAGACAGCGAAGCAACAAGTGACTGCCTAAGTTTTCAGATGTAGCCCCCATGCTGAACTTTCTTCTCCTGCAGTCCTAATAGCAAACAAGTCCAAATCAATAATCCAAAAGTCATGGTCAAAAAAGGCAATTTTTTGGGGGAGTCCCCGCTGCCATTTTGAAGTGTGTTCCACTTCGTGAAGTGGACAAGGGAAGTTTATATGAACAGACCCTTGCTCCATCAATTTTGACAGAGGGAGCGAGTCTACTTCATATGTACACTTCAGGCAGCTTGACATGCCACAATGCAACACAATTGTGACGTCACCGCATATCGCGTTTAATTTAACCCACCACAAACAACTTTATGATATTTTAATTATATTTTTGTATGTTACATGCTGCGTTCCAGTTCCTTTTCATTATGCCCTTCACTCGCTAACTTCCCTCCATCTCGTTCACTCTGATGTGCGTCATTGCTTACGTTGCATGAGTGCCCACTACTGGCGGAAACTTTGCAATGGACTGAACTGGAACGTCCTAATCCCTTGATCACTTGTAATCCACTATGGAGTGTTTTTTCTGTACGAAATTGTTTAATGCAGCATTTGTATATAGGTGTGTTTGGGTTGTTTTTAATGTTTTTAAAAAATAATAAAAATATCATAGAGTTGTTTGTGGTGGGGTAAATTAAATGCGATATGCAGTGACGTCACAATTGTGTTGCATTGGGGTATATGAAGCTGCCTGAACTGTACATATGAAGTAGACTTGCTCCCTCGGTCAAAATCGATGGAGCAAGTGTCTGTTCATATAAACTTCCCTTGTCCACTTCACAAATTGGAACACACTTCAAATTGGTGGCAGGGATTGTTCCGAGGGGAAGTGCTTAGGGAAGTTTGCAAGTGCGTGTCTAATAGTGGAGTGGGATGCAGAACGCATGGCTTCTAACAGGTAGGAACAGGAAGTGATGCAAGAGGAAACAGCAGTTTTCAGTAGATGGCTCCCTCTGGCAGTCGGAGGAATGGATGACAGATGCAGATGTTACAATTAAGCCCCGTTTCCACCAAAATTACCTAGAACAATTTGTACCAGGAACTTTTTTTACAGGAACTTTTCTCCCCCCAGACCTGCAACTGGCTGCGTTTCCACCGCAATCTAAAGTTCCGTGAAGATTAGGCAAATTAGTCCGGTGATGTAGGACTGGGCGGTTGCTCCTCCAAGTCAGTGACGGACAGTAATCATTTTTGCGCGATACTATATCCACGTTTACAAGCACACTTTTTTTGTCATTCCGATTGAAAGATTTAGTGGACTGTTTACATGAGACGTTATCTAAACCGATCTGGTGTTTACATGTGATGACTTTCAATCGCAATCATTTTGTCACATGCAGTTTGTCTGCCACATCAAAAATGTCAACACTGTTTTCTCCAGCAGCTGGAATGTGTTAATTGTAGCCATAGCAACTCTTAATGGCCACCGGGACTAATACAGTATTATATAAGCTATTTATTTGTTGTAAAGTGTAATAATCATCTCAGATTTTTTTTTTTAATTCTTCTGTCAGGCGCAGTTAAAGTAAAAACTGCCTGGGGCAATATACGCGGTGTCATTATTCCAACATTATCTTCATAACTTACGATATAAAAAGTTTACCCCTCAGAAAAATGAACTTTCTCCTCTTGTCAACATGAGCGCGGCGCACGCTGTTACGTCATGTAAGGACGCACACTTAAAAGTAATCGGTCAGGTCGTTTACATGGTGAAAAATAGACTGTAAAAATTAATAACGAGTATGGAAGAGATTCAAGCTGTGCTGCTTTTGCTGGTTTACTAAAGAGGTAATTAACAACGACAGAAAAGAGCACTAGCATATTCAGAAAGCTTGTAAAGCTAGATTTAAAATGACAATGTATATTATTATCAGCTATTACGGACATTGAACGTGAGATGGCTGAGACGAACGCGCGCCATCAGACAGAGAGCAAGACTGATATTTACTGAACGCAGACCGAACCTCGCAAAAGACTTATAAAAATGCCGGTTGAAATAAAAAGGCTGCGTGAGCTCAACCAATCAGCATGTTCAGCGCCCAAGTCCCGCCCTTGAAAGTTCCTGAACTTTGAAAAAGTACAACCTTGCGAGCAGGGCCGTTTGGAGGGGGAAATATTTAACTGGAACTTCATTCAGACCCTGGTTCCTGCGGTCAAAACACACTGAGTACCACCTCAAACTTCCTGGTTCCTGGGTAAAGTTCCTGCGGTGGAAACGCGGCTTTAGTAACCTATTATTTTCAATAAAAAGTACTTTAAATAAATGTTTAACTTTTATACATTTCAATACAACAATGGTTTGGATGAAATCGAACATCTATTTAAAACATTTTGACACACCGCGCATAAAAAAACAAAAAAACAACACCAACAACTGCTAAACTTTCCGTTGCAAACTTGCAAGCCAGTGGTTACGTAAATAGATTGTGTACTTACTATGATTATTATGGTAATATGCAGGCAGCACAAAAAGCATGTTTTACATCAGCAAGTTTCTTCTTAAAGAAAAACAATCTTTCAGAACACATTTAAAAACATTTAACAAACTTCTATATCTTAAGAAGAAAATGTACAATCCGGTCCCAGGTTCTGTAAGAGGTACCTTTATACAGAAATGCTGTCTATTAAGTTACTCCCTGACTTCGAACAAAGGTATAGCAGCCCTGTTTCAGACACAGCATATGTGTCCAGACATAATTTATAGATTTTGGCACTGACGACAATGCACCTGTTCACCTATTGCAGATAGGTCACATGAGTGCAGTGATGGGATCATGGGCCTGTTTAATGTGAATTCTTCGTCCATAGCATGCATACTTTCTTACTGTTCTTCTGTTCTGCACCACCATGATTTATTATACTGCAGATCTGTGGTATGTTGGGCTTCTGCTCCTTTTTGTGATGCTAATACTTGATGTCGGATCTCTGTGGAGGTGACTTGCTGTTGCCCAGTTACGTGTTCGGATCTGGCCTTTAGGTAGAGCTGTGCCTCATTACAGCGTCTTGAGCTCGTTATCTCTCACTCTCCTTCCTCCGGCCTTTAATAATGCATCCACAGGTGAGGCACCGCATCACTCTTAAATGTCTGCTGTTTGTCATCCTGCTCTGGTGTGTCTGCCCTGTGTCTGCGCACGTTGTTTTCAAGGCTTCACCTTTAATGCAGGTCGCACACATTTACACAAGCGTAACAAGGTGAACAAAGAAGCCATCTCCAGATTAACTAAAGTGGTAGCACTTTACTTATAGCTTATATATAATAATTGCAGTCTTTCAAGGTGATAAAATGAAAAGTATCATAATATTTCTTTATAGACAGATACAAATATAAATAAAAGATTTGGATTTCTGATTATTATTCTTGTTTTATTCTAGGATTGGCTCAAAACTAGAAAAATTCAATTTTGGCCAGACTATTAATGCTTGAGCAGAAGAGCTGTCTGTTTGATGCCCGGCCCTTTACTCTAGTCCATCGGGCTGCACAAATAAAAAAAGCCCCTCTCGTGTCAGCGAGCTTTGAAAACCCAATTACTCCCCAGGAACAATTACTGTCTGTTTGTGCTGGCGCGTAAGGCTGCTTGAGTCTTCTGTTTCTGTTCATTCAAGAAAAGGTAAAAAGAGAAAAATGGTGACACTGAGATGGAAAATTATTTCTGGGACGATTCACATCACTGTGTTATTCTATTTGTGTCTGGATAGATTAATAAGAATGCAAAATGTTTTGTTTTCTTTTTAAACTCATTAAGGCTTTCATAAGGATTTCATATTTCATAACATCCTTTAACCAAAGGAAATATTGCCTGTAGTGTAATATTTATACTGCATCATAAACTCTTTTTTTTAAACAATTTTATTATTGATAATAAACACCAATAGTGCTGCAGTCACAGGACTTTACGAAATCAACAATGTCAACAAAGATATGCGTTTTTGGTTGTCAGGGCAAGACAGCCCCGCACAGCTTCCCAAAGAACCCAGCATTAATGGGACAGTGGATGGAGTTTGATTTTGCGGAGCAGCAACAGAGTTGTGCAAGTTTTTTTGTTTGTTCCCTGCATTACGGCAACGATGGTTTTTTAACAAGGACTGGTTCAACTCTGGATTCATAGCTCGTCTAATGCTCAATGATGGAGAGGTCCCATCGATTAATGTTCACGGTTGTGTGTTGGAAGCGACAGGAAGTAAAACTGCTTCAAATGTCTTTGTGTTGTTAGCTATAGACTCGTTCATTCAAATGTGCTACCATTCCATTGTTTTTCTATGTAAACTCGCACTAGGCTGACGTGCAAAACCGTGTTCCGCTTGCTACTGCTAACATTAAATTGCATACAATAGTCCATAAACCAAATTATGTCCTCTTAAAACCACAAGTAAACACACACAAATGTTGTAAAACTCCCACTTAACAAGTTGCTAAGCAAGTAAGTTATATGAGACGTCCTGCTGTAGTCGTCGTTGCTGCTTCTCCTGTTCAATTTTAGCCTCTAGATCTCATTGTGGATCATATATGTATGGCTAAATCTGATTGATCTCCATGGTTTATTTAGGATAATGTTTTTTTTTTTTCTTTTCACGTTTAAGGACGTCACAGATTTGAGACGCTCTCGACGCAATAGCTGCGCGCGCTCGTCATTCTTTAGCTCCGCCCACACGAAACGCCTCTAGCTGCTCATTTTTGTCCGTTTTATTTCTCTCTTTTTTTTTTTTTCTCGGAAAGACTCGGTACAGCCTATCTTTCTTTTATATAAATATAATAAAACTAAAGACTTTTCTGAGATTTGAAGGATGCTATATAGGCACTCAAGACCCCCCCAATAATACATCAAGCTCACGCTGGAAATCCAAACACTTCCTCAATAGCTAATGTGAACTTATCCAAATTAATGTTTGTTTCAAATAAAGTGAACCCTATTTTCCTGAGAACTGAAAAGTTTCCTTTTTAAGCTCAATTTGTTTTTAAGGAAACAAACCAGCCATTAATAAGAGAATTGATAATGCAGGATTGTTTTGTGCATGTCTGAGCATTCAACATGGACACTTTCACTGCTGCTTTTAAGTCTTTAGAATTAGGCAGAACAGAATAATGGGTCTTTTTAAGTTAAATTAGGGAAAATGTGTTAGCGTGTTAATTTAATTCTCTAATTCGATTTAAGAACCCCCTGCAGTTTGATTATGAACCCCAAGGCGTTTGCGAACAACAGTTTTAGAGTACAATGGATTGAGAAAAAAGGAAAGGGTATGGAGAGGATGGAAAAGGTAAGTGATGGATGAGGGAAAAACAACTTGACTCCGTCAGTGACATTGCAGCGTGTAGGTGGCTGACCTTGTTCAGAGTGATGACAGGAGGTGCTAGTTCACGGGACCACTTCAGTCAGAAACCACAACTGCCACACACACGAGTAACAGGAAACTCACCATGAAAAAAATACTCAAGGGAAGGCAGAAAAGACTTTTGTAATTTAACAAGTCGCAATGTAACAGAAGTAGCGACAGATCCTTTTCTTTCCGTATAGTGTGTGCAGGGTGGGAACATGCTTCTGTTATTTGATTGTTAATTGGATGGAGGCAGATCTGAATGCAAGCTTGATGTTAAATTTACCAAAGGACAAAATGACTGGTCCTCACATCACCAGAGAGAAGACAGCCACGGGAAGCTCAAACAATGACATTTTGATTAAACAGAAAAAAAAAAAAAAATGCATTTAGAAAACATATTAATACTTCCCATTTCATGAAACATGAATGCACTGTATCTTCTTATTTCGTTTTTTTTTTTCTTGTTACCAGTTCAAATTAGCCTGGTCTTACCAGACTCTCGTACATTTCATTTGTACAGAGTCTGGCCACTCTCCATTGACAAGGGTTAACTTCCTTGAAGGCGGGTACTCTGTTGAAGTTTTAAAATATTGGATCTGCCCAGAGCCACTCTGGATCTGCCATAACCAATCCCTAACGCTTGGTCGTGACGTATGTCATGCGCCCTTCGCCTGTTTTTCACATGGAAATCCCCAAAAAACAAAACAGCACATGGAAATCCGTAAAAATAAATATGCATTTCACCTCAGTGATAATCGTGCATTCGGAATGGGATTTATGCAGGGTGGAGGGGAGAGTTTTGTGAACGGGGAGGGGCTGCTCATGTGGTCTGTAACATAATTGTATGCTGTAAATAAAATATAATATGCTTGTTTAGGATAAGAATAAATACAAATAAAAATGTATTTTTGTATTTTGAGTGGTGATGAAATATATTGCTCTTGTAAATACTTGTAAAGAAATACAAGTCTAGAAATACAGCGAAGTACAAATGTACGGTGCTCTGCAGTGGTCAAAAAGGATATAAACAGTGAATTTTGAAGTAATATATTCTTTAAAACTCAGATTTGTGGATTCCGACAGCAATTACATCACCACACGACCTAGGTGTTTGTCAAAAGCAGTAGGCAATTCGTCCGGAGATTTTTACGGGGGTGGTGGGAGACGGACGGCAATAAAATCACTGAGTAGCCCTGTAAATGATGGCATTACCTTCTGACCTCACAACAAACAATTACCGTCCAAATAGGGCTTCAGCCAACTACTTCACCACTAATGGAGCGAGCTGAAAACTTCCTGAATTAACCCTGTTGGGGAGCAGGGCTGAAACGTCATGGCCACCAAAAAATCTCAGCAAAGATTATTATTGCTCCGGCTTCTGGATATTCTGCAGCGGTGCCACGATGGAATTAATGGTTTCGTTCGCATCTTTCTCCTCCGCTGAACTGCAACTCAAACTACGCACAACATCCATATTATTGTTCTCAGCCACTCCCTCTGTTCGCTGATTAGACCAGTTAAAATATGTTCTGAGAAAATCTAAGAATGTATCACAATCCCAGAAGGAGTACTGAAGGAAAATGAAAATTGAGCGGAAGTACGTAAGAGTATAAGCCAGGCTAAATCCAAATATCAAAAAATGTGTAAATCAAGATGAATTTACTAGATAAGTAAAATGACATAATATATTTTTTTCTTGTTTTCTGGTGGAAAAAAATCTAAATTAGTTTTTGCTTCAATCAAGCCACATTATCTGTCAACTGGGTTAGAACAATATTTGTTTGGGACAGACACAAGAAACAAGATTTCAATCAGAAACAAGATTATTTTTTGAAATATCCAGCATACAAAACCGAGATCCTGACTTTCTGTGGTCATAAAACATTTATAGCATCCTGGCCAGAGTTGCCCATTAGCATCTATCCATCATCATGGCCTCCTAATCATCCCCATATACTGATTGACTTCATTCTGTCTCCCCTCCAAGCTGGTGTGTGGTGGGAGTTCTGGTGCTCTATGGCTGCCATCACATCATCTAAGTAGGTGTTGTACATTGGTGGAGGTTGTGGGCGAACCCATTTGTAAAGGCCTTTGAGTGTTAGGAAAAGTGCTATATAAATGTACTTTATTATTATTGTTTTATACAAACAATTAGAGTGTATTCAACCCCTCAGACCAAAGCCCCAGTTTTATACACTCTCAGCTATCACAGGGGCCCATTGCACCCACACACAAATGTTGACAGAAAGGAGGAGAGGACATAGAGAGTTATGAAGTCATTCTGCAATAAGTGCGGAGGGGGAGCGGACTCGATGCATTACAGATAAGAGGATTACAGGCCGAGTTTCCTCTAACTCTTCATTTGAGATTTCAAAGCTCCTTCATTCCTCTTGGGGAGACCACATATCGAGGGTGCTAATCTCCAGTGCAAAGTCAAAGGGGAAATTTCAAAGGCACATCTGTCCTGTTATCTTCACCAGGCCACAGATGGTCAAGGTTTCCTTAGCAAGTGCAATTCAGGAGGTTAAAAGAGCTACCGGGGGATATATAGTTATTCTTAAGAAGAAGTGAGGATTATATGTAAAGCAGAGGTACTTTGAGTTATTTCACACATCAGAGCTCTTTAACGCTGAAGTGTGTCATTTTTTCCCTTATTTTAAAGAACTTTTTGTTTCAGCTAAAAAAATGCAGCAACAACTTTAAACAAAGTGTAGCACTGTGATTGTTTTCTGCACTGTTTTTTTGCACATTCTGGCCAGCCTGGCATGGCAACAGCTCAACCAATGGTGTGGTTTTGGGGGCAAGGCTATCTATTTATCTGGCCAAAGGCAGATAGGACAGATCTACTGTTTTATGGAACTTTTTCACAGACTGTGATGATGCGTTCTAACAGGCAACAGCACAGTAATTTTTTGTATATATGTATGCATTTTTTTTAAAGTATGTACATTTATAACAGTATACTTTGTATTATATTACCTTAGCATGAAATTACAAAAAAAAGAAAAAAAAATACAAATAATAATCTTGCTGTAAGGGTGTTTCTAATGCCGCCTTCACATGTTATCGGAAAGTTGATAATTCCCACTTCTGAAGTCATGATTACAACCTCATTGCATTTTTATTTATTTATTGGAGGGCGTTCATGTGTAATTTTTACCTAGGAAACTCGTATTTACGATAATTCTGAGAGCACGTGAAGGCAGCATAATTCAGTAGATGTGGGAGTGACAGTAAAATTTTATTATGTTTCTCTTCCAACTGCAATGATCAATCTCTCTCTATTTTGTTCTCTTTTAAAAGTTGTGGAAAACACTATTGTGGAGTTTTTTCTTTTGCTATGTGAGCAAATGGGGATTTGAAAAATATATTTAATATAGTCTCTCATTCACCACTATATAAGTTTACCCAACTATGACAAGTTTAACTTCTGAAAAACCCGGAAATGTAAAAAGGTACAATTAGGTTCCTCACCAAAAAAAAAAAAAAAAAAAAAAAAGTGTTGGTTTTTGTTGGTTTAACTTAAAAAAGTAAGTAACCTGGCTGCCTTAAAATAAAATGTTTGAGTTGATACAATGAAGGAAATGTGCGTATTAAATAGAAAATATTATTGTATCTGAACCACATAAAAAATTTGATAAATCATGAAAATAGCACTGTTTGTTTCACTGCGTCATCAGAAATAAAATGCACACAATTACCCAATATGCTCACAAAATATTTTAATAATATTTTAATAAAGGTTGTCAAATCTCAAAAAATGTTCATTGTATTGTCTCAAAATTTTAATTTCAATGAACTCAAAATTTTAAGGCAACCAGGTAACTTTTTTTCTAAATATTTTTTTACAGTGTACTTGCTGATCATCAAATATTGTATTACAGATGTAAAATGTAACTGTGCTTCACATATGTTAGGTATTCTTTTAATTCTCTTTTAGAAATTTTAGAATGATTTTTCTTCCCTTTCACACTGTGACGGTTATTATAATCATAAAGGATTTCTAGCAATAAAGGGCAACATCTAAATATTGACAATATTAACATCATCTGAAGTTTATTTTCCCCAGTGTTTCCTTGTCTGTGTGAAAATGGAGTGCTGCTTATTTGCCGGCCTTCTGTGCAAACATTAGTTTGACACATTGCAGTAAATCACCTCAAAAAATGGCCTCCAGGTTTTCCACAAAGCAAACGAGCCTATGGGGTCTAAAATGTGTTTAATCTCTAGCACTCGTGTGATCATCCTTTTAAGGAAATCAGCAGTGCGGTTGCAATGCTGGGGAGTGGACATGTTTGGAGGGTTGTATATGGTGCTGAGAGACAGTCTGCTTATGAACAGAGTGCTTGAGAGGATTCAGGGAGATTAGCATTAAAGCTGGTGGGGAAAAAATGACAGCAGCACAGAAGATTCAATAATTACAGTTTTGACAGAGAACTTAATAACCTGCAAGAACACTCTTCAAGGCCTCAAAATTCAGCATTTACTACAACATAAATTAATGGCATATTTTATTTTATTTCAAATTACCACGTCATTTCTTCATATCTCACTTAATACATCTGAGATTATTTGACAGATCCCAGACAACTCAGACAGATTTTAAGTATCAACGCTGCTTAAAAAGATGCAGTCTAATCCTGTTTACATGAAAGAAACTTCTCCTGAGCAGGTTTAAGCTTACAGACCTGTTGCTATGACAGCAAGTCCAAGATAAGCTTTGGAGAACCAAACAATCCAAGACCATGCCAAATCATCAACAATCAAATCCAGCTAACTGAGTTAGCAATGTATGAAGAGCGGGCCCCTGGACGGAGAAATTCATGTTTATTTGTCAGTAAAAGTCTGCTGGGTGATGCGTTTTGTGAGTTTTTGATAGCGCCAGGACTTTCGTGAAAACCTACAGATTATACGTCTGCTTTTTTGTATCCTCGTCCACAGACAGTCAGATTGATAAAGGGTTATTAAAGGTGCGATATGTAGGATTTCTGTCGTAAAATATCCAAAAAACCACTAGGCCAGTGTTATATATTTTGTTCATTTGAGTTCTTACAATATCCCAAATGTTTCCAACTGTTTGTAAATTGTAAGAAAATTGCTATTTTAACCAAGGAACCGGGACGTCTGAGGGAGTCATCTGTCAATTGCATTGTATCTACATTACCCTCGGTTTCCAGTTTTATCTGGCATTGTATCTGGCAGAAAGGCTTTAGTCTTAAGAGTGTGCAATAAGAGTCACAGCAGCCGCTGAGCGAACACACAGAGTAACATCATAATTTTAAACACACTTAAATGTATCTAATATGATAAACAGAGCTGTTTTACCTCATACTCATGTCTGGAAAAGCAGAAATGGCACCGGAGACTGTGTCCCGTCATAATAAAAGTCCCGCTGCTCGCGAGCCGTGTGTTGCTCAACAATTTTATTGCCCAAGTCCTATCCCGATTCTTCCCTACCGGCTGAAAACCACATGTCCCAAGATTCTGAGCTCAAACTTGGTACATCAAACTAAGCCTTTGTTTTGAATAAGTACCCTCTAGCGGATGGAAAAAATACATAGTGCAGCTTTAAGGGATAGTTCACTTTGAAATTAAATGTTGATGTTTTAGCTTACCTCATGGGCATCCGAGATGTAGGAGTATTTGTTTCCCCAGTAGTTTCAATTTTGATCATTTTAGGTAAAACCATTCTTGTCTGTGCCTCACATAATGCAGGTCTATGGTCACCACCTCAAAGCGCATACACAGAGAAGTCCAAATTAAACATACGCTTCCCATCTTCCATGCTTACTCATCTTCAAAAGTCCAGTCATCTTGTCAAAAATTACATTTCCCAGCATCCTCCTGTTCAAAACCTACACTCATTCAGCCATAACCCATACTTGTTTCCCATCAACACACCAGTCTGCACTAAGATAAAAGCACACATCTCAGTTACTCATTGTCTGGTTTCAATTACGGATAACAAACTTATACAATCGACTTACTATTGGATCTCCAAATGATTCTTCAGTAATAATCCTGTGATATTCCAGCAATCTCCTGTAATGCTTGCTACAGAATTTCGGCAATCCTATAAAATCATTACAAATCACACTATACTGCATGGATATAATGCATGTAGACTGTGCAATGATGACACCTATTGAATTGTAGGCTACGATGCAATTTAGTAAATAAGAATATAACGTCTTCAGCATGCACTAGTGGTAAACAAAAAGAGCAAGATGAATCACACTTTGGCAATTGTGGTTTTTATATGCGCTGAAAAAAAGAGAAGGAACTGAAAGAGGGGAATATCGATGTGGTCATATAGGGAAAAGAGGCCAACTTGATCATTTTTGGAATGGAGCTCAAGGGGTTTCAAATGTAGCGTCTTCGTGTTGATAAATACGGAATTTTATGTTGCATTTTTATTGGCTTTAGTCATTAGACGTTGGACGTAGCAGCAAACTACGAAACTGCTAAATTTCAATCATGCTAAATTTCTGACACAGACAGAAAATTATTGCAGGCTATTATTGGTTGCAAGACTGCAAAAACAGCCGTCTTTGAACCGTCATCATTGTACAAATTAGGGCCATCATTGAGAACTAAAAATCACAGAAATCGCCACAATTGCTCATCGTTTGTCTGGGACAGCCCAAAATTGTACAATGTGTATCATGCATTAGTTTGGAATATTACACGTACCTGTCTACTCAACATAATTCTGTGAAAAGTTGTTAGCTCTCTCTACTATCACGCTCCTGTTGTCATTTATCCACTGTCACCCAGGGAAAAGTAAAAAGACTATGAAAAAGTTCATATTCATCTGCTCATTATTATTCTGACTGTGACATTACTCCCATTATTAATGTCAATAAATACACAGTGTTTAACCGAATCTCTTTCTCAGAGTCTGGTGTTCTCTGAAAATATCACAGCAGCAGCAATATAATTTTAAATAATCATATCACAATATCTGTATTTTTCAAAATAATCAATGATTTATATTGTTCACTTCTGGTAACAATTCACTACGAGGTTAACTTTGTTAGCATTAGTTAATACACTAAAGGGGGTCGCACACCGGACGCGGAGCTCGGCGGCGCTCGGCGGCGCTCGACGTCTTTAAAATTCGAACACATTGTTTTCAATGAGTGTACGCACACCGGTGGCGGCATTCGGCGCCTGTCCGCGGCGACTCACGAAGTTGTTCTAAATCCTGCCGCGCCACAGAGCGCCATTTCAAGGCTTTATATTAAAAGTATATTATCGTTAAGGTATACTGATTTCAACCTTTGCTACAAGACACATTTGTTTTACATTCTGAGTTCAACAGCTTGAATAAAGTCTAAACATATTTTGGGGAAATGTATAATAAACGTAGCCTTTTAAAATGTGCGCGTCCGGTGTGCGATACCTGAGACGCTGCGTGGCGCGCCGCCGAGCTCCGCGTCCGGTGTGCGACCCCCTTAAGTATCTTAAACTGGCAATAAACTATTTCATATTTAGACTTTTATTAGTCTTGTGTGGTCTTAACGGCAGCCGCATCTGGCCCGATTGATTCGGGCCGGAATCGGGCAGTGAGTAAACAGGCATACGGCCCGAGTGCGGCAGACGGAAGCGGGGCGACAGGTAAGTATTCGGCAGGCGAGAATCAAACCGGAACTTGCCCGAGTGTATTTTGCTATCTGGGTAATGAATTAACTAACTTATGGTAATTTATAAAACTTAAAGGGGGGGTGAAACACTCAGTTTCAGTCAATCTCATGTCAATCTTGAGTACCTATAGAGTAGTATTGCATCCTTCATATCTCCGAAAAGTCTTTAGTTTTATTATATTTATAAAAGAAATATAGGCTGTACCGAGTCTTTCCGGAAAAAGCCGAGCGCCTGGAGGCGTATCGTGTGGGCAAAGCTAAAGAATGACAAATGAGCACAAAGCGGTGACATCCTCAAGCGTGGAGAAACCCATGGCTATCCAGAATCACATTCGGAGGCTGAAATAAATTGAATAGGAGAGACAGCAACAGCAGGACGTCCGTCTCTGTGGTGTGTACTGTATTTAGTGGCCTGTCAACATTTGTGTGGGTTTACTCGCAGTTTATGAGGACATGATTCGGTTTATGGACTACTGTATGCGATTAAACCTTAGCAGTAGCAAGCAAAACGGTTTTGCACGTCAGACTAGTGTAACTTTATACATAGAACAGCAATGGAGTCCATTAGCGCATTTGAATGACGAAGCCCGCGATCGTGTCGTTTACTGATGTTTACTCACACAACAATAGCCAACAGCACAGACATTTGAAGCAGTTTTACTCACCGGCTGCTTCCAAAGCAGGACCGAACCTTTATCGCTGGGACCGCTCCGTCAAAAACACACTTCTTTAGTATGATTTGGTGAAGTCCTGTGACAGCAGTGACCGTGGAAATCCACTTTGCGACGCGACTGAAGCGATGTTGTGAAGCTTCCCGTCATTTTAGCGTTCAAATCGGTTCAAATGCTGCGCTGCCTTCCCGGAATGCTGTGCTGAAGCGTTGAAGTCGCTCGACGTCACCCATAGGAATAAAGTGGAGCGCGGTTTGGACTATAACGACATAAGTGTTCACGGACGAGTGGATCTGCACCTGAGGGAGTGTTAATGGGCTTCGCACCCTACCGGGAGAAGAGCCCGTACGGCCCATACAAGGACCTTCCGTTCTATCGACGTCAAGCCGACCCATACTCGAAAAAAACTCTCCGAAACTTGTGAGAAACCGGAAGGAGTATTTTTGACACAGAAATACTCCATCAAACGTCCAACATTAGTTTTTGAAACTTTGTCTATGTTTAGGATGGGAATCCAAGTCTTTAACAGTGTAAAAAGCTCAGTATGCATGAAACAGCATTTCACCCCCCCTTTAAATGTCTAATGATAAACTTAAAAAACTAATGTAAATGAAGTGAAGCTTATGCTTTTACCAAATTTTACCAAAGCCTCAAAGCTTGTGCTGTAATTTTCACAAAGCATTGGCAATAATGGACCGGCTGGCCGAGGTGTCCGCTAATGCAGTACTCTGTCCTAGTGAGCGTCCTAGCAATATGGTTAAGAAATCCTCCTCAAGCCCCTGGGCTATAGTTAAAGCACTTCCTCCATTTCAAAGCAGGGAAGGAAATGTCTAAAAATAATTTTCTACAAGCCCTCCTCAGAAGGCTTCATTTCTCATAAGAGTCGACCTAGCACTATAAGGCCTACTTTACCATGCGGAACTCGCTTGGAGGGCAGAGGGGTCACAGTACTCAGCGAAACATACAAGGCAGTGGGATCAATAGAGCATGTCGAGGGGCTTCTCTGTAGGTCCAAATTAAAAGACTCATCACTCATTATTTTTTATTGCATTATCTGTTCGGTCTGGCAGATCCATCACTATGAGTGTCTGATAATATGATTATGGTGATTATATGATTATGGTTATGGTTTCCACCCATACACACATGAAACCTCAGTTTCTAAAGTTCATGGACTTCCTGTTATTATTGTGTTTATGAATCAACATCCTGGTCAGCATCAAAATCACTACCACATACGTAGATGTTTTCTGCATTTTTTTCTTAGTGCCATATAACTTTCTAAAACCACATTGCAGTTGTGTTAAATAGAGCCTAGGCTGATGCTCATGTCTCTAAGCTCTTGTTGGCTCAAATCAAAGGGGAATGCTTTGATCAAAACTTGATATTGCCATAAAATGACTCAGTGCTCAATCTTTTTCCATTTTTACTGAATGTTGGCTATTGCGTCCATCATGCAGATGGAGCCAGCTCACCATTTACTAATGCACCAGACAATTCAGTCAGTTTGAATTCAGCAGACATAACTGCCACCAATCATTTAGTCTGTGTATACAGGCCTTCTTTCCCAAGAGTATTTGCATAGCATGATCTAGATTCATTTGCAAGCAGTGATAGGGATATAGTGATAGGGATTCGATGATGGGCCCAATTACCCTTAATCATGTGCTATAGCTGTGTACAAATGGAAACACTGAGCCTGACTGCCACACAAAGTTTTGACTGCCCATCCGCCCACTTTCAGATGACGCGTCTTCAATTATTTTTAGATGTGACTGTGCTTGTCCTATTTCAGTTTGCTGAAATATTCTCAAAACTGTTGCCAGGCCAATGATTCAAGTACACACTAATGACATCAGGGAAATGTGGAAAGAGTAAAACCATCACCCAGGAATAGTTCATCCAAAAATAAAACTTCTGGCATTTACTAATCTCAACATGTTGTTCAAAACCAGTCCAGCTTATTAGCATGCATAATACTAGGATATTGGCTGTTTATTAGTTTATGGGTTTCCATGGCCAAGCAGCTGCATCCAAGCCTTTGTAAGAATATGCATATTCCAGCAGCGAGTCGACACAACAAAGCATTCCAGAGACCCCTCTCCGAACCCTGAACCGATCGTAAAACTAATCAAGGATGCCCAAACGGCCCAGAGACAACATCTCTCCACCTTTACCTGGGTTATCTCAAAACCAGCACAAGGACAAGATGAGCCACGTGACGTGATTCCCCTTTGTTCTACAAGTGTAACAGCAGGCATAACCTCCTGAAGAAGGCACTCATTACAGACAGGCATACATTATCGTTATCTGGACACAGAATCACAAAGCTTTTGGCCCCAACATCAACATAGACATTAGACAGACACCTCTTCTTCCACCTCCTTCCTCAACCTGCATATTCCAAAGGCTCTTTGAACATCACACAAAGACCTTATACCAATGGAGACATGATGAATAAACTTAAACCTCAGATTCAATAATATGAATTAATCCACCCAATGGCACCTTAAATATACTATGGTATTATGTGTATTTTCATGTAACTTGTGAAGTTTCTCTGTATGCTAGACACGGATCACATATGAATTTTTACTACCTTCTGTGACATTTGGTACGGAAAAGGAGAGAGAAGGAGCAAAGAGAGAGCTGACTACGCCACCCTGGTCACTAAACCAGGGAAATATCCTAATATGGACAAACAAGTTCGATTTCCCCATTGACAGAGACTCCGAGACGTGGAGTTACAAAAATTCTTTATTAAGCCAAGATAAAAAAAAGTTAGAGTGAATATATTATATTTTAAACATCCAAAAAGGTGAATCACTGCTAGCACAGACACAACACAAGAATGACACTGATGATAACTCACAGGGCTTGTGGTTACCAGAAGCAGGGTGAGCTAGTGCCACGCGTCACTAAAAAGTCGACGATGGTCAGGCAGCACCCACACGTGCGCCACACACACACACACACATTCATTTCAACCAAGGGTCAATCACTATAGGTTGTAAACCATGGTCTTTGTCTCAGAAGGACCCCCCACCAAAAGAGCAACTAACCCTCCTGCTCAGGACCCACGGCTCCTGGAACACAAGAAACACAAATTACCAAACAAAATAAAGTTCAAAAGGATTCATAAAGGTTAAAGATTCATAAAGAAGGGTACCCACTTTAAAGAAATAAAATATACAACAACAAAAAATTAATCCAACGTAACAAGGGAAGACCACAAACCACTCAAACCTGCAACCAGTGGTTTGAGAGAGAACATATGGAGCACTGCCACAGGCCAGGTACAAATACCGCACTACTACCTGTGCAGTGACACAGCAAAGAGGGTTACAGTGGTCAAAATAAGGAAACAAAAACACTAAAATGAACAACAAAATGCGAAACCCACTTCAACCTGGGGTTCAGTAGTTATTAGAGTGATGCCACGTACCTGAAATAACAACAGGATCACTCATGGCGACTTAATCACCAGGGAGGTCGAGAGGTTATTATCACTGTGGAATAAAGAAATTAGAAATGTAATTCGAATACATATAACAGGAACATACAATGGCCACAACAGAAACACCAAAACAGGAACCCAGTAAAACAAATAAGCAAAAGAATAATAAAAAGCACAAGCAACAATGAAACCCAAAAAAAATGTCAAAATTACAATTCCAAACAAACTCAATTACAAAAACAAATGAAATGAACTAAAGCAACATAAACTTAACAAAAGTAAAACACTATATGCAGACAAACACACACAGGCATGCTGAGCAAACAACTAAAACATTAATAGAACAAAATAGGAACAAAAACAGGAGCAATGAATGTCTTAAACCAGGCAACATGGGCAACAAAAGTCCTTCAACAGGAAAATTAATGCACCTACAAGAAACTAAATGTGAGTTTAAATAGCAATTATGGACACCAATTCAACATACCAAGCATGCGAAGATCACGTCATTCATCCGGCAGCCACAGATAACGATTTCACAGACGAGCTGGAATACAGGAATACAAAACTCCCCATAACCAGACACATACTATTAAAATAAATACAGCCCCAAAGTGGGAATGAACCTACCATGAAGTCAAGCAGCAATCCATCAGCGGCATTCAGAGCAATACAACAAGGTGCACTGGTTGTTAGATGGAGCGTCACAGCAGCGAGAGCAGACCTTCAGCACGTTGTGCACTTTATCAGCACAATGCGGGTAGCACTGCACAGCGTGTAACAGTAACAGGTTAACATCATGTGAGCCCGAACACAAATCACAACCGGATACCGCACTCACCTACAACAGAGGAAACCAGGGCACCGTAAAGACCCCTGGCAGCACTACAACCACCCTTATTTACTCTTGGGAATGAGATACTGATTACCTGAGCCTAGGGAAGAGTAATCGATCCCAGAGAGGATGGATGTCACTAAATAATGGCACTTCACTACACTTCTATTCCCATCATGGGAATAACAAGCTGTTTGATGTCTATGTGATGGATAAATGATTCTCATAATTTTGATACAAGGTAAATTTGTGTAAAATGTATTGTGATCACAATAGGAAAGTTGGCTTCTTCAAAATGTTTAATTGGCCGGCTAATGCCATCCAGGATCCGGCTTTTACCCTGCAAAACCAACTGAACCCTGAACACAACAACTGACTACCAGTAGAGCAACGCCATCCTAAGAGGAACCCATGCTCATAGGAGCATTCAAACGCAAGTACATGACTCTTCATTCTGGATGAACTGGTAAAAATCATATCTTAGCCAACAAACTAAAGTTGACCTGCTGGTATATTGATTCTCAGGTTGTGGCTAAGAAATCATGTCTGAGCAAGACATTGGGACTTTAACAAACATCCCTTTCCCAGTAACTGTATGGATGAGTGTTTCCGTTAGTTTGTGTGTTTAGAATAGTTAAAACTTTTGAATGAACCTTTTTCATCTATACAAGAGTCTTTGGCTATGCGTTTATAAGTTACTGCTTCAAACTGATCGATTGTGTTAACTATAAGCTCACAAACAGTGAACACAAAATTGATATTATTGCAGTTGTAATGGGTAATATCCCGATTCAAGATTGATAATGTACTCTAATTTCAACGCAACAGTGGACGAATAGTTGATAAAGTGTTATATTAATTTTGATTCATTTCATATGTATTACAGTTCTTTCACTGTAATTCATTACCCTTTGAGTTATTTGATCCAAATCAATCCCTTACACCTTACATCATCAAGTGCAATGTAAAGCGTGTTCTCTGGAGTGCAGAATCACACTTCTCTGACTGGCAATCTAATGGATGAGTCTGGGTTTGCCGTTTGCCAGGAGATGACTTAATGGTGCAGAGTTTAAAGTTTGGTGGAGGGGGGATTATGGTGCAGGGTTGTTTGTCAGGGGTTGGGTTGGCCCCTTAGTTCCAGTAAAAGAAACTCTTAACTCTTAAAGGAACTCTAATACCAAGAGATTTTCGACAATTTAATGCTCCCAACTTTGTGGGAACTGTTTGGGGATGGCCCCTTCCTGATCCAACATGACTATGCACCAGTGAACAAAGCAAGGTCCAAAAAAACATGGCTGGTCAAATCTGGTGTGGAGGAACTTTACTGGACTGTACAGAGTCCTGCACCCCAACCTGATAGAACACCTTTGGGATGAATTAGAGCAGAGACTGTGAGCCAGGTCTTCTCGTCCAACATCAGTGCCTGACCTCTCAAATGCACTTCTAGAAGAATGGTCAAAAATTTCCATTATAAAAGCCTTCCCAGAGGAGTTAAAGCTGTTATAGCTGCAAAGAGTGGGCCAACTCCATATTAATCCCTACGGATTAAGAATGGATGTCATTATAGTTATTGTGCATTTAAAGGAAGAAGTTCCAAAACCTTTGGCAATATAGTGTATTTGTGAATTGAACAAAATATATTTTTGGAGAATCTCCAAGCTGTTCTTTATATACAATAACAGCATACAGTGCTATACAATTCCAAAACAAATATGAATTGTGTGCTCTTTTAATTTATCTGAAGTCATATGATGTGTGTGAAACAGCCCTGAGTTTAATTCTTACATTCTTAATTTCAGAGGTGTAGTGGTAAAAAAAGAGGTGGGTAAACTATAAATTCTGGGTGACCGCATCGTGGTCACGGTAAGGTGGGTCACTGTCTACCGGTGTATGCAGCCCGATCTCACGGCAATTCGTACTAATTTTACGAGGTGGCTAATATGAGCACATATGAGAGAACACACTAGAACATATTCACATTAAACAAGTTGGAATCAAAGAATTTTACTTTTGTCTTAAAAAATTACTCAAGCCGACTAATCGATTATCAAAATAGTTGTCGATTACAGTTTTTGCCAATTGCTAATGAGGCAGGTGCAGATTAACGACAGAAGGATGAATTTGGTGCCACATATTTTAATTTAAAGAAAACTCAGTTTCTGTAATTAACAGAAGATAGACAATGTAAGTTGCACTGTAGTTTCCACAAGTGTTTAGCCTAATGGCTGCAGACATTAACAGACGATTTTGCTAAACTAAAAAAACAATAATACCAAAAATTTTCCATTTGAACACAAAATACACTGCATCATTACAGCTTTTTTTTTTTTTTTTTTACAGGGTTTCGACATGCTCTCTACAATAAACCAGCTGCCTGTGATTAATTCATATCACAACAATGTCCAGAGTGCCTCTTTGTCCACTTGAAAAGTGATTGAAAAGTGTCACAAGCTGATTAAATGTACTACAAATGGATAATTATGTAATTTTGAAAATTGCCTTATATCCTTTTTTGAATCTTGGTTGCGTGTCGTTCATGAATGATTTGTTCATTTTGAACAAATCTTTAATATGACTCGGGACTACCGAGTTGTCTCTGAGAGTGATTCGTTCATTTTGTGTTGACCGCGCATGCGCATTACGCAACATATGGGTCTGATCGTTCTGATTCTGAATCGACAGGTGAGATCCGAGTCTTTTGTTCTTCCTGTCAGTCCCATAGAGACGGAAAGAGAAAAGATTGGTTCATTTTTCTGAACGAATCTCAAAGATCCGAGTCAGTAAAATGATCCGAACTTCCCACTACTCTCACTGACAGTTGCAGCGCAATATGAAAGACTTCGTCTAACTGTACAACAAACAACCAATGAAAATGAACAATATGAAACTAAAACGACATAAGCTTAATTTAAAATGGCTTATGAACTGTAGGCTATTTAGAGGTGGATAAACGCACTTTGGAGGTGGATAAACGCTATTTCCAAATTTTGGGAGGTGCGTAAACGCCGTTTACGGCCGTTTAGCCTCCACTACATCCCTGCTTAATTTGCAAATGTACATGTTAAAATTTGTCATGATATGTAAAAACCAATGGTGTCTGCTATTATTAAAGGGGGGGTGAAACACTCAGTTTCAGTCAGTGTCATGTCAATCTTGAGTACCTATAGAGTAGCATTGCATCCTGCATATCTCCGAAAAGTCTTTATTTTTTTAATAATTATATAAGAAAGATGCGCTGTTCCGAGTCTTTCCGAAAAAAGCCGAGCGGGTGGGGGCGTGTCGTGTGAGCGGAGCTAAATAATGACGTGTGCAGCAGCGCGCTGTGTGTTGAGTCGAGTGCATCCCTAACAGCGGGAAAAAAACTTTATTCAAAATAAAAATATGGCTTTTAATCAGATACAGCCATACATCTATGATCCGGAATCAGACCCAGAGGCTGCAGTTGAACAGGAGCAGCAGCAAAAACGACTAGAGCAGGACGTCTCTATGTGGTACAAGTTATACACTAACTATATAATATGCTTAGCGGCTTGTGTTATTTACATATTTATACTTGAATTATATCGTCGTATTTTTGTCTTTGAAGGTGTACATGTGGGAAGTGCAGTTGTGCACGTGTGTTTGTGTGTTTACGCGTGGTTTGTGTAGACAGTAAGCGGACTAAAAAAAACACAGACATTTGAAGCAGTCTCACTCACCCTTCTAACGTTGGGACTGCTCCATCCTTCAGCATTAGGCGATTGGGAAAAGCCGGCGTCGAGCTGGGCCTTGTTTATGAAACAGTCGGCACCGAAATGCAGCGAACAGATATAAACATTCGCGCAACTCAGTTGCTGATCCGGAAAAGCAAATTACATCCACTGTTGCCTTAACGCGGGGTTTTGGAGAATCTGTGCAGGACTGTCTTGGTCTGGCAACCAAAAACGCACTTTTTTGGTGACATTGTTATGTGCTATGTGTAATTGTCACCTGTCCAGCATCCTACAAGCCAGCGCTTTGATGGGCGTAGGCTGTTGCTTTCGCTCTCTCCCTCGCTCTCTCTCACGCGCTTCCGGTAGAATTGTCCGTAAGGCCCATACAAGGAAATTCCGCCCCCATTAACGTCAAAGGGGACGCATGATCTCAAAAAACTTGCCGAAACTTATGACTAACCGGAAGTAGTATTTTTGACAAAGAAATACTCCCATCAAACGTCCACCTTAACTTTTGAAACTTTGTCTATGTTTAGTATGGGATTCCAAGTCTTTAACAGTGTAAAAAGATCAGTATGCATGAAACAGCATTTTTACCCCCCCTTTAAAGTCAAATCTGGCACATCACATCTTGTCACACCTAAATTGAAACTCTGCATACACTAACAAAATTTTAGATATTTTCTTTGTTTTGAGAGGTTAAGGTTTGTGTCAACATATTTGATGCAGTGTTTTTTTATGTGTTGACGTGCAAATAAATGCTTACAATTTTATCTTTCCATCATGCAAAGTGAGTCTCACAGGAAAGAAAAGCCTACTTAGTTTGTGGAGACATGGGGGTGAGTAAATGATGACAGAATGTACATGTTTGGGAGAACTAATCCTTTTATTTCAAGTATATTTCTCACACAATGTTACTGTATGACTTCAGAAAACTTCATCATGAACTTGCCAAATTAACCATGAATTATGATGCTTTTTTTCTGTTTGGAGTTTGACAGGCCTTTCTTCACAATATTAATTACTCTTTATTTCAAGGTTGCATTGTAATTATATATTTAAATAATGAGTAATTAACAGCATGTACTTACTAGCTAAGATAATGGTTAGTTGTATGTTATGCATAATTTACTGTTATTCCTATAGTAAGTACATGCAATGTGTAACGAACACTTAAATATAGAGCAATATTTAATATTGAGTGTAAAAGACAAGCACTGAGATTCTTTGAAACATCTTCATATTTAATTTACAGCCAAAGTCAGGTTGTAATTAACGCGAGCCTGGTTGTATACTGACATTTATTTTTTTATTTTTTTATTTTTTATCATTTAAAAAATGCCTTGGCCCTTATAAAAGCGGTCCTTTTCTCTCAAATAGTCTTTATGGCACCATAGTTAAAAAATCTCATTTAGCACAAAGGCACTCTTTGCTGTTTAATGCATTCCTTAATTACACTTCAAGTGCTGACTCACTGCTTTTAAATAAAGGTGCTTGAATGGCGACCATCACGACAAAGTGTACAATAGCTGTGCGGTTGATACCGATGTATGTACATATAGACGAGTGGAAAGACGAAAGGAGCGTAACAGAACAATCAATAATGCATTTGAAGTACAAGTGCATTAAGGTAGGAGGAAGTATTGTGGTGGGCGTGTTGTGTATGAATGGCTGATTCTAGCTCATAAATACTGGAAATGCATTTCAAGAAGGCTCATGTTTCAGATGACAGTTATAACCATGTGATGTCACTTTCAAACTCACTTATGGCCAAACTTTCTATTATATGATCCGTTGCAAGGCTGTTATAGTGTATTATTGTAGTTGTTGGAGTAGAAAGAGAAGGCAAAACTTCCATTGACACAACTAAACTGCCCCCAGAGATGTATTTATTTAAAAAAGGGGCTAAAAGGAATAAAATGGAAATCCAGTGACAGTCCACTGCACACCACTGATATGTTAATAGGTTTTTGCAAACGACCCAGCTTTGCATTGTCTTCCCTTGCATAAACACACACAGAACCTGCACCGAAGTGAGTTCAATCTTCTGGATACTAAAAAATATATGGCTACTGTGACAAAGTGCAAAACGCTCACAGTGCCACATTTCACACTGTTGCTAATGCTCTTGTTCTCTGGTGTCTGTCCCATGGCAACTTTTTTAGAGTATCCGTGAAATAAAATTCTAAATTTACTCTCTATAATCACATAACAAGGATCTACAACCACTAGACCCTTTGCAAGAATAGTGAAGACAAAACATTTTGTCATAGGTTATTGCAGCTCATGCTTATTTTCTGTACTTCAGTTAGCCTGACAAGCCAGACCCACATCAAGATGTTTGGTCTGGGAACTCACCATTGGCAGGGCTCAATCCGGGGGTGGGGGGTAAACGGTTATCTTTCAAATTCCCTCTGCCGGCAATAGGATAGAGCTTCAACCAACCAGAGCAAAGAAGAAGGTGAAGCAGATCTAGTTAATAAGATTTAACTTTCGCCGTATCCGGTGGGCAAAACTCGGGTGCCGTTCTTTGTTCTTTAATCAAAGAAAAGCTTAACTCCAAGTCTTTCAGAGTTGCAGCCAAAGCCGATTCGAAAGACCGCCTTTCGCCAGCTTCTTTGTTTACAAGTAGCAAGTGGAACCGCGGCAACACTGATGTCATTATGTTAAGTCCGCCCACCTACTCTATACACGATGTGATTGGCCTGACCAGAGTTTGGTTTTTCCAGCTCACAATCAACGGAGAGTTGCTAGACTACCCTGGCTGCAAATTAACGGTGCCCTAGAATGAAAAATTGAATTAACCTTGCCATAGTGAAATGATAAGAGTTTAGTACATGGACATCACATAATGTGAGTCTCAAACACCATTACCTCCTACTTCTTATGTAAATCTCGTAAATCAAAAACTCCACGGAAAAAAAGTGCTTCTCAACAAAAAGCAAACCGTGATGCAAGCGTTGGGAAACATTTATATGCACGCCCCAAACATTTGCATATGTCCAAACAAGCAGAATCTACTGATGGTAAACAAGACACTCGAAGATAGCAAAAACGGCTCTCATGACACATGGTTGAGGTTTATTATAATCGGATACCACAACAAATCGTTCGTTTGTTCGGCCCATTTCAAGCAAGCTTCGCTCAGCATCTTAAACTGAAGAAAGGGGCAATTACAACTATATTTCTGCAAGCAGTAAGTAATTTATCCACTTATTGACTAGCTGTTTAAATAATTTCTGATTAAATTGAACGTTTCTTAGAGACCGCATTGTCTAGATGACTCAAGATGCTAGTACAGTAACAATAGGAAACTCCAAGTACCATACAAAACTAAATAATGTGTCTAATGACAAAGGTTAATATTATTTTGTATTACAAAATACAACCGTAGATACCATTCACTCGATCGTTCTAGCAAACGTCACCTTTTCCACCATACAAGTTAAAACGATAGTCGATGGAGATTGCTGAAATGCAGCTTACTTGTTTATTGGTGTTTTCAGATCATCCACGGCGAGAGAGAGCTTGCGTGCATATGGTTGCCAGATTGGACATGTTTAGGTAAAACACTGGATAGTATACTGTTTTTTTCACAGAAAAGCTCTGTTTGGGGGATTTAATTACGAATGCGAGCTCTTTCTCGCGCGCGGCTGATCTGAAAACACCAATAAACAAGTAAGCTGCATTTTATCAATCTCCATTTGAGATGATTTGTTCAAAGTGTCATTTAGACGGTCTGTGTTCTGTCAGGACGGTCAGGACCCACGAGCCGCTTTACTGAACTGCTGTGAGCTGCTGAAATAAGCCAATCAGAGCAAAGCTTAACATTATATATTTTTTATATTATATAAAAAATTATATAACAATTTATAGGGAACAATTTATAGGGTTGTAAATGGACCTGCAAAACTGTATCTGGACAATTTTCCCCTAAATAAGCCACATAGCCTCTATGTTTCATATCATTCTAGGGCACCTTTAAATTTGCTCCCATTAGGGTGCGTCTAGATTTCTAGGCTATACTTTAGTATGTAAGTGCTTAAAGGAACACTCCATCTTTTTTAGAAATAGGGCTTATTCAACTTCTTTTCTACATTTAGATATGTGGGCAAATGCATTTTTGTCTCATTGCATGCATTGTTTTAGTTTGGCAGGGTCGCTGATAGCTTAGCTTACCATAATGAAAGGAAGCCTATGTTGCCAGCTAGAATGTCGCGAGTAAAAGTGATCCAAAAAAAACAAAACAAAAAACACTTAATTACTTCTACAAATAGCGATGCAGATTAATACTAAGTGATTTCCTAGGCAGATATTGACTTGTGACTATATTATGGGGAAGCACTGCTACTTGGGCGCAGAGATATCACACAACCCATTGCGATCGCTCAACAGCCGGAGGACATGAGGTTGAGAGCCGTGGTATCTCTGCGCCCAAGTTACAGCAACCCCTAGCACATTAAAATGCCTTACGTTACAGAAAGATTCAAGTTCAGAATTTCAATTGCATTTTTTTTTTCTTTACTTAATCACAAGTTAACAGCCCCAGTAGAGAAGAAGACAAGAGCGCAGCATTCATGCTAACGCCATTCTTGTATCCAGGTCAGGACCTCCGAAGGCACTCACGCATGTAGTGGCACATAATGTGATACACCTCACATCTCAGAATCCTGTAGACCGACCACCCAGGTGCTTCTATTACCTCAGCTGAGCTAAAACCTTATGTTTTACCGCTTAGTCATTTGGCAGTGTTCATGATAACGTGTTTCAGAGTTAAACTAAATCTTCCTGTGGCACCGGTGTCATGGTGCACACCCTAATCAGTATGCAAGGCATGTTGCCAGAGATGTTGAGTTCAAACTAAATTAAACTCATCTCGGCTCACTGAGTGGCTTAAAATGGGATTTGGTGCTCAAATGTGATCTGAATCTGAGCTTAGAAAGAAATGTTACGTACCCTTCATTCAGGGGATAACAATTTCTTAGCTGTTTAATTTGATTAGTTTTGAAGCCCTTCACTGAGCTCTCTGTAAACAAGAATACATTGACGATATTAGTATTCAGATGGAATCATTGCGTCTTGAGCATCACAATGACTCTATTTATTCCACACCTCTCTTTAGATTCCCTGGCATTGCAGTCTGGTCAGTATAGAATGACACCTAAAGCTTGGCTTTACTGCCTTTGATTGTTTCCTTGACAACTGTGCATTTTATAGACCTAATGTTTGGATAAAGAAGCTAACTGTATGTTGGACGGTAATTGATGCCAAGAAGTCAGTCATTCCTTTTCAAGGCAAGGCATTTTTCCATTCAGCCATGAACAAAACGCTTCTCAAAGTCTGGGAAGACCAAACTCTTAGCCTGTGGTAACTAGCAAGACGACACTTTTAACTGAGGCTCATTGCTTCCTCACCAAACAGGAACAGGTGAGTTTTAGGCAATGCTACAGGCGCCAAACATGAAGTCTGGAAAGCAATCTTGATGCCAGTAAAGTGTGTCCCTGGGCCCTTGCTGTAAACAAAGAGCTTTTGTTACTGATAAAACTCTGAGACAGATCAAGGCTGAAAGCCTCAACAAGACTAGAACAACAAATCAGGGTCCTGTCGGTTTGTGTTTGCCCCGGGACTATACATGCTGTATTACGCCATTATTCTGTAGCTCCACAGGGGGCTTTGGCAGAAAAAAACACAGTGGTTTTTGAAATCACCTCCATAGGTCTAGCAATAGCTGGCCAGTGGCCATGCAAAGTGGACCCAAGTTTATGCGGACCTTGCCACATCGCATTAGATGAAGACCCTGCATTGAAATGCTCAGAGACATCAGGGTACAAGTTCTTGTTCACTTTAGTCTCCGGTCAGCAGGGCAGATTGTGTATGACATTTCTCTCAGATTCAGTTTGCTCTCTAAAGCAGAAAACCAGACTTTGTGTATTCTGGGAAAATGAGGCTGTAATATAAATCATGCTCTGGTTGGTTAGTGGCTTGACATTTTCTAACACGCATGTCTACTGTCTTGTAATGCTCTGTGATGTGGTTCCCGGGTTGAGAATGGGCTGCGCGGCGTGGAAGAAACAATGATATTGTGATTATTTTTTTGACAAATATTGCAGCTGCAATTTGTACTGTGATATGTTAAACATTTAACTTCTCATGTTTCTGCTGCCAAGATATCAAGGATTAAAGAACAAAAAGACTTACTATCACACTAAAACAGTTTTCATCCTTAGCTTTTATTCTCCCAATGAAGTCATATTCAGCTACCAGTAGAAACTGTTACTTCATTTTGTTTAGAACTGTTCTCTTTGCACTTACATTTATTTTTGGCCAACCTATTTTTACTCCCAAATATATATATAATTTGAAAAATCAAGCTATTATTGTAATAACAATAATAATTGTTATTATAATTCTTATAATTACAGTACGTGCATAATTATTATGCAAGTTGATATTTGGACCATATTATTTTCCATGCACATTTTACTAATTCCAAACCACATTATTCTTAATAACAACTATTCATTTTATATTTAATCACTTATAAGTGACATGCAATTGTTAAAAATGCCTTATATTCTGGTGTGCATAATTACTTTAAAAAAAACAACAACAAAAAAACAGACAAACAAATAAAAAACATTTTTTTTTTTTTACGGTGTAAAAAGATATGTAACTTGCACTGAAAAGTCAAAAGATTATTAAATGCTCATGCGAAGGATGCAATACTAGAAATTGCAAAACCAATGAACTGACCAGTGGGAAGCAAAGAAGAAGAAGAGACACATTATATGCAAAAGGTGAAGAAATAGGAGTGAATCCATCAGGAACCCTTTAGTCTCCGGTGTCACCATTTTTCAGAAAGGCAACCTACCTGGAGTCTCCAGAAGTACAAGATATCAGGATTCTATGGTAAAAAATCCTAAAATTCGACCCACACCCAATACGAATGAAAGTGTTGTGAAAGACACAAAGTTAACATGTGTGTTTTCTTTTTGGCCTGTTTTTGTGTGACCCTGCTGAACCAATGAGCATTTTTCAGTCCATTGGTCATGCCTTAATTTAGCAACTGACATGGATTTACTCTGCTTCTCTTATTTGATGGGATTAGCTCACTACCCTCCAGCACGTTTACAAATTCTCAACTGTTCTGTCACATTTCTCTAGATTTCTTTTTTATATAACATCAGTGAGTGTAGCATTAGCAATATCTAGCATTACATTTACACAGTTGTTCATTAAATAAGACTGGACATTATGGATATTAAACAGCAGACTAGGTGACTATTTTCCCAAGCCAGTGTCAAATACACTGTAACCAGAACTTTACTAGTTATCACTATTTCAAAAATGAGTCAGGTTCCATAGACACACACCAACCGATCACACATAAATGCGTATAAATAGTACGAGTGTGCAATGTCGTGGAATGTATACGTGGAATGTATACGGCAAAAACTCATTTTGGCGTGCATATGATACGCTGTTTTTCGTGTGCATATGATACGCACATAATGGCGTATATATGACAAGCGCTTGGGTAGGTTTAGGGTGGTGGGGTGGGGGGTTCATATGTATAATACGCCATAAAATGCGTCTCATATGCACGCGAAAAACAGCGTGCCATAGACACGCCAAAATGAGTTTTGGCGTATACATTCCACGACATTGCACACACGTACTATTTATACGCATTTTTGTGAGAATACCCTGCACACACAGATCAATAATATTGGGGATTCACGCCTGTATTTAAATGCAATTGTCGCTCCTTAAACTTCAGTGTGTATGTGGCCAAATTGTAATAATACAACAACTTCTATTACTGCTACTAATAATAATAATACATTTTATTTATAATGTGCTTTTCTAAAACCCAAAGCTTTACGAATAATGTAAATTTAAAAATAAATAAAATACAAAAATAATGAAATACAAAGTAATTATAAAATAATCATAATAGTATAACAAAATAAAATACTATTCATAAATACTACTTACAACTGTTCTCTTTTCATTCAAATAGTATACTTCTCTTCTGTATTGTAATGATGGGCAGACAGAGGCTTCGTGAAACACTGAAACAGTTGAAGCAAATGTGCTGTACTGTCAAAGCTTTGAATCATTCGACACCTGTCTCCACAGTGTAAATGCAACAAAAACCCACGCCAAACATGCATACAAACACATTTGAACAAAAATTCATTGCAAACGTTTTATTGAAAGTAAAATCTTTCAAATCCAAAATCTTTCAATCCTAATAATCTAATACAATTAAATATGTCTATATGTTCTTTTATCAATTGTCAGGGATTGTTTTGTTTGTTCCATGGATGGCCCACCTAAACACACCAATAAGAGACTATTAACTGCTATTATTCTTTTTAACAATGTCTAATTAAAACGTCTACAAATGTATAAAACTGAACAGAGATCAGGTAAAACCCACAGACACTATTCAATGGTTCTCAGTGACTGCTCATGATTCATGGGTTATTTGCATTAGTATTGCATCCTTATCGTGAGCATTTAATACTTTTTGCATGTTCAGTGTGAGTTAAATCTCATTTTAACTTTGAAAGAAAACCTGCTTTATAATTATGCACACCAGAATATAAGGCATTTTTTTCACTTCCAGACTTTCTTAACAATTAGATATCCCTTATAAATTATTAAAAAATAAAACATTAATAGTAGTTATGTGGTTAGTAATTGGTAAAATATGTTGGAAAACAAAAATTATCAGAATATCAACTTATGCACACAATAATTATGCACACACTGTAGTAGTAGTAGTAGTAGTAGTAGTAGTAGTAGTAGTAGTAGTAGTATTACTATTAGTTACAAACTGATCTGACAGACAGGTCCAAACAGAGCAAATAATCCAAATATAGTTCCAAAACACAGGTAGACGATGGCTGTGTACAAAATCACATAGCCTTCTCTCTTGAGTACACTCTCAGAAAAAAAGGTACAGTGCTGTCACTGGGGCGGTACCCTAAAGTACAAAAGTGAAAAGGCATATCTTTATACCTTCCTAACCCCTAAATTATACATATTAGTACATTAAAAGGTACATTTCAGTACTTTAAGAGCGTGAATTAGTACCTTAAAGGTACATAGTAGTACCTTTTCGGTTACCTTAGGGTATCGCCCCAGTGACAGAAATGTACCTTTTATTCTGACAGTGTAGTTCATTATTTTGAATAAGAAATTATTGAATAAGAAATTATCGCATGACCTATCTGCATCAGTTATGTTTAGGGCTGGGACAACGCGTCGATGTCATCGATGACGTCGACGCAAAAAATACGTCGACGCAAAATATGCGCGTCGATTCGTCAGACTCAAAATAAAGATGGTGGCACCGGAGAGTAGTAGCAACCATAGATATACATAATAAAGTATATTATGTAATTAAGTATATTATTTATTATGTATATCTATGGTAGCAACACGAGTGGCTCCTCAGACTTTCAGAAGTGCAAGGCTTGCGGGTTGGCGCGCGGCGCGCACGGAGCAAGCGCTCTCAACACAGGCGCGCATGCACGCGTTTTGTTGTCACGGCTACATAAACAAATTTCTGCACACAGGAAGACAGATGTTTTGGTAATATTTTATGTATTTTAATCACAAAAACAAACGTTTGCATCAAGTGAAAGCATCGGGCACATTGGCTACCTACATAATAAGCTGTTTTAAATTTAAAATGTTCACTGTCTAATCGCGCTGATGTGACCGAGGGTATCCATCCTCTAAGTGAGCACAGTTTCATTCCAGGACTATTCCGGTTTTAAACGGAATATTGGCGCCCGTAATGCACTCTACATGTAACTGTTTTCACTGTCATGCCACGGGGCTGTGTGGCGTTTTCTCTGTCTCTGCACACTAGAAGCGTGTCTGACGCGGCGCTGCTGCTGCTATTGATGCGGAGGGAAGCCCTATTCTGGATGTTAAACATAAATAGCCTACTGATACAGCAAAGACCACGTCGGCAGTAGCCTATTGACCATATATCTATGATATTGACGGCACAGGCAGTGTGCAAACTCCAACCTGTTTACGTGGGAGCCGAAACAAAAACGGACACGCCACGCAGCCGAGTAGCTCACGGCACGCTTCAGTGTCCCCGGATTTGATTAACCAACTTGTTGATATTTAATCGATGGGCATAGCCTGTAGGCTGAGTTGCATACATAGAAAAATCGTATATTGTGTTTCTTTGTTGTTGGTTTATACTTAGCTATTTATTTGTGCATGTGTGTGTGTGTGTGTGTGCGTGTGTGTGTGTGTGTGTGTGTGTGTGTGTGTGTGTGTGTGTGTGTGTGTGTGTGCACTTTGTTATGATTTTATTGAATGCATTGCTCTTGTATAGTCTTTTACTTTGAAATTTTAAAAGCAATAAACATATATTGCAATGTTACGGAATTAGTTTTTTTCATTCAGATAATTAAATCAACATGTATAAATTGCTATTAGGCAATTAATGGGGAGATAATCGATAATCGAATCGTAACCGAATCGTACAGGAAAAATTAATCGTTAGATTAATCGATACATCGAAAAAATAATCGCTAGATTAATCGTTTAAAAAATAATCGTTTAGCCCAGCCCTAGTTATGTTGTATCACAGCCATTCACAAATCATCTCCTGTAGCCTCATTGGATAGTAAAGCATCCATCACTAGCGTGGCACACTTCAAAATTTGGGTATACTTATTTTGTCACATACTGTTTTATGTATGACTACTAGTGATTTCAAAACACTGCTTCATGAAACTTCGAAGCTTTTACGAATCTTCTGTTTTGAATCAACTGGTTCTGAGCATGTACTGTATCAAATTGCCAAAGTCATTTCTGTTTTGAAATATTTCAATCGAAATATAGGGGTTATGATCTCTGTTTGAACCCATGAATCATGAGTAGTCACTGAGAACCATTGAATAGTGTCTGTGGGTTTCACCTGATCTCTGATCAGTTTTATACATTTGTAGATGTCTTAATTAGATATTAGAATAATTATAATGAATAATAGTACTTAATAGTCTCTTATTGGTGTGTTTAATAGACATATTTAATTTCATTAGATTATTAGTACATTGCATTTAAAAGATTTTACTTTCAATAAAACAACATATTTGTAAAAGGTGTTTTATGCATCTTTGGCATGGGTTTTTGTTGCATTTACACTTTTCTGACCAGAAATCCGGGCAGAAGATCAGAATCATGACATACAAACGAGAGAGCACACACTTAGAAATGGAGTGTAAAACCAACAAGACTTCACAAAGAGTTTGTGAAAACACAGGGCTTATTGACTCATGGAACATGACTCATTTTTGAAAAAGTGATAGCATGGTAACTATAGTTAAATTCTGGTTACAGTATATTTGACTCTGGCTCGAGAAATTAGTCACTTAGTCTGCTGTTTAATGTCCATCCACAATGTCCAGTCTTATTTAATGAACATCTGTGTAATTTTGTAAAGTATCGCCTACTCACTGGTGTTACATAAAAAAGCAGTGTAGAGAAATGTGACAGAACAGTTGAGAAACTTGTAATTGTGCTGGAGGGTAGTGAGCTAATCCCATCAAATAAGAGAAGCAGAATAAATCCATGTCAAACATAACCAATTAGCAAACAGATAAGGACTGCATGCTTTGCAGTGACAGAAACAGCACTGCTAAAGATGCTGCAGGTATTTGTCTCCATGAGTGACTGCATCTCACGTCAGTCTCAAAGTTAACTTCCTTGAGCCTCATAACATTATTTGCTTCATCAGTCATTGTGATGCTAGCTAGCTGGGGACATACGATATCCAAATGTTTTCTAGAAGTGGGAGAATAAGCCAAGTCCTAGAGGTAATTTGTTTGGCCATGTCTCACAGTAAAATACATTTTAATACTCTTAATATTTTAATCTAATTGCAAGCTCTTGGCTTAGAAGGATTGGGAAGAATTGGAAATGAGAATCGGATGGTGCACCTGATGAATTTTCCTGACATCAAGAAAGTTGAGATTATTTAACGTTATCAGATATTTTGCCATCGACTGGAGCAAGTAGCTTCCATTCTGAACATGGTGGTAAATGCTCTGTTTTGAATTATAAACCTGCTGCCTAAAGGGAAACAAGGGAGAAAGTGCATAAAACTCAGCAACACAACCCTCTCACTTCCTCTGACATGCAACACAATATCACCAATATTATTTATAAAAAAGAATAACAAGAGTATGTGTTTGACATCGTATCCACCAGAACAAGTCTCTATGTTAACGCTGCATATTTAAGCAGACAGAAAAGTTTGAAAAAGCCAGGGCTGCATTCACCGTGCTAGATCAGCCATTTGTTATGAACCTCAAGGTCAAACGCAGAGCTGCTGCTGTCTGAGCACTGAAGCTGCCAGGGGAGAAAACTGACTGCAGCAGTGAGGAACTGGAAGTAGAGGAAAAGACGCAGGGGCTAATATTAAAACTAAACCAGACCCAAACCCAGCAATCTGCCACCATAGACAGCATTTAAGGCATCATAAGTGTGCCCTTGATAATCAGAATGCATTATGCATTATGATGGCAGACAAAATGGGCTATTGGTAGAAACGGTGCCTGATCCACCACGGACACAATCAGCCAGTACCATCCCAACCACTGGATCCCTCACGGAACAGATGTGACTGGTATCCTGTGTACTAGATCTTCAACTGATGTCAGTGCGACTGGTCAGCATCCCGAGTCCGATGGTCCCATGACCTGTGGTCCCAAGTTCGGTGGTCTTAACGCATCCTAGTCCGGTGATCCCAAGTCCCAGTGCTTCCAAGTCTGTTGGTCCTGTGTCCGGTGGTCTCAGATATCCTTCCAGTGTTGGCATTGCTTCCTGTGATGGCAACTGCCATCTTGTGTGTGTGTGAGCTGCACACACTTCTACAGCTCCCCCGGAGGTGGCCGGTAACTGCTACTGCATGACCTGAGGCGGAGGTGTCCACTCCTGAACCCTTTGCCTGCCTTGTTACGCCCATGAAGGCTATCTTTGAACCTCATATGCCCCCAGTCAGCTCTGTCAATGGAGGCTGACTATAAACTCTTTGTCTGTACTGTCATTCTATAACTCTCTGTTTATGGCCAGGAAGGCCAGTCCCAAACATCGTCCCAGATGGTCCTTTTGTGGTCTCCGGTTCCACTGTAGAGGTCTTCAATCCAATTTGCTCTGCTGTTATGGTCTTTTGCTCTATCGAGGTGATCTCCAGCTCTGCTCCGTCTTGGTTGTCCTCAGCTACGCCTACTCAGCCTTGGCCACCTGCTCCTCTTCCTCTCCTTGCACCTGGCTTTCCATCCCTTCCTGATTCTGCCTCAGTGTTCTCCATGTTTGTCCCTGGACTTTTGTGTTACTTCCTGTCTTGAGTGCCATGTCGTAGTCCTTTGTAGTCTTGTTAACTCATTAACTCCTTGCTCCAATATGTTGTTTCTCTCTTGTTGCTTTGTCAGTGAACATGTTATGGTTGTGCCCTTTTTTCTGAAAATTGACTGCAGCAGTGAGGAACTCCAAGAAGAGGAAAAGACACAAGGGCTTATATTAAAACCAAATCAGACGAAAACCCAGTGAGCTGCCACCATAGACAGCATTTAAAAGGGGTGTTTAATCAGTTTTTTTCGAAGGCTTGACTGTGTTTATGGGGTGCAGTCTAACATGTGTTCTACACCGCTGTGTCCCTTCTCGGAAAAACGGTCTGATGATTTTCTGGTTCTATGAAGCCCCTGTTTCAGAAATACGCAATGGGCCCCAGATTGGTTAGCTAGCTCAATGAGTTGTGATTCGCTAACCGCCTAGTGCATGTTGTCTGGAAACGTCACGGCCCTTACCATTATGGTTAGTTGAATTTGCTCAAGTGTATTGTAATAAAAAATGGTGTCAATATTGCCTTATAAATTTGAGCCTGCAGTAAACCCAGAGAATTTTAGGGAAGAGGATCAAACAAAACCTGTGCAAGAACAGCAAGAAGGGATTAAACACTATAAAAGCTCTGATCAAAGAATAAATTACACGGATCACATAAACAGCAAAATACACCAATATTCAAAGTTCCCTGGTGGAATTAAAAATAAGTTTGTTGTAAGTTTGTGTAGACAACATCACTGATTGTATTGGGTTCTATTGTCTTTTGTAGCATTGCATCATGCCACCTGTGTCCGGTGTAAACCAGTCCAATATCCCCAAGAAGGCAGAACAAAGTTTACCTGCAATCATAAAATGACAGCATTTTGATGGCATGGCAAAGACACTAACTCTTCCTCTTCTCTAACGCAACCTAACATGGCCTCAGCCCCTTTGATGTGTGTTCCCAGGGGCAACCTTAAATGGGGGGTGAAACACTCAGTTTCAGTCAATCTCATGTCAATCTTGAGTACCTATAGAGTAGTATTGCATCCTTCATATCTCCGAAAAGTCTTTCGTTTTATTATATTTGTAAAAGAAATATGGGCTGTACCGAGTCTTTCCGGAAAAAACCGAGTGCCTGGAGGCGTATCGTGTGAGCGGAGCTAAAGAATGACATGCGCAAAGCGGTGACGTCCTCAAGCGTGGAGAAACCCATCGCTATCTCAGCTAATAGATATGATCCAGAATCTAATTCGGAGGCTGAAATAGAAACAGCAACAGCAGGACGTCCGTCTCTGTGGTATGTACTGTATTTAGAGGCCTGTCTTTCTGATTCGGTTTATGGACTATTGTATGCGACCAAACCTTAGTAGCAAGCAAAACGGTTTTGCACGTCAGAGTAGTGTAACGTTATAAGTTACATAGAACAGCAATGAAGTCCGTGCATTTGAATGACGAAGCACGCGATCGTGTCGTTTACTGATGTTTACATGCGCGACGATAAGCACAGCACAGACATTTGAAGCAGTTTTACTTACCGGCTGCTTCCAAAGCAGGACCAAATCTTTATCGCTGGGACGGCTCCGTCAAAAACACACTTCTTGGAGTGTGGAGATCCACTTTGCGATGCGACTGAAGCATTTCTGCGTTCAAATCGGTTCAAATGCAGCGCTGCCTTCCCGGAATGCTGTGCTGAAGCGTTGAAGTCGCTTAATGTCAAAGTGGAGGAATGAAGTGGAGCGCGGCGCGGACTATAACCGACATTAGTGTTCACGGACGACTGGATCTGCAGCTGAGAGCAGTTTACTGTTTACAGCGTGCATTTCCTCTCTCGCGCTAGTGACGCGCGCGCGCACCCTACCGGGAGAGGAGCCCGTACGGCCCATACAAGGACCTTCCGATCTATTAACATCAAGTAGACCCATACTCGAAAAAAACTCTCCGAAACTTGTGAGAAACCAGAAGGAGTATTTTTGACACAGGCTGTTTCATGCATACTGAGCTTTTTACACTGTTAAAGACTTGGATTCCCATCCTAAACATAGACAAAGTTTCAAGTTTTTATTTCTGTTTCAAAAATACTCCTTCCGGTTTTAACAAGTTTTGGAGAGTTTTTTTTCGCGGATGGGTCCGCTTGACGTCGATAGAGCCGAATGTCCTTGTATGGGCCGTACGGGCTCTTCTCTCGGAAGGGTGCGCGCGCATGACTAGATGCATGCCGCCCATAAACACTGCTCTCAGCTGCAGATCCACTCGTCTGTGCAACACTTCTGTCGCGCCGCGCTCCACTTTATTCCTATGGGTGACATCAAGCGACTTCAATGCTTCAACACAGCATTCTGGGAAGGCAGCGCTGCATTTAAACGCAGAAATGACGGGAAGCTTCACAACATCACTCCAGTCGTGTCGCAAAAGTGGATCTCCATGGTCACTGCTGTCAGGACTTCACGAAATCAACAGTTACCAAAGAAGTGTGTTTTTGACGGAGCGGTCCCAATGATAAAGGTTCATGGTCCAGCTTTGGAAACAGGCGGTGAGTAAAACTGCTTCAAATGTCTGTGTTGTTGGCTAACGTCGCGTAAGTAAACATCAGTAAACAACACGATCGTGTATAACGTTAGTTAATTTATCAATGGAGCATGCAATTTATGGTGTATGTTTAAATACATTTGTTTAGCTGACCAATATAGGTGTCAGTTTGTTTATTGTAAAACCACCCAAACATAAACCTAGGGGACGTTATCACAAAGCGTGCTTCGTCATTCAAATGCGCTAATGGATTCCATTGCTGTTCTATGTATAATGTTAGACTAGTCTGACGTGCAAAACCGTTTTGCTTGCTACTAAGGTTTAGTCGCATACAGTAGTCCATAAACCGAATCATGTCCTCATAAACTGCGAGTAAACCCACACAAATGTTGACAGGCCACTAAATACAGTACACACCACAGAGACGGACGTCCTGCTGTTGTTGCTTCTCCTGTTCAATTTATTTCAGCCTCCGGATCTGATTCTGGATCATATCTGTATTAGTTGAATCTGATGGATAGCAATGGTTTATTTAGGGTAGCGTTTTCTTCTCCACGCTTGAGGACGTCACCGCTTTGTGCGCACTCTTCATTCTTTAGCTCCGCCCACACGATACGCCTCCAGGCGCTCGTTTTTTTCCGGAAAGACTCGGTACAGCCTATATTTCTTTTATAAATATAATAAAACTAAAGACTTTTCAGAGATACTATAGGTACTCAAGATTGACATGAGATTGGCTGAAACTGAGTGTTTCACCCCCCCCCCCCCCCCCCCCCCCCTAAAACAAATGTAGATATTTTAAGGTAAAAATAACTACATCTGTTTTAAATCTGTTGCTACAATGGAAACAATATTTTGACTTGTGTATTACAACATACTACACGTGAATTAATGATGGCAACCCGATGAGGCAGAGGCAACAACAGCACAACCTCCTTCCTTTGATTATCTTTCATTACAGTCTGTTTGTTATGTGTTATTATCTGGCAATTTTCCCATTTAATTGTCTGATTAGAAATATCAGCAGATGCCCACCCAAAACATTGCCACCATCATTATGCAAAGTTATCACTAATTAATAATTCTGCATCATTTGGAGATTAATTTTTTTTAATTATGGAGATGAATGAAAGTCTTCCATCTGATGAAATGATAATTACCTGCGGGCGTGTTGTAAAGTCATCATTTTCTCTCTCTGTCCAGGGTTAATATCATCAGGGTGCATTACGGCCCTTCTGCCCATTAGCTCGCCTTGTGTTTTATGGATACTTTTATATGGAACTCCTACAGTACCGTGCCAGACACTTATCTCTGAATGTATACACAGTCATATCGCCTGTCATGAGGAGCAATGTGTTTTAATTTTCCTGTGAGGTTAATGGGGGTAGGTGTGCTTCATTAGCGTGTGGAGAACACACTGACATGCATACAATAACAGAAATGCTATAGAGGAAATCTGTATTTGAAATACTGTATAAAAGGATTCTGGGACATCAAAGAGAGCCGGCTCTATCTAATCCAACGGACTGAGGGAAACACATAAATCTAAGCGATGTATTTCTCCCCTGCAGTTTACACAAACTTCATTTTATATAAACACACACAAGCAGACCACCACATAGATGGTAAATGTCAGACAGTTTGAAAGGCTTCATTTGATCAGGGTTTTTGGTGGATTAAGCCCAAACATAGTCGAGGAGGGGGGTCGTGTCCATTTGAAGTACTTCAAGATTCTCAGATATCCGATGGAAGATCCTGTTATCCTAGTCTTTTCACAAAAGGCTCAGAAATATAAGCTTGCCTTGCCCCTCAAAAATAAAATACAAACAATACTTAATTAAAAATCGCATTCTTTCAAAATGTTCTTATTAAGGAAAGTATTTTGAAACTGTAGTTAAACTAAGTTAAACTACAGACAAACGCTGTTTTAAGGAGAAATGTACATGTTCATGGTTCTCTCTTTCATTGGCCAAGGACTGCCCAAGAGGACGTCTGACTGACATGTAAACCAACCAGTTTGTTTTGTTCAGCGTCATGTTTAGGGGTGTGAAAATGTAGTCAATGTCCCTACAATAACAGACCATTAACAATTTAACTGTTAATGGTTACAATAACAATTCATTCAAGAATACTGTGCAAGTTTACTGCAACAATGGAGCTGCGTACTTCACAAACTTTTGTAAATCCTGGTTTAGTTAATCACGATAAGCATACATTGTTTGCATACATACGGGCGGCAGTGGCTCAGTGGTTCATGTAGGTTGTCTACAAACCAGAAGTAGGTTCAACAAGACAAGTGTCGAGGTGTCCATGAGCAAGACACCTAACCCCAGCTGCTCCCGACGAGCTGGATGGCGCCTTACATGGCTGACATCGCCGTCGGTGTATGAATGGGTGAATGTGAGGCAAAAATGTAAAGCGCTTTGGATAAAAGCGCTATATAAATGCAGTCCATCCATTTACATTGTCACAGCTGTAAACACGACAGCTTTCCACTTACATAAGGGCTTTGGCATCACAACGACTTTGTTACCAGGCTGAACGTTAAAGAATGCAACACAATCATCAATTCGCATGCCATTTTGGTGTGCTATAAAGACGCATAATCGTTTTTTAGCCTTTTTCAATCAACATCGATCAACATCGCTTCATTCTATCCTCATACACTGTGGACAGTAAAAAAATCCATCTACCTTGTGGACAGTAGACACACACACATATTCAGACAAATTTTAAACACGTAACTCAAACTCTTCCCTAAACCTACCCATTTGTGTATTATAAAAAACAGGATATAACAGGCAGATACACAGATACTGCAGGCAGAATTTATTCAGAAAGTACAAATATCCCAAGTGTTCCGAGGCCAAACGATTGATTTGTGTGAAGAAAATCCCCAAAAGCGATCAGAACGTTGAGTCCATCCGCCAAAGATTAATACATTTCAAATATTGCCGCCAGAAGAAATGTCACGTTAGCTTTGACGGCATTGGCTGTCGTGTGTCTCGTGACCAATTGCGTCATTACGTCAGCTTTGATTCTAAAATGCCATTGGCTCTCGTGTGTCTCATGACCAATCGCGTATGCTAAAGAGTCGTCGGTAACACTTTACAATAAGTGTGCACTAATATGCATTAATTCATGCTTAATTAATGCACAGATAATCATGAGTTAATGTATTACTAATGGTTAACTAACCCATTTATTAATGTTTACTGCATCAGCAACTAATGAAGATTCTACATGATTAATAGATTAGGTAATCATTAAATAGTTATTAGTTAAATGTGTCATAATGTATTCATTCCTTAAAAACATATTATATTAACTACACTCTAAAAAATTCTGGGTACAAAACAACCGAATGTTGGGTCAAATATGGACTAACCCAGCAATTGGGTTGTTTTAACCCAGTGATTGGGTTGTCTTAAGCAAATATTTAATCTAACCACATGGTTAAAACAACCCAATCGCTGGGTTAAAACAACCCAATTGCTGGGTTAGTCCATATTTAACCCAACATTGGGTTAAAACAGCCCAGCATTTTTTAGAGTGTAATAATGTAAATGAATGTGTTAATTACCACAAGGGGTCAAAGCCATGCATTTCACCTTCCAGTTGTCTGCTTTAATTAACCATTAGCTAATGATTTATAAAGGTATCATTATGTTATGACTTTACTTGTTGGGGCACATGACTATTAACTCATTCAGAATTAATTCAAAACTCATTACCACAATTACATATTACTTAAAAAGTTAGTTAATAGTCATTAACTAACTTATTAAGTAATAATTATCGATTAATACGATTATCATTTCAATTACTAAAACATTAAGATCAACTCTGTTCTTCACATGAAGATATCGAATGACTTCAGAAGACTTGGAATGCAACATGAGTTGATACTTTTATATAGGGATGCACCGGTTGACCGGCCCAAAATCGGAACCGGCCGGTTTTTGCTTCTAGCGCGCGACCGGCAACCGGACGGGTTTTTTTTTTCTTTCCGCCGATTTTTCCGGAAGTGCGCCCGCTTGCGCAATCCACATACGCTTATATTACAATCATTCGCGAACGTCACTTTTGTGGAAGTATTTTGCAATATGCGATCAGGATTGGAAATGCAGAGCTACCTGTCTGAAGCACAGATACAAAGAAGCAAACAGCCGTTGGTTTACTGGCACACAAATATGGTAAGAGCCGCTTTCCTGCACTCGCTGAAGTTGCGCGAGCTCCTCTCTGCGCCGTGCACAAGCGTAGTGAGCACTTGTTCAGCTCAGCTTCTCACGTGTTGGAAGAGAAACGAAACAGACTAACTTGTGAGAGCCGAAATGCTTCTGTTTGTAAAAAAGAACATCCATGCACTTTTGAAGTGAAATACTATCAGTTAAGGATGATCATTTTTATTTTATTTTTTATTTTACCTTACCTTAATTACATTGAATTAATTTGCTGTAGCATCTTTGTTTTCTTTGTTTTTTCGTTGCACTAAACATTATTTGATTTAACATTTTTGGAACAATTCTAAACTTTTTTAAATTATTTAATTTAATTATTTATTTTAATTTAACTGGTAAAGACTTTTTTTCCCTTTAAACTGAATTTAAAAACAAATGCTGATTTAAGTTAATTCGTTGTTTGGATTGTTCAATGTGTGTTGATTGTGTTGTTTGGATTGCAGAATATGTTAAAGTTAATAGGTAATGTTAATTTTGAAATAGGTTCAACCTAATTTAATTTCCTATTAATTTCAGATTGCACACTTGTTTTCATTGGCCAAAAGCCAAATTGGCCTATTAAATACCAAATAAACATCTTGTTCATGTATACTTTCTTTCTTTATTGTTTGTTGCTTAAAATAAAATAAAATCGGTAATCGGTATCGGAATCGGCCACTTTGCTTGAAAAAAATCGGTATCGGAATCGGCCATGTAAAATCATGATCGGTGCATCCCTACTTTTATACCTTTTTTTGGTCAGTTTTTGCAATAAATACATGTGACTGTACATTTATTTGCCTGTTACGTGTTTTATATTGTTGAGAGTTGGTAGGTTTAGGGTAGGAGTGGAGTTAGTTGCTCCAAAATATAAAATTAGGCTATGAATATTCATTCTCTGAGATCAGGTTGGCAGAAACAAATGGCGTAGACATACACGCGGAGATGATGTTCGTTTCGGTGTAGACATAAACGCAGATAGCTCAAAATGCGTACAGATAACAGGCTACTTGGTTTACGCTAAGTCATGATGTCATGTTGGAGGCTGAGACTAATGGTCAGATGACATGCAAGTTAACAGATATACTATTTAATAATTTTAAGTGTTTTATTTTGACTGGTTTTATTTTTAAACCATGTAGGTTACTATTATTATTTTTAATAATTGTTCATTATTAATAATTATGCATATCAATAATATATAATTAATTATACTACATATTCCTCTTCAAATTGAATATTGATATTGATTATTGATATTACACTACTGTACGATGCTAATACTTATGGCTTAATATTTTTTTAACTTTAACATTTCAAATGTTCAAATTCTACAAGCTTTTATTTTGAGGGAATGCCGGTGAAATGCTGTAACTTACCACAAAAATGTTGAAAATGATGCAAATAAATAAAGTAAACCTTGTGCACATTGTGTTCCCAAAATGCTTGTTAAATTCACTGCACATACAGAAATGTAGCTGGTGAGAGACAACATTTAATGTTAACTGAGGCACTCTGGAAAATAATAAATAAAAAATAAAATAAAACTTTCAGCTGCTCACGTGTAACAGTGCCTCTTTGAAACATACAGCACCAAAGACAGGTTACTTAATTAATTTTTAGCCTTTGCTTTAATAGTGAAAATAAACTACATCATGATTGAAGTTTTATTTCAAATTATTTCAATTCTGAAGCCACCACATTTATTTATTTTCATTTTACAGTTTAGCTTTTCTTTAACTTTCAGATCTCATGCAGTTCCCTCACAAACCTCCAGTGATTTACAAACTCTATTCTGAGAAAGAAAAACCTAATTTACATAGTAAAATAAAACACAACTTTAACAATTTATATAAACTACCCGTATAAACCGATTGACAAATGAATCAGCTTTCAAGTCCAAATGAGAGCGACAGACCTCTCTAGCACCTCACCTCAGACAATAAAAATAAGTTTGGTCATGCTACACCACTACTTAAAACTGATAAACTTCCCAAAACTAGTCTTCTGTAGCCACACGTCAGACTATAAACATAAGTTACACATACATTAAAGGTGTCATGAACTGGCATTAAAAAATAATTGTATACTATTATCTGAGGTCAACTAATGATGTTCGTGTGGTTTTTACAATCAAAAACGTCATATCCAATCAGTAATAGGCTATTTTCTACACTGGTTTTGAGGCTCTCTCCAAAACGCTGGGTTTTGATGGGCGTGACGCACTGGAGACTTGGAAGTAGATGCCCACGGCTAGGATTGGAGAAGATTTACTTCAACTCCCCTGTCAGTTCACGAGGGAGAGGAGAGATTGAGGGAAGCGGCAAACAGAGAATGATTCTCTCGACCACAGGGCTCGTAAACATCTTTATCAAACAAACACAATGATTTATTTCTCATCGACCTGTAATTGATTGGACTATTATTTTTATATTACACATAGCCCGCAAGATCGGACGATATAAGCGCGAACCACTGCCCTTCAGATGTCAACTTGAGAGAGAGAATAGCAGAAAAAGAACGGAATAAAATGAGATTCATCTGCCTGTCGGGCTTTGCGGGCCCTGGCCCATATGTGACTGAGTCCAGTGTACTAAAGGTATGCTCTGTTAGACACGTACACATAAGCAAAACGATCTATAACAATGCAGTACTATTACATATAAAAACACACGTTTTACTCACATAAGTGTGTTGAACCATTACTGTCGGATCTAAATCCAGCATCGACCGGAGATTTGTTTACAAATGATTCCGCAGTGAAATGAAGCAAACACACAAATGTCTTCCCCACGTGAGCTGGAACTTCATTAAAAATAAAGTTCAACCACACATTCCTAATATTAGGATCCGAAGGAAGCTTATGCAGCAACTGTGTTCTTCCACAACCAGGAATAGCGCAATATCTTAATCTTCCTCAGCATGTTTATTGTTGTTGACCGAGCCCTCCATGAGTCGCTGGGCGGGGCTTCTGGATTAGGCCCGGTGTTTCTTCGTGCAATGATGTCAGTATGAAGCACAAGACCGTTTGCTGAGCCTGGTGTCTAGAAAAGCTTTTCTTTGACTAACAAGGAAGTTTTCAGCTCTGAAACTTACAGGATATTCTTATATTACCATGACCTTTTATATATCACAACCTCAAGGGAAAGGTGATTTCTCAATTCATCACCCTTTTAAACTTAGAAACCATTGTCATTGCTGGGTGAAACCTTACCTCCAAAAATGTGGACATCTTCAGAAAAAATATACATTAGGTGGCCTTAATTATGTACTTACACTTACACATTTTGATACAATGCACTTATTGTGTACATACATGGTTTTACATTGTACTTACATATTTAAAAATACCTGCATGTAATTATATATGTAAATAATTTCAAAAGTTACATATATAATTACACTGTTGATACTTCCCTTACACCTAACCCTACCCTTAAACCTACCCACACCACCACACCTGACCCTAACTTTACCCTTAAACCTACCCACACCACCACACCTGACCCTAACTTTACCCTTAAACTGACCCACAGCACCACACCTGTCCCTAACTTTGCCCTTAAACTTACCCACACCACCACACCTGTCCCTAACTTTACCCTTAAACTTACCCACACCACCACACCTGACCCTAACTTTACCCTTAAACTGACCTACACCACCACACCTGACCATAACTTTACCCTTAAACTGACCCACACCACCACACCTGACCCTAACTTTACCCTTAAACTTACCCACACCACCACACCTGTCCCTAACTTTACCCTTAAACTGACCCACACCACCACACCTGTCCCTAACTTTACCCTTAAACTTACCCACACCACCACACCTGTCCCTAACTTTACCCTTAAACTTACCAACACCACCACACCTGTCCCTAACTTTACCCTTAAACTTACATACACCACCACACCTGACCCTAACTTTACCCTTAAACAAACCCACACTACCACACCTGTCCCTAACTTTACCCTTAAACTGACTCACACCACCACACCTGTCCCTAACTTTACCCTTAAACTGACCCACACCACCACACCTGACCCTAACTTTACTCTTAAACTTACCCATACCACAACACCTGTCCCTAACTTTAATCTTCAACTTACCCACACCACCACACCTGACCCTATATCGCGCTGACCGCTTCATTAGCAAGTGAGATGGTCTCGACCGGCCACTTGCTCATTCTCTGCTTAGATACTGGTGCCCCCTTCTTTGGGGCTCCGAAACAGACAAACAATTGATCAGTCTTTCTCCACAGGGCAGTTCTGTGGACATAAGCATCAAACGCCCTAACTGGGCACAGCAGATTTAGTCTTTCCTGGTCTGACGTCACGAAAGGAGGAGGACAGAAGGCTTGAAGAGTAATAGGACCCCTCGGGCTCGTAGGAACCTTGGGGATATAACCTGGTCTGGAGTGAAGAAAAGCCTTCACCATGCCAGGCGCAAACTCCAAACATGAGGGCCCTACCGACAGGGACTGAATGTCCCCAATTCTTTTAAGAGACGAAATGGCCAGTAAAAATATGGTTTTGAATGTCAGAAATTTATCTGGCACTTCTTCAATGGGTTCGAAGGGGGCCTCAGATAAGCCCTGAAGAACAATGGCCAAATCCCAGGTTGGGACCCTCGAATGTACCACCGGCCTCAACCTTAAAGTGCCACGGAGGAAACGTGTAACTAGCGGGTGTCTTCCCAAAGACACTCCACCCAAAGGAGTGTGGAAAGCAGCTAAGGCCGCCACGTACACCTTTATTGTGGAGGGGGTCAACCCTGCTGAGAATCTCGCCTGCAGGAACTCCAGCACTGTACCAACTGGGCAGTTAACTGGGTCCAACTGGCTTTCTCTGCAACACACTGAGAACAATCTCCATTTTAGTGCGTACAGCTTCCTCGTGGACGGAGCTCTGGAGTGAAGGATGGTCTCCACGACCTCAGTCGAGAGACCTTCCTCTAAGAGCCTAGCCCCCTCAGAGGCCAGGCCCACAGTTTCCATAACTCCGGGCGGGGATGAAGGAATCTCCCGCCCGCTTGAGAGAGGAGGTCCCTCCTGGTCGGAATCTCCATGGGAGAGCTTTCCAAGAGAGATATCAGGTCCGAGAACCAAACTCTGGTCGGCCAGCACGGAGCCACTAATACTGCCGTGCAAAGGCAAAAGGCCGTAACTTTGTTTTTGGTCGAAAATGAGTTATTGACATTTTTGGGGCATTCAACACCTCCTTTATCATATGGATAAATATCGTTAGTCAATTCTGTTGTTTTTTCGAGAAAATTATGGATTGTCTTAACAGTAACTTACAAAAGCCCAGGAGAATCCAAGGCAGAACACCGTAACAGCAGTTACCGCTCTTTGCCATTGTTTTGGAACGCTCAAACTGAGTTACGGTACTCTGCCTTTGTTTAGCCATGCGTCTAAATTAAGTTACGGTACCGACATGCAGTTATGGTGTCCCGCCTTTGTTTTACTGTCTATTAAAGTTTGCCGCGTTTAAGTTGCGGTGTAGCCTGTGTACTGTCATACATGTTTTCATAATGCAGAATATTCACTCAGCGCGCTGTCAGGCAGTTTGGGGCTGCCCACTGCTCTAGTGTGTGCACATTTGAATGCCGTGACAGCGTGCGATCACGCATACAATCAGTAGCCTAGTAACAGTTCGCAGTTATATCCATATATCCTACCTTTTCTTGTAAACCCGATAAAATCGATGGCAATGAACGTCATCGGAGATGTTTAATCCACAAGCATTCCACAAGAATTATTCCTACTCGTCGTTCACATCAATCTAAAAGTTGTCCTTTTAGGCTAGGCGATTTTCATTCAAAGATGTAAAAGTAATTAAGCTATGTAGCCTATTGTATAATTTTTTTACTAGATAAAAACATTAAAAACATATTGCAATAAATAATTACTCTGTTTAGCCTATGAATGGGCAATCCGATCCAGTCAGTGCTGTCATTAGAGTGTGATAGCCGAACTTAACCCTTGATTAACCAGCGGCACTATTTGCTATTTATCTTATTCCAATCCCATGCATTTTTACATGATTTGTTATTTTTTTCTATTTTTTTTATCTTTGCATTATATATGCAAATGTTTACTCATTAGAAATAATCTTATCTTGTTCATATAATTCAATGTCACCTATCTACCTGTAAGTTTTGCTGCACACCAATGAAGATACTCTTTACAAGACGTGTTGTGTCCTTAATAATGGCATCAGAATGCAACCAAAGCACATGATGGTAATAAGAAGATGGCTATAATTAATTGTAAATCATCCACAATAAATGCCATGATTATTAGATTTTACAGGTGTTACTATATTGATTTTGTAAATGGTGATCAGCATCCAAATATTGATAATATGGAAGTTACTGCCTTTTGCCTTGGCATGACTCCACATTTTTTTGCAGACAATACAAAGGCAGAGTGCAGTAACTTCAAAATAGGGGTCAAAAGTCAAGTTTGAGTAAAACAAAAGTGTATGTAGATAATTTTCATTACTAAAACATCTAAATGCCAGATTTCCAGGGTCCTACCTATAACTAATTTGGCTGGACAACAAAAAATCTTTAAAGTCATTTTTCTCAGTTCCACACTCCAGTGAGTTATGGTCTTTTGCCTTTGTAGGGCAGAATAGCACACAGACTCTGTCCCGGCGCACCCTCTCCAGAACTCCCGGAAGCAGAGCAATCGGGGGAAATGCGTACAGAGGCAGCCTCGGCCACTCCTGTACCAAGTTATTCATCTAAATGTACAAATAACATGAATTAATTAGGTCTTGTTTAATTCTATTAACTATAATACTGATCTGCCAACATTGTCGCTATATGATAAATTAAACTGAGCTGATAACATCCCTATTTTCTCCAGAATGACTGTACAGCCAAATCTAATTCTGCTGCAATATTGTTCTGTTTGAAACAATCGTCATTGTAAAAGCTCTAAATAAATAAAGTTGATTGATTGATTGATTAAATATTATAGACTACTATATATATATAATTATAGCAACTAAACCCCCACTCCTGCCCTAAACCTACCTACTTCTAAACAATATAAAATACACAACAGGTTAATACAAAGACAGTATATATATGGCAAATGGTGATGTGATGGTGATCGTTTTTGGGTGTTTTATTCACATAGATCAACCTTAAAATATTTTTTTTATTTTTTAATAAATTGTGCTTGTATATCTGCCTGTTAAATCCTTTAAAACATTAATTTTGCTTGTAATCATACTAGGTCCACTTGGTCCAAGGATACAGTAGCACATTTAAACATGGTCTTTGACAAACCCTCCCTTCCCCCAACTATTAATTTACCCAGGCGCTCCATCTGGTCCCCGTGAATGAGCTTGGCTGCAGATCAAGCCTCAGGTGTGGGGGAAAGCATCCCATCTCTCGGGGTGGAAGAAGCTGTCATTCCAGCAGTGCTCCACTGCCCCACTCTTTGCTCAAGGCCAACTCTACACAGGGACGTTTGCTGCTCTACTTGTTTTTGATCTGCTTTTCTGCCCTTGAAATTGGATGATTTTTCTGATCTTCTATGCTCCTCCCTGAGGGTTAATGTGGTACTTTTGGTACTACAGAATTCAGTTCATTTTGGTGGTCATTGTTTCAATCGATTTCATGCAGAAAAAGAAGAAAACAAATATAGGGTTTGTCAAAATTGATTTGAACTGTTTTGACACTTTATTTTCGGGCCTTTTTTGCTAAGTGTCTTTTGGCAAGAATTTCCATCCCTAAAATGTCTCCTCATGTCATTATGCCCATCCTCGCCCAATTACAATGGTATCTTTTCGGTGCAAGGAAAAAAACAGCGAGAGAGAGTCCCTCATTATTGTCACTATGTCCAAGAGTTTCATGGCCCAAAGTAAAATTTCGTTTTTCAAGGATTTTTTGTTGCTGCCTTTCTCAATTGTGGTTACTTGAGTCTATATTTACTGAGTGCTAACATCATGCCTGCAGAGTGTTTGATCCATACTTCACACAAAAATGACAAGAGCTTTTCCAAAACAGCAAGCTCCAGTCCAAATGGCAAAGTAAAAGTCATTTTTATAAGCATCAATGGGCAGTTCCATGGAAGAACTAGTCACTGCATTTACACGGTTTGTGACAATACTTGAATTGGTCTTAAGTCAAGTCACCTTTATTTGTATAGCATTTTATTCAATAGAAATTGTTTCAAAGCAGCTTGACAATAATAAACAGGCAAGTAACTACAAGAGTTTGGAGAAACTGAATACATTATTGAACTGTTTTAGACACGCTACAAAGTATATTATGAGAAAATTTGTGTTTTTTGACCTTGGATTCATGTAAACCTATTGTTAGAGACCTAAAACAAAATAAAACAAAAAGAACCTTTAAAATAGCATAACAGGGGCACTTTAATATTACGCTGTCTAAAGTATGTTTTTACAACACTGCATAGAAAATAAAACCAATTACCACAATCTATGGTGTTGCGGCTTATCCAGGTTGTCAAACCCATTCAATCTTTCCTTATGACCTCTATACAAATCTCAATGTGGTCTCGCTAACAAAGGGAGTTTCTCCACATCAGCTTCTGTTGATGGTGAGGTGAACGAGATAAAAGGATTTCTCAGCCATATTACAACTAGAAAATATGCCTTGTCATTGTCTAGAGACACAAGCACAGTTGGAGGAACACAGACAGAATGATAAAACATATGAAACATTTTGTGTCAAAGGGTCACATCATAAAGACACAAATATATAACCACAGCATTCTGGGAGATAAATTGGCGGATGTAGTAGGTTTCTCCAAACGTGTCACTGCAACTAAACCTGCTGGGTTTACGTGAATAATGCAAGCAAGTCTTTGAGACATAAATGATTTTGTTGGCAAATCATGTGCTTGCAGTTTGGTATCAGTTTAAGGTTGTTTTCTGGGCACTTTTATGTCACAGAGAGAGGATGAAATGTACTGCAAATACTCTAAAGAATGCTGAAGGTGAGCAGAAATGAGATATAAAGCTCTCTGCTTGCAGTACATTATTCACGCTCCCCAGGAAAATTAGTGAAACAAACACAAACACATTTTTATCAAGTCATATATGTCATTAATAGAGGTTCACTTCCCTGATTTAGTACAATTGCATTCATATCAGCAGTTTACATAAACCGCATCACAGAACACCATTTTTCATTTTTTGTGGACTCCGGTATGGTTAGCAGGTGCCCACCAGAGTTCAGAAGACAGATTTCACCTCATCCAAACAAACCGAATTCTGACGTCAAATCGAACCTGGGTGCGCACCACAAGTGCTAGTGCGAGAGCGCCCTTAGAAAGCTGCATATGCCAATTTATCTGTTCAATAAAATACCTGTTAAGTAAGAAAAACTCAACAAAAATCTTTGCATCACCTTTACATATTTCAATTCCCTCTGTTCCTGCCATCTCTGAAGGAATCCAAGACAATATTGGTTTTGGTGTAATTACAAGCTGTCACATTCAGACTCCAGCAGACTCTCCTCTCTTCGGCATTTGTTTAAAATGGGTGATTGCCTGGAGATTTAGCTCCTCCATGTCAATCTTTCTCGATCTTTGTGACAACTTAAGCCTTGTTTTTATGTTCGCCTGGCTGCTCCCCTGACTAAGCACACACCTCCCAAAGTAGACAAGGCGTATAGGCATTTATATAGGTGTCAGTTATTTAAAATGACAGTGGGCAACCTGGATTTTTTTCTCTAAAACATTAAGAATCAGCCAACACAATCACATGTGAATGCAAATCAGTAGTATGAGTGTGCAATCTCGTAAAATGTAAACAGCAAAATGAGTTTTGGCGTGCATATTATACGCACTTTATGGTGTGTATATGACACGCACTTGGGTAGGATGTGTGTGGTGGGTTTGTATGAATAATATGCCAGAAAGTGCGTATCATATGCATGCGAAAAACAGCATACCATATGCACGCCAAAACGTCTCAGTTACGTATGTAACCTTGGTTCCCTGAGGGGAACGAGACGCTGCGTCGAAACGCTGTGAGAACGCCTCTGCGTGATTGCATCGTGAAGCGCATGTCGAATCAGTCCAATCGGAAGAAGGAACGTCATAGATGGGTGACGTCATAGACTGGAAACTATAAAGAATCCACGAACACAAACAGAAACTAGCTTCTGAAAAGCCTGAAGTAAGTGATCACGGGCATGCCGGGAGTATGGCAGGGTGACGCAGCGTCTCGTTCCCCTCAGGGAACCAAGGTTACATACGTAACCAAGACGTTCCCTATCTGGGAACTCGAGCTGCGTCGAAACACTGTGAGAACGCTTATACCCACATCGCCATAGGACCAAGTGCTCGTATGTGTGAAAACGTAGCGCACACGACTACGACAACACCTGCGCCCCAACTGTAGATGTTACATCCAGTTTGTAGTATCTAACGAAAGTAAGCGGCGAAGACCAGCCTGCAGCATTACATACGTCTTGGAGGGAAGCCCCCGACAGAAGTGCTTTAGAAGCAGCCATACCCCTAGTAGAATGCGCCCGGATGGCCAAGGGAGACGGCTGTCCGGACGCCTCATAAGCAAGCGAGATAGCCTCGACCAGCTACTTGCTCATTCTCTGCTTGGATACTGGGGCCCCCTTCTTAGGGGCTCCGAAACAGACAAACAACTGGTCAGTCTTTTTCCACAGGGCAGCTCTGTGGACGTAAGCATCAAGTGCCCTAACTGGGCACAGCAGATTTAATCTTTCCTGGTCTGACATCACGAAAGGCGGAGTACAGAAGGCTTGAAGAGTAATAGGACCCGTAGGGACCTTAGGGATGTAACCCGGTCTGGAGTGAAGAAAGGCCTTCACCATCCCAGGTGCAAACTCTAAACATGAGGGCCCTACCGAAAGGGACTGAATGTCTCCAATTCTTTTTAGAGACGAAATGGCCAGCAAAAAGATTTAAGTTTTAAGTGTCAGGAACTTGTCTGACACTTCCTCAATAGGCTCACTTCCACAGATAGGCCTTGAAGAACAATGGCCAAGTCCCAGGTTGGGACCCTCGAATGAACCACTGGCCTCAACCTCAAAGTACCACGGAGGAAACGAGTAATTAGCGGATGTCTTCCCAAAGACACTCCACCCAAAGGAGTGTGGAAAGCAGCTAAGGCCGCCACATAAACCTTCATTGTGGAGGTGGTCAACCCTGCCGAGAACCTTGCCTGCAGGAACTCCAGCACTGTACCAACCGGGCAGTTAACTGGGCCCAACTGGCGTTCTCTACACCATATTAAGAACAATAAAATTTCAGGAGATTGAAATGCGGACTAAACACCCTGTATGATGCCGGCTTCCTCCACGATCTAGACACCTCGGTGTGCAGATCGGGGAAGAACGGCAAGCCCCGACGTTGAGACTCTGCTGCACGAGAGGGTAGTAATCGCTCATCTAATTTACTTCTTTTGTGATGGGATTCAGATCTTTCTACCGGCCAGTCGATATTTAACCTGGCCACAGCTCTCGTGAGCACCTCAACCAGCTCCTCGCCAGCGGGTGACTGAAGTGGCGAGTCTTCAGTCGCGATGCTCTCAACGTCCACCTCCTCAAAGCTGGATAGTTGGAGCACCGGTGCCCTGCCCGGGGAGGAAGAAACCGCAGGGCGGGCTTCCAAACCCCGAGATGAGGCACTGGACCTTACAGGTGAAGGCTGAGATAAGGCTGGGCCCGTCTCAAACCCCTCTGTAAGGTCCATCTGTGAACCCCACGACTGAAGCCGCCGCTCTGCCTCAGCAACAGCGGGACCCGAGCCGCGGGGAACACGAGCCGAGGCACCCTCCTCGAAGATTGCCCGGCGGGAGTGCTCACAAGCAGTCCCTCGAGGGCTGCCTGAGCGTGCTGCACTCCCAAACAAGCAACACACATAGAATGTGTATCCCCACCCGTGATGTAACGAGGGCAGGGATGAACACACCTAGTGAATTGTTGTTCACTCACCATTTTCTCTTTTTTTCTTTTATGTTATATATATAATGATATATTTAACAAAGGTGGAAAAATTCTCTCAATATAGACAGACAAAAACACCAAATAGACAGACAGATTCACACAGATCGCTTGCTGAAGGCACAGAAGCTAGTTTCTGTTTGTGTCCGCGGATGCTTTATAGTTTCCGGTCTATGACGTCACCCGCCTATGACGTTCCTTTTTCCGATTGGACTGATTCGACACACGCTTCACTACACAATCACGCAGAGGCGTTCTCACAGCGTTTCGACGCAGCTCGTGTTCCCAGATAGGGAACTAATTTTACCGTATGCATTCCACAAGATTGCACATTCGTACTATTTATACACATTTTCGTGAGATCAGGCTCAAATCAGCAGTGAGAAATAAGGTACACATACCAAAATCATACAGTATTCTTGCCTACGTACTCTACACTATATATTGCCAAACGTTTTGGGACGTCTGGCTTTACATGCACATTAACTTTAATGACTTCTTATTCTTAATCCGTAGGACTGTGCAGGCCAGGCAAGTTTGCTCCTCACCAAACTCACTCCCTTTACAGCACTGCATTCAACACTTTGCATTGTACTTGGTGATGTAAGGTTTGGATGCAGCTGCTCAGCCATGGAAACCCATTCCATAAAGCTACCCACGCACTGTTCTTGAGCTAATCCTGAAGGCCATACAAAGTTTGGAGGTCTGTAGATATTGACTCTACAGAAAGTTTGTGACTACTGTGCGCCTAAGCATGTGACCCTGCTCTGTGATTTTACATCAAATGTAGTATGTCCAGATTACATCATATAGAACATACTTTTTTAGCAGTTAATTTGAGTAATTACTCAAAATAAGTTTCTACTCTAGAGAGTATACGATTCCAAATGCAGCCAATGTTTGTTTTTATTACACTTCACCAAACTGGAGATGCACGCAAAGTTACAAAAAATGCTGTGCACACCGTCATGCCAAATGGGTTCTCGACCTACCACACTGTGATGACGTAATTCTTGCCACATATGACAAGTATAAACCAAGCCTAACCTATGTCATTTCCAGACCATACACGTCAAAGTAATTAGAGCAACTTTTCTCTATTTATGGATATGACGAGACACATATGGGTGAGTGACGTATGTACCCAGTTCCCTGCAAAAAAAAAAAAAAAAAAACTTTTCCATCAGGTCTAACATATAAACAATTATAATAAGCTTACCATAGTGATTCAGCCAGATAGATTGATGTGGCTCATTATTTACATTTAGTTAATTTTGAAAAAATAAATGACTTAAATAATTAAGTGTGTAAGATTTCATCGCAATTTTTGTTTTTGTTTTTTCTTTTTTTTTCTCCAAAAGTTAGGACTGAAAAAGTTAATAGCCAAAACCAATAATAATTGATCATGAAAATAATCCACAACATATTTCAATGCTGATTAGTCATATCTTTGCAGTCAACATGGAGAAACCCATCAGTGACGCACTATCAGTAAACTGCACATGAGGAAAAAACATGTCCTTAAAGAAATGTGTGAGCATTTTGCATAGTATGTCCTAACAGCAAGAGACGAATTAAATGTGGCACTTTTCATTAGACATACAATTTTCAAAAAGCTAATTTATCTAAAAATGAATGCAGTCCTATTTTTTTTTTTTTAAATGTGTGAAATGTGTGAAAATATTTAATTCACTTAAACTGAAGAGTCTATCATTTTATCCTAAAAATGTATCATTTCTGTCATGGAAAGATGTTAAACATAATACACTATTTGTTGTGAAAATTACATTTGTTGAGAAAAATAATACATACATGGACTGTTAGAAAGACACTACTAGATGTAGACAAATTATATAAACTATTGAGCGTGTTTAAGGGAGTCTATTTTCGAAAAGTCCACAGGGCCAGAAGTGCCCCTTAATCAGAATAATGAGTTTAATAACACTGACACTGTTGCAAGAGTTGTGGAGAAGCGCAGAGCAGATGTGGAGTAGAGACTTCATCTCACATAATGAAGATAAATCTTAAGGTGTGATAAATGAGCTAAGTCAAGCTGAACGTAATGCAGCTGCTAATTTGGAATGTTGCTCACACAGTTGCCGCAGCGGTTGTGCGACATGCTTTCGGGCCCTTTATCACAGCTAGCCAGACCTCCTATAATAGAATATACGTGCTTCACTGCATGATGCTTTTGGCAAACGGTGGGAATTTGAACATCCAATTTCATAATTTTAGCGAAATAAAGCAAGTAACATGTAATGCGGTCTATTCAAGGGTAACACAGCCTGGCTGAGTGCTTGAGTGTGTGTGTGTGTGTGTGATGCTTGCCAGTAAATGAATGCATGCAGGCAAACTCGCACAGACAAAACAGCCGCCGCACTGCCACCCCGTGAAAAATGGGTCCCTTGTTCATTCACCACTGTCATTCTGATTATTTTCTCGGCAACAGGGGTCACTGCATCTCTGTCTGGTCGAGCCGGCGGAAGGTAAACTTAAATTAGGACTGTATCTCTTTCTGTTAGCAAGATGCGCATCCAATACCACATGGCTCCCAAACATAATCAATTATCTATGCTAAAATGGTAGAAAATGGGGAATGCTGATAAGGGTTTGTTGACTCTTCCTAATGAAGAGTGGCGAAGTAAAAACGATTTGATTTGGAACCTTTGGGGTGAGTTTTAGTCTCTCTTCAGGGAATAAAAAGAGCAAGAAATTGATGTTTTCTCTCAGGAAAAAAAGACGTAGCTTCCAGCAAATCTCACCCTTGTCCACACACTAGAGTAACACAGTAACTCTCTGTGCATGTGTGTGCGGGGATAAGGCATGTGGGTAATATGGTTTAGAGTATATTGTAAACATTGTTCTGTTGTGAAATTATTAAATGATGAGGAAAAGTTTCAAATTCACCTTTCTTGTAATTTCACAATTTATGTGTTAACAGCATGTGGAATACAATATGCCTTTCATGATGTTCACGAAAACAATTTAATTGTTTTTTAATATAGTGCGCTGCTCAAAAAATTAAGACAACACAATCATAAGTTTTTGTGAATTTCACAGGCTTTGGTGCAAGTAAAGTAACAGGTGCACTAAAGAGGCACAACAAGACAACCCCCAAAAATGAATTATTTTTCAGGTGGTGGCCATAGACAGTATTTCTCTCCTTATTCTTCCTGACTGATTTGTCTTTAGTTTTGTGTTTGGTTAGGGTCCTTTTCACTGTATGTACCATAAAACCTGGAACCCAATCAGGTTGCACAGTCGTTCTACTTCAGGGTGGCAATTCCATACGTGCCGCCGCAAGGAGGTTTGTTGTTACAGACCGATACACGAGGGGGGCGGAACAGGGAGGTAGAAGGGGAACAACTCAGATTTAAAAAGGGAAAATCACTGCATGATTTTAACAATCCTATAAGATCATTACAAATCACACTGGCCATCATTTATCAAAAGTGCGTACACCAAATTTCCAGCGTACACCTTGCATACACCCAAACCCACGGTGACTTTGAGATTTATCAATATGGACGTTGGAGTACGGCACGCTCAAATCCTACGCCAGCTCAGGAGGTGGTGTACGCACGTTTGAGTTAGTGGGAAAATGCGCAGAAAAACAATAACACCACAAAACGCACTGACAAATATATGCTAGGCCTATATTATAACCCACTGTAAAAAAAAAAAAAAAAAAAAACAAGAACATAGTAATTATAAACTTCAGTGTTTATTTTTGTGCAACATGGACTTCAATGTTTAATTTGTGTGACACCAAGCATTAGATTTTTTAGGCATGTATTCCTCCAGTCGCGAGCCTGTGCGCTTTACCTGACGGTTCGGGGTTACGCCCGGCAGCTGCGCACGGACTGGGACTGAAAATAATTCAGACTGTCAAAATAATAAAATTGACATTCTTCTTCTTTAAATAATAGTAATAATAATAAAAAAATAATAACGACATTCTTCTTCTAAATAACAATACGCGTCATTAATAATAAAAATCATAATAATAATAAGAATCCTACAAATTGTCATGCAATTATTAATGTGAATGAATGGTACTCCACATCACATCATCACCACTATCGTACACCCCAATAGCCTACATGTGCCGTGATATGAAATTAAATGCTAATTGTTTCAAAATCATTGTTCTGTAAAATAATGCATTGTGATAATTTCTCATCCAAACTGCTATTTAAACTGCTGGAGTGCACTTCTCCACCCCCACACTGTTACTCGTAATTTAGGTCCATATTTGTTTTTGTGGGTGCCTTTAATCCCACTCTTTAAACTCCCAAATAAAACAATTTCGCTTTTTTCCACTTCCCTGGTGATCGGCTCGATGATCGCGTCTCAATCATCTCACTAGTTCAGTAGTCAGGGCACTGATCAGGGAGTCAGCCCATTGACTTATGCCCTAATCAGTGCCCTGACTAGTGAACTAGTGAGATGATTGAGTGCGCCCGATCTCCACGTCAGAGAAGTTTCGCTTCTTTGCCGTCTTCTGTTTGTCAAGGGGGTAATCTAGCGCTCGGAAAGCGTTCCACCCCTAGGGGCTGCCATTGCTAACCAAGCCATCACCTGCTGTTAGCATCCCATTGACTCCCATTCATTTTTGAGTCACTTTGACAGTGAATAACTTTACATCTGAGACGTTTAAAGACTCCATTTGTCCATTGTTTATTTCTAAAGAAACACGACAATGTATAAAAGGCTCCATTACCTTGTATCTTACACTATCGCCCCGCAGAAGCTGTTTTTGTAAAAATAGGCTAATGATTGCGTCATAACCAACGCGACCCTGTCGCACAGTTGAGAAATTACCGTATAGACCGGAGGAGACGCTCGCAGGCAATCTTTTACTGTCTATGAGACAGTCGGGGGGACGTGAAGACATGTCCTGGAGACTAGTCTGATAAAGTCAAGGGGGAAGAATGGGGAGAAGCTCATAGTGAGCCAAAAGCAACGGGAGAAAATATTTAAACAACGTGATTCAGCTTTCGCTTTCCACATCTACTAGAAGACTCACAGCTGTCAGACAGGAGGCTCACGTCACATCTACGTCGTCAAGCTTAGTCTGAGCCTGCGCAGTTCGCTCAGCCATCAGGAAGTGAGCGCCCCTAGGTTGACTTCATTCTTTCGCCGTTGACGTCAATGGGGTCGCTGTGTCCATTTCTTTTACTGTCTATGCTGTTTGTCCATGGCGTAAAATGAGGGCGTGGGGGAGGCGGAGACTTGAATATATAGGGGCGTGTTATTCTAATGACGATTGTTTTCAGCCGCAGCATTTATCAAGGGCAGGTATTGCGTACACCTGGATTGCAGAGGTACGCACAGCTTCATAAATCAGGCTGTGAGAGGAGTGTAAGCATAATCTTACGCCAACATATACGCCCGTTTCTACGCAAGATTGATAAATGAGGGCCACTGTGTGAAATGGATCTAATGAACTTGGGTATGACATGCATGTAGACTGTATGATGATGAAACCCTATTGACTCGTAGGCTACAATGTAAGTTTCTATAGAAGAATAAAGCATCACCAGTATGCGCTAGTAGTAATTAAAAAGACCATGATGAAGCACACTTTGGCAGTTGAAGTTATGTGTGCTGAAAAAGAAGAAGAGGATGCAGCGAATAAGGAAGGGAAAAGAGATTGAGGTAAGCAGTTTGAAATGTTAGCGCCATGTCAATTTTATGCTGCATTTTTAGCTCGTAGCAGCAACACAGTGAACCCTGAATTACTGACACTGTCAGAAAATTGTTGTAGGCTATCTTTAGTCTCAAGAGTGTGATAACCTCTCTCACTTTACGACATAGGAACAACGTTTAGGAGCTATGATCATAGAAATTGGCACGATGGTTCCATGATAGCAATCTAAAATCCTGCAGTGTATTCAGGGCTTTACAACCGTTATCTGCTCTTTTGTGCGAGGAGGAACTTGAGAAGCACTGCCAGAGCCCTACAAAATTACCTCCAGCAGGCTATGGTTTGCATGTTTCTGACCAAACTATCAGAAACAGACCTTTTGAGGGTGGCATGAGGGCCCAACGTCCTCTAGTTGGACTTGTGCTCATAGCTCAGCACCGTGCTGTTTCGACTGTGGGACATTATGTATTGGAGCAACTGAAGCCACAGCGTAGCACCACAGACTGTCCAGGGAGAAGATACCCCAGGCACGTGGAACGTGGGGGCCATATACACTACTGACTTAAACAATGAGTACATTTTACCTCCAGACATAGAAACTCACTAAAAATGGTAACACTCTTTTATCAAACAGTTCTTTGTAAATTACCTTTTAGTGTCTAGTGTCTATATTATAACCTAGTGCAGACTCAAGCACAAATGCATCTGCTAAAAATTAACATCAAATAACTAACCAAAACCAAACCTATTATTAATATGATGATTTAAACTTACACTATGTAACTTTTCTGTCTGCTAGAGGGCGCCTATTCAAAACAAAGGTGTCGTTTCATGAACAAATGATGCCAACTTTGAGTTAGCATCATTTCCGCTTTTCCGGTCATGAGTATGAGGTAACGTAGCTCTGTTTATCATATTTATCAATCAATCAACTTTATTTATATAACGCTTTTAAAATCACGATTGTTTCAAAGCAGCTTCACAGTGTCCAACAGGACAATATTGCAACAAAATTAGATTTGGCTGTACAGTTGTTCTGGAGAAAACAGTGATGTTATCAGCTTATTTTAATTTATCATATAACGACAATGTTGGCAGATCATGGCCAACGTAGAAACGTGGCTTTCAAATGAAAGATTGGTATCAAAGAGCACACCCAGGTTCCTGACTGACGACAAGGGCTTAACAGAGCAGTTATTAAGTGTTAGACAGTATTCTAGGTTACTACTTTATATTAGATACATGTAAGTGTGTTTAACATGATGTTATGACGTTACACTGTACATTTGCTCAGCGGCTGCTGTGACACTTATTGCACACTGCTAAGCGTAAAGTGCTTCTATGTTCAGATATGACATAATTAACAGGTGACTCCCTCAGACGTCCTTGGCTCCTTGGTTAAAATGTACATGGTTCCAAATAGTTGGAAAATTTTGGGATATTTTAAGAACTCAACTGAACAAAATATGTAACACTGGCCTGGTGGTTTTTGGATATTTTACCGCAAAAATACTACATAGTACACCTTTAAACATACATCAGCATGATAAGTATATTTTGGGGAAAAAATATTGTGTAATTATTGTGTATAAGTGTAGTTTGATTACCCTCCTATGTAGAGGATACGGTTTATAAAATTTAGCCACCAGGGTTCGATTGAAATGTTGTAGCTTCACTTTTCATGACGTGTGTGAACACTTGGTAAAACACTGATATTTATTTTAACATAAGTTACAGATTACAGAGCAGATTAACTGTGAATAAACTTTTATTTTCATACGGTTCCTTGCATGATTTGTGAATGAATACATTTTGGTGTGTGCATTGCATAACTTGCTCCATGTGTATGTCTTTTATTATAGTATTTTACCTTTTTACTTTTCTTTTTACAATTTTTCAGAAATAAAATAGCTTGGTAACTCAATGGCAATGTTTTTTTTTTTCATACAGAATGTTTCTGTGAAACAACAATAAAAGAGGTCAAAGACAAAGCAAGTTTAAGTCACATGGATGTTAGAGCAAATGCATTTGATCTTACATTTGCTTTTGTTAACACTATTGGTTAGATTTAGGGTGGCGTTTAGTGTAGATGGTATGTTATTTTCGAACACAATTGAGTGTTATCCTTTTAGCGACACTCATCAGCCATTTAATTTCAGAACTGCCATGATATGCAACCACCAACATAAAAAAATGCCAGATTCATGTTTATCTGTTTTAGATAAAACTAAAACAAACTTTTACCATTACACACTGGTGACTAAAAGTCTTGGTTAAAAAGTCTTGGTTAAAAAAATGATGTTAGTGGTCATGGATAACTTCTTGATTGCTACTTCCACACGTACGTGCTCCATTTGACAAATATACATTCAATTTCAAAGGTAGCTTATATCATATGACTTCACCTCACTTAAAAAAATAAAATAAAATAAAATAAAAAAAACATCGTACTAACAACATCTTTATTATAGCATAAAACAAGTGTTTTTTCCTTTAGAGATGTCTTTATTTGTTACCTCCCCTTAGCATCTATAAATGAAACATATTACACTATTCAGATCATGCCAATCATGTTTAATTAAACATTTAATTTATTTCATTGTTTGCAGTTAGTGGCAGCAAAATGTTCCTTGATTGTGCCTTGCAAGCTGATTCACTTGATTTATAACTACCAGTAAAAGCTACAGAAACATGCTGCTTGAGCATTCAAAGGTATAAGTAAATATTAATATTATTTCAGCCTGTAAAATGACTCAAAATCACATTGACCTTTAATAAAATATACAGCATCTTCAGGAAGTTGAATATTTATGTGAATGTTTCCCTCTCACTCATGGGCTGTTTGCTAGGGCATGACTGCTGTTTGTTAAACTTTAAACAAGAATTATGTGTCAAAGATGTTTTCTGGCCAAACCCCTCTGAGTGTCAGTCTCACATGGGGCTATGATGAATCGGTTGGCATAATATCATTCATTTAAAAGGTGAAGTGCACTAGTTCTGCACTACAGGCAGCACCAGTCAGAGCTCATTATGTAAAGATTATTTAGGATTATATTTTGTGTGTGTGTGTGTGTGTGTGTGTGTGTGCTTGGAATGACATTTTATTCCTTTAAATTAAGAATTCTTAAGGAAATAGCAAACAAGTCTTATCTGGTCTTGTATAGCACATGTTTTGATGTATTTACCTATAAGAACCCTTTTAAACGGAGATTGCAGATGACATCATCCTATTGTGCAGTGACTGGAAAGAGCTTTGCTGCTGCATGAGCCGTCTAAAGACATGATGACTGTCTAGGAACACTGCTGGTTTAAGGGCAAATCCTTACAGTTACGCTCCACTGGCGTGACTGTCTGACTCAGAGCAGAAGGACACAGCACCATCGAAAAAGACCCAGATGTTTATGTACAGTGCTAGGGGTGATGTGTTATATAAGCAACATGCGTGACACTGATTTTGAGTACACTTTATTTTAAGATGATGTAGTTACATTGTACTTACTCAAATAAGTACTGAGTAATTGATTAACTCAAGTAAATGATGTACTTTCTATAGAGTTAGGGTTAGTATGGATATTGCGGACAATTTTCAAAAGGAATTGCAAATTGTATTTGCAATTGCGTTTTCAATTTGTGGACGCACAAAATGTGACATAATCTAAACACTATTGCGCATTTCCGTTTGCATTTACGTTTACGCGAACGCACAAGGACTACCATATTCCAAATGGAAAAGCAAAGTCTGTTTGCAATTGCATTTCCAATGTCTTACAAGTAATGACCCTGCCATTTTGGAATAGTAATAGAAAATCACCTATTTGCTATTTCATTTCCTCCGTGTCCTGCAACAACCTGCACAAAATTCCAATGGAATCGCGTGCCCTTTGCGTTTGCATTTCCGATGTCTAACACAATCAACTGTCAATCAGGCCTGAGGGCGGGGTTATTGATGTAGTCTGAAAGTAGGCCATGCCCTCAAGTGGTGGAAAACGTCTCAGGTTACGTATGTAACCCTAGTTCCCTGAGGGAACGAGACGCTGCGTCGAAACGCTGTGAGAACGCCTCTGCGTTAATGCGTCGTGAAGCGCCTGTAGAACCATTCCATCGGAAAAAAGATAGATCGTCGGCGTGATGACGTCATCGACCGGAAGCTATAAAGCGTCCGTGAAAACAAACAGGAACTAACTTCTGATAAAGCCTGAAGTAAGTGATCACGGACACGCCGGGAGTATGGCAGAGCGACGCAGCGTCTCGTTCCCTCAGGAAGTAGGGTTACATACGTAACCTGAGACGTTCCCTTTCGGGGAACTCGAGCTGCGTCGAAACGCTGTGAGAACGCTTATACCCACATCGCCATAGGACCAAGTGTCTCGTATGTGTGAAGCCGAAGCGCACACGGTTACGAGAGAACCTGTGCCCCAACTGTAGATGCCAGGTCTAGTTCATAGAACCTGACGAAGGTTAACGGAGACGACCATCCGGCCGCGTTGCAGATATCGTGGAGGGAAGCCCCCGACAAGAGTGCTTTTGAAGCAGCCATACCCCTGGTTGAGTGCGCCCGGACAGCCAGTGGAGACGGCTGCCCGTCCGCCTCATAAGCAAGTGAGATGGCCTCGACCACCCACTTGCTCATCCTCTGCTTGGATACTGGAGCCCCCTTCTTAGGGGGTCCGAAACAGACAAATAATTGCTCAGACTTTCTCCACAGGGCAGCTCTGTGGACATATGTATCCAGTGCCCTCACAGGACACAGCAGATTTAACCTTTCCTGGTCTGACGTCTTAAACGGAGGAGGACAAAAGGCTTGTAGAGTGATGGGGCCCCGTGGGCTCGTAGGAACCTTGGGGACATAACCCGGCCTGGGATGCAGAAATGCTTTCACCATCCCCGGCGCAAACTCTAAACATGAGGGCCCTACCGACAGGGACTGAATATCTCCTATTCTTTTAAGAGAAGAAATGGCCAACAGAAAGATGGTCTTTAGAGTGAGGAACTTATCCGACACCTCCTCCAGAGGTTCGAACGGTGGTCCGGACAAGCCCCTCAGAACAATGGCCAAGTCCCATGCTGGGACCCTCGAGTGCATAGCCGGCCTCAACCTTAAAGTGCCACGAAGGAAGCGTGTAATTAGAGGGTGTCTTCCCAAAGACACTCCACCGAAAGGGACGTGGAAGGCACCCAAGGCCGCCACATACACCTTTATTGTGGAGGGGGTCAACCCTGCCGAGAACCTTGCCTGCAAGAACTCCAGCACTGTACCAACCGGGCAGTTAACTGGGTCCCACTGGCGTTCTCTGCACCATGCTGAGAAAAGTCTCCATTTCAAAGCATACAGCTTCCTTGTGGACGGAGCTCTTGAGTGTAGGATGGTCTCTACGACCTCGGCCGAGAGACCCTCCTCTATGAGCCTAGCCCCCTCAGAGGCCAGGCCCACAGTTTCCACATCTCCGGGCGTGGGTGCAGGAATCTCCCGCCCGCCTGAGAGAGTAGATCCCTCCTGGTCGGAATCTACATCGGAGAGCCTTCCAGGAGAGATATCAGGTCCGAAAACCATACTCGGGTCGGCCAGTTCGGAGCCACTAGAAGTACCTGGGCCCCGTCCCGGCGTACCCTCTCCAGAACTCCTGGAAGCAGGACAATCGGGGGGAAGGCGTACAGAGGCAGCCTCGGCCACTCCTGTACCATGGCATCCAGCCCCAGCGGGGCCGGATGGATCAGAGAAAACCACTGCGGGCAGTGGGAATTCTCTGCCGAAGCAAATAGATCTATCTCTGCTTTCCCATAAACCTTCCAAAGGAGCTCCACCACCTCTGGGTGGAGTCTCCATTCCCCGGGCCTCGGCCCCTGTCTCGACAGGCTGTCTGCTTCCTGATTCAGGGCCCCCGGGATATATACTGCCCTGATTGACAGCAATTTCCCTTGGGCCCACAGGAGGATCCGATGTGCCAGTTTGTCCAATGGACGAGACCTCAGACCACCCTGGTGATTTATATAGGCGACCACGGACGTGTTGTCTGTCCTGACTAGTACGTGGTGGCCCCTGAGGTCGGGCAGGAACTGTTTCAATGCAAGAAACACTGCGAGCATCTCTAGCCGATTTATGTGCCAGTGCCGCTGATGTTCCTGCCATAGACCCTGGGATGAGCGACCACTCATGGTCGCCCCCCAGCCCGTGAGAGAGGCATCTGTCGTTAGCGTTACGCGACGAACATGAGCCCCCAACACGGGACCCTGAGATAAAAACCCCGGGTTTTTCCACATGACCAGAGCACGTAGGCATCACCGCGTGACTTTGATCGTGCGGAGCGGATTTCCCCTCGGGGAGAACCCTTTTGTTTTGAGCCACCACTGCAGTGGCCTCATGTACAGTAGGCCAAAAGGTATCACGTTGGACGCTGCTGCCATGAGACCTAACAGTTTCTGGAACTGTTTTACAGTGATGGCTCGGCCTAGCTTCTGCTCTTTGACGGCTGCCAGGATCGATGCTATGCGTGTTGGCGATAATTGCGCCCGCATAATTACCGAGTCCCAGTTCACACCTAGAAAAGTGGTTCTCTGAGCCGGAGAAAGCACACTCTTCTTGGCGTTCAGCCTCAACCCCAGCTTCGACATATGGGCGAGAACAGCATCTCGATGCTGAACCGCCATCTGCTCTGTATTCGCTAGAATCAGCCAGTCGTCGATATAGTTCAGAATGCGGATGCCCTGCAGACGCAGCGGCGCCAGAGCTGCATCCACACACTTGGTGAACGTGCGGGGTGACAGTGCTAGACCGAAGGGAAGTACACGATATTGGTATGCCTCTCCCCCGAAGGCAAACCTCAGGAACTTCCTGTGATGTGGAAGGATGGAGACATGAAAATACGCATCTTTGAGGTCTATGGTGAAAAACCAATCCTCCGATTTGACCTGCGCTACAATCTGTCTGAGTGTAAGCATCTTGAATTTGAGCTTGGCCACCGAGCGATTCAATAGCCGCAGATCTAATATCGGGCGTAAGCCCCCATCCTTCTTCGGCACGATGAAGTAACGGCTGTAAAAGCCAGACTCCCTGCTGGGAGGGGGAACCCTCTCTATAGCCCCTTTTTGCAGGAGTGTCTCTACTTCCTGTGCCATTACCAGAGCCTGCTCCGGGCCCACCTCTGTAGGTAGGACACCGCAGAAAGGAGGTGGCCGACTTCTGAATTGAATGGCGTACCCCCTTTCTATTATCTGCAGGACCCAATGAGATATATTTGATAGACGTTTCCACTCGTCTAGAAAATCTACTAAGGGAACCAGCCTCTCGAGGCTGGCCTCTGGTGTATTTTGAGCAACAACGCTTCTGGCGTCAGGAACGCTTCGACGAGGCCTTCTTGGCGATCAGGACTGTCCGCAGATCAGCCCTGCCCCTCGAAGGCCTCGTCTGAGAGCGCCGCCCCTCGTCCCCACGCTGAGGGGGAGCTCGGGCAGCGACGCTCTGCTTTTGTTGAGCCCTGTGTGAGGAGCTCGTACTCGGTTTGGGCTGCTTGGTGGTATCAGCAGCAGCCCCAGGGACCTGGACCCGGAGAGGGAGGAACTGCTTGAGCGCCGCAGCTTGCTTTTTCGACTCCTGGAACCTCTCGGTGACAGTGTGGACTGCGTCACCAAAGAGGCCTCCAGGAGAAAGCGGCGCATCAAGCAGAAAGGCTTTCTCCCTCTCCTTCATGTCTGTGGGGTTCAACCATAAATGTCTCTCCGTGGCCACCAATGCTGCCATGGAGCGGCCAACACATCTGGCCGTCTCCTTGGTGGCCCGGAGAGCTAGATCGGCTGACGATCTAAGTTCGGCAACAATATCACCCCCCACAGCATCACTACCGTCCAGATCCCTCAGCAGGTCAGCCTGGTATGCCTGCACGATAGCCATCGTGTGCAGGCATGCAGCCGCCTGACCCGCTGCCGAGTACGCTTTACCCACCAGCGCCGACGTTGTCTTTAAAGGTCTGGTGGGTAAAGTCGGGGCCTTAAGGGACGATGCCGATGAAGGCGAGAGATGGCTCGCGAGCGTCTCTTCAACCTTTGGCATCGCCCCATAACCATATTGTCTCAGCCCGCTGATGTTACTGTAGACCGAAGTCTGCGGGCTGAACACACGATATGATGCCGGTCTCCTCCACGATCTTGCCACCTCGGTGTGCAAGTCGTGGAAGAACGGCAGGCCCCGCCGCTGAGGTTCTGAAGCGCGAGATGGCAGGAAGCGCTCGTCTAGCTTGCTATGACGTTTTCTCCCTGCCTCAGATCTTTCAGTGGGCCAGTCGATGTTTAATCTGGCCACTGCTCGCGTCAAAACCTCAACTAGCTCCTCACTAGCAGGGGACTGAAGTGGCGAGTCTTCAGTCTCGATGCTCTCAACGTCCACCTCCTCAGAGCTGGACAGATGAAGCACCGGCGACTCTCTCGGGGGGCAAGAAACCGCCATGCGTGCTTCCATGCCCCGAGAAGAGCCGCTGGATGGAGCAGGTGAGGGCAGAGATAAGGCAGCGCCCGTCTCTAACCCCTCTGCAACATCCAATTGTGATCCCCACGACTGCAGCCTTCGCTCCGCCTCGGCGGCAGCGGGACCAGAGCCGCGGGGAACACGAGCCGAGGCACCCTCCTCGAAGAGTGCCCGGCAGGAGCGCAGCGTTCTCAATGGCAATCGCTCACAGTGCTCGCAAGCAGCCCCCTCGAGGGCTGCCTGGGCATGCTGCGCTCCCAAGCAGACTACACAAAGAGAGTGTGTATCCCCGCCCGTGATGTAGCGTGGGCAGGGATGAACACACCTCTTGAAACTGCTTTCACTCGCCATATTTAATCTATCTATTTTCTTTTCTCTTTGTTTGTTAATATAATGAAATATTAAACAAAAGGGTGGAAAAACTCTGATATAGACAGACAAAAACACCAAATAGACAGACAGGTTCACACAGATCGCTTGCTGAAGGCTCAGAAGCTAGTTCCTGTTTGTTTTCATGGACGCTTTATAGCTTCCGGTCGATGACGTCATCACGCCGACGATCGATCTTTTTTCCGATGGAATGGTTCTACAGGCGCTTCACGACGCATTAACGCAGAGGCGTTCTCACAGCGTTTCGACGCAGCTCGAGTTCCCCGAAAGGGAACTGGAAATGTGGCTATTTTTGTAAAAAAACAAAAACAAAGTTCAAACTCTTTAGTTCAAAGTCAAAATGCAGAACTGATTGTATGTTCATCTAGCAACCAGAAAAAAAACAGCAAATAAGAAAACTGACATGACTGCATTCGGTAGGCTATAATCATATTCCAAGTGACACAGTAAATTATCATGATGAGTTAAAATCAGCGCATCTATAGAAACTTGACATTACGTGAGTGGTGTGTTGTTGTCCATATGATTCTGTGCTCAAGAGACAAGTGATCAAAAAAGAAAAGAAAATTACATTCAATTGCAGTTCATGTTAGTTTCGTCTGAGGATATGATTTTCTGCTTCATTATAGCATTTTATTCAACATGTTTTTCATCATATGTATACAAATATATTAACTATATTTGTATCTTTATTTTGACATTTAATTAAAGCATTTTCAGACAGACATGCTGCTTAGTTGTGGCAACCGCTGCTCATTATCTGAAAAATGTTAACTGATCAAGCCTATATTATAATATTAAACTGGCATTAAAAAAATACAATAGATGAGTGTCCGTGACCCATTAAAAAGACAACAACAACAAACAAAAAAAGTAAAGGGTTTATTTTAATGTGCAAACAGCATAGCATTAGCCTGACGTGGTCATACTCAGAATATGAGTCTGAAACTGCTCCATTGGGCTGTGATTATGGGGCGTGTTTCAACCGAGCCAGGAAAGACATCAATTGGATAGACCTACAACCAATCAGAGCACCGAAGCGACGCATTGTCAAATGTCAACAGAGCTCAACTGCACTGTGTTGCCAAGTCGTTTTTTTTGCGTTTTTTTCCCCGCGGGTTGTTTCCTATGTCCGCGGGTTGGAGCGACTATTATGTGATATATAGACCCATGAGTGTGAATTTTAGCAGGCAACCTTGCCAAAATAACACACATTTTACCCCCCAAACGCCATTTTTCCCCCCAAAGAACCCCCCGAGAAGCTATTGTTTAGGGCTAGTAGTTGGCGGGTTTTGATGTAAAAACTTGGCAACCCTGTCTGCACGTGCGCTGCAATCAGGCTGAAATACACGATCTTTGCCGGTGTTGTAAAAAAATAGAATAATTTAACACAGAGTACTTACCCAACATGATCAACATTTCTGAGAGGAATTGTGAAGGTGAATGCATATAGAAACAAGCTCTCCGTTTAGGATTCGAACAAATATAATCCAAGCCCCTTTGATGACGTGCATGATTACATTACTGTTGATCATCTGTCCGTCATTGTCTAAAGCCCGCCCTGATGATCTCGTTGGTCCGAACAGTTTCTGTTCGGGGATAATTACTCCTCTATGGAGCGAGGCCAGACCGAACTGCCAGACCTAAAAAATGTTGTGGGCGGGGCTAAGTTCGGCTGGCATCCAGGCTAGCACAGCATAGCCTACAGAACAGCTCAACAGAACCTGGATTCGCACATTATCAAATATTCAGGCAAATGCAGTGTTTCTGACAACAGAGAATAAAATAATATAAATAAAATATAAAATAAATAGGCCTACACTAAATATTCTCACTTAGCCTAAATAATTAATACATTAAGATGACAAAACGAAAACACACTGTATCCGTTTGAATCTTTAAAGGGTTACTTCAGCGATTAGCATATGGCTTTGTATCAGTAGAAACCCTGGAGTATATTCGAATGATTGTACCTTAATTCCTATGAAAGTTAAGCTTCCAAAGGCATGAACTGAAACGCCCCAGACTGAACACGCGCTGTGAATCAATGCCATGAGCACAGTCACGTTTACCTCAGCTCTCATCACAAGCTCATTCATCATGACGTCTGAATTGACTCCTGCTGCATTTCTGCTGTCACACTCCCTCAGCGGCTAAATCACATAATATTTAACAGACACATTAAGTTTTTAATTGTAGCGTCTGTTCTCTAACTGAACTGATTTTAAAAATGAATGCAGTCGCGGTGAGAAAGTGAAGTGATCCAGTCACAGTGATTCAATATAGGTGGCTTTGGGAGTGGCCTCATAGGGCAGCGAAGCATTCTGGGAATTGTTGTTTTTCATCCCCTTATCTTTTCTCAGTCTAGAAAGCCGCAAATTCAAAAATAATTTCACATTTCTACTACATTAATGACCCAGTTTAAATACAGATTCATCTTCCCAGTGCTGAAGTACCCCTTTAAAGAACCAGAATTATTATACATTTTTTTCTTGTCAATTTTTTTTTCATCAAGTAAAAATAGCAGTAGCTTTATTTGCTCGCTCATTCCGCTGGCTCGAAAATATGTGAAGTGATATAGGCTGTCCTGAACTAAAGTTCTAAGTTTCTACTCATTAGTTCATTTAAGACAGGGGTCAGGAATCTTTTTGGACCAAAGAGACATTTTTTTATTTTTGGTAAAAGCATTTTTCCAAAATAGCCACAGTGTTATGCAAATGATAAATAATTTGCAATAATTATACAGGGCTTTCGCTGTGAGGACGAGTTATGGCCTACATTTGTGTGCACAGTGCTTACATGTGTTTATGTGAATACTCAACTTGGCATATATTTCTGTTTATTTAGCCACGTTATGCTTGTCCGTGTTGCGAAAGGAGCGCGTGCATGGCATCCTGTCAGTAATTTCACTTTTATTATTTATTTTCGTCAACAGAAATATGCAAAGATTATCATAAATACAACACATGTAGACTATTTATCACAAGGGTCTCTGCGGCAAAAGCAAAACTACCAGCGGGTGAAATGTTTCGAAATGTCTCTTTGCACCAGTTTCAATAACCTTAAAGGATAGGTCTATTTTAAAGATTGTATATGATAGTGTATGTATTATATTTTATTATTTTGTGACTTTTTTGCTGTTGTTGCAAAATAGACACATTTATTGTATATTTTGCCACATTTTCTTTATTGGAATGAATAATGATGAAAAAGTACTTGTTTTTAACCACTTAAGGACGTGGCCTACTTTCACACTACATCAATAAACCCTGCAATCAAGCCTGATTGACAGTTATCTGTGTTAGACATCAGAAATGCAAAGGCAAAGGGGATTGCGATTCCATTTGAATTTTGTTGCAGGTCACGGAGAAAATGAAATAGCAAATAGGAATTGATGATAACTGCATTGGAATTAAAGATAACTGCATTTAATAATAATAATAATAATAATAATAATAATAATAATAATAATTCATTACATTTATATAGCGCTTTTCTAGACACCCAAAGCGCTTTACATATAGAAGGGGGGAATCTCCTCAACCACCAATGTGTAGCACCCACCTGGATGTTGCGACGGCAGCCATATTGCGGCAGAACGCCCACCACACACCAGCTGATTGTTAGAGAGAGGAGACAGAGTGATTAAGCCAATCAGGATATGGGGATTATTAGGAGGCCATGATGGACAGCAGCCAATGGGCAAATTTGGCCATGATGTCGGGGTTACACCCCTACTCTTTATCGAAGGACATCCTGGGATTTTTAATGACCACAGAGAGTCGGGAACTCGTTTTAATGTCTCATCTAAAGGATGGTGCTCATTGACAGTATCGTGTCCCTATTACTATACTGGGGCGTTAGGACCCACACAGACCACAGGGTGAGCGCCCCCTGCTGGCCTCACTAACACCTCTACCAGCAGCTCCTGGTTTTCCCATTTGGTCTCCCATCCAGGTATTGACCAGGCTCAGCCCTGCTTAGCTTCAGCAGGAAACCAGTCTTGGGCTACAGGGTGATATGGCTGCTGGCACATTTAAAACATTTACAACAACTATGTGTTCTTTTATTACTTTGAAATTATAATAACATTGGAATAAAACTAATTAAAAAACATTGAGGGGTTAATTTATTTCAATTGATCATTATTTGTATTTTAGAACAAAATATGCAGGGTTGAGGAGTGACACAAAAAAATGAATCATGGGTCTTAATTTTCACACAAAAAAAAATGTAAGGTGATAATTAAAAATAGTGTGTATTTTTCTTTATAGATTAATAAAACCAAGAGATACACTTTTCTCATTTTTTAAAGGAAATGTAAACAATTTTGAGGCTTGAATTGAGGAACTGATTAACATTAAGGAAAAGTTTATTTTAAGAGAAGTAGCTCAATTATGCAGTTTTATTTAGAGAGACCATTGTTAATTCCCAGCATACTGTGCATATGGCTGGATATGGAGATAAATATTGAAATTAAGTGTTGTTTAATGTGTTTTTGAGTGAAGGGAAACCTCTGTTAATGTATAATGTTCATTTATGTTTGACATTTGAAAGAGTAGAGCTTATGGTTAGGTTGTGATGTGAATAACTTATCATTATTATGAAGAATGTTGCTTTGTTCAATGAGCAATAATTTTGCTAATGCTAGTGCAAGAACAAGTTTATTTTTACTTTTACCAGCATCAAACAGACTGTTAATGGAATAACAACTGAAAGTCAAATATAAACAGGTCCTTTCCATTTACTTAAATTAAAAAAGCACATTCTACTAATAAGATTTAATTCATCATACAACTGCTGAAATATGATGAAATATTGTTGTTATTATTATGTAATATACCATCATTTTTTAAATAGATACTGTGTAATATTTTTACAGTGTAGATGTGTGTAATGAAATTGTGTTATTAAATTACAAAATGAATGTAATTGTTGTATTACTGAGGTAAAATGTGTAAATCAGTTTTGAAAGAATCCAAAATAATCAAAGATATTTGATATTTTTCTTTGAACAAAGACATTTGTTTTATTGTGTTTCACCCTCCTCTCTCTTATCAGTGGGGCTGTTTGGGATTCCTAAAGACAAAGAGATGTTGAGGGCCTGTAGGCCAAATGGTGCCACACCTGTAGTACAGTGGGGGAAGTCTGGTCTGACTGGTCAGTTTGAATGTCTCAGGGTTTCAGTCACATGGTCAAGGGATGTATAAAAGAAGATTGCAACTGTTGCTCGGGGTCTTTCTTTTCTCTGGGGGTCTCTTTCCTCTGACGCTGTCTTTTTCTCTGGCTGTCTCTTCTAGGGGCCTTCTTTGGCTCTTCTCTTTGCTCTCTCTTTCTATCTTTCTATCTCTCTCTATCTCTCCCTATCTCTCAGGTAACATTCTATACATGCTGGGTACGATTAATGGTATAAGTTTTATCATCTCATTCATCTATTTTGTAACTATTTTAAGTGTAACCATAACCGGATTTTGTCATTAAATTCTTTCAATTAGAAATGATTTGCTAACTAGTTTTGATTTGGTATTGACTTTGAAGTGCTCCCTATTGCAATACAATATAGTCACATTAAAGCAACGCTCTCCCACATATTTTGCTATTGTAACTGCGCTTATTTCCGTCGTTGGTATAAGTTGCAGTGGGTGGTTATAGACAAGAAATGTACAGTTTTCTACCATCACGCTGATACCGTTTCTTTAGTCGTTCGGCAACCCTGCAGTCAGAACCACCGTAGGCGATCCACCCTTACAGTTTGTTACTAATCATATTAAAAGGCAATTGGTTTGCATTGATAAAGTAATCCAAACCACATTTATAATGGGTAACTTATAACAGTAAGCAATGACATTTCCAAAGTAACCTTCCTAACACTGAATGTATATGAGATTCAACAAATTCTTTCTGTTGTGTGACTGATTTTTTTTTTAATTGAATTGAATCATGAATTTAATTCTACTTCCTGTCATTCCAATTCAAATTCAACTTCCTGTGGGGGGAGTCAATTCAATTCAAATTCCAATTCATGAATTGAATGGAGGCCAATTCTGAAATTCTGAATTTTGCACAAGCCTGGAGTAGATCCGTTTCCAGGTTTTCCAGTTTTGCAAATTCCACTATGTAAATAGTGAATCCGCCATTGTGCAAGCACAACTGGCTTTTAAAGGGAATGGGAGATGAGACTCTGACTGGTTTATTGTACTTTATGCCCAAAACACACGTATAACTCGTTAAGAGACTAGCAACAACCCTTTTGGACCATGCGCCTTGCGCCGACTGTTTTTACCATGGTTAAATTAGCAAAAGTGGATTCAAGACACACCCCAAGTGCACCTGCTCCAAGCTTCAGACTATGCTCTCAAATCGTTAAAATAGGGCCATAAGACTTACTCTGAGTGTTATTATAATGGAGATATTGTATAACATAAAAAAACGTATAAATTGGCTACAGTAAATTCACAAATGTGAAAAAAATATTTATATTTAACAACAAAATACTGCTAGTAAACTAAAATTAATTCAAGTAATTCAGTAGGATCCAGTTTGTATTAATCACAAGCAGCAGACCATATACCTGTAGCTCACAGGCTCAGCTGCCATAAACAATGTTTTATCAATGTAATAATCTGCAGTCGAAAATCACTTGGATTCTGATGGCTTTCTGCAATGGTATACATTTGCTAGGAATGTGCACCTTCATTGTAAAGCCTTTGTGAACAAACATAAAATCATCTTAACATATTATTTTACATAAAGAAAAATATGTAACTAGTAATTTATTTCATAGCAAGTTAATCTGTATTATTACGCTGAATAAAAATGTCCCAATAGATAATGCTGTCTGTGGTCATGTAAGATTATGTAATACCCTCTTTCTATTTAAGTTTCTAATCATATTATACATTGCATAGACTCTGCATCAAATGCTGCAGTCAAATTGAATTTTTTGGACTGAATGCTTATTCTAGCAAACTCGATTTCATGCTCTGCTGGAAAACAGAAGCATATATCTTAAGATAAATAGGATCCTGATGGCAAATAAAACAGGCACTGGGTCTTTATCTGGTTTTATCATGGACTCTTGCATCTCTGCTGGTTTTATGATGTTGGTGACTACTATACTGTACTGTACTGTCTATTGGACAGTAAAGCTGTATAAACGCCCTCTATCACTGATTCGTCACAAATATAATTCTACACATTTAAAAATAGAGGTAACAATTAAACCAATAGAGGTTTACAGCATGATATCATCGGGGACAGTTTGCCCAAAAATGAATACAGCTATTTTCTGTGTGTGAGACTTATTTGATTAATTAGCTGCTAAAAGTCCAATAAATGATAAAAATATTTCCATTACAAATCTGTATGTTTACAATTATGACAATACATTACAATAATATGGAACAAAATGCCAATTGAATGCAAAATGCTAAAATTATTGTAAGTGGCTGACACCGGACAACCATAAACACTCAATTTACGATTTACTGTTCTTACGTTATTAATAATGAAATTATATAATAGGGAAAAAAACAACATGTGAAAAGAGTAGTATGTATAAAGTAGTAGGTGAAAAGATGGACTTACTGATGAGTTTCTGAGTGCACTTCTGATGGACACTTTACTATCCCATGATGCCACGGGGGAGGTTTTGTGAATGACAGTGAATCATTGCCAGAGATGCTCTGTTGCTCTACCTTTGAAGAAAGCATAACGGCCAAATTTGAACAAGTGTGCCTAAAAAAAAAAAGTTGTGCGACACTTAAATTTGCAATTATTAAATAGTGCTTTGAACTGAATCCTACCTGTCCACACGGATCTATGAAAACCACTAAAACACTGTGTTCTGCTGCCAGGCCAGAGAAACCCTACACTATAACCTGAACATGTAAAATATGCATGTGCATGACATCATCATTTTTCACAAATTCACTTTTTTTTTTTTTACATGCCAATAACAGTATTGTTTTCAAAAACATGTACCTTAAAACCAGTTCTCAAAAGTTTGCGTTTTTGGTCCCCCAAAACACCACTGTCGTGTAAACGAACGAAAAAAAAACATTTAAAAGATTTCAATTTTTTGGATGATAATGGTGACCTTAAACTTTAAGCAAAATTTGGCAACACAGCTGACACTGAAGGTCACATGACAGTGACAACATGGTCTTGTCCACTCAACCTGACTTTAGGCAAATATAGAGGTACATTTTTTATTTTTTATTTTTTTTATTTGTGCATTGATTAAAGGCAACCTGAGGTGGGCCGTGTGTTTAAGATGTTTGAAAAAAAATGGTTAAATGCTTCCCCAACTAATTTAACAGTAATTTAACTAATTCAATACATGAATCCTTGGCCTATTTTATTTCAGCTCCAGGTTGGTGGAGAAAGATTTTGTTTATTTCTACTTCCGAAAATAATTTTTAATGTTCAAATAACCCTTTTAAGCATTTTAAGATTTCAGAAAATAAATTGTATATTTAAAATTATCTTATTTTAATCTTATTTTCAATACACAGTTTATTATAAACCTTTAGAACCATCATTAAACATGACAATTCTACAGTACAAAATATCATTAACTCTGTGCTGTGCTGAGAAATGTATACACTTAATTAAATTAAATTAAATTAAATTAAATTAAATTAAATTAAATTAAATTAAATTAAATTAAATTAAATTAAATTAAATTAAATTAAATTAAATTAAATTAAATAAATAGGGAGCAAAATGAACAATGGTAGAATGAAAATCATTAAAACAATAAACTTCATATTGAAATAGATATATAAAGAAAACAAATTCTGCTTTTAAAATTGCAACTGCATTACATCAGATAATATGCTCACGTATAATCACTGTATACAGCAAAAATGGTTCTATATAAAAAGTTGCCACAAAGAACCTTTTAAACTCTTTCCCTGCCATTGACGTGGTTTTCCAGCTTTTCATGTTTTCACTGTTATACGTTAGGGATCGCTTTTATGCATCTTCTAAAAGAGGACCGAATTTCTGGCTCAAAAAGGAAAAAAAAGGAAAAAAAGAGCTGAAATAACCAATAAAAGCATTGCTTTATATCACTTTGTTGTCTTTGGAAAAAAAAAAAAAAACACAAAAATGCTGCATGTCTTATAAAACTTACCCACATGCAAGTTGTCACACCCTCACAATCATCAGTCACTGCCACGCCCACTCGTTCCCCATCACCATCATTCTGAACACCTGGGCACCATCACCAGTCACCACTATATGACCCGGCTCACCTTCACTTCCATTGTCTGTTGCACCGATCCCACCATTGACTACCTGGCCTTCCAAGAAGCCCTCACCTGTCTTTGTCATCGTCATCTTCATCTTCGTCTTCACCACCATCATCGTCTTCACCTTCACCTTCACCTTCACCTTCACCTTCATCGTCCGTCGTCTGAGTGTCACCCACCTCCTAAGTATCACCTGTGTTCGAAACCTCTGTTAATAAACCTTGCACTGTGTCTTTGTCTGTGTCTGAAACAAGTGTTGATAAAAAAATAAAATAATTTTTAAAAAGCTAGAATTTTACAACAAAATATTCTGACGGCAAATACATTTTTTGTGAAAATTATTGTTTAAAAAAATGCATGCTGGAGGTGGCTGGAAACTTTTTTTGAAATAGCTTGTGGGGAAAGAGGTAAGCACGTTTAAGATCATTAAGTTTTCATTCACATTCTTGTACCAGATAGCTACAATGACACTTCATGAACTGAATCATTTGCACCATCACTAATCCATTTTCATTTTGCATGATCCTATCAGACTACTGCCAATCATTTCAAATGTCTTGTAAGAATATATCCTATAGATGTTCTGGATTCATCCTAGGTGTTCTAGTACTGGAAAGAGAAATGTCCTTCCTGGTTATATTCAGCTATTCAAGGTCAGAGCCCAGGCAGTGAGTCTGAACGGTTCATTTAGAGATGGGAATTGAATTGTGAAGGCGTAGCTGCTGGCAGCAGGCAGGAGACTGAGGAGGAGGACAATTAAGGGTCGTCTGCACAGGAAGTAAAAACACATTGTCCCAACATAGACCTTATGGGACATAGGAAAGCCACGTTTCTCATTTTAAATGATGCTTTGAACTTAGGGCTGCCTATCTATTCAAACTGAATCGAGTGATATGCCTATTAAATAATCATAATAATCACAAACAGTAAAAAAAAAAAAACCTCAGCAGAGCATGCTTTCTTTTGTTTTTGCAAACTGTTTCTTTATGGTAATTTCAATTCCAAATGGATTGCAATGTGATAATGTACACAGGTCAGCCTATTAGCCAAGTGACCTTGTGAAATCCATTTAACACTTGATAAACAAGTGTGTGGGGGTGTATGTGTATACTTGGCTGTAACAACCATAGACACCATTCTTCCTTCTGACATCAGTAGCACTGTTCATCTTTAGACAGAGAAATACTGGACGACAGCTCTCTCGGACTCGGAAGTGTATGCATTATTGAACACTTTCCAATTAGAATTCTCAAAGCACTTCTTAAAGGTCTTAGCAGCACGCATGAACTGAGCATTTGCTCCATTCGGGGAAAATAAATGAATGTGTGAAATTTTGTAGCGTGTTAGCACAAATGGCAGGTTTGCTGCCGTGATTAGGGATCTCGAAAAAATATTTAGGAAGCCAGCTAAATATACCGCCCCTGAGACTCTTCTCATGGCCTAGCTAACCAAGTGTGAAATAGCTTTGGCTAAGTAAGGAGAGGGAACCATTAATATTGATAAAAACGGGTGAGGTGCTCTCAAGGTGGAATGGAAGTTCTAACTAAAGAAAATGATTAATGTCACCTTCAGTTGAGGTTAGAGAAATACATTTATTAAGGTTTTGTAAAGTTTGGGTTCACATACATGCACTCTCTCTCTCTCTCTCTCTCTCTCTCTCTCTCTCTCTCTCTCTCTCTCTCTCTCTCTCTTGAGTAAGCAATACATTTGTGATGTCTTTTCATAGCCAATGAAATATTACAAAATAAATACTAAAATGATATAAATGTATGTTTATAGACTCACCTAAAGGATTATTAGGAACACCATACTAATACTGTGTTTGACCCCCTTTCGCCTTCAGAACTGCCTTAATTCTACGTGGCATTGATTTAGCAAGTTGCTGAAAGCATTCTTTAGAAATGTTGGCCCATATTGATAGGATAGCATCTTGCAGTTGATGGAGATTTGTGGCATGCACATCCAGGGCAGGAAGCTCCCGTTCCACCACATCCCAAAGATGCTCATCGGGTTGAGATCTGGTGACTGCGGGGCCATTTTAGTACAGTGAACTCATTGTCATGTACAAAAAAACAATTTAAAAGGATTCAAGCTTTGTGACACGGTGCATTTTCCTGTTAGATGTAGCCATCAGAGGATGGGTACATGATGGTCATAAAGGGATGGACATGGTCAGAAACAATGCTCAGGTGGGCCGTGGCATTTAAACGATGCCCAATTGGCACTAAGGGGCCTAAAGTGTGCCAAGAAATCATCCCCCACACCATTACACCACCACCAGCCTGCACAGTGGTAACAAGGCATGATGGATACATGTTCTCATTCTGTTTACTCCAAATTCTGACTCTACCATCTGAATGTCTCAACAAAAATCGAGACTCATCAGACCAGGCAACATTTTTCCAGTCTTCAACTGTCCAATTTTGGTGAGCTTGTGGAAATTGTAGCCGTTTTTTCCTATTTGTAGTGGAGATGAGTGGTACCTGGTGGGGTCTTCTGCTGTTGTAGCCTGTAATACAGTTCGTAGATGGGAAGGAAGGAGAAGGGAACCGGCGAACGTTCAACAACATTTATTTCAAAATAAATAAACAAAACGAAAGTAAAACCGCGGGCAGCCCCTCACGGACGACTGCCCGCAAACACACAAAATAAAACGTGGGCAGCCCCTCACAGACGACTGCCCACAAACACATAATAACACGTAAAACAAAACTAAACATAAACTCCAGGCCTGGTCCTCTCTCGTCTTCCGCAGCCCTTGCTCCTCCTTTTATGCTCCCGTCACATGGCCGCGAGACGAGACCGGTGTGCCACGCAGCTGGCACTCGTCAACATTAATCACCGGGCCGCTCTCGCAGTCCCTCGCCCTGCTGCCTGTCACAACACATAGCCCATCCGCCTCAAGGTTGTGCGTGTTGTGGCTTCACAAATGCTTTGCTGAATATCTCTGTTGTAACGAGTGGTTATTTCAGTCAAAGTTGCTCTTCTATCAGCTTGAATCAGTCGGCCTATTTTTCTCTGACCTTTAGCATTAACCAGGCATTTTCGCCCACAGGACACATAGTGGATGTTTTTCCCTTTTCACGCCATTCTTTGTGAACCCTAGATATGGTTGTGCGTGAAAATCCCAGTAACTGAGCAGATTGTGTACTACTCAGACCGGCCCGCCTGGCATCAACAACCATGCCACGCTCAAATTGCTTAAATGTCCTTTCTTTCCCATTCTGACATTCAGTTTAGAGTTCAGGAGATTGTCTTGACCAGGACCACACCCCTAAATGCATTGAAGCAACTGACATGTGATTGGTTGATAAGATATTGCTTTAATGAGAAATTGAACAGGTGTTCCTAATAATTCTTTAGGTGAGTGTATGTATGCATAACAAAATTTTATTGATTATTGATATTATTAATATTATTGATTCATTGATTGATCAGTTTATTAATTGATTGGTTTATTGAGTGATTGATTGATTGATTGATTCAATTAATTATGACTGACCAGTGCATGTAACATGGATTCGATATAAGTTTCAAGCATGAAAGCAACTTTGTTCCAATCATCAGCCTGTTTGAGATGACTGGCTACTGGGAACTTGCATTATGACTTTGAAATGTACCATAGGGCATTGGTGAAACATGTTCTGACAGTCAAACAAACTACAGCCCTTTGAATGTGACGCGTGTCAGCAGCCAGGAGGGGTTACATCTGTTCTTCAGCCTAGAGTTAAAAGCTCAAATAAACACAGACTCCTGTGTGGTCTGCAGAATATATGGATGTGACAGGGCTAGCGGATTTGGTCGTGGCTTCAGTGGCAAATGTTACTTTTAGCAGTATTTAAGTAATTACACATTTGACATTTGTCAATCTTATACTGAGTTAAATTTCATTTGAGTCATTATGGTTCTGATAAACAGGTTCTGAGGTCCTGCCATGTTGCTGTATAATGGACCCAACTCCTGCTGCAAAAACATCCCCAAAACCATGCCACTTCCTCCTCCATCTTTCACTGACTTCTTTGGGCACTTTGGGTTCAATCTTTCCCCAGTTTGATGCCGTACATAATGTTTCCCATCAGACACAAATAAATTAAACTTGCATTCATCACTAAAGTGAACTTTGGACCAGTTCTCCTCTGTTCACACAACATGCTCCTCAGCATGGTTAGTCTAGCCTTTTGATTCTTTCTGCTAATGAGAGGCTTGGTCACTGCAGAGTGAGCTTTCAGACTGAATTCTCTTAAATGACAAGACACTATATGGCAAAACAGATCCTTACTGTGTTCAGCTCTGAACTGGCGAATAATTCCATCTGCAGTGTTGAACCGATTCCACATTGAAAGTCTCAGCATTGTCCTGTCCTCTCATGCATTGGTCTTACGTACCTTTTTGGGTACTTGAATCAATTAGTGTCTTTGTAAAGCTTCAATATTCTAGAAATTACAGATTTGGAATGACCACCTTCTTTTGCAATCGCTGAAAGGGTCATCCCTTTGGCCTTCATCTGGACAACCTGGTGTTGTAGGGTTTCAGTCACCTTAGAGCAGCTAGCCATCTTGCAACATCAGTGAAAATTGGAAAGTTTGCTTCAAGTTAAATAGGGTTTGCCAGATTATTACGGAAATTAGCACCAAGTGCCAGATTAACACCCAAAGCTTGAAGGTATCTGAAAGTGTTCTCAAATTTTGACCAGCGTTATATTTCAATTGTCTTATTTAAGCTGTATACTGTACTTCAGAATGTATTTAACTTGTGAAATATGCTTAAAACTGCCCTTCTGCTCCTGTTAGGATAATTTCAAAAAGGACTAAGCAGTGACCTTGAAATTTAGGAAATTGTATGTTGTTCTCTAATTTTGATCTCTACTGCAGGTACAATTCTCACTATTATCTAACTATTAACTATGACTTTTGCCTCAATATATATATTAATAATATTAAAAAAAAAAACTTTTTTTAATCATTAACAATACAATTATTTTTGAGTTTGACAAGAAACAGCTAAATACAGATAACAGCATAGTTAAAACATAATTAATAATTTCTGAACATTAAAGCATTAAAGAACAAACTCAACTGTTAAATAACAGATATAAGATTACAATAATATCAGATTTGTCTTATTTTAAAAAATAAAATAAAAATAAAAACATGAAAAATAAACTTAAGTAAGAAATTTACTTTTGCTACAGTTGAAAAAATGTTCAGTGATATCTTTCTTTTTCATTTTGGTGCAATTTTTTTCTCTAAATAATGTTGATATGGCAACTAGTAAATACACAAAGTTTTGTCATCCTGGCATGTGTGGAACCGTGTTTTGCCCAACGCTCCAATATGATGGGGGAAGCAATGCCCCTAGGAACATTTTACCCCACAGACTATTAGAGTGCATATCAGGCCGCATTTTAAGGTTTTATGCAGAAAAAGGATTGCATCAACTGTGGATGGCTTCAAGGCTGTCCTCCTATGCTCGATGGTCCTGCCAGCAGTGCTCAAGTTGCACTTAGCACGGGCAATACGCATGCACATAAAGCGCGTTGCGCGTCAGCTACAGAAACAAATTTCTGCACACAGGAAGATGGATGTTAGGGTAATATCTTAAAATGTATTGTAATCACAAAAACGAACCTTTGCATCAAGTAAAACAGGAACATTGGCTACCAACATAATAAGCTGTTTTAAATTTAAAATGTTCATTGCCTTATTGCACCGATGTGACCGAGCCCGACCCGAACACAAACATAATTTCTAAATATCTTCCTGAACCCGGCACAGCCTGTCGGGTACCGTCAGGCCCCATCGGGGTCGGGTATCCATCCTCTAGAGACTATGTTTGGAAGAAAAAAAAGCTGGGGATGAAATATCCATTCACCCTGTGCCTGAGACAGAAGGTCCCTCCTGATTGAAATCGCCCATAGCAATATTATCATCGAGAACCAAACCTTTGTTCAGCCAACAAGGTGCTATCAATAAGAGACAAGACCCTTGTTGACAGACAGAGTAATCGGTGGAAATGCATAAAGATACAGTCTGGGCCATTGATGGGTTGTTCTGGATCATCTATTTAGTGTTTGCTATTGATTCCAATGCCTAGTCATGTAGCTTTCTTTTTAAAATGGTTGCCATAGTAACATTCCAAAACAGTTAAGTTCAGTTAATTGCATCAGTTAAAGTTAATTCAACACAGAATAAACTTTAAGCAGCCATTCATCTTATGATCCTCTGTAAAAAGCATTGTCTGTAAGTTTATGATTAATTTGTATTCCATTTCTTATATTTACTATGTATTGCAGAATTTAAGACATTTAAGAACTATACACAATTCATTTATATTACTGTTATGTTGTTGGAGATAACCAAGCAGCTCCATCATTTACATTTCCTTTCTGTAGTTTCACTCTGTTTCAACATATTCATCGTGGCGTTGAATAAAGCAGGATTCTCCCACAATCCTACGTGTTGAAGGAGTTTATCTATCTGTCTAACTATGGAAAGAGAGGTGCCAATGTGAGGGCAGAATATGGGTCATGGATTGATTCAGAGAGATGTAGTGGGGACATTGCGATGTCTCCTGTGAGGCGAAAAGGTCTACGTAAAATCTATTCAAAATCTGCTTGACAAAATCTGCTTGACTTTACCTTAGTTGTGTTTCACAGCCTGTCTGGTCATTAAATCTGATTCCACTTTCAAATGCCCAGGAGTACAAATTGCTTTGAGGTGCAGGAACTTGCACTGAACCCAAAGCAGAACCTGCTGTGCTAGCATGTTCAGATGGCGCGAGTGAATTCCACCGTGGCAATTTATGTAGGCGACTAGGAGTGTTGTCCTCCTGCACTCAGACATGGTAACCCCTTATCTGCTGAATGAAGTACTTCAGGGCCAGAAATGCAGTCATAAATTCAAGGCAATTTTTGTGACAATCAAAATGATGACCTCTCCAGATCCCTTGTGCTGGATGGCCATCTAAGACTGCCCCCTAGCCCATAGAGGGAGCACCTGTAATTAGCATCGTGACACGACAACCTAGTCCCTAGAATGGGATCCAAGGTGAATGACCAGGATCTGGGCCACATACAAGTATGAAGCCTGCATTGCGTAATGCTTATTTGCATCTGGGGATTGGCCCTGAGGTAAAATCCCCTGGCTATGAGCCACAACTGAAATGGTCTCATGTGCAAAAGGTCCATATTTGTTACCGTGGATGCAGCTGACATAAGCCCTAGAACTCTTTGAAAGTAATGGAAAGTAATTCCTGACCTACCCTTATATTGCTGTGTGTGTCTTTACTATTGGACTGGACAAATGCAGGAGACAGTTGTCTCTGGGCAGGAGCGAGAATGCTTTTCTTGGCGTTGAGTCTCAACCCCAGAAATACAAGATGAACGAAGACGACATCCCAATGTCGAACTTCTATTTGAAAATATGCATCCTTAAGATTGATTGTGACAAACCAATCTTTGTGTTGGATCTAAGATGCAATCATCTCACCTTGGCACCATCTCATGATGCCTACAGCATCTTGAACTTGTATGTTCTGAAAGAATGGTGATGATTTAAAATCAGACGCGACCCCCTATCTTTTTGGGAAACAAGAAAGTACCGACTGTAATAGCCTCCATCCCCACGGTCTTGAAAAAAAAATCCTCAGGACATTTTCTTAGCAAAGATGAAGGTTTGTGTGAGTGTGGCGAGCTGGTCCCCAGTCTCAACAAGGGGGAGTGTGACTCACAACACTATGCTTCTTGGCTTCTCTCCACTTAGGTGCTGGACCAGGTTAGGCACCACCTCCCCTTGAGCATGGCGGGGAATAAATTTAACAAAGGCCTCCTCGTGCCTCTTCTTCTCCCGGAACCTGCTGTCGACCGCATTCACTGAGGCAGCGAACAGAACGGTAAAACAAGACAGAGACATTAAGAATCAAGAACAGTTTGTCCCTGTCCTTAATGTTTAGCCACAGATGCCTCTCCATGGTGACCAAAGACGACATAGAATGGCCAATAGTACGGGTCATCTGCTTCATAACCCGGAGAGACAAATCTGTTGCCCAGTGAAGTTCTGCTCCCACACATGCTCAGATCTTTCAGCAGGTCAGTCAGGTATGCCTGTAACACTGCCATAGAGTTCAGCGCATCACCAGCATGACTGGATTCAAACGCTTTCTCCACCAGCGTGGATGTTGTTCTGCATCTACAACGTAGATGTTGTTCTGGCCTTTTCAATGACATTGAGCACCCAGGGGAGAGACAGCCTGCGACCGTCTGTTCCATCTGAAGTATCATCGTATAACCATGTACCCATGTACCCACCATACTCACATCATTTGATGTCAAAGGCAAAAAGGATGAATACGTTTCCCCTCCCCTTGCCCACTGGACAGAAATATGTCCTCTAACTTTGAGTGTTTGGGAATCTCCTGTTCCCGTGGCTTAGGGTTAGGGCCAGATCGACTCATAAACATCACACCCTAATTGTGAGGGTTTGCCTATGAAAATAAGAGCCCTTTAAAGGGATAATCAGGGATGGGCCATGAACACAGAGGCACACATCTATTGATTGTTTGCTACAATGTTCTTTATCACTTTTTCTTTCACTCTTAGAAAAATCTGCACACTGACAATCTTGAACTGTAAGTCCTGACAATGAGGACAGATAGTGAGGAAGCAGACAGAGAAAGGAAAAAAAAAACACTGAGGACAAAGAAACCCAAAGGCACACCTGTTTCACATCTATTTATAGCAGGGGTCTCAAACTCGTGGCCCGTGGGATGATATTTTGTGGCCCCCTACTTGACATCAAAGTTGAGTGTTAGTGCGGCCCGCGTATTGTTTTGAAAAGCACCTCGTTGCGTGTGCCATGCTTTTCTGCCTCACTTCATGTCACACGTGTGTTTGCTCAGCCCTCTCTCATGTCCTCCCTCATGCAGTATAACTGGGTTGACAACGCGTGATTGACAGGAAAAGAATTTGAGGCTGATCAGACAGTCGAAACGAATGTGATTTAGCAGTGCTCATATGGCCAGTCAAATCAGAGTAGGCGGGGTTTACTTTCTCTTTTGGCTTGTGGAGTCTTCCTACACACACACACACTCTATCAATTAATGCCGTTGCGGAGAGACTATTCTTTCTGGTGAAACCACAAAAATAATTGCTCTTAATATACAATCATTGATGAACATCTTTGATTTTAATGAAGAAGAAAAAACTATATGAGAGCGGATTAGAACTCTGAACCATTGAGACAATTTTCTTGCAGAAGTCTATCACTAGACCACTGGGGAACTCAAATGTTAGAAGCAGATCTACACATGCATTCACTCTATGCAAAGCTCTTCTGCAAAGAAAAACTGTTCCAAATAGCTTGAAGCCAATATCGTTTACTGAATAAATACATTATATATATATATATATTTTTTTTAATACAATATATGTTGAAATTAATGCTGAAAGGGATAGTTCACCCATAAATGAAAATTAGCCATGATTTACTCACCCTCAAGTCAGCTTAAGCCCTATTCGGACAAGATTAGTTTAACATGGGGACATGGGGGTAAAGCAATTATTACCAGAGGTTCTATGTGATTTTAGTCTCGTCCAAATGTGCCATCACAGATTACCAAGACTTTTTACCTTCTGTAAAAAGGTCTGGAAAAATGACCTCGGGTAATACTAATCCCATTTGAATAGACCCGATGTAAAAATTTATGGTAAAATTCCTTATTTCCTGTTTTTTTTTTTTTAAATCGCCTTTTGCGAGCATGGAGGCACTTAAAGTAATCGGTTGCATTGTAGGTGCTGGCCGCATATATATATAGATGGAGTTCAGAAAGGCGCTCATGTTGTGTGTTTGCTTACGTGACAACAGCAGCGTCATAAGCACATGACGACAAGGAGGTTAGTGTGGTGCATAAAGTGAGTTACTCCTCCCACTTCTACTAAGTTTTACTGAGATGTCTTATCCCGTGCAAATTTCCCATTAATATTAATGTCGTCCTGAGGTAAAATAATTTTACCCCCACGTCCCCATGTTAATCCGAAAAGGGCTTTAGATGTATATGAAATTTTTCTTTCAGATGAATAAATTCTGAGTTATATTTAAAAAGTACTGGCTAATACAAGCTTTGGCAGTATTTGTAGCTCTGTTTTTAAAGTCCATAAAAAATCCATCTGTCCATCCAATAATGTGTTCCACACGGCTCTGGGGGCATCTGAAGCAAATCGCTGCGTTTGTACAAGTAAAATGTCCATATTAACAACTTAAAGCGCTGCCTTCCATGCAAAAAGTGTTGTAAGTGCCTTTTCACAATTCAAGATGCAGCCTTTTAAACTGCAGAGGCACTTTCAACAATTTTTACTTTTCAACAAACAAATTGAATACGGAATGCGGTCGGAGCACGTTATTTTATGGACAGATGCATTTTTATGAACTTCAAAAGCAGAGCTACACTCACCTAAAGGATTATTAGGAACAGCATACTAATACTGTGTTTGACCCCCTTTCGCCTAGCCTGGTTTGGTCATACTCAATTCTAGTCAGAATATGAGTCTGAAACTGCTCCATTGGGCTTTGATTATGGGGCTTGTTTCAACCGAACCAGGAAAGACCTCAATTGGATAGACCTACAACCAAACAGATCAACGAAGCAACGCATTGTCAAATGTCAACAGAGCTCAACTGCACTGTGTTGCCAAGTCCACGTTTTTTTCCCGCAGGTTGTTTTCTATGTCTGCGGGTTGAATCGACTATTATGTGATATATACTGTAGACCCATGAGTGCGAATTTTAGCAGGCAACCTTGCCAAAATAACACACATTTTACCCCCCAAACACCTTTTTTCCCCGGAGAACCCCCCGAGAAGCTATTGTTTAGGGCTAGTAGTTGGTGGGTTTTGTTGTAAAAACCTGGCAACCCTGTCTGCACACGCGCTGACATCAAGCTGGAATACACAATCTTTGCCGGTGTTGTAAAACAATAAAATAATATAATGATACACAGAGTACTTACCCAACATGATCATCATTTCTGAGAGAAATTGTGAAGGTGAATGCATATACAAACAAGCTCTCCGTTTAGGATTCGAACAAATATAATCCAAGTCCCTATGATGACGTGGATGATTACGTTACTGTTGATCATCTGTCTGTCATCGTCTAAAGCACGCTCTGATGATTTCATTGGTCCGAACAGTTTCTGTTCGGAGATAATTACTCCTTTATGGATCGAGGCCAGACCGAACTGCCCGACCTAAAAATGTTGTGGGCGGGGCTAAGTTTGGCTGGCATCCAGGCTATTTCTTTCCCATTCTGACATTCAGTTGGGAGTTCAGGAGATTGTCTTGACCAGGACCACACCCCTAAATGGATTGATGCAATTTCCATGTGATTGGTTGATTAGATAATTGCATTAATGAGAAATTGAACAGGTGTTCCTAATAATCCTTTAGGTGAGCGTACATCTACTGCCATTAAAAAGCTTGAATTAGCCAGAACTTTTTAAATATTACTATAAGAATGTCATATATGGGCGAATCATTAATGACATACATTTCATTTTTGGGTGAACTAACCCTTTATGGGGAGAGTAAATCATGAGTAAAACACCTTGAAGTCTTCTTCCATTATACCCCGTGGTTAAGTGTTTCAGTCATACGATGGCACCAGATAGTCGACTACATTACTGTCACGTCTAAACACAAAGTAAAACTGGTGCGAGGACTCAGGTGCAGAGAATGATAATTTATTACAAAATAAACATAAACTCAAAACAAAACCCACGAGGGGGGAAAAACACATAATCATAAAACATAAACCAAAGACTCAAACCAAAGGAATCACGGGGAACTGGGAGACGTAGACGAGACACACACAAGGATCCAACACAGACTTTCAAACACAAGGAGCTTATAAGGGGAAGAAATCAAGCGGGAACAGGTGGGAGAAATCAACACTAATCAGATAACAGACAATGACAGGAGCACATGCTAGACATGACAAAACCCACATGTGCACACAAGACAGGACAGGTATGTGACAATTACCTGGATGAGCGGTGTGTTATTCAACTTTGGCGGTTCTTATCTGGGAATAACATACTGCTGGAATGTGCGATTGACCAATCACAATCAAGTATTTCACAGAGCCGTGTAATAAATACAATTCAAATCATTCATTAAAATAATTCCATTCATGTTCAGAAAGAAATATTCAAATTCAGAGGAACATGTCATGTTGACAAATTGTTAATAATAAAGAATGAGACGATTGGATCATTTGTTCTCCTTTTTGTTTTTTTGTTTTTTTATGCAGCCTAGCCTGAACCAAAGTCTACCTCCAGTGGCCCCCAGGTAAATTGAGTTTGAGCGCGCATTCCAATGACGTCATCGTAAGAGGTTATTTAAGCCAAGTTCTTGTCTTGTCATATTTTCACTGGTCAAAAAAAGAATATTCCCATAGCGTATTATGAGGGGGAAAAAGTCAGTCATAATAGCCCCATTAAGCATAAGTACGATGGCCGTACTTATAAATTATATTCCCATAGCGTATAAGTACGCAGCATTGCATTTAATCATTTAGCAGACGCTTTTATCCAAAGTGAATTACAGACTTTTTAGATTAGCTTTTGAAAGGGAACAATTGGTGTTTTATACATGGTTTGTTAGAAACCTATAAAACCTAAAATAAACATCAATGCAAGTTCATAGTACTAAATAGAAATAACACAATATGAATTAAAAATAAATAAATTACATTGAAAATATAAAAGACTTACAAAATAAATTCAAAACTATAATAACCCTGGATTAACTTGTTATAAGCATGACATCACACATTGTATGGTGCCTTATGATGTTCATTACTCTGGAAGAGCTTCTATTAGATCTCACAGGTTCATTGCAGTCCGCTGTTATTTGTGTGCTTCTATTCACAGGCTCTTTTATTGTGTGCAAACGTTGTAAACAGTTCAAGGTTGTTGTGTGTAGTTGCTTGTAGCATAGGCAGTAAAAACGTGTTCATGTGGTGCAAGTCAAGCAGACTTACTGTTTTCAGCATGTCCTTCCTTCTGTCAAGGCTGACACACATTAATGAGGCACAGAACACATACAGACTTCATCCTTATGAGCTTCAGGAAGAAGAGGAGGAGGGATTTCACACACTCCCTCCCTTCCTTTTCTCTCCATTATGTGAGATATTTGAGATTACATCTGTCACTTATTTGGGTGCTAATTGGGCAAATAAACATGTTTCACACACAGTACGTCTGCATCATCCTAATCAGGCCTCTAGTGAATACCTAGTGCATACTCTCTGCATTGCATTATGGGAGGAAAGAGACTGTGTCGTGGTTTTTGTCAGTGTTTCATTCGTTTGCTGTGCAGTGTTTCATTATATCGCACATACAGTGCTGTGGAGGAGCATGATGGATATTTGCACAGTTTTTTACACCGTTAAATATCATGTAAGTCAATTGGCCAAGGCTGTAGAGAGTTGCTGGATGACAATAAACACAGAACAGAGACCCTGATGAAAATGTTTTCAGTCTTGTCTTGTAATATGATTTTTTTTTTTTTTCTGGCTCAAGGCTTTGCTCAATTGTTTTCTTTATGTACTCTTTCATTCTCTTTTCAACGTATTTCCACTACTACAGAAGCTTGTTTCTCCCACAGAGTTTTTTTTATTATTTTTATTTTTTATCTCTCATGTCTGTATTTTTTGTTTTATTTTATTTTTTGCAATTGTGTGTTTATGTCTCAGAATTCAGACTTTATTACAGTCATGATTCAAACATGGGAGAAAAGTCAAAATTGTAATTTATAAACTTTCAATTGTGAGAAATAAAGCCAGAATTGTAAGATATAAACTCACAATTAAAAAAAGGTAATTGTGACTTATAATTGTGACAATTTTTGCTTTAAAATATCGAACTAATATTTTTTTGGCATCAGCTATTTGAACTGTGTAAATAGAATCTAGCTGCTATTTACATTAAGTGAAAATAGCTGGAGACGCTATTTACACCAAGTGTTAATAGCAACTAGATTCTATTTACACATAGTGAAAATAACACATTTTCTTAAAGGGGGGTGGAAATGTTGTTTCATGCATACTGAGCTTTTTACACTGTTAAAGACTTGGATTCCCATCCTAAACATAGACAAAGTTTCAAAAACTAATGTTGGACGTTTTGATGGAGTATTTCTGTGTCAAAAATACTCCTTCCGGTTTCAGAGAGTTTTTTTCGAGTATGGGTCGGCTTGACGTCGACAGAGCGGAAGGTCCTTGTATGGGCCGTACGGGCTCTTCTCCCCGAAGGGTGTGCGCGTGCGTGACTAGAGCGAGAGAGCAAATGCACGCCCATAAACACTGCTCTCAGGTGCAGATCCACTCATCCGTGAACAGTGCCTTGAAACTCGCCGCATTATTCAATGTTTTGACGTGATTTCCCCTGAAACGGCTCCAGCTGTTAGCAGCTCCTCCCCTTTTTTGAAACAGCCAATAGCGTTTCATTAATATACAGTTTGACTAGAGTGTAAGAGCGGACCTTCTTTCTTTGTTTGGTAAAGCCAGTTTCCTCTAACACTGTTTATCATCATAATCTCCTCCATATCTCTTTGAAATGCAGCATTCTGTGGAGAATTCAAATGGGTCGATATGTTTGTTGTCTGCGCGGACTCGCGCATGTGATCCGCGCTGCGCTCTCGTGTCTGTAGTCTAAATTTAGACCAGAGCCGTTGGAGTGAGTGCACTGTTGCGGTGCGTGAAACTAACGTGGAAACGGACTTTATTCGCCTCAAATGAAAGCATATTTACTCTGAATCGTTTGCTATCACATATATAGTGTGCTATGTACCTTTCACCATGTAGAACTTAGTAAATGTGTGTTAACTGACCGATTTCAGCTTCAGCAGTGTAGGGGGCGGGCTTTAGATTCTAGAGTGCATTCTGATTGGACAGAAGATTTGACGAGAAAGTGAAGTCTGCGATGATGTCACCAAAATCTGAGATTCGTTTTAGCAGAAGTGGGAGACTGTAAATTTTGGATGCTTATATCTCCTAAATGCAAATTTTGTCATAGTTTTGGAACATACCAGCTTATTCATAACTTTAAGGCTAACACAGTCATACTAAAAAATAAAAACTTACATTTTAATTTCAGTGGGCCTTTAAAGAAACACTCCCTCCCTCCCTTCACCTAACCCTAACCCCACCCAATAAATGCTTTTATTAATATTAAACATTTTGTTTCGCATTTTATTTCCACATTTAGAACATTTTCTTAATTTTTATTGAAAATAAATGCCTTTCTGATGTGATTTGTGATGAGAAAAGATGGAAGCGCAAGCTCTGCAAAAGGCGAATTCAAAGCTGTGTTGATCGCGACAAAACAGTAATCTAACAGTAATCTATTAGCCATGACACGCCGTTCTTTTTTTACTCACAATTGAGTTTATATCTTACAATTATGAGGGGGGAAAGGTCAGAATAGCCCTGTTAATTCAGGACTAAATGTAATTGGTAAATAACCATTTACTGTAAGTGATGTAATAATATTGAATCATTACTGCTTAGCTATAAAAATGGAAGTTGAAAATTCATCTGTTAAGCATATGTACGGTGGCCCAGTAGGGCACAGCACAACGAAATTTAAAAAGCATACATAAATTCACAACACAACGGAATCAAGCTACAACACAACGGAGCTCTCAGAGCGCGGTATAGTTAGTTTTCCTTGCCATTGTTCTATAGCTTCGCTAGTCTTAAAAAGAAAGATATAAACACTAATATCAGTTTTAAGTGTGTAACCATTGCATATCGACATGAAATATCAATTAAAAATGACTCGCTATCACAGCGCTTGATGCGCAAGGGAACATCTGCCAATTCCACCAAGTCGTTGAAACCAATAATTTGTATGAATTAAAAATTTTCTTTTTTATTCCTTCAAATTTCAATGTTGTGCATTACTGGGTCAGTTGTACCAATACAACCAAGCTGTGGAATTTTACAAAAAAGCGTTCACAAGTATGAATATGCAGCTATAATCCATGCAGGTGAGTTTGAATTGATATTTCATGTCGATATACAATGCTTACACACTTAACCATTGTCTTTGCAAGTCTGGCGAATCTATAGAACAATGGAAAGGAAAATTTACTTTACCGCACTCTGAGAGCCCCCTAGTGGTCGGGAGCATTTCCGTTGTGTTGTGAACTTATGTTTGCTTTTTAATGTTGTTGTGTTAAGGACAACTGGGCCAATGTAGGATAAGGTACCACAAATTAGTGAATTTGAGTTTGGTGTGGGTATATTATCAGTAATAAAATAATCATATAAAATGGGTAATCATTAAAAAAAAAAAAAAAAAAAAAAACACTGCCAACACAGATTTATTTGTGAATTGTGAAAGAATAAGTACTTTATAGTTGTATTGGAGGTTTACACACATTGTGCAGTTAATCTTCATGCATTAATTTGAGTGATGACGGATATTATGGGAGTGGCTTGATGCAGCTCAAGAGATGCAGATAATTTGATCTTGACAGTGAAGAAACTTACGGTCACATAAAAAACTGCTTCAAATTGAATTAAAAATGAAATGACAACATTGAAATAAAAATGCAAAGTGTGTACAATTATGTGCACAGTCAAACGCACAGCCTTGCAAAGTCTTTACTTCTTTTGATTTGTACGCGTACATAGGCATTCGATAAAGTACACGCGATTACAAAAAAGGCCAAAGTATACTTAACTTTTTTCGTGTATGCAAGGGTACAGTGAGCGTGATGTGAATTTCATCATCAGAAGAGTACGGCGTACTGAACGTATACCACCAGATTTTCTAACACCACATACTTTGTATGTGCAGTTTGCTCATTCGCATTTAATGTCTTTGCAGTATGTACATGGATTGTGACTCGTGGCGAGAGATTGCTCAAAACTGAGCATGTGTCAAACGCCTGTGTATGTGTACGAGTCAAAAGAAGTATACTTTGCTAAATATTAATAATCTGTTTGTTTTACTCCCTAAAAATAATCATAAAAAGATTATCCCTAATTAGTTATCCTTACTATCCCCCAATAATTAGATTTTTATTTCTAGTATTTCAAACAGTTTTCTTTTGTGCAATTCCAGGAACACGGTATATAAAGGTCAATTTTTATTTTGATTCATTTTTTATACTTGAATGTATACAAGGCATCATGCCATTGTAGTCTTAAGAGTTATAATCATCTCCTCTCCTCTTTTCTACCTCTAATCTTTCACCCTTTATCCTTTTCAGCCACGCCCCATTGATTAATATTTTGCCCCAACCCCACCGATAAAATGTTAAAACCATTATTACTAATCAAACAGACCCCCGGTAAACAGCAATATCACAGCCATGGCCTGGAGGAAGCACTGTACTGAGATGAATGCAGAAAGAAGAAAGTGAGGGGGAAAACATTACTAAAAAAGCAATGATGGAACTCATCTGTTGCTGCAAAGGGAACAAGACACAATAAATGTTTTTCCCATTTGCCTGGATTTTATTTGTTTGCTTCTGGCTGTAATAAGGATACTGTCAGGTGCATGAAAAGCAGGCTTAATTGACAGGCTGTGGTGAGCTTTAAAACAATTGCTTCTGACATCTTTGAAGATTTATTGCGTACGATTTTTCATTTCTCCTAGTGATGCTTATAATAAAGATAGACGAGTATTGCTACACCAACATAACAAACAGCAAGAGCATCTTTTAAGCACACCAACTGTATTCCTAGACTGCAGACGTCCGTATAATGAGCCATATTGTGTGTAAGTAAATAGCAAAAATTAATATTTTTACATGATTTTTTTGTTGTTGTTGTTTGGCAGGATTTCACACTATTTTTGTGTTGGAATTGTGTTTTACTAACTCTGTGGCTCTGACTTGTTCACCTGGATGATTACTTTCATTGCACATTGCTTACACTGCAAGTGGCCACTATGTGCAGAACCCTTGCAATGTGTCTGAAGGCCAAAGTTTACTTCGCTTTTAGATGCACATAAAAGTTTAATTCGTTACTATAGCAACAGTGAGCTCCCGGCATATTTTTGGTAGATCAAATACAAGAGTATTTTATATATCATGTTAACCCGTACTCCACTTAAAGGGGTAGTTCAGGACTTCTACTACTACAGTTCCAGTACTTAAGTAAATTATTTCTTAAGCAGCAATATTTTTATTTAAGTAGCTTACAATTTGTTGGTAACCACTCGTCACTTTCTGGCACTGTCAACTATTGTTGTTCTACATATTAGGTAGATAAACTCTGCTAAGAGTAAGATAAGATAGGGGTAGATAAGACAACCAACTTAACTGCAATTAAATAAAATGTATTATAGTTTAAATTGATATTGCAATTAGGTGGTTTAGAGAGCTTTTGCCTAGGGCTGTGCTATTGAAATCGTAATAAAATCGTGATTTGAGCATGATTTTCGGATGATTTTTGATTTTCTAAATTGCTTCAGAGCACAATTTTTTTCGTGCTCCTGGCCCCAACTTCCCAGTATGCTATCTGAACCAATCAGAATGCAGCAAGCCTAAATTGAACGCGAGAACGGAACAAGCCGGGCATAACATATCAACATATGATTTTTTTTTATTTTTTTAAATAGGCTAATATTTAAACAAAGCCTAATTAAATAGGCTACGTTTTCTTTAACCCATGGCCGATGAAGTTTGCGCATTCTGATGGACATTGTCCTTAATGGCAGCAGATATAACTCACAATATAGACATTTTTAGCCATACAGATATGTGCTAGACATAATTATAAACTATAAACTGTCTACTTTTATATGTGTACACTCAAAAAGGTCTTTGATTCAGAGAACAGATTATTTTGCATGCTCTCACTTAATTTAAAAAAATATATATTTAGTTTGTTTTGTTTCTAAATTCAGGTTATATTTAGCAAGCCGCGTCTGCAATTTCGCAAATCTGTCGCATCTCTCTATGAGCTCTCTGCCACACACACACACACACTGTCCCGTCGCTGCTGCCGCCGCCGCCGCCTCCCTTCCACTCATGTCACTTTCTTAAAATCCTCTACAGCGCGAAACATGAGTCCTGCAAATGCGGCGCCGAGGACCTTGTTTTTAATCGACAAACAAATGGCTCCTTAGTTTCGAAATGGTTTGGGTACAAGGTGATCGCGTTGAAAATTAAGGCATTTGTCTAGCGTTAGAAGCTCATTTGAAACATTGCCGCAGCTCATTTAAGAAAACGACACCAGAGACGCCACTTTAGTTTGAGGTAGTGCTAACAATAATAAAGAAAGATGTTGATCAACACCTTATGTGTTACCACTGAAATGTAGATGTAATATATTTCCAAATGTAAGCCCATCTTATGTGGAATCCACACTTCATACTGTCGTCTGCCCTGGCTCTAACCTCGAGCGTTTTAGCCTGTTTACTTTTTGCAAACCTTGTGAGCGCGCAAACCCAAACGCTGTGAGCTTGCACTAAATGTTTTAATTGGTTTATTAAGTACAAACAGGCAAGTTATGAAAAATTGAGAGTGAGGGATTTGTTCACTTCACACAAAACGATTTTGGAATGAGATGGCTAGTAGCGTTTAATCCACTGTCTATAATAGCCTAATTTAGGGATCACTTTTTTTTTTACCGACAACTTTTGATCGGTTAACGTTGATACGGTCAACCATCGGTCAAACGGTCATCGGTTAACATCCCTACTTTAGTCATTAATCAGTGATGCGTGGGTTGATCCAAAATGAGCAGGTGCTTGCGGTCACCCGCGGTTACGAGTCATCCAAAAATATTTGGGTCACGGTTGGTCGGGAAGTTTGAAATAAAGATGCCAATTAAACCTTTGTAATTTATATAGTAGCCTACTTGACACAATTTACTATGAAAAACCATTGGCAAGGAGGATCCTCTGCGTTCCAGCATAAGTGCAGAGTGAACACACATTCAGCTCCACAGGTCGAGTCATAGAGGTGAGAATTAAACCGTCTCAACCCAGGGACGGCTGATTCAATATTATTTCTACTCAGCGCGAGGAAAGCTAAAAATGAGTAGGCTAATCGTCTGTTTTAGGCCACCAATGGCACCTAAAACAGAAAACAGTTATATCTAGGTAATGAGCTAGTTATATTGTTGTAGATGTCTGTCTTAAAAAAAAAAAAAAAAAAAATTGTTGTGTATTGTGCTAATTAATTGAGATTTCTTACAGCTCTTACAGGTTTTTGGCCTTGTCTGTTCCATTGCTTCTATTACTCTCCCCTTTTTTGTAAGTCGCTTTGGATAAAAGCGTCTGCTAAATGATTAAATGTAAATGTAAATGTAAATATTTATAAGGCAAAGAAAACGGGTAGCATCATGTTTTCCCAATAACATCAGTTATACTGTGATGATGAATTTTGTGTAAGATTTATAACATATACTGTCAAGTCAAACTGGCAAAGATAAATTAATTACAAACAGGATACAAATGATAAATGAATAGCATAGAAAATACATAAATAAATAAAAATAAACGAGAAAATAACTATGGTAATCTCAGCCAATCGGAACGAGGGGCGGAAAAAATAGGAAACAAAAAAAAAAAGGATTCAGTGTTGTAATGAGACGCGGCGGGCGAGCTCTGCCAAAACTCCCGAGCTGGATGCAAGAAAAAGTGCACAGACTTTAAACATCATCAGATCCTGGAGTGGAAGCCGGTGAGTGCTTTATTGATTCACTTTGCATCTGTAAATGAAGCAAGATGACGCTGGTTTAGCGGCAGATGGCGTTTTAGTTGATGACGCAGCAAGCCTGTCTGGGCTCGGCGCGGAGAGTTTGGTGACCTAATTTAGCTGTTCAATACATGAATGTTTAAAAGCTAAATACAGTTTTATGTTGTTAAGTAATGGTATTGTGTTACTATTGTGGTGATTTGTGTATATGGTTGTATTTTGGCTTAATCACGGGAGAATGTGATGTAAAGTATTTCTTCAGTCCACACGTGACGAAACAGTTCGCTAAAATAACAAAATAGTGTGAGAAATATAATTTCACATGCACATTGTGATTGTAAGTGATTTAAGTTCATTCATTAAATTTTGCGAAATTCAATACAACATCGATCAACTTGAGCTAAGCATATTGAGTATTTATCATCTCTACTAATGGCTAAGTGTATAACATTGTAACTTTATGCTAAGTAATGTTATGTTAGCTATATTAGGCAGCTTCATGTGCTCTTGATACATGCTTCATGAAAACATAAACCAAAAAAATGTATAATCAAAATGAAAGATTACCTGTCGAGCAGAAATACAGCCAGCAATGAGTCGTTTTTCAGGTCCCTCAGTTCTCGCCATCGTTGAAAAGCCACGCAGATATTTACTCGCGTTTAATTTCTTTGTTTATCCAAAGACTTTCTGTGCATTGCCTTTTCTCGTACTGTCTTCCTTTTTTGTATTGTTTGCCTTTGCTGACTGTAAAACCCGGCACTGTGAATTTTGAATGCTCTTTCTCTGCCATTATTTTGCCTAGGTTTCTTGCCTCTTGAACTGCTCAAATCAAACGAGCGCGCGCATGTGGGCGGATCCTGTAGCGAAAGCGGTGATCATGGCGAGAGAGAGTGACAGTCTCGCAAGCCAATCATTTGTTTCGTCCCGAACGAAAATAATGAGCTGTGTTTATTGCAGATTAAAAAGTCTAGTCACTCGATTTGTATACTCTCCTTTTTAGAGTACTCACATTTTTAATTTTATTGTATTGACATATAAAGAAAGTTTAAACAAATTTGGACAAAAGTGTTTTAGATCAGTCCTACATATCCCACCTTTAAGTTAATTTAGAAAAATGTTTAGATTTTTTGTTTGTTAAATTAAAGTTTTTTGTTTTTTTTAAGTGACGGCCATTGGCCTACAGTGAGTTAACCGCATGTTTAATCGATTTAGCCTCTCAAATCAACTCTTGACTTGTCTTGCCTGTAATTAAATCAATAGATATAAAACACTTTAAGCATCACAATGTTAGATAATTTAGCCTACTATTACCACCACAGTAAAAGGCATGACGATCTGAGACTGATATTGCTCGCAATGGCGCTCACAAACGAAAAAAGATAAACAATCTAAACAAATAAAAAAAAAAAAGAACATGCAGGTTGTCTAATACCTTACACATCTGCAGAATGAATATAAATCCGACCTTCAATTCCCGCGGTATATGCTCATTTAACAAAGTTCACAGCAACGAAAGCAAAAGATTCAAGATGCATTTTATTCAGCAGCTCATTTTAAATTCAAAGACCGCAATATGAGAGAGCGACCTAAGCACTGGTAAGATCATTTAGTCTCATTAATTGTTATTGAAGATGATTGTGTTTTTGAGCATTTAAGACTTTATTAACCATTTGAGTTGGCTTGCTTTACTCATTTGCAGCGATGCGTGTTGCAGTAGCAAATTGTATTTTTAAATAGATTTATATATTTTATTTATTTATTTAGGCTATGTGTCTGTTCTAGAGACGTGTTAACTTTTCGATAAAGCTCTAATTGGTTTCCTTTGGAAATATGTTTCAAATGAACCCAGAATACATTTATAACTGTAAAGCATGTCTGTTTGTTATTAAAATCGAAATCCGAAAAAAAAATCAAGGAATCGTTTTTGTCTTTGAAATATGGTTAAATTTTACTGCTGAATAAAGTAAAGTATAGTGTACTTTAATGTCATTACTGTTGAAGGAGGTCCAAGTACCAAAGGTTCATATATCTTAATGCCATAAGGGCCAAAATAAATATTTAGATTTTATTTCCATTTGTAAAAATCTTTCCACTGTTTCAGATTTTCAGAATGAAAATGCTGTCAAACTCCTTCCCAGCCAATTGAAAATGCGACAAATATTGTTCAGATGGTTAAAGGTAGACATCTTGACAGTAAGCGAGGACACCAGGCAAAAATTGGTTCCTTCCCAGACGACGTTGTGAACATGGCTGTGATTGGAGGAAGAGGTTGTCATTGTGGATCTCCAAGATATTCCAAATGTCCTCGTCACATTGCTTGGACTGCTTTATGCTTTAAACATCAACCATCCCAAAAAGCTGTGATTCACTTTTGAGGTGATCCAGAGGATCTTCATGAAGATTAATAGAGAAGGCTGTTCCACAAAAGTTAATGGGCTGAAAAACAAGCTAATGCAGTTAAATGCATGCTACCTCTGGTTTGTGTTTTTGTTCTTTTCTTTTAGTGTGATGATCATTTGAATTGATTAATTTGTTAAAGCTTCCGATCATTTATTAGAGCTCAGATTAAAGTGGCATGAAGCCAATTCAAAGGTCTTTTAATGTGCAGTAATGCAGTTCAGTTTATTTTGGGGTGGCAATTTAGAGTATATATATATATATATATATATATATATATATATATATATATATATATATATATATATATATATATATATATATATATATATATATATATCAATTTTGTGTAACAGATTAATCCACAAGACATGCATTGAGCCAGATGTAAAAGACCTTTGCATGAGGTTGTTGTTGGTGTTTTTAGGAGTTCATTGCAATACATTTAGTTTTTTATATGTAAATAGCGGGACTATTTATTGTAGTCACAGTTTTCAAATGTGATCCTCGGCGAGATCAAAATCCACATTAATAGCCTGTTCAGAGCAAAACAAGAGAAACTAGTATACATTCTATCACAGAGTATACAAGCTAGTATACAGTCTTGTAGGCTTGCTGCAATGGTCGGTGTTGACGATCTGTGTTACTGGTTTTCAGATGCAATACTGGTCACATTGCCTACCGCGGCACTGCTCCCACCATCGTTTTTGATTTTTTTTTATAGTAGTATAAATTTAGTTCAGTTAGTGAACACTGAACATGCAGCGTGAGCTGAACCAGAATCAAAGCACAGACCAGCAACAGGAGTCAGATTTCATTCATCATGAGAGTGAGGCGCTGAATGACAGGCGCTGAATTTTTGGTTGTTTTTTTTACTATGAATTTTTGACCTTGAGTCAAATGTCACCCATGTATACGTTTTGAGTGCACATTCAATAATATTAAGCACCTTTTTTTCCCACAAGAGAACCTAGTTCTCAACATTTACATTTAACTTTATGCATTTGGCAGACGCTTTTATCCAAAGCGACTTACATTGCATTCAAGTTACACATTTTACATTCTGTCAGTTCTTAATTTGAATAAACATAAATTATTATTGGTATGATACTGATATCCCCTCACTATCTTAACCAGCAAATATTTATTTAGCTGTAACGACCATGCTGCTTGACCAGTAAATAGACCAGTTTATTAGTGACCACCACTAAATGAGTCTAAAACAGAATGAAAATGTACACTGGCTTAAGCTTGTCTTTAGCTGTCACAAAGTCCCTCATAATCTTTTTTTCTTCCAGACAGAAGAGAAAAACTTGGCCTTGGCCCTTGTATTCAATTCAGCTGTTGTTTTATATTGCAAGCACATCTTCATAATTTAACATCCTGCGAGAATAACAGATCCGCATACATAAGTCACAGTCAAGTCTCTTTCAACTGGATGTATTGATTTATTTGAAGCACCTCAACTAGCGTCTTGGCTTCAAAAAATACCCAACTGGCATTTACTGAGAGCGCACTCATGAAAAATTTACTTGCTCAGGAGCTTGTTCAGAAATGTCACACATAGCCTATATTATTATCCAAGCTTCCTGAGCTAGGCAGTATTGACACGTGGATCTGGCAATAATTTATAAGGCTGAGGATGGTTATCATCAATATTTTGCGCTCACATTCAAACATTACACTCTGATTTATCAAAAGCAAGTCATGGACAAAGTCAAGGCTAATGCTAAATCTGTCATCAGAAACTGTTTTCAAAGAGCTGTTTATGATATGGTCCATTGAACAATCAGCCATTTGTGTTTGCTATGCTACTGTTAAGGTTTTTTCTAGAACTAGCATTTGTTTCTTAGTAATCGTTATGGATTGCTGCCCTTAAGTTTTTTACGCATTGGTAGATTGAATGATGGTAATCTTCATAGCCGCTTTGTTGTGAAGTAAAGTTGCAATGGGATCTTTTGAAATTGTGGCATGGTTCTCCAACTAGCAGGTCACCCTTAACCACATGGGCAATCAAAGACCGGAATCAGGCCTGACAACCAAACCGTGTCCTTACACTGCAATCAGAGGCTCAGATAAACACTTGTGTGCCACATGACAGACTTACTGTGAGGCATTTTCATAATCACCCACTGCAGAGTACACACAAGAAGCAATCAGCCAGGCAGAGCACCTGACACAGCATGGAGCTCTTGTCAGCTGATCCTGCTTTGGCCTTCTGTGGAGAACCAGATGGACTGTTACTCCTGTTGCAATGGGAACTGATTTATCAAATCTCTGGAGAAGGTCTCCTCTGCTTTATTACATGGATATTTTAGAATTTTTTTAATTATGTTGTACCTCAAGCATATCTCCTGGCATACTTTATTTTGTGGAAAAAATTGACAGAAGTTTTAAAAAAGGGCCTATTATGCCCCTTTTTACAAGATGTTATATAAGTCTCAGGTGTCTCCAGAATATGTCTGTGAAGTTTCAGATTAAAATACCCCACAGATCATTTGTTATACCATGTTGTAAAGGCCCATTTTTGAGCTGAAGGAAAAACATGCTGCATTCTTTCGCCTACACTAAATCCCACACCGAGGGGCAGACTGGCCAAAGGGAGCCCTCAGCGTTTTCCGGGTGGGCCAGGAAAAATAGTAAATGAATAATAGTAACTTTACGTAGCCTAGTGTAGTTTATAGGGGAGCGAGGGGCACAACCTAATGTGGTGTTAGTTGTAACACGCATGGTTTAACACTTTCCGCACATCCCAGGATGATGAAACTTTGTGTATTTACTAGTTCCCACATCAACACTGTATAGAGAAAAAATAGCGCCAAAATTAAAAAATATTTGGAAGATATCACTGAACATTTATTTTACCATAGCAAAAGTAAATTTTTTACATAAGTATATTTTTTATCTCTGTTTTTTGTGTTTATTTAAAATAAGACAAATCTGATATTCATTGCACTTTGCCTTTACACTGCCTTTCATTGCAAAGACCCTTGAGCGAGTTGTGTTCAATCAACTCTCTATGTTTCTTGAACGGGACAACCTCCTAGACAACAACCAATCCGGCTTCAAAAGCGGCCATTCGACTGAGACTGCTTTGCTCTCGTTAACTGAGGCACTGAGACTGGCAAAAGCAGCTTCCAAATCCTCAGTGCTCATTCTGCTGGATCTGTCTGCTGCTTTTGACACAGTTAACCACCAGATCCTCCTGTCAACACTTAAGAAGACGGGGATCTCAGGAACTGCTCTCCAGTGGTTCAGGTCTTACCTCTCTGGTAGGTCCTACAGGGTGTCATGGAGAGGTGAAGTGTCTAAGTCACATCATCTAGCTACTGGGGTTCCCCAGGGCTCAGTCCTTGGACCACTTCTCTTCTCCATCTACATGTCATCATTAGGTTCTGTCATTCAGAAACACGGCTTCTCCTATCACTGCTATGCTAATGACACTCAACTCTACTTCTCATTTCAACCAGATGATCCTACAGTCAGTGTCCGTATCGCTGCCTGTCTGACAGACATTTCTGACTGGATGAAAGAGCATCATCTTAAACTCAATCTTGCAAAGACAGAATTACTTGTTTTCTCAACCAACCCAGCACTTCATCAAAATTTCTCCATTCAGCTTGGTTCATCGACCATAACTCCATCAAGGACAGCCAGGAACCTTGGAGTTGTGATTGATGACCAGTTAAACTTCACTGACCACATTACTGCAACAGCCCGGTCCTGCAGATTTGCTTTATACAACATTAGAAAGATTAGACCCTTCCTATCAGAACAGGCTGCACAACTCCTGGTTCAAGCTCTTGTTCTCTCCAGACTGGACTATTGTAATGCTCTTCTGGCTGGGCTTCCAGCATGCACTATCAAACCCTTGCAGCTGATCCAGAATGCAGCAGCGAGAGTGGTCTTTAATGAGCCGAAGAGAGCGCATGTTACGCCTCTCTTCATCAAACTGCACTGGTTGCCAATGGCTGCTCGCATCAAATGCAAGGCACTAGTTCTCGCCTACAAAACAACCACTGGCTCTGCACCAATATACCTAAACTCACTTTTTCAGACTTACACACCCTTCCAGAAGCTTGCGTTCTGCGATTGAGCGGCGCCTCGTGGTTCCATCCCATAGAGGCATGAAATCGCTCTCACGGACATTTTCCTGGACCGTTCCCACCTGGTGGAATGACCTGCCGATCTCAATTCGTGCTGCCGAGTCTGTAGCCATTTTTAAAAAACATCTTAAGACACATCTTTTCCAATTGCACCTGACCAATACAGAATAGCACTTACTGATCACCACAGCAACGACCAAAAAGCGCACACTCCTGGATCATATCTACGTCTCTCATCCGGATTTGTGCCTTCAGACGGGTGTGTTACATAGTTATCATAGCTATCCAAATCCAGTGTTCTGTATTTTGCGTACGTGAGTTTTTGTTGTAGATGGCTATTGCTGCGCGTTTAGCTAGAATGCCATACAAAACCAACCCATTGGGCCACTGAATCTGCATTTACGACAACAGTTGGGGCAACAGCCGTAATCCTAATGGGTTGTTATCATGGCTATCAAAATCCAGTGTTCTGTATTTTGCGTACGTGAGTTTTTGTTGTAGGTGGCTATTGTAGATGGCTATAAAAAAAATAAAAAAATTGGTGTACTGTGCTAATTAATTGAGACTTCTTACAGCTCTTACAGGTTGTTGGCCTTGTTTGTTTCGTTGCTTCTATTGCTCTCCCCTTTTTTGTAAGTCGCTTTGGATAAAAGCGTCTGCTGAATGATTAAATGTAAATGTGATATTATTTGAATCTTATATTTGTTATTTAACAGTTGAGATCGTTCTTTAAACCGTGGCTCGCGTCTTCTGCTTGGATCAGCATTAAATCCCAGTCGCGCAAGTGAGGTGCGTTCTAACACTGTGTTACAATGAGCCCCTATTAGAACTACGCTATTATATTCTATACTTTTATAAATTATTTTGAGAAACCATGCTAAACGGGTGAATAATGACAGTGAGTCAATGTTCAGAAATTATTCATTATTATTCTGGTTTTAATTATGCTGTATTAGCCTGGATGCCAGCCAAACTCAGCCCCACCCACAACATTTGAGCTCCGGCAGTTCGGCCTGGACTTGATCCATAGAGAATAATTATGCCCGAACAGAAACTGTTCGGACCAATGAAATCATCAGGGCGGGCTTTAGACGATAATGGACAGATGATAAACAGTAACGTAATCATCCACGTCATCAAAAGGCGCTTGGGTTGAATTTGTTCAAATCCTAAATGGAGAGCATTCGCATTCACTATTTCTCTCTGAAATGATGATCATGTTGCTAAGTATCCTGTGTATCCTACAACACTGGCAAAGATTGTTTGTTCCAACACGTGTGCAGACAGGGTTGCCAAGTTTTTACAACAAAACAAAACAATAGCTTCTCGGGAGATTCTCCAAAAAAAAAAAGTTTGGGGGTAAAATGTGTATTATTTTGGCAAGGTTGCCTGCTAAAATTTGCATTCATTGGTCTATTTATCACATAATTGAAGCCGCTTCAACCCACGGAAATGGAAAACAATCCACGCAAAAAAAGACTTGGCAACACAGTGCAGTTGAGCTCTGTTGACATTTGACAACTAAGGTTGTGTGTCGCTTTGCTCTGATTGGTTGTAGGTCTATCCAATGGATTTCTTTCCTGGTTCGGTTGAAACACGCCCCATAATCACAGCCCAATGGAGCAGTTTCAGAGCAGTATCAGTATCTAGTCATATTCTGACTAGAATTTAAATGACCACGTCAGGCTAATGCTGTATAGCTCTGTTTAGTGATGTGTTTTTTTTGTCAAAATCTGTGTATTTTTAATTATAAAAAAATGTCATTATTTTATTTCAAAAAGGTAATAATTGTATTTTATTGCAAAAAAAATAAATAAAAAAATTTAAATATTCTTTTGATTATATCAGGTAAAATTTTAATCTGTCATTTGCCCATGTTACAATGTACCCCACCTATGGGGCATGTTTTCACATTTCACTTCCATTGTTTCGGGGTAAATCAAGAAAAAAATATACACTTTATTAATGAAACAATACCACATAATTGTACTAGACGTGTGAAATTAATGTGGGAAAAAATAAATACTCCGAATCCCTGGATTTACACAAACTGAGATGGTAAAAAAGCATTAGGTTGTGTCCCACTCTCCCCTATCCTTCTGTCGGCCTTGACGATCGGCCTGTGCAGCCCACTTGAGGAAAACACTATATTTTGCCTGATCAGTCTCAGTGTTGTAAAAGCGCTCATCAAAATGTTTGCGATATCCAATCAAATCGAAGGAGCCGGGATTTATTGTCCAAACCGAGCAGCGCAACACTTGAATGTGAGCTGAGGTAAGATAAACAGCTGAACATGTCGACTCAATACAGCAATATTCCCCGACTGTTTATGATTTTAAAACTTTTTAACATTGGACATTAATTTCCTAAAATAACTACTGCTGCCATTTTCAAATTTATCAGATTGTAATGCCATTTACTAGCCTGGGAAAACCCAGACAACTCCCAGGAATTTTTTATTGCTCTGCAAGTAGTCTGGCAAAAACCTATTCAAACCCATTTCTAATCCGTCAAAATCACGGCACCAATCAGAAACGTTGGGGCAGGCTTTACACGATGACGACAGCACAGCGACGGTGAAGCAGATTTTAACAGACATTACAAAGATGGATGCCGCCGTGGAACATCACTCGTTCGAATCAGGTATCATGTCTTTTTTAAGCGATTTAAACTTTTCCCTTTCCTTAAATCCCGAGCAAAGAACAACACTCGGCTACCAGATGTGGATTACACCGTCTACTTTGATGAGGAGGATGGGGAGTGTGCACTAACACACACAGCAGCTCTGGATCTGGACTTTCTGTGCTTATTTCCTATGCTATTAGGTTTTCCACATTTTGCAAAAATGTTGATGGAGTGTTGGTGGACACTTCCTAGCTATCCTAATCTTTTACAACAACGGCAAAATTCGTCAGAAGCCATTTCAACATGTTCCTTGAAATCACGAATAGAGAATTGCTGTCTCACCGTCTTTTGGAAATGATTTGTCTATGAAGCTTTGCCAGACCATAACTCGGTGACTAACTGACAATGCTCTGGTTTTAACCAGGCTAGCCATTTATGTTTTTTGACAATCAATGCACAAAGAAACATTAATGGAGCAGTTTTCAGCATCAACATGTATCGTTTTCTAGGCTTTCTTCAGTAATATAACAGTAATTTGAAAATGATTTACAAATCTAAAAATATTACTGTATGTTCACTAAAACATGGTAAAACGGGCAACTTTCATATTCAATGTCCCGTGAAGGAACATGTCATTATATAATATACATATCAGGCTATAATTTGTTAGTTCACATGCATTATTTTACACACTAGCAATAACAGTTTGAAAGACTTTTTTTAATGTTTTTGAAAGAAGGTTGAATTTATTTGATTAAAAATACAGTAAAAGCATAATATTAAGAAATATGAATACAATTTGTAATATATGTAGTGAAAATATAGTAAAGTGTAATGTATTCCTGTGATCAAAGCTGAATTTATCATCATTACTCCAGTTTTCAGTGTCACATGATCATTCAGAAATCATTCTCATATGCTGTATTGGTTATTTAAAAAAAACAGCAGGAACAATATATGTTTTTAAAGTTTAATTTTTAATAAATTTAAGCTCTATTCCATAAAATGACAGATGTCAGGCTCCTGAAAGGACAAATAACCACTAGAAAGGCACCATAAAACAGTCCACATTCTGCACTACTAAACTTTAGTAATATTAAAGTTCACTGAATGGAAGAAAAAAAATCTAAATTATTTATTAATTGCCATGTGCACCAGCAAAGACAAATTATAACCTAAAGAAGTAAACATAAAGACCCATGCTTTGAAAGTGTTATAGGACCATAGTGGTGTTTAAATAACATTTTATTAATAGTATTTATTTAATTAATATTAGTATATAAGTATCTTTATATTATAAATAGCATTATTATTATTTTCTATATATGATTTATTCATAGTGTTATTTTAGTCCTCTATCTGCCTGTTCTTATATCTTATTGCCTCTATTTTGAATAGAAAAAACAGCATGTTGTGTCACTTAGGTACTTTTTTTTAGATGTAATGAAGACCAAGTTCCAGTGAAATATCTTCAGTCTTCCTTTATTCTTAGTGTATATAGTAACTAATGTTTTAATTCCAATAAAAACTATTTATTCTCCTGCCTCAAATAAATGTATCTGGAAAATAAATGCATGTGGGTTGTGAAGAAGAATGAAGAAACGGTTAATGAAAAGATGGACAGTCAAAAATGTATAAAAAATAGTAAGATTGTCATAAATAAATCACCAAGACCTTGAAAGATCTAATTCAACAAAAATGTCTCTTTAAAATAATCTGACAGATTCTCCGCAAGAGCCAAGATTTGATTGCTGGAATGCTACCATGAGAGCGCCACGTTTTTTCAATGTGCAGTTGAATTAGCCTTTAATAAATCTGCAGTCATTTCTATGTGCCTGGAGCTGTTCTGTTGATGAGGCTCAAGCGGGACTCGTTTGGCAGGTACAGCAAGATTCTGAAGAGACAGATGACATTTTTTTCCAACCCACAATTATGAGACTCCTGCTGTGCTCTGACCCTTCAAGACTGATTCAGAGACATTAACTTCCTGTTCAATCAGAAACATTTGAACTGAATTTAACTGGGAACTAGGAGAAAAAAGGACCACTAGCATAGGCCCAGTTTTACAGACAGGGCTTAAGCCTAGTCCCAGACTAAACTAACCGTTTTTTTTAGCTGTCTTAACTTAAAGCGACTTGCACATACATATCTTTAAATAGTTATCGATTTAGCCTGTTCTGTATTAAACGAAGATGATTGCAGAGGGAGGATTGCAGCTGATCTAGGAATAAACTGAAGCTCAAAATAATCCTTCAATGGGGCAAGTTAAACTATTACCCATTACTGTTTGTGAGGGAGAATGGACTATTTGGAATATCTAAATGAAGACCAACATGCACAACAGTGGCCAGCCAGAGTACTTGTGGATATAGGATTAATCCATTAAAATACTTTGATGACAGCTTTTTTTAAGACAGCTTTTGTATGTACAAATAAAAATGCACTGGAGTTAATATCTTTGCTTAAGCCTAGACTTTTCTGTCTGTCTCATAGAGAAAGGCTTTTATTACCTAATTTTCTTCAAGTTCTTGAATCTTTCACAAAGTACTGCAAGGTTATTTAAAGAGTCTACACTACAGGTCGACCGTTAGTGTATTTTACCGATATAAATAAATAGGTTGGACTACACTTGCTGATGATTAATCGACCAATAGTTTTTAAAATATACACTGGATAAAACATAACACTAAGTAAAATAGTACTGAACCATAAACATGTACTAAATTGCATATGTAAAATATGAATATATTAAAATATTAAGTTCTAACAGAAAAAAATTCTACAGAAAAATAACTAAAACATTAAAATATTACAAATAAATACTTATTGAGCTAAGAAACATGTATGTGAATGTCATAGGTAACAAGTCCCATTTGTTATCAAGGATGTATTCGCTTATTTAGATAGCTTACATGAAGTAAATGCATTTTGCAATATACATTTTACAGCAAGTATTAATTTTTGAGCAATACAATTGTACTTTAAAGGAGTGGTTCCGTGTTTTTTTTTCTTTTTCTATGCTTGGTTGTGTTTAGGGGGTGCAGTATAACATGTCTTTATACTCTTTTTTTAATTTATTTTTTTATTATGTTTTACCTTTATTCCACACCGATGTCTCCACTGTCCTTTGAACAACTCGTTTGCTTCCTGCTTCTATGAAGCCCATCCCTCCGAAAAAAGCAATGGTCTTAGATTGGTTAGATGGCCAAATGTAGTTTCCTGTATTTTTATTTTTAAGTGCCAAGCACAGATTGTCCGGAAATGCCTCCGTGACAAAGTATTGACACATGACACATACATACTGTGGTTCTTTCCATGCTTAAGCATTATAATAATTTGGCAACATGTACTGTAGTGTTCTGTATTCATACCAATTCCCTTTCGGTGTTTTAAACGCGCCAGTGCGCTCTGCTGCATGTGCTTTCAGTGAAGCAGCCTCACGTTGTTATATGTGTGGTGACTTACCAGGTGAGGGTGCTAATGGTGGAGGATATGTTCTGGGAACAGTGACAAATAAAGCGGTTGTTGACCTACATGGTGTTCAGTCTAACTTATTACATGGTGTCAGAAGTTGCGAATTCAAGCCCATTATGGAAGGACTAAAGCCGCCTCAACCACTGCAGTTTGAAGGCAACACAGCAAACTACTGGAAAAAATGGAAACAGAAATTTGAACTGTACATGATCGTGTCGGGCATAGAAACAAAAGCTAAGAAAATACAAAGCTGCACACTGCTGCATGTTATTGGCGACGAAGCCCTTGAAATCTACAACACGTTCGAGTTTGCTGAAACTGAAGACAAAAATGACGTTAAAGTTATAATAAAAAAAATTGATGACTTCGAACCCCAAAAGAATCTGACATTTGAACGGCACATTTTCAATTCGAGAGTCCAAGCATCGGGTGAAAGCATCGTTCAGTTCGTTGCGGATCTCAAAACCAAAGCCATGTCATGTGAGTATGGACAATTATGTGACAGTCTAATAAAGGACAGAATATTAATAGGCATTTGTGACGAAAACCTGAGGGCCAGGCTGCTGAGAGAAACTGATTTGGACTTGCATAAAGCAATTAAAATGTGCTGCGCTGCCAAGGCGAGCCGCACACAGCTGTCTCAAATTCAAGTTGCATTAGAAGCAGAAGTTCACACTGTGAGAAAAACGCGAACAAGACAAAAAGCACATGCCAACGATCCATGCACGTCACGTTACATCATACAGAACTGTAAGTACTGCGGAAAGGATCATAACAAAGGTAAATGTCCCGCATATGGAGAACACTGCAAAAGATGTGGAAAAAATTATAATTTTGCAAGGAAATGCATGTCCACCAGACCTCAGAAAAATATAAATACTGTGTCTGAAGAGACTGATTCAGAAGATGAATTTCATGTGAACGCAAAAAAATGGAGAGGATTGGATGGTGACAATCAAACTGAATGGCCATAGAACAAAATTCAAGATTGATACGGGAGCTCAATGCAATATCATTCCACAGTCAATACACGCCCAAGGCCGTTCCAAGATGGAGAAATTGAAAGCAGGGTTGGCGACATACGGAGGGCAATGTTTGAAACCAAAAGGCAAAGGATTGTTGTTAGGTGAATACAAAGGCAAATATTATGACATTGAATGCCAAATTTTGGAGAATGATGTAAAGCCCCTGCTTGGACTAAGAACGTGCATACAAATGGGACTCATTAAACGTGTAGCGGCAGTTACATCACAACACAGCGGCATTAAAGGCAGATATGCTGAGGTTTTCACAGGACTAGGCTGTATCGAAGGGGAACAACACATCAAACTCAAACCTGATGCTTAGCCTTCCATACATCCACCTAGACGAGTTCCGGTGGCCCTCAAGAACAAAGTTATGGCAAAGTTGGAACGGATGGAAAAATTTGAAGTAATTGAAAGGGTGGTTGAGCCCAGAGCTTGGGTCAACAGTATAGTCACTGTATGGAAACCTGAAAAGAAAAAAGTCAGAATATGCATCGACCCAAAGGATTTGAATGCAGCAATTGAAAGAGAGCATTACCCAATGACAACAATTTAGGAGTTGGTAACATGAATGACAGGAGTCAATAAAGTATTCCCCACACTCGATGCACAGTCTGGCTACTGACAAATAAAATTGGACAGAGAGAGTTCTAAATTATGCACTTTCAACAGCCCCTTTGGAAGATTTGCCTACAAAAAAATGCCTTTTGGAATCAGCTGTCCCGGGGAGATGTTTCAAAGAATTATGTCACAAACATTTGAAGACGTAGAAGGTGTTGAAGTGATTGTGGATGACATATTGATCTGGGGGGAGAATTAGCAGCAACATGACAAGAGACTGGAAAAAGTCATGCAGCGCATCAGAGAAAGGAACATAAAACTAAATCCAGAAAAATGTACATTCAAAGCTAAAGAAGTGAGCTACATGGTTCACTTGCTGACTGCAGATGGACTTAAACCGGACCCTGAAAAAGTGGCTGCTGTTAGGAACATGCATAGACCACAGAACAGAGCTGCAGAAGTACCTCAGCATGGTCACATATTTAGGCAAATTCCTCCCACAACTTTCTGATGTCACAGTCCCTCTAAGACTCCTTTTGGAAAAGACTGGAGAATGGTGCTGGGAAGAAGCTCATGGCAAAAGTTTTGAGGAATTACAGAGGATGGTCTCAGAAACAACCACTCTCAAATATTATGACCCAGCATATATTAAGCCCCTTTCACACTGCGATTCCAGCAAATACCCGGATAATGCGACCCGACATTTGTTCCCGGGCCGCTGGATTCGGTCCATTCTCACAGCCAGCGAAATACCGTAATATGTGCGCTTTCACACACAACCCGTAACGGTTCCGGAACGAGTTGACACGTGACATCCTGATGTGACGTATAATGGCGAGCGATCTAAACTTCAGCGCGGATAGTAAGGAGCTCCGTGGTCTCGACTTGTGTCCAGTTTGCGCACATTTCTGCTTGTTTAATTTTAGTTTCTTTTGTATACGAACACTCTCTGCGTTTAAAACACCGACTTGCTCTTCTGGCACTGCAGGGTTGTATTATTGAAAAAAACAAGCTCTAGGAGTCGCACGATAACTACGTGCACGTTGCGGCGTTAGTTTTGGCTTTTGTTCACACAGCGCTCGCCCCGGGTCGAATACCGCAATGTTACTAGGTCCCCGACCCGGGTTCAATCCGGTAATCAATTCCGGGACGTGGTTGCTTTCACACAGAAGGCGACCCGGCAATGTTCCTGGAATATTGCAGGTCCGACGTGCAGTGTGAAAGGGGCTTTAGTGTGGATGCATCCAGCTGTGGGGTAGGTGCAGTGTTACTTCAAAATGACTGCCCCATAGCATTCGCTTCCAAAGCATTTACTGAAACACAGAAGTGTTGGGCACAAATTGAAAAAGATTTGGCTGCTTTTGTATTTGGATGTGAAAAATTGTATCAGTACACATTTGGAAGTCACTTCACAGTAGAATTTGACCATAAGCCGTTAGAAATTAGCATGAAAAAAACCCTAGCTGACACTCCCCTCAAAACTCCCAAAAATGCTCCTGAAACTTCAGAAATTCAACATGACAGTGACATATAAAAAAGGAATAGAGCTTCACATAGCTGACACCTTAAGCAGAAATTATCAGTCTCACACAGATGACACAGATGATGATGATATACAGGTGTGCACGGTAGCGGACCGTGGGGTTTCTGTCAGGGCCTTAACTAACGATCAAAATACCCCACGCCGCCGCAATAACAACAACACACACACAAGGTTACGAACCTCACTTTCAAAGTGCTCGTTGGGAAGAGGGCAAGCAACATAAAAGGACACGTGAGACAAAAAGGCATTTTACCTATTTATTGATACCACTGTACTCACGTGTCACTATTTAGGCAAATGGTGAAATAAATCAAAATAAACTCACTGACACAAATACTCTTAAACAAACAAAAACACGGACCAACAAGACCATCAAAATAAACTGCAAAACACAGCTTGTCAGCTAACGTTACCAGCTTGGCATCAGGATCGATCAGAATGCATACAATGCTCATTCGAACGCAGCTCGTCATCCGCGGTGGCCATAGCCATTTCACATAGATCGCTAACAACCCGCGAAAAGTTCAAACGCAACGATAGCCAACAACACAGACATTTGAAGCAGTTTTACTCACCGCCTGTTTCCAAAGTAGGACCGTGAACCTTTATCACTAGGACCACTCCCTCAAAAACACACTTCTTTGGTAACATTGTTGATTTCGTGAAGTCATGACAGCAGTGACTGTGGAGATCCACTTTTGCGACACGACTGAAGCGTCATGTAATATCTAACTTCTGCTAACTGTCATACGTGCGTTCACAAGAGACTGGTGTTTCAGATGTAGGACACCCCGGTAAGATTATGCTCGTTCTCGCGAGAACCAAATTTTGTTTTGCTCTATCATCTGCACTTCCACATTTGTCAGCGGAACACACGCTATGCCTGCATCAAACAATTTGGAATGACATGAGCGTGAGTAATTATTGACATAATTTTGGGGTTAACTAACACTTTAAAGAGATATTTCACCCAAAAAAATGATTATGCTGGAAAATTATGATTGAGTTGAGAATTACAACCCAACATATCATAACAACTTTTAACCCAATATATAGTATAATTTCATCAAGACAATAGCATTCACATTCCAAATCTCCATGAGATATGGTCACAAAAGGTCCAATGTTCCATTGTTACCAACATAGTTCAACAGTTTTTTCCCAAAACCACAGTTCCAACGAACTTGTGTGGTTGGAACTACAGCTCTCAACCTGTGGTGATAAGCATAGTTTCTTAGTATAACACTTATTGCGATGTCTGTGATGTTTCAAAGCTCCAACATTCCAAAACATTTGCGGCGACAGCTTCATCATCCAGTGAAGATGAGCTTTTCATTTTCTTCAAAAGACAGAAAATCAAGTGTATAGCGTGTATGATGCCTATCACAGCATGCATATATATATAGCTCCTTCAGTATAGCTTTACAAACATTAGCTTTGACGAGCATGTTTCTCCAGAGCTAATTGAGCCCGATCTCACAAAAATGCGTATAAATAGTACGAGTGTGCAATCTCGAGGAATGTATACGCCAAAATGAGTTTTGGCGTGCATATGAAACAGTTTTTCACATGCATATTATATGCACTTTATGGCTTACTATACGTACAAACCCCCCACCACCCGCAACCTACCCAAGAGTGTGTCATATGCTCACCATAAAGTGCGTATCAAATGCACGCGAAACTCATTTTGCCGTATACATTCCATGAGATTGCACACTCGTACTATTGATACGCATTACCATGTGATCGTGTTGGCTAATTACCCTTCTCCACCCACTCATCTCATCAGTCAAGATTTGGCATTCTGATTCCCTTTGAATCAGACTAAATTCCCAAATTGATTGTACATTTGAATATTGGCATTAATGATATCTGCAATACATCGTTGCTGCTGTTCTGTTTACCCTAGGGGGGTTATCACTGCTCTCCCTGCTCTTATCCAAGCTAGGCTGCATGGATGCGCAGGGAGTTCTTGCCCAGAACAGAACCATAACGCCAATCTAAACTATATGCTAATTTTCTTATTCTTTAAGTCTTAAAAGAACAGAGTCTGAAGGGGAATGTTCTAATCTTTTACAGGAGCTAAAACTTTATCATGGCCGATTCTGCTTTTACTTTCGAATGTCCATGGGACAATTTAAGGACCTTCTCCAGAGAGAATAGCACCGCATCTGACAAAACAAACCACAAACTTCAGGGAACCAATCAATCCGGAGCAGCTATGTTTCTAGTTGAGTCCCAATGTAAACATTTAAGTGCCATAGTCGTGCTGACAGAAAAAACATTCACTTTCCATAGTCACGGACATAATTAGGTTTAGAAAAAAATCAACAAGTTTGAAATCAAAAGGTCAGGAGCTCCAACATTCTAAAACATTTGCGGCGACAGCTTCATCATCCAGTGAAGAGGAGCTTTTCCTTTTTTTCAAAAGACAGAAAATCAAGTGTATAGCGTGTATGATGCCTATCTCAGCATGCATATATATATAGCTTCTTCAGTATAGCTTTACGAACATTAGCTTTGACGAGCATGTTTCTCCAGAGCTAATTGAGCCCGATCTCACAAAAATGCGTATAAATAGTATGAGTCTGCAATCTCGAGGAATGTATACGCCAAAATGAGTTTCGGCGTGCATATGAAACACAGTTTTTCACATGCATATTATATGCACTTTATGGCGTATTATACGTACAACCCCCCCACAAGTTACATACACACATACACAAGTTCCCATACACCCATACCCTTTGAAGTTACATAAAACACTGATATAAAACTTTTTATAAATTAATTGTACTGCTTTTAGCAGTGTTTTATGTAACTTCAAAGGGTTTCCTGGAAAATGACACCAAAATATTTAACTCAATGCTCAGGTAGGTCGTGGCATTTAAACGATGCCTAATTGGCACTAAGGGGCCTAAAGTGTGCCAAGAAAACATTCAACACACCATAACACGAACACCGCCAGGCTGCACAGTGGTAACAAGCCATGTTGGATCCATGTTCTCATTCTGTTTACGCCAAATTCGGACTCTACCATCTGAATGTCTCAACAGAAATCGAGACTCATCAGACAAGGCAAAATTTTTACAGTCTTCAACTGTCCAATTTTGTTGAGCTCATGTAGCCTCTTTTTCATATTTTTGGTGGAGATGAGTGGTACCCGGTGGGGTCTTCTGCTGTTGTAGCCCATCCGCCTCAAGGTTGTGTGTGTTGTGGCTTCACAAATGCTTTCTCCATACCTCGGGTATAACGAATGGTTATTTCAGTCAAAGTTGCTCTTCTATCAGCTTGAATCAGTCGGCCCATTTTCCTCTGACCTCTAGCATCAACAAGGCATTTTTGCCCACAGGACTGCCGCATACTGGATGTTTTTCCCTTTTCACACCATTCTTTGTAAACCCTAGAAATTGTGCGTGAAAATCCCAGTTACTGAGCAGATTGTGAAATACTCAGAGTACCTGTATGGCACCAACAACCATGCCACGCTCAAAATTGCTTAAATCACCTTTCATTCCCATTCTGACATTCAGTTTGGAGTTCAGGAGATTGTCTTGACCAGGACCACACCCCTAAATGCTTTGAAGCAACTGCCATGTGATTGCTTGATTAGATAATTGCATTAATGAGAAATTGAACAGCTGTTCCTAATAATCCTTTAGGTGAGTGTGCATCATACTAGTAGTTTAGGAGTAAGTTGCATCTTTGTCTGGGTTCTCATACCAGAGCAATGTTCCCACTCATCCAACTAATGTTCTAATTATAGTTGTCCCTGCATATTAAAGGCAGGAGAAAGTCTAATACTAATTTCATGACTTTCTTAGATGCCAACAAATCACTAGTTTTTATGTAGAAACTCCTAATGCAGTTTTGTAAGCATGAATGTGATACATCCATGTCAAATTTTACTTAAAACCCCATGTTCACTTCTATGCAGAGCATCAAACAGCAGAATTATTTTTCTCAGTGGAGTTTGTTTATCTCAGCGCTCCACTGATCAAACCTGATAAAATCAAACTGATGGAATGATTAGTTAGCCAGAATTTTTCCTTTGATATTTTAAACAGCCAGCCAGCCCCTTTCAATTCTCTACAATGAATGACAACATTAAAGAGAATCCGACAGAGTTAGTTATCAAGCACCTACCTTGAAGGGAGACATCTGTTGAGTTTATTTAGAAGGCATAAAATATGAGCAAAGCCCTGTGTGTCATATACTCAGAGGGAGATCAAGGTTTGAGCTCAGCTGCTCGGTGCAGGCACTGAAATCTGTTTTATTGTTGCAATACCTCAAAAGACAACAGATGTCAATGCTGGGATAAATTTAAACAAGAGCTAGAATAGTTCAATTTGCACACAAAACGCTGCCTTTACATTGGCATTACCATAATTGTGAGAAAACTCTCCTTTTACTCTGAGTTTACATTCTCAGACTTGTTTCTATATTCACAATGCCGAAAAATTACATTTTTTAATCTAAATTTGCAATTTAATCATGTCGATCGTTTCCTCGTGAATCAAATTAAATCAACATTTTTCCCCTTTATTTTATTTTTTGGCTAGAAAACATCATTTCAAAATAAGTAATTTTCACATATTTCAACTAATTGCATTTAATGTAAAATCATACTATAATACACATTTTTAATTCATTGCAAATTAAATGCATTTAATTAAAAAAAATGGGACACTAAAAATTGTGATTAAAAAAGTAAAGCTATAATTTACAAATCTCATAAACTTTTATTCACTAAAGAATAAAGATAACATATATGTTGAAAGTGAGAGATTTTGAAATATCATGCCAAATATTGGCTTATTTTGGATTTTATGAGAGCTAGACATTTCAAAAAAGTTGGGATAGGTAGCAATACGAGTCTGGAAAAGCCAAATGTACATAAAAGGAACAGCTGCAGGACCACTTTGCAATGTATTATGTCAATTGGCAACATGATTGTGTATAAAAAGAGCCAATCAGAGTTGCAGTGTCTATCAGAAGTCAAGATGGGCAGAGGATCACCAATTCCCCCAATGCTGCAGCAAAAAATAGTGCAGCAGCAAAAATTAGTGCAGCAATATCAAAAATTGCAAAGAATTTAAAGTTATCATCTACAGTGAACAATATCATCCAAAGATTCAGATAATCTGGAACAATCTCTGTGCGTTAGGGTCAAGACCAGAAAACTTTGAAGTTCTTTTTGGAAAACTGTTTATCTATTTATTTATCTATTTATCAGCGCTCAGTTCAGAAGCTTGCATCTCTAACGGTATGGGGTTACATGAGTACGTGTGGCATGGGCAGCCTACACCTCTAAAAAGGCACCATCAATGCTGAAAGGTATATCCAAGTTCTAGAACAACAGATGCTCCCATCTAGACGTCGTCTCTTTCAGGGAAGACCTTGCATTTTCCAACATGACAATGCCAGACCACATACTGCATCAATTACAACATCATGGCAGCGTAGAAGAAGGATCCGGGTACTGAAATACCCAGCCTGCAGTCCAGATCTTTCACCCATAGAAAGCATTTGTTAAAAATCCTTGATGAATCCTTGAAAAAAAAATGTTTAATGTTCGAATGTATCTAGAGCTGGAATCAAGGCTTCATCGGGAAAGTATCCTTGCACTGAGAAGTGCAATTACACAACATTTTAAAGGGGACATATCATGAAGATGTGACATTTTCCATGTTTAAATCTTATAATCTGGTCCCCAGTGCATCTACCAACCGAGAAAATGGACAAAGTAGACAACCCACTCACTTTTTTTTGGGTAAGCCTTTTTCTGCAAGTATGTGAAAAACCACTCAGATTTCTCTCCCCTTCTGACGTATAAAGGGGATCTATTGTAATATTACCACCACCTTAATCTGCACGTTTCCACCCACAACGCTGACAGACTGTTCTGCCATTTTCTCCGCCCTCAAGCAACTATGCAATGTCTTGTAAGCAATGCAGCTGCATTCCCTGAATATATATATATATATATATATATATATATATATATATATATATATATATATATATATATATATGTGTGTGTGTACTTTTGTCTGAGGTCAACTTATGATGTTCGTGTTGTTTTTACATTCAAAAACATCATAATAAATAAGTACTAGGCTATTCTCTACACTGGTTTTGAGGCTCTCTCCTGGATCACTCGGTTTTTATGGGTGTGCCACACTGAAGACTTGGAAGTAAACGCCCACGGATAGGATTGGATAATATTTGCATATTTAATGAGCTTCAGCTCCTGTCAATTCATGTGAGGGATTATTTTGAAAGCGTGTGGGAAAACGGCAAATGGAATGAATCGCCCACAGGGCAAAATATATTTAGCAAACAGGCACAATGATTTATCTCTCATCCACCTGTGATTGATTGGAATGTTATTTTTTTTATTACTTGGCCCACCCGATCGGTGGATATAACTGCGAACCACACTTATACACAGCCCCGGGATGTTGGGCCTTGCGAGCCCTGGCCTATACAAGTCTGATCCCGAAACGCAATGAACCAATAACAACACAAATAAAGGTTTCTTCAGCCTTTGACAGCTTGCTGAGGAATGTTCAGTTAGACTTGTACACATAATCAGTAGATATCAAACGATCTGTAACAATGCAATACAATTACATATAAAAAACTTTTTTAATCACTTTAGTGTGTTGCTTCATTCATGTAATCTCAACCTGTCTGCAAATCCAGAATCTTGTTTACAAACAAATCGTCATCACCGGCGGCCATCTTGTCACAGGCAAGCTTTCTGTTGGGCTCTGTGGAACCTGATGTAAGATGAGTGATCTGTACGAACATAAATACTCTTATCTCGCTGAAATCTTGACGGATTTACAAATGGTTTGGTTTCTTACAAACGTTATTAACATGGCTACAAATCTGGATGCTTTAACACGTTGAAATTGCAGCTTTTCGTTTCGATAAATGACTTAATCGTGCAGCTTGTGTATCATGGCTAACTTACATGCACGTTATCAAGGGGGCGGAGACCACAATCGAGCTGTTCAATTATATAGGTTTTATTGACACCAATAACGATTTTATGACAATCAATCTTTTGTCTAGTTAAAATAAACTTAGTTTGCATGTTTTTTTTTGTTTTTGTTTTTTAAATACAAATTATTTTATTATAATAGCGATATTCTTATTATAAAAGTATATATATATATATATATATATATATATATATATATATATATAGATAGATAGATAGATAGATAGATAGATAGATAGATAGATAGATAGATAGATAGATAGATAGATAGATAGATAGATAGATAGATAGATAGATAGATATAGATAGATATAGCTAGCTAGCTAGCTCTGGGGAAAAAATCAGAGCTGTATATGTGTATAAATATATATAATTTCTCATGTTGCCATTCGGTACACAGTTTTAGTAGCCTATTTATTGATTTAACATAAATACCTTGTGTGTATGTATATTCATTGTACCTATCTGTTCTGTTCAATGTTACTTTCATATCGAAGTCCATGGTTATAATTATTCATAAGTATGTAGTGTCATAACTACATCTCTGACATTTATAACAAACGAAACAGTTTGAAAATCGGTTGAAAATTTAGCAAGTTATGGTTATTTAAAAAAATACATGCACCATTAAAACACACTGTTACGAGTGAGCGAGCTGCCTGTGACAAGATGGCCGCAAGTTGCGGAAGGCGATCTCCATTGGCCAACAGCGTGCACGAGACATCTAGCCTTTATTATGGATATCTATGGTGTCAGACACAAGTCGGTGGGCGGGGCTACAGAATCAGACGTTTTTCTTATTCTGTTAAGGCGGTGTTTCACCACACAATGACGGCAAGTGTGGCATATTCTGAAAGCTTTGGTTTGCTGGGCCTGGTGTCAATAAAAGCTTTTATTTGACTAACAAGGAAGTTTTCAGCTTGTATTCTTATGACCTTTTATATATCTAAAGGGAAAGTTGATTTCTCAATTCATGACCTCTTGAAGCTCTGTGTTTCTTTCAGTTCAATGTTCTCATCGTGTTATACTCAGTATACTCAGTTATACGCTTCCTGTTTTCTAGTCTTGAGTTTTTTGTTAATAAAATCGAAAACTGAGGCTGTTATATCTGTTTTCTCAACCTTTGCAACCTTGTGTGACAATGTGGTCCTAAGGCATCGTGTAGGGCACTCCCAACAAGAAGGCAAAACCAATATAAATAAAAAAATAACCCAGCATAGGGGGACAAACTTTGTTATTAATACCAATTAATTCAATAGAAAATACCAGTCACATGACCTAAATACAAACGTTTCTTAACAAAAAGTTGGTTATTGTGCTCTGTTATGTATTGTATCATTAGCTTAGAAACATGCGTACATCAAACTATATTGGAATTAACTGTTAGCACCATGTGTGATTCAGGTGAGGAATGTACGTGACTATTTCACCCGTCTCACTTGTTAGAATGAAGGTTTCTGCCTAGGCATCTGACAGTGAGGCAGTGTTTTGGAACAGAGCTAATGTCTCCCCCTAATGTCATTTTCTTTATAAACCCCTCATGCCATGTCTTTATCTTTGGGTTGTTTGTTACATTTTAGTGGTCTGGCACCAGAGTGTAGATAAACGTCGTAAACAGATCTTTTTACGAATGAATAAATTCACCTCCACCGGCATTGTGCCACTGGCAGACGTTAATAAACTGATTCATGGTGTAATGCACTCTCTCTCGGGTGCGGCCGTAGCCCTTTTATGCTGGCTGTTTATGTGTGCTGTTATTTCATAGAGTCAGCTGAAAAGGGCTATCCGCAGGCAGATGATAAATTATGTTTTCACACTCTAATTTATAGAGGTGGGCTTGTGTTGCTTGAGCAATTTTTATTTTCCATTTCCAGTAGCGCAGAGGGTTAGCTAAGAGAGTTCTGAGAAGACTTCAGCCTTCACAGCCGTCACTCCTGTTAGTGCCGCGAGGAAGAGTATGATTCTCATTTCTGATCCTGAGGAGAGTTTTGCCGCAGTAAAGAAAGTTACAGAAATTGCTAGAGTTTAAGGAAACACAATGCCCCCTTTGCCACAGTCAAGAATGTATTCCATCATAGTGAAGGCTGGTAATGATAAATTATTGCCTTCTAGCTTCAGGCTTTCTGTATGTGTGTGTGTGTTTAGGGGTGTAATTGATATTCCATTTTGAAAATGTTAAGTAAAATTAAACCGACTGTAATAACAAAACTGCATTAAAATTAGTTACGTTGCTTTTCTATAAGCAAAAACATTTCCACAAATAAGGTATAAGACTGTCTTAAAAAACTTTGACTGTCTTTTTTCTTTACCTTCTTGTTGGAGGTCCCATACATATTTCATAGGATGTGTTTCATAGGATACCCTTACGAAAAAATAAGTTTATTCAGTTGTGCTATTAGTATAATATTTTAACAAAAAATATAAGAAATTATACTTTCAGTCTTCTTTTTACTTTCAGAAATATACTTAAATTTGCTCTTAAAGGGTTAGTTCACCCAAAAATGAAATTTCTTTCATTAATGACTCACCCCAATGTCGTTCCACACCCGTAAGACCTTCGTTCATCCTCAGAACACAGTTTAAGATATTTTAGATTTAGTCCGAGGCCTTTCTGTCCTTTGAATGTAAGTGTATGCCCACATGCTGTCCACGTCCAGAAGGTAATGAGAACATCATCAAAGTAGTCCATATGTGACATCAGTTGGTTAGTTAGACTCCTTTAAAGCGTCGACAATACATTTTGGTCCAACCTTGTCTTCTCTTCCGTGTTCCTCAAATAAAGAATCAAACGGTCATGATTCAAGATTCTATGATACTGACAGAAAGGTAATTTGGCCTATACTCCAAAAGATTTATCAATATATACTTAAACGTATAATTAAGTATTCTAAGTATACTTGGCTTATAGTTGTGTTTACTCTTTTGAGTGAGTAGCTATTAAATTATTTATTTTGTTCACATAGTTTTGCATACTGTCATATAGACTTACATTTTTGGAAATACCTTTTCTTCACCTGTGTTTTGATCCGGAGATTCTGTCCTAAAATAAGCATAATAGCGCCCCCTACCATATAACAGTAAAAACATAGTCAGAAAATTCAGTCAGTGGCAGGGGAAGAGTAAAGTAGATTTTAAGTAAATTCCTATATACATTACCAGTGGACTAGCCTACACAAAAATTTAGATACTCAGAAGAACATATCAACTTTCATTATAAATCAATATTTTCAACAATGTAATTGTATAAGACAGTATGCAAAACTATGTGAATTTTTATTTTATTTTATATAGCTCCTCAATTAAAAGAGTAAACCACTACAATCCAAGTATACATAGAATACTTAATCATACTTAATTAGACCATCTCTGTAGTCCAATTTAGCAACTGCCCTTTTCAAGACATTTAAAACCTTAAAGAAAACTAAGTTTCATATATTTTGTGTACTTATGTATAGTAATTCTATTACATGTGGGACTGGGATGCACATCAAGTTTACAGCTTAACTTTCAATCAGTCAAATGTTTTGGACACAAAGCATTAGGGAAACAAACCATGGAACGATGAAATTCCCTGAAATCAATTGCTAGCACATTAATTAACCTTGCCCTGATAAGCAGATGCTGGGTTCACCTGAAAAGCATGTTTAGCTGTGGACCCATCTGTCACCGCCTGTTTCTAGGGATGGAAGGGCTAGACAACAATTTGGTGACCTCCGACATTTGCCTCGATCTCAGTCAAACTTGTTGCTTCTGCAGCTCTATAACCTCTTTCCACTGACCACAGTGAGGCAAAAGGTCATGCAGATATGTTGGTAAAAAAGTAAAACTATCTAAGAGCCACTAATATAATGCATAACATAATTAATGGCTACATATGTCATTCCATTGTTGCCAGATTATGTAGATAAATAATTGTTTAGGAGGGTGGACAAATTTGGGCTGGTTTGGGGTCAGTTTGGCATTTTTTAACCCTTGTGTGGTGTTCATATTTTTGTTACTCAGCCAGTGTCCGTGGGTCTGGTGGACCCGCTGCATTTTTGGGATTTTAATTCAACACAATCAAAAATGTTATGTTAATATACTCAACAGATGTTTACTTCATCTCAATTACAAGCAATATAAACAGCATATTTGGTTAATATTTTCTCTTTACCTTTGTTAGATCACATTTAAGAATTGCAACCTCGTGTTGGAACGGCAGGGGTAGAAACAAAACTCGCTCTTGTAGCTACTCTCTCACACTTTCACACAATCGCTCTCACACACACACACTCATGCGCACACAGACTCTAAGGGAGTCGTCTGTCAGTTGCTTCATATCTGCGTTACCCTCACCTTCCGGGTTTTATTTGGAATTGATATTCCATTTTGAAAATGTTAAGTAAAATTAAACAGACTGTAATAACAAAACTGCATTAAAATTAGTTACGTTGCTTTTCTATAATACAAGCAAAAACATTTCCACAAATAAGGTATAAGACTGTCTTAAAATTTTAATGTTATATTTTTTTCTTTACCTTCTTGTTGGAGGTCCCATACATATTTCATAGGATGTGTTTCATAGGATACCCTTACGAAAAAATAAGTTTATTCAGTTGTGCTATTAGTATAATATTTTAACAAAAAAATAAGAAATTATACTTTCAGTCTTCTTTTTACTTTCAGAAATATACTTAAATTTGCTCTTAAAGGGTTAGTTCACCCAAAAATGAAATTTCTTTCATTAATGACTCACCCCAATGTCGTTCCACACCCGTAAGACCTTCGTTCATCCTCAGAACACAGTTTAAGATATTTTATACTACAAACTTACTCAGCTCTTAGCAGTGTGAACAAGTGTCACAGCAGCCGCAGAGCGAACGTCATAACATCATTTTAAACACACTTAAAGGGTTACTTCAGCGATTAGCAAATGGCTTTGTATCAGTAGAAAACCTGGAGTATATTCAAATGATTGTGCTTTCCCCCCTCATATCCCTCTGAGACAAGAGATTTATGTAATTTTATTTCTGGAAAAATTCCTCCTATGATGCAAATTGACGATATTTGCATCATAGGAGGAATGTTTGGCCAAAGGCTAAAGACTACAGCCAGCAGAGGGAGCCATTTCTGCATGCTTTGAATCCACGCATGGGGGATGAGAGATCACACTCAGAGCTCAGCTCACAGCTACAGGCACTCATTTAAATGGAGATATGGTGAGCAATGTAAGTATTTTAACTTCTCAAATTAATTTATATGAAAGTTAAGCTTGCAGTTCAAGGCATGAACTGAAACGCGCCAGACTGAACTCGCGTTGTGAATGTATGCCACGAGTGTAGTCGCGATTACCTCAGCTCTCATCACAAGAGCTCATTCAGCTCATTTATCTGACTCCTGCAGTTAGTGCTCAGTGCTGTGATACTCGCACGGTCACTCACTCATTATATTGAACAGACACGTTCAGTTTTTAATTGTAGTGTCTTCTCCAAATCAGTCACAGTAATCAAGTTGGTGGCTTTGGGAATGGCCTCACAAGGCAGCGAAGCATTCTGGGAATTGTAGTCTTTCTGGGAATTGTAGTCATTTCTACTACATTGATGACCCAGTTTAAATACAGATTCATCTTCCCAGCGCTGAAGTACCCCTTTAAATATGATAAACAGAGCTGCGTTACCTCATACTCATGACCGGAAAAGCGGAAATGGCACCGCCGACTTTGTCCCGTCATAATAAAGGTCCCGCTGCTCGCGAGCCGTGTGTTGCTCAACAATCAAACAGTAACGTTAATAAAAGCATCCATGAACATGATTTCTGCCTGGGTCCTATCCCGATTCTTTTCTACTGGCTGTGAGGTGAAGACCACATGTCCCAAGATGCTGAGCTCAAAACTGGCCTCATCAAACTATGCCTTTGTTTTAAAAAGGCGACCTCTAGCGGACTGAAAAGTTACATAGTGCAGCTTTAACAAAAAAACTCAAGTGTGCATGTACTCCATTAAATCAGTCATTATGATGTTAAACCACACTCACGGCCACTGCAGAGTCGGCTGGTTTTGGTGTTGAAGTCAGCAACAAGCATGCACTTTTAGCCTATCAAGAGCGATAGCAGACAGATGTGATGATTTACGGGTGAAGGGTTTTGGCATGATAAAAGAAATCAGATTTTGAATTTGTAGCTGTATATTCAAGTGATCGCTATCAAAGTGGCATACATATACAGTAAGTTGTAGCTACATTAAAGAGTGAACAAACTCTCAATGTGGAACTGTGTTGGGAAATAACACGAAGGCTCTTTGTAAATATAAATGTTGCGAGAGGACAGTTACCCAACTTGGTAACACTTTACAATACGGGTGCACTAATATGCATTAATTCATGCTTAATTAATGCACAGATAACCATGAGTTAATGTATTACTAATGGTTAACTAACCCATTTATTAATGATTACTGCATCAGCAACTATTGAAGATTCTACACGATAAATAGATGAAGTAATCATTAAATTGTTAATAGTTAAATGTGTCATGATGTATTAATTCCTTAATAACATATTATTTTAACTAAAAATGTAAATTAATGTGTTAATTACCACAACAGGTCAAAGCCATGCATGTCAACTTCCAGTTGTCTGCTTTAATGAATCATTAGCTAATGATTTATAAAGGTATCATTATGTTATGACTTTACTTGTTGGGGCACATGACTATTAACTAATTCAAAATTAATTCAAAACCCATAACCACAATTAAATATTACTTAATCAATTAGTGAATTGTCATGTACCCCAAAAAGTAAAGTCGTAACATAATGATACCTTTATAAATCATTATCTAATGATTAATTAAAGCAGACAACTGGAAGGTGAAAGGCATGGCTTTGACCCCTTGTGTTAATTAACACATTCATTTACATTATTAATTAATATAATATGTTATTAAGGAATTAATACTTTATGACACATTTAACTAATAACAATTTAATGATTACTTAATATATTAATCATGTAGAATCTTCAATAGTTGCTGATGCAGTAATCATTAATAAATGGGTTAGTTTACCATTAGTAATACATTAACTCATGATTATCTGTGCATTTATTAAGCATGAATTACTGCATATTAGTGCACCAATATTGTAAAGTGTTACCGTTACTTTTAAAATGAACTGTTAAATACATCATTGTCAAACTTGCTGCGCTTAATTTTTTGTTGTGCATGTTAAATTTAAGTTAACCCTGATTTTACCAGTCAGTGATATATAGAAGAGAAGCCAGGCCTGAATCTGTTTGTAGTATAGTCTGTCTCCTGCTTGGAATGTGCATAAGGACAGCTAAAACACACATTTCTTTATTTTTCTCTATTTGTCTCTGTCACACCTCCACACAAATGATGGCAGTAAAATTCTAAATGCACTTTCCGCTGGCTAACCTGTTGCCCTTTGTTTTGCACTTCTGAAGGGCAAAAATAATGATTTCTGATTTGGTATGCATTTTCCCTCATCTCTCTCCAATGCTGTCTCTACTTGTGGAGTGAGACAAGAGGATTTCAGGCTTATTAGAAGTCTTCGCTGTGCTCTGCCGGTACTGTAGATTTTATGAAAAGAACCGAGAGCAGGTGAAATAGACGGGGCACTGGAAAAACAAGCCGATATGTTCAAACAAACATCACGGTAATAAATATCTGTTGAATAATTACATCTGCACTGCTAGAGTGCTGTGGTTTTCAGGAAACAAACACTATCGAATTTAATTTGTGGTGAAGACTGTATGCCTTCCTTGACCACAATTCCTTGACATAATATGAGACACTTCATTTATACTCATGCAATTGGTGCACCTTGGTCAGTTCCCTTCAGCATCATTTATTAACGCACAGGGTACCCCTTTCGTGTAATTTTCTTATGCGCAGGTTACTCCATTGATTGCAAAATGAAATTGCACTGAAAATACATTTTGGTCCAAAAATAACAAAAACTACGACTTTATTCAGCATTGTCTTCTCTTCCTTGTTTGTGTTCAATCGTCAAATAAAGATTCAAACGGTTGTGAATAATTTAATCGATCAATGATTCGGATCGCCAATGTCTTGTGATTTTGGCAGTTTGGCACGCAATCCAAATCATTGATTGATTCACTGATTAACAACCGTTTGAATCTTTATTTGAGGATTGAAAACAAACGCGGAAGAGAAGACAATGCTGTATAAAGTTGTAGTTTTTGTGATTTTTTAACTAACAGATGTCACATATGGACTACTTTGATGATGTTTTATTTACCTTTCTGGACATGGACAGTAAAGTGTGCATACACTTGGATACACTCTCGGACTAAATCTAAAATATCTTAAAATGTGTCTGAAGATGAACGGAGGTCTTACGGGTGTGGAACGACATTAGGGTGAATAGGAAAAAATGAATCAATTTCATTTTTGGGTGAACTAACCCTTTAAGATCAACTCTGTTCTTCACATAAAGATATCGTAGGACTTCAGAAGACTTGGAATGCAACAAGAATTAATACTTTTATACTGTTTTTGGTCGGTTTTTACAATAAATACCTGTGACTGTACTTGTATTTGCCTGTAAATGTTATGTGTTCAAACGGTTATGAAACAGCGTATTGATTCAGGATTTAGATTGCCAATGCCATGTGATTTCAGCAGTTTGACACGTGATCCGAATCATGAATCAATCTGCTGATTCATAACCATTTGAATCTTTATTTGAGGATTGAAAACAAACGCGGAAGAGAAGACAATGCTGTATAAAGTCGTAGTTTTTGTGATTTTTGGACCAAAATGTATTTTAGATGCTTCAAGAGATTCTAATTAACTAACTGATGTCACATATGGACTACTTTGATGATGTTTTTATTATTATTTTATTATTTGTTGGACATGACTATGCTCTCGGACTAAATATCAAAAACCTTAAACTGTGTTCTGAAGACAAACGGAGGTCTTACGGGTGTGGAACGACAATAGGGTGAGTCATTAATGACATCAATTTAATTTTGGGGTGAACTAACCTTTTAATGGCTACACTGATAATAATTAATTTGCTCAAAACAATTAAGATTATTAATCACAAATAATATCCAGAAATTCCAGACAAAGAAAGAAAAGTTAACACACACACACACACACACACACACACACACACACACACACACACACACACACACAATATTTACTTTTAATATGTAATTAATAAAGGCAATTTTACATTTCACTTCACCTACAGTATTAATAGGCCTGTGGGGCGCATGGACTTTATTTAACCAACTATGATAATTTCATCAAACGTAAATCAATACTAAAGCAGTGGCTTCTAATTGTAATCCAACATTTTTACTTTCTATTGTTGTATCAGTTGTATAAGTGCATTTATTCACCAACATGATTGCAAATAATATGGCTGAGATTCATGTTTGGATATAGTCATCTGTCACTGAGGAGGCTCTCTCAAAGTGAAGGGCCTTGTGAAGGACACTTTCATTTGAGCAGAATTTCACAATTGACATCACTAAATTTTAACATTTTTGTTGGTGTAAAACCCTGGATAGAAAATGTATCCTTTTAAAATAAAAAGCTCAGTTTGGGGGATGTATGCTTTTGAGATCTGGCAACTCCAAGCTAGAAAGCTATATAGTGGAGGCTCGTTTCCAACGCCAGATAATAGAAATATGAAATTGCCAAAACATTTTCAGGACAAATGACCAGCGGGTCAAAATCGCGACAATTATTTTTATTGAACTGAGCAAAGCAGATCTCATTATCACGATTAAAATGATTAACTGTGCAGCTCTGCAAACTTACAGTAGAATGTCGAAATTAGACTGTCAAAATAAAGTGTTACTTTTTTTTTTTTTTATAGAGAGCCTCATAGCAATCTATGCTTTTACTTGTCTACTTTTAATTCACTGTCTCTGGGCACTAGCTCTCCATTCTGAATACAAACAAATGTGTGTTAAAGCTCATCTTACCAAATTGAAAATCTCAATTACAGACATATGAGCAACATCCCACAGTGGCAATCTGTTACATTTCAGCCTTACCAAGTTTATCAATGCTCTTTCTGTACCTGATGGCAATAAAAATGTGGCATATTGAACTGCCTTGTCTTGTCATCTTGACAGCTTTTGTGTTTGTGTGTTTTTTTTTTGTCTCACAGAGATTAATTGTCCCTGTGTCGCTGGCTGACAACAGCGTTTATGAGAGGGAATGCTAGAAAAGTGGATGTCAGTATTTTTTATTTCCCTCTTCCTCACCTTCACATTTTCTTTTCTGCTTGCAGGTCCTTCTTAAAACACTACAGCAGAATTTCTTGTGATTATTGACACATAGATACAGTGATAAAATAAATAAGCTGAATACACTGTACAATTATATTTAAGACTTCAAGTTTACTTGCTAGTTTAGTTTTAGCGCCTCAAAAACTCCTACCAAGTTGATCCCACCAATCTGGCAAACTTTAGCAAAACCAGTAATTAGTTTTTCCTCAAAAATGCTCATGGTATCAACCTTGGAAAAAAATTAAAAAATAAACATTATAATTGGGTGGACTAATAAAAACACACAGTATGCACCCAGACTCCCAGAATATGCATAAAGTTTTGTTTTCATGTTCATTTCAACCTCCTGTGGTTCAATATAAAAGACTTGTTTTAGGCTATCCAGACATTACATTTAAAACAATCACCACAACAATGATTTTAAGACTTCCACCACGTATAAACCATTATACTGAACACTAGGTAACTTTTCAACCTTAATAATATATTTTCAAGACTCTTGTGATGATACATCGACTTACAATAGGTTGAATGACACGTCTGCCATAGCCTGATGGGGTCTGTATCGTTTTTAATCGTACTTTTAACCTTCGGGTTTCAGGTAGTAACCCGAGAACAAAAAGAACTGCAAAATTTGACTGCTTTATGGCATATACGTCACTTCCACCATCACCCCCACTTCCTTAAATTCCGACGTGCGAGCCCAACTATCGTTTGTTTGTCAGATGTTATAGTCATGTCCGAAGCAGCACAGAAAAATAAGAAAGCAAAGGTTTTGTTGGAGGAAAGCAATAAGAGGAAACGAATAAGTGATCGGATTAAAGGCAAGACAAGGATCCACATTGGGCCAGCATTTGCTCGTTGACGTGAGCTGAAGGAGGAGGAGGCGTGTCCGACCGATGCCGACTTGGCTGTCATGCTTGCTATGATTATTACCTACCACTCAAACACTGAATTAAATTATCATAGATTCTGTAAAACGGTAACCAATAGACTAGGCTACTATAATGACGCTGGCTTGTAAACGTGAGCATCGCGATCATTTGGCATTTGAAAAAAATAAAACCCATGAAATGATATTCATATGACATGCTGAAACATATGCCACTGTACCTGGGATGAAGAAAATTCACACGCCACGCAAGCAAAACACCTGCATGTGAACAGTGTTCAGGGGTAACTGTTAGCCTAGAAATCTAGACGCACCCTAGCGGCAGCAAATCTAATCTGCCGCGAGTGTTATCCAACAACTCTCAATACACTTCTGAGCTGTAAAAGCCTAACTCTGGTCGGGCCAATCACATCGTGTATAGAGTCGGTGGGCGGGGCTTAACATAATGACAGTCGAGTTGCGCTTGTGTGGTACTAGTAAACACAGAAACTTGGCAGTCTTTCGAATCAGCTTTGACCGCGACTCTGGAAGACTTGGAGTTAAGCTTTTCTCTGAGAAAAGAACAAAGAACAGCACTGAAGTCATTCTTAAGAAGGGAAGATGTTTTCAGAGTTTTACCAACCGATACAGAGAAAGTTTAATCTGTCAACTAACTTTGTTTCACCTTCGTTGCTCTGGTTGGTTGTAGCGCTATCCTATCGCGTGCAGAGGGAGTTTGAAAGACAACCATTTATCCCACCCCTCGGATTGAGCCCTGTCAATGGTGAGTTTCCAGACCAAACATCTTGATGTGGGTCTGGCTTGTCAGGCTAGGTAACTGTTAGTATTTTTACAACATGCCCTGCACCCGCGACCATTAAATAGACATACGGGGTCCGCGGGTTATGAGACGACCCGCTTATCACTAGTTCAGAGCTATCATGGTTGTCATGTCAAAAAATTAGTTTACGACAGAAGTATAGGACAATATTTTTTCCCAACTGTAGGGGGACCCCGAGAGCGAACCAGTGCAGTCAAGTTCCTCACATGTTGGCTTTATATATGGTCAGACATTTGCACGATGTGTCATTATAATATTAACATTTCATGACAATCAAGCTCAAATGGAGTTACAAGTTTATTGACCTGCGAATGGTGGGTGGAGTTTGGGTTTGGGATGCAGTTTGGCCAACAGTTTGAGGAGCCAATGGAGTTATGTGGTCTTTTTAAACACTTTTCTGTTATCAGTAGGATTTCTGTTTTTAATTTTGTCTTGGCTTAATAAGAAAATGGTACGTGGAGTTAGTGTAAATAGCATCTGCCAACAAGAAGGGCTAATACACACGCCATTATTTAAAAATCACATATTGCACAACTTTCTGGAGTTTTATTTTAGATTTTGATGTCCTTGAGATAATATATTTGCGGGTATAAGTACCAACAACCATCTCAACATATTTTTACAGCTTTACTCTCACACAAACTCTGCTAAGAACAGGTCGATTTTGGTATGTCTAATTAATATTCATTATTTTCAATTTCAATTTCAATTTATTTATATAGCACTCTTAAAAACAACTGCCCTTGACCAATGTGCTGTACAGAAAAATAATTAAACATAGGATAATATTCAAAACATGAAGAAAATAGAACCACAGAAAACCACAACGACATTCAAAACAGATGAATCATGAATTATAAGCCACATCAAATAAAAATGTATTTAGCTGTGATTTAAAAATTGGATAATGTGGGACCGGTTCTAATTTGCATAGGCAGGGTATAATAATGCTATATTAATAGGTATTATACTAATTCGTCCCCAGAATTAGCGGATGCCGGAGGTGTGGACTAACCGCCACCTCTATACTATGCTTTTGTCCCCGAAACTGTATCGTGACTGGGACAACCGGATATTCCACCACATCCCCGTGCACACACCGCACCTTAACCATGCGGCTTGTATCCAATGCCCCAGGCTGCATCAGGCTTTGATGGATCGAGGTTTGGTTGCATCCTGAATCCACCAAGGCCTGATATGTACCCCCCTTGATACTTACAGGAATTTGGTACTCTCCTGCTTGATCGGGGGTGGTCCGCTGAACGTCCGGGATCCGGATCATTGTCCCGATGTCCATCATCGGACATCGGTCCACAAAATGATCCGGATCACCGCACGTCCAGCAGGCCAGCCCAGGCCTACCCGCCGCCCCTGCGGCGGGGAGTGGGTTGGAGAATGAGCGCGGGGAGGGCGTGGAACCAGAGCCATTGTCACCCCCCACCCCCAGCAGCCCCGCCCCCCTGGGCGGAGCCTGCGAATTCCCGAACGGTCCAGGGCCCATCCCACCCCGGCCTCTGGGGGGAAACCGAGGAGGGCCCGGAGGGCGGGACCTAGGGAGAGGGATAGGGCGAGAGGGAGATACAGAGGGGGGAGAGAGAGAGAGAGAGCGAGAGGTTAGAAGGGGTTCGCCGACCCCCGGGCACGCCACCAGGTGGTCCTTCGCCAGGTGGATGGCCGTCTCCAGCGACGTGGGCCGGTGGCACTGGACCCACTCGGCAGTTTTCCTTGGGAGCCGAGCGATGAGCTGCTCCAGTACCACCAGATCGACGATGTGGTCCACGTCGCTTCCGCCGGCCAGGAGCCATCTGCGGCAGGAGTCCCGGAGCTGTTGGGCCATCGCGAAGGGTCGGCCAGCTTCTCCCCACTCCAGGGAGCGGAACCTCTGCCGGTGCTGCTCCGGGGAGAAGCCGACCCGCTGGAGGATGGCCCTCTTTAGGTCCTCGTACTCGAGGAGATTCGCCACCGGTAACTGTTGTGCGGCCGCCTGGGCTTCCCCTGTCAGCAGTGGTATAAGGCGCACCGGCCACTGTGCCCGGGGCCACCCGCAGGCCTCCGCGGCCTTCTGAAATAGGTCAATAAAGGCCTCCGGGTCATCTTGTGGCCCCATTTTGTGCAGGGGCACGTGGACCGGTGCGCTGGTCAGCCCGGCGGCTTCGGCGCGAACCTCCCGGTCGATCCAGCTCCGGAACTTCTCGCGGTCCTCTTGCTGGCCTCGGACAATGGCCTCGAAGCGGCGCTCCTGGTCTGCCCGAAGGTCCAGCATGGCTTGGTGTTGGTCCTGATGGAGGACCGCGAGGGATGTAATAATGTCCGCAAATGGCGAGGCGGAGGGCGTCTGCATGGCGGCGGCGCTGTCCTACTTCCTCCCGGGTTTCGGCACCAGTGTAACAAAGTTCGATAGTAGGAGGAAGGAAGAGGACACGGGGGTCGGCTGGACGGTTGATGCTTCTTTATTATAACTCAAAACTTCAACAACACACACTGCGGTGTGGATTCTCATAGACACTCGATCACTTCCGGGTCGGCACTTCCGGCTTCCGGTTACTCAGTCTCTGGGGTTTCGCATCAACCGTCCGATCTCTCTCTCTCCCTGGTCTCCGGTTCCACCGAGGTTTTATACCCTCTCCGCGCTCATTACTGGAACAAGAGACAGGTGTTATTAATCTGCGTCCAACCCACTCACTTACCGCTCGTCCCGCGGCTCTCTCTCCCGCTCAGACCTCGCTGAACCACGCCCCCCTTGCCACACTTGACTTTACAACTTGATTTACCTGCCTATCAAGCTTTAAGGCACTGTCAAGTATGACACCCAAATTTTTCACGTATGGTTTAACAAAGGGCGCCAGCACACTCAGATTTAAATATGAAATTTAATCTTGATCGTTATAACTTTGTGAGTGCAGTCTATAGAAGAAGAAAAAATGAACCGGATTGGTGCTTGCAACACGGAGCTATTACCAGGCGGATCACATGTAAATGCGTATGAATAGTATGAGTGTGCAATGTCGTGGAATGTATATGCCAAAACTCATTATCGTGCATTAACAGTATAGTGTGCAAACACTTAGATACGCTCTCGGACTAAATATAAAATATCTTAAACTGTGTTCTGAAGATGAACGGCGGTCTTACGGGTGTTGAACGACATTAGGTGTGAGCCAATGACATAAATTTCATTTTTGGGTGAACTAACCCTTTAAGCCCCGTTCACACTACCAGTCACACACAGTGACAAATCGACGTGATCCCATTCATTTCAATAGAGAGAAGGCACGATCAACAGTGACAGTTGCTGGATGCCTGTGTGCACAGCAACACAAACAGAGTTCAGATGCTTAATTTATGCAAAGTAAAGAGCAACTTCTTGAGGTGAATGACCAATAGGAGTGGGGCTACAACAACTAGTCAAAATCAACAATGATTCTCATTATCGATTAGTCAGGTCTGCTTTCTGTGCATATAGGGCCTAAAGCTTCCACTAGTCCCACCAAATTACAGCACTGAATAACATATTTCTATGTAAAATATGTATCTTAAAGTAGTGGAGTGGAAACAGTGAACTGCTGTGGTAAACATAGATACATGATCCAAGCGCCCAAAACATAATGTATTCTGTAGCTAAAGCATTAGCATTTACCATACCCTGCCGTGCGCTTTGACAGATACGTATGTCCTCGGTGCAATACATTCATTGTTCAGGTTATATCCACTGATCTATATGTAAGGGATAATGTACACCCAGCCGGTTGTTATCGCAGAATAAACCCCGACAGAGTGATCAGGACCCCGTCGCGAAGCGGAGGGGTCTTGCATCACTCTGAAGGGGTTTATTCTGCGATAAAAACCGGCTGGGTGTACATTATCCCGCTTATTACACGGCTACTAGTCTCAAATAAATAATTATTAGACACAAAATATTGTCTCGAGATTAAATATTTTATTAGCTCTTACGCAAAGCTTCCGCGAAGGAAAACAGTTCCATCCTGCTTTAAGCCTTTATCAATTGCTGAAGATTTGCCATATGCCCTTGCTAAATGTTGAAAATGAATGCTGAAAGGGTTAGTTCACCCAAAAATGAAACCAAGCCTATGATTTACTCACCTTCAAGTTATCGTAGGTGTATATGACATTCTTCTTTCAGACAAATACAATCGGAGTTATATTTAAAAAGTCCAGGCTAACGTTAATCCAAGCAGTTGTTGTAGTGGTGTTTGAAGTTTGGTGAAAAGTGCAGCTGTCCGTCAAATAACGTGCTCCACACGGCTCCGATGGGTTAATAGAGCCTTCTGATTCGAATCGATGCGTTTGTGTAAGAAAAAGATCTATATTAAAAACGTTATAAAGGAAACCTGCCTTGAAGTCTTCGATTGTAACCCACGGCTGCTTAAGCCACAAGATGGCGCCAGCGTTAAGCACAGAAGTAGTACCGGTCAAGATAACTCGTAGTACCCGTATGAGCGGGTGTTATCTGGAAATAACATACCGCTGGAATGCGCGATTGACCAATCAGAATCAAGTATTTCACAGAGCCGTGTAATAAAGAACAGTAGTTATATCCTCATCTGAAAATATTACTAATTTTAGTGGGCAGCCACTTTCCTATAATTTATATGTCTTTGTGTACTCACCATGCTGAGTCTGAGCCTTAATGGAGATAGACTAGATAGAACATGGATTTCTCAACAGATAAATGGAGGCGATGGTGAGCACTCGCTGTTTCTAGTTGTTCTTTCATGTTAAGCATTTTATGTACTGATTCCATGTCTTTACCTTCCAAAATGAAAATAAAATATATTTGTTGTGTACCACATGTAATAGCATCCATGAATGCCATTCACAAATGTTACTAGGCAGCCAGTATTGAGAATACCCGCTAGCTACCTATCCGCCATCCACTGGTGACATGCAGCGAATGATCAAACAGCTTATAATGTGTTGCTAATGTTACACAAACCCTGTTCCCGCTTTGAACAACTTAGAATGTCTATTTAGCATCAGGTTACTAAAGAAAACTTTAAAAGTACTGAACTTTTTCTAAAACTATATTCCCATAAGACAAAATAATTTGTTTTGAGACAAAACTTTCTAAAATGTCACTATAATCTAAAAGGAAAGTTCTGTAATAATTTATTCAGGGTTCCGTTTGAACCATATTGCTCACTTATGCACAGAGTTGGTTGGATTGGTTCTCACTTCAACAGTGGGATACTAGTGAGAGGACGCTGGATGAAGTGGATTTTTATCTACATATCTTTGACACCTGTATTTTTTTGTGTCTGCAATAAAGAAGCCCTGCATGAGAAACAATTTAATGACTTTTTCCAGTTAAAAACAGATACCATGGTACTACATAAAAAATAAAAATAAAAAAATAAATAAAATCCCATGGTACTACATGCATACAAGTGATCATTCAGTACCATGCCGAAGTATATCAAAGAATTATAAATGACCATCACTATATGGCACACCCTCAAAAGGAGCATATGAACAAAACAAGGGGCATTTTTTTGAAAGTTAGATGGGAAGTTGATTGCCCCTTTTTACAATATGTAAAATAAGTCTCTGATGTCCCCAGACTATGTGAAATGTTAGTTTTTTATAGCATGACAAAATGTAAAAGTTTTTGTGTGTCCCTTTAAATGCAAATGATCTGGTTTTCATGGGGTGGAGCTTCAAGAACTCCATTTAGCAGTTCTAATAACCTTATGCAGACAGGCAATGAAACCATTCAGCTTTTTATGTTCAAACCGGAGCCGGACAATGATAGATAGACTAAGGAATAAGTAACAACACGTAGAATGCAACAGGACGTTTCTGAATGGTTAGTTGATTTATTGATGTGGAGTGAACTATCTTCTCGTCATTGATTAGCATATCCCGTCATGATAATCTCACCCCTTGTGTTGTGTGTTCCCGGGAGGAAGCTTGTGTAGTCCCTACCAGAGGTTTGTTGAGCATTGCAAGAGTGCAGATATTGTTTATGCTCAAACAGCAACATTACTAACTAAAATGAACATTTTTGAAATCATAATCAACCACCTCTTTAAAGCTACACTGTGTAATATTTTCCCCCATCTAGCGGTGTAAATGTATATGACAATGCAGTGAATATTAGTTTCGGTTCTTCTCGTTTTAACTCCTACGGTGGCTGATTTAGTCCAAGATTAACATGGCTTCCAGTTTGACCTCGTTCATGACTGCCATCGAGTGTTAAAACGCGAAAGGCGAAGCTTGAATTTATGGGTATGTCCCTCTTTGGCTAATGTACTTTCAAGATGGAGGGGCAACATGGCGACTGGCATTCAAACCCCTCACCCGTATGTATTTTCAATGGCATATTATTAACTAAAAAAAAAAACTTTATTACTTGAAAGAAGTAAATATACATTAATGAGCACATATATTTTTGAAAGAACTAAGTGTTTTTAGCTAAGAATAAATTAAAAAAGTTACACAGTGTAGCTTTAAGTTTGAGAAAATGTACATGCTATTACTTGAATCGTTGTGTTTAGGATACATTATAATGTAAATAATAGTTTAACTTCTGAGTCATCTGTAGCCAATTTTTGCATTAGTGATAATAAAAATGCTAAAAAAATAAATAAACCTGCAAGAAAGAAGGAAATACAGTTTCCAAGGGCTTAAGATTTGAAAGTCCACACTACAGTCTGTTCTGGCCTCAGGCCATCTGCCTGACATTTAATTCAGTTTGTTTTATTCATACGCCCCATTTTGGGGTTATCTGAGCTGTATTAGATCTAGCAGGAGGGGGGAAAAAACTCAGCATGTCTTTCTAAGATTTGATGTTACTAATCCAGTGATTATTTCACCCTCTAGTTAAAGTTCATGTTGTATCCTTCTGGTACCTTTTTAACAGATTTTTATTTCCAGATGGACTGTTTAAAATCACCTGTGTGAAAGCTGTGAAAATCACCACTATAGAAAGCTGTGAAATCAGATTGAATATTTCTCAATAGAGGGGTTGCTTTTTTTAGGCTTTATATGATACATTTTTTGGAGGACAGGATATATAATACAAATGTTTAAAATAGTCGATTAAAAATACTTTTTAATAATTGATATTATATTTGATATAATAATTGGATTAATCAATTCGATTTTTGGGGGGAAATTATCGACAGATTAACTGATCATGAAACTTGCAGATTTAGTAATTACGCTAATTACAACATTGCGTGAATGCACTATAAAGCAATGCTAACTAGAGGTACAAGTACAGCAAGTATTTAAAAAATTCACTATTGCTTTTCCACAACTACTTTGAGATATGCAGTTTAAATTCAATAAGAGCATTCAAAAAGTCAAGTTTTCTAAACCCACCATGCCAGACAATCCTTTTATGCATTAAAGCAATTGTCAGGTCTTATTTCTAAGATTCAATACATGCTCCATCTTTCTATTTCTTTCACAGTTGTCAATGTTTACTTTGTGCAATTCCTACTTTCTTGCTACCCAGCAACCTTATAAAATCACACTTCTGTAACAACACTATCTGCTGCTATGCTTTTCATGGTCAAAGTAGCACATGACTTCTGTGTTGAGAGGTACATTAAAACCTTGACTGAAATGGCATAGGCTAATATAATTATTATTTCTTATATATATATATATATATATATATATATATATATATATATATATATATATATATATATATATATATATATATATATACACACATGCCATTTTTTTAAGTATATATATAAATATACTTGTTTGTCCAGCACATCCCACAGATGCTTGGTTGGATTGAGATCTGGGGAATTTAGAGGCCAAGTCAACACCTCAATGTGTACCCCAGGTAAGCGACGCATAAAGTTCTGCGTTTGGCAGGTGGACAGGGGTCAGCATGGGCACCTAACTGGTCTGCGGTTATGCAGCCTCATACACAACAAACTGTGATGCACTGTGTATTCTGACACCTTTCTATCAGAACCAGCATTACCTTCTTGAGCAATTTGAGCTACAGTAGCTCGTCTGTTTAATCAGACCACATGGGCCACAATGTGGCCAATGCGTCAATGAGCCTTGGCCACCCATGACCCTGTCACCGGTTCACCACTGTTCCTTCTTTGGACCACTTTTGATAGATTCTGACCACTGCAGACCAGGAACACCCCACAAGATTTTTGGAGATGCTCTGACCCAGTCGTCTAGCCATCAAAATTTGTCAACTGGCTCGAATCCTTATGCTTGCCCATTTTTCCTGCTTCTAACACATGAACTTTGAGGACAAAATGTTCACTTGCTGCCTAATATATCCCACTCACAGCACTAAAATAACAATATTACCCCCCCCCATATATATATATATATATATATATATATATATATATATATATATATATATATACAGGTCATTCTAAAAAAATAGCATATTGTGATAAAAGTTCATTATTTTCCATAATGTAATGATAAAAATTAAACTTTCAGATATTTTAGCTTCATTGCACACCAACTGAAATATTTCAGGTCTTTTATTGTTTAAATACTGAGGATTTTGGCATACAGCTCATGCCAAAACCCAAAATTCTCAATCCAAAAATCTCAAAAAATTAGCATATCATGAAACGGTTCTCTAAACGAGCTATTAACCTAATCATCTGAATCAACTAATTAACTCTAAACACCTGCAAAAGATTTCTGAGGCTTTCAGAAACTCTGAGCCTGGTTCATTACTCAAAACCGCAATCATGGGTAAGACTGCCGACCTGACTGCTGTCCAGAGGGCATTGACACCCTCAAGTGAGAGGGTAAGACAAAGAAAGAAATTTCTGAACGAATAGGCTGTTCCCAGAGTGCTGTATCAAGGCACCTCAGTGGGAAGTTTGTGGGAAGGAAAAAGTGTTGAAAAAAACACTGCACAACGAGAAGAGGTGACCGGACCCTGAGGAAGATTGTGGTGAAGGACCGATTCCAGACCTTGAGGGACCTGCAGAAGCAGTGGACTGAGTCTGGAGTAGAAACATCCAGAGCCACCGTGCACAGGCGTGTGCAGGAAATGGGCTACAGGTGCCGCATTCCCCAGGTCAAGCCACTTTTGGGCTACAGAGAAGCAGCACTGGACTGTTGCTCAGTGGTCCAAAGTACTTTTTTCGGATGAAAGCAAATTTTGCATGTCATTCGGAAATCAAGGTGCCAGAGTCTGGAAGAAGGCTGAGGAGAAGGAAATGCCAAAATGCCCGAAGTCCAGTGTCAGGTACCCACAGTCAGTGATGGTCTGGGGTGCCATGCCAGCTGCTGGTGTTGGTCCACTGTGTTTTATCAAGGGCAGAGTCAATGCAGCTAGCTATCAGGAGGTTTTGGAGCATTTCATGCTTCCATCTGCTGAAAAGCTTTATGGAGATGAAGATTTCTTTTTTCAGCACGACCTGGCACCTGCTCACAGTGCCAAAACCACTGGTAAATGTTTTACTGACCATGGTATTACTGTGCTCAATTGGTCTGCCAACTCTCCTGACCTGAATGATATTGTGAAGAGAAAGTTGAGAGACGCAAGACCCAACACTCTGGATGATCTTAAGGCCGCTATCGAAGCATCCTGGGCCTCCATAACACCTCAGCAGTGCCACAGGCTGATCGCCTCCATGCCACGACGCACTGAAGCAGTCATTTCTGCAAAGGGATTCCTGACCAAATATTGAGTGCATAACTGAACATAATTATTTGAAGGTTGACTTTTTTTGTATTAAAAACACTTTTCTTTTATTGATCGGATGAAATATGCAAATTGTTTGAGATGAGAATTTTGGGTTTTCATGAGCTGTATGCCAAAATCATCAGTTTTAAAACAATACAAGACCTGAAATATTTCAGTTGGTGTGCAATGAATTTAAAATATATGAACGTTTAATTGTTATCATTACATTATGGAAAATAATGAACTTTTATCACAATATGCTAATTTTTTTAGAAGGACCTGCATATATATTAATTAATACTGTTAATGTGTTATACTTTGCCTTTAATTGTTAATGTCATTTTATAAAACAACTAAGCCTTTTGAGGTTCTGTTCTACATTGATTTTACCAGGGTTTCTGCTTTGTTGTATGTAAAACATTGCTTGACCATGGTAAAATTACTCTAAAACATAGCCTTGCTGCTTATTGCTTTAATTTATTATATAATAGTATCTCTTCTTACTCATATAGCAGTCGCCTCTTCTGTGGGCGGCTTTGGAAAGTGACACTGGTATCACAGTCCTTAAGGAGGTTATTACAGTGAAAACCCCAAGCTGTCACATATATCTGACACAGAAAGCAGGACCAGAGGCATTAGGTGATGTGTTCGTCTTTGTGTTGTCTCTCTGGGCTGTAATGTGAAGAGATAAGTGAGTTCTCAGACGATTTCCTGGTCTTCTTTCACATTTTCGGCTGTCTAGACGGACACCTTCGGCCCTGAACACCTTGCCTCCATAGAGTAAACCTTGAAAAAGAAAACAAACGCTTTCCATTAGACCAGGACAAGAAGAAATCCATGGTCATCAATCTTGTGTTCCTGGTCAAAAAAAGGTTATTTTTCACACACAAGGATACACACATCTCCTATTAATTGAATTTATCAATGCTGATATTTTGTTACTTGACAATAGCTTCTTTTCCACCATTGGGCCAACTTGGTCTTGTTGCTTAACCTTTCCATTTCAGGCCAATCTACCCCGGCTATGGATATGGTTTAATTTTCCACTGAAAGGCTAACAAAACTCTTTGGAATGTAATACATATGCACCAGACATTGCCTTAGTAATGCAAGAGTTTACAGATTAAATATAATACTAACCACATTAGGGGCAGTCGTGGGCTAATGGTTGGAGAGTCAGACTGGTAACCTGAAGGAAGTGGTTTTGATTTTTCAATACTGCCCACTGCTCCTCTGTTGTGTGTGTGTGTGTGTGTGTGTGTGTGTGTGTGTGTGTGTGTGTGTGTGTGTGTGTGTGTGTGTGTGTGTGTGTGTGTGTGTGTGTGTGTGTGCGACCTGGTAATCCCTACGTTATGGGGACAAAATGTCCCCACAAAGATGGCAATATCCAAAATCCTTATCCTTGTGGGGACATTTTTAGGTCCCCATGAGGAAAACATCTTATAAATCATACAGGATGAGTTTTTTTGAGAAAGTAAAAATGCAGAATGTTTCCTGTGATGGGTAGGTTTAGGGGCAGGGGCAGTGTAGGGGGATAGAAAATACGGTTTGTCCAGTATGAAATCCATTAAGCCTATGGAAAGTCCCCATAAAACATGGAAACACGACATGTGCGTGCGTGCGTGTGTGTGTATGCATGCTTTGCAGTGTTTCTATGTTCACTATAGTCACTACTCCTAATGTGTGCACTAACTTGGATGAGTTAATTGCAGAGGACAATTTCAGAGTATGGGTTACCATACTTGGCCTTCACATGTCACTTTTGGAGGATGATAATATATTTATTTCAATTTTATTACTAATTTGTGCTAACTTTGTTTAAATAGCATGCCTGGCCAGCTACAGAAACTGGAAGCAAGACAACAGAAAATTGACCAATCCTGAGTGGCGAGGTCACTGCACGCATTCTACCAAATCCCGGACTGAGAAAGTTTTGTAATCATGCTGTGCCGAATTAAGCTTGCGTGTAAATATAACTGGAACCGTTCCTTACCGTTGTTAGAACCATTCAGCCTGACGGTGGAAAAGTTCTTAATGTAAAAGTTTGTTTTGCATGTTGACAGGGATTGCTTTTCTGTCCTTTCCATCATGTTCAGTTTAGTTCTTTTGATAGTATTTTAGATTTCAGGTTAGAGTAAATTACACCGTGTCTACACCGAACACAGACATTGCAATGCGACAAAAGCCAATAGAACCCGTTATAATCAGCAACGAGACCCCAAAAATAAATTGATGGCCTATTGTTTTTATGACAAACACTGTGTTTAAGCTACTTCTGACACAAAGGACTGGAGGATTTGCAATGGGTGCTTTGACACGTCCAGTGTAGGCTGACTCAGTCACACCAAGTGTGCACTGTGTTAGAATATGCATCGATATCACTTTCTCGCCTGAACAGTTGAACAGAGTGGAAGAACATTATGTAACTTGGCTTGTGCTAGTAAGTGAAACTGCAAAAACGAGAGTGAAATAAACAGTTTTATGTTTAAATAACAGGCAGCTGGTCTTGAGAGATCCTTACCACTTACTAAAGATTAATGATCAGTGGGCAATCTTTTTTTCAGTCTATTCAATGAACTGGACCTTTATTCCCCATGGAACACAACAGAGTCCAACCTAATCAAACATACCTGAACAAGATAATCTACAGGTCCTTCTAAAAAAATGAGCATATTGTGATAAAGTTCATTATTTTCCATAATGTAATGATAAAAAAATAAACTTTCATATATTTTAGATTCATTGCACACCAATTAAAAAAAAATGTGCATATCATGAAAAGGTTCTCTAAACGAGCTATTAACCTAATCATCTGAATCAACTAATTAACTCTAAACACCTGCAAAAGATTCCTGAGGCTTTCAGAAACTCTGAGCCTGGTTCATTACTCAAAACCGCAATCATGGGTAAGACTGCCGACCTGACTGCTGTCCAGAAGGCCATCATTGACACCCTCAAGCGAGAGGGTAAGACACAGAAAGAAATTTCTGAACGAATAGGCTGTTCCCAGAGTGATGTATCAAGGCACCTCAGTGGGAAGTCTGTGGGAAGGAAAAAGTGTGGCATAAAACGCTGCACAATGAGAAGAGGTGACCGGACCCTGAGGAAGATTGTGGAGAAGGACCGATTCCAGACCTTGGGGGACCTGCGGAAGCAGTGGACTGAGTCTGGAGTAGAAACATCCAGAGCCACCGTGCACAGGCGTGTGCAGGAAATGGGCTACAGGTGCCGCATTCCCCAGGTCAAGCCACTTTGGGCTACAGAGAAGCTGCACTGGACTGTTGCTCAGTGGTCCAAAGTACTTTTTTTCGGATGAAAGCAAATTTTGCATGTCATTCGGAAATGAAGGTGCCAGAGTCTGGAAGAAGGCTGAGGAGAAGGAAATGCCAAAATGCCCGAAGTCCAGTGTCAGGTACCCACAGTCAGTGATGGTCTGGGGTGCCATGTCAGCTGCTGGTGTTGGTCCACTGTGTTTTATCAAGGGCAGAGTCAATGCAGCTCGCTATCAGGAGTTGCACTTCATGCTTCCATCTGCTGAAAAGCTTTATAGGCTGATCGCCTCCATGCCACGCCACATTGAAGCAGTCATTTCTGCAAAAGGATTCCCCACCAATTATTGAGTGCATAACTGAACATAATTATTTGAAGGTTGACTTTTTTTGTATTAAAAACACTTTTCTTTTATTGGTCGGATGAAATATGCTAATTTTTTTTCGATTTGGGTTTTCATGAGCTGAATGCCAAAATCATCAGTATTAAAACAATAAAAGACCTGAAATATTTCACTTGGTGTGCAATGAATCTAAAATATATGACAGTTTAATTTTTATCATTACATTATGGAAAATAATTAACTTTATCACAAGATGCTAATTTTTTGAGAAGTACCTGTAGGTCTTCAGGATTAGAAAGCTTCAGACAAGTGGGTTTGATCAGGGTTGTGGCTAAACTCTGCAGGACAGTGAACCTTGAAGGACATACTGTACAGTGGATATTAGTTCATTTGGCTTAAACCTTACATTTAATCCGTTAAAAATAAGTTTATATATATATATAGATGTTTTTCTTTAAAATAAGCCTTTTTGTCAGGCTTCCATTTATACGTTTCTACCTAAGTACTGGTACTTCTGAATGTTTTGGAATTTAGTGTGCTCAAGTGAAAGTGTTTTATAAATATATATGAAGAGCATTAACTCAGTATCGTTATCTAATTTTTGACCAAAATGGCTTTTAGAGGCTTTTGCATCTGAACTCTTCATATATATATACATACATATATATATATATATATATATATATATATATATATATATATATATATATATATATATATATATATATATATATATATATGAAAGTTAGTTGTATGAATTAAATGAGGACATTGTCATTTGACCAACAGCATCAGTTGTGATTCTTTATTGCCATTCACAAATCCTCTCCCTTGGCCTTATGGGACAGTAAAGTATACAGTGGATGTCCACTTCAGAATCTCACCAGAAGTAGTACACTCTAAACAAAAATGGTCCTAAATTGTACTAAAAGTGGTTAATTGGCTTGTAATCATAGGGGAACCTCTTAAAGTGCTATATAGCACCTATCTTTAAATGTGCTTTACAGAATCTTTGTCAAATGATGTTATGTAGAACCCATGAACCACCCCATTCTCCTCCTTAGATTTTAGATAAGTTACTGTACTTTCATATGTTTGATATGAATTGGAATTTACTATAATGGCAAAAGGTGTTTTGAATCACTTTTATACTTTATAAGTTTTGTGTGGGGGCCCTGGAATATGTCCTTACAGGGGAGCCTTGGGGGCAACATGTATTCCCTGACGATAACGTGGTTCTCAGCACTGTATTTTAATGCTGTTTTTTTACCCTTTACCCAACTCAACTGAGACCAAGAGAGAATTAGAGAACCTTTTAATAACTATACAGGAGCTTAGCAGGTTCTTTATAGAATATCAGTGCTGAAAAAAAGATGAAGAACCCCAAAAAATTGTTTGTGTGTAAGTCGTCCGGGTCAAATGTATGCATTCGGACATAATACTCTTTTCACATACGATTTAAAAAAGAAAAAATAATGATCTACTATTGTACAGGCATAGTTGGTGTGTGTGTGTGTGTGTGTGTGTGTGTGTGTGTGTGTGTGTGTGTGTGTGTGTGTGTGTGTGTGTGTGTGTGTGTGTGTGAGTGTGTGTGTGTGTGTGTGTGTGTGTGTGTGTGTGTGTGTGTGTGTGTGTGTGTGTGTGTGTGTGTGTGTGTGTGTGTACATTAGGTACACTGTACAAAAATTATTTTGTTTATTCTCTGTTAATGTATTATCTGCCAGAGGAAAACAAATGAACATGCGCTCAGAATTAATGAAAGTCGTTAAGGAAAATAGCTTAAATACCTCAAATTTATTGGAAAACGATCAGTAATGAGCTCATGTTCTTCTGCCAAATATCTTCTTCCTCCAGGCTAATAAAAGAACTAGAGAACAGGATTGTTTTAAAGAATAAAAATAAAATTCCGTAAGTCTTTAAAACTATGATCAAATCCTAACCAGTTTTAACTCCATTAAAACCATTACAGCTATAGTGTATCCTCAATAAGAAAGTGTGCATGGTTTATTTTTATTTAAAAAAGTATAGATATATATATTTTTTGACAATAAGGTTTGAGTATGTGTAAATCTGTGGAGGGTATGATGAGTGAGTAAGGGTTTTAACAAGAAGGTTTCTGAGTAAAAATCAGGGAATAGTGATTAAAATGGATGTTATGAACGTGTTTGAGAAAGAAATGAATGAGAGGTGTTCTAATTAAGATGGTACATGTATGTAGGCAGTAAACTGAAGAATGTTTATTTTTATATCAGACCATTATTGTGGATCTGACCATTTTATTTTATTTATTTTTATTTTTTTTTATTTTTTTTTATTTTATTTTATTTTTTTATTATTATTATTTTTTAATTACTATATCTTTACGACTGTTTTAACTATGCTTGTTTTTAATTCTTTATTCGTCCATATGGTATTCTTTTTTTTCTCATGCATTTGTTACCACTGTTTTAATTAATTTCTATGTAAAGCACTTTGAATTGCCATTGGGTATGAAATGTGCTATACAAATAAACCTGCCTTGCCTTGCCTTGCCTTACACTCAAGTTAGTGTGAGTCACTGTCAAAAAATGTCATTTTGCTAGGTTGTTGTGTTGCATACTCTCCGAAAAAAAAGGTACAGTGCTCTGGGGCGGTACCCTAAGGTACACAAGTGAAAAGGTACATCTTTGTACCTTCCTCACCCCTAAATGGTACATATTAATACATTTAAAGGTACATATCAGTACTTTAAGAGTGTGAATTAGTACCTTAAAGGTACATGTTAATACCTTTTCAGTTTTGTACCTTAAGGTACCGCTCCAGTGACAGCACTGTACCTTTTTTTCTGACAGTGTAGTTATGTTGGTATCGGAGGTGATCGGAATAGTTTTTAACACATTATGTGGTTCCTAAGATGGTTGCATTGGCACTTCGAGATGAATACTACTGGTCACTGTTAAGTAAAGTAGCCCTTACTGTTTGACTTCAAGTAAAAGCCATATAGTTAGTTGCATTGTCAAACATGACTAATATGTGCAGTAGGGAACGAGTTAGCAAAGTTTCCATTTAAAGATCTTTGGTTCCTCCTTGTGGTGCAAAAATCCTTTTGTATCTGAAAAACATTTATTTGACAGTGTTTAGCATTTTTAGACATAGTTTGTATATTTTTTTATAACTTTATTTTGTAATGCAAGGATGATTTTAGATTATGTGGTATTGGTTCTAATTCTGATTCACTGGTCCTATTTCTGTCACTTTTCCTCAAGGGGGCAGAATGATGATGTGGATTTGGATTGTGTGTGTCTTGTTAGGTTTACCCTGTAGATACAGTGACACCTTGTGGAGGCTTGCTTAGGTCTGAGGGATTAAGGCAAGGTGGTTCAGTCTTATTGTAGTCTATCCAAACATATGTGTGCCTTGCACTGTACTGTATGCAATATATCATACCTCTCATACCATATCATACCATATCTCTCAACCCTTCTGTTTTGTTGGTCTTAGCTAGTCAGTTGATCGGCTAGTTTTAGAGGAGGTTTGGCTTGTCAGCTGGTCAGGCTTGGAGATCAGCAGCTAACATAAAAAAACAGCATTTGACCATACATGCCCACATGACCATACATGCCAAAAAAACATGTTTTAAAACAATATGTTTGTGTAATTTTTCATGCATATTTAGAATGATTTTCTTTAAAAGAAGTGTTGTGTCTTTTATATTACATTGCGGGGACCAAATGTCCCCTTAAGGATAGTAAAACCTGGGACAAGCCAGCGGTCCCCACTTTTCAAAAGGCATATAAATCATACAGGATGAGTTTTTTTGATAATGTAAAAATGCAGAATGCTTTCTGTGATGGGTAACTGTAGAATGTACAGTTTGTACGTTATAAAAACCATTACGTCTATATGTGTGTGTGTGTGTGTGTGTGTGTGTGTGTGTGTGTGTGTGTGTGTGTGTGTGTGTAGGTGTGTGTGTGTGTGTGTGTGTGTGTGTGTGTGTGTGTGTGTGTGTGTGTGTGTGTGTGTGTGTGTGTGTGTGTGTGTGTGTGTGTGTGTGTGTGTGTGTGTGTGTTTAATACAGTAAAATATTCCACCTGACAACAGTAACATTTCTAGTCCTGGTGATGATTTTTACTTAAATGATAGCCAGTCATGATAATTGTAATTGGTAATTGCTTAGAATGAATGGTTATTGCACAGTACATTGTTCACTTAGTGGTATTTTTCAAAACTCTTCTTCAGAAAATGCATTAAAATCCAATTATACAGTATAAATGTGCATCGTTTTACTTAAGATGTCATATGCATATGTTATCTAAACAGCCATATAGTATTAGAGAAGTTCCTGTGTTATAACCTCCAGTCAGCTGTGCATGTTTTAATTTGTGCAGATGTTAACAACATGTCTGGCGATTTTTGTAAGGGAAACCTAACAAGATCTTTTCCTGGCATGCTAAAAAAAAGAAAGAAATTATGACGTTGTTGCTAATACATAACGAGCAAAGCTCCTATTGCACCAAGACTGGAAGAAAACAAAGTCATTTACTTTTCAACTAATGTGCTCAAAATGTTCAGAAATGTCAAAAAAATGTTACGCTCAGTCTGAGATTGGAACTATGATGTAAGCTCATTCACTCTAATGGACTTTGCAGCCGTTCTTCTTTACAGAGTCAGTTCCACTTGGTCAGCACTGTCGAGTGAAACTGAACACCAGTCATGAAATGCATTACTCCCATAATCTCTCAGCTTTCATTCAGGCTTTCTGAATAGCACACAATTCGCTGTACTGAGAGCAGACACACTGGAACCCCACAGGCTGACAGTGGGTGGGTTCAGGCCTGCTGGCTGACTGAAAGGCTAATATGTTGTCTGTTTCTCACACTCAGTTTTTTTTTTTTTTTCTTCATGTATTCAGACCTACCCAGCTGGGCCACGTTGTTTGGGCTAGATGAAGATTTGTAAATTCTACTTTCTCATTTACAGTTTACCCTGAGAAAACCCCAATTTGACTTGCAATTTGTGCAGTAGACATGAATGACACATCAAATCATGGGGTTTATTGTGGTGATTTGGTTAATTGTCTATGCAAATTTAATAAATCCCATTGACAGATCAGCTATTATATATCTAGGGCCAGGAAAGAACATTATGGACTTCCAGAGGGGTCTAATTGAGGCAGATAGCAATTACTTTTATTTTGCTTGCAATCACTTAAGTGCACATAACACCCCTATCAAGGACCCAGAAACCACACTGTACACCTTGGAAATGTCTTCATCAACACCTGAAACTGTGGCAAGCCACCATCCTTATTTCCTTGTCATGGTTAAAAAAAAAACATTTCCCAGGATGGTAAAACAAACCTTGCACCTTCATTCATCTCTGATATGATTACGTACTGTATGTGCTCTTATCCTGCTCGTATTAGCTCATTTGTAAAACCAAATGTAATTTTCCACTACAAAAGTCTTAATGGGAATTCAATTCCGTGGTATGAATTTTCTCCAAGAATTCCATTCATCCAAATGTCTGAAACTATTTTCACATTCGTAACAATGCATTGTAAGTTTGTAAGGCCTTGGACTTCAGCAGGTCTGTGAATATGACTCATAAATCAAAAATAATGTAATGTTTAATCAAATGTTTGTATTGATTTTTACTAATTTCTGCATGCTTAAGTGGTGAATCCTTTCAGTACTTGTATGCTCTTAGGCCCCATTCACACCGCAAATCCTAATGCTCAATTCGGATTTTTTGCTCAGATCTGATTTTTTATTTGGCTGTTCGCATTACCTTTTAAAATGTGGCCTAAATCTGATTCCAGTGTGAACTGTTTCAGGTTTCAAACTAACCCGCATGTGCAAAAGAACAATATCAATGACATCAGACGCAGCACGCTGTTGCACTAAAGTTTGGGAGGTTATAGAGGAAGTAAGCATTTTCGCTTTTATTTAAACATGTTTGTGTAATGGAAGCCATAACATTAATGAGCAGGTGCTGAAGAGGAGAAGAATGAAAAGAAAGAAAGCAAAATTGGTTATTTTGGCCTTTTGTCACCTTCCGTTGGCAATGAAGCCACGTTTTTCTGTGTTCCCGTTCTTCCATTTCATGTGCTTTCAAAAACGGAGCGGTTACGGTAGGATCCTTCTAGCCAGGGCCGGCGTTTGCTATAGGCAAGCTAGGCGGTTGCCTAGGGCGACAATTGTGTTAGGGGCGCGAGCGCGCTCTAGTGCCGCCCATCACTTCCCATTAAGCATAGAATCGGAACAAGCGAAATACAACATAATGTTCATTAAAAATGATCATCATAGGGCGCCCCCTCAGCCACACGTTTAATTACTTATCAACCTGATTATTAGATATAATTGATGGTGATTATTGATTATTAGTTCAGGCGTTAGGTCAGGCAAGGGCTCATCTTGTGCGTTCATCAAAAAGGAGGCGTCTAAACCACGCACAGGGACGGAAAAAGAGAAAGCCCAGTATAGAGGTTAGTCTTCTTATCTCAGCCAATAAGTTGTCAAACAAAATAAAATTACTTAGTATCAATCTTATCAACTAATATTTATTTTATAAATATTATTAATATTGTCACTAAGCTATCACTTGCTAGTTTTCTAATAATTACTATACGCATCGCAAGCAAACATAACTTCACTGACAATAATCTACAATAACCTACATGGATGTAATTTAAATATCAAAAGTCCAGTTCGTTATAAATATGGATAACGTATGCACGTTAGTTATGAAAAGTACAAGCGCTCTCTACGTGGGCGTCGGAAGGAAAAAAATACGGCCTCTCGTTTTGTTTTGTTTTTTGTTTTTACTGGAGCAGCCTAACGATAGATGCCATATTATTTACATTAAACACAAATATGCTGTGTTCACCAAATTTTTATAGTGGCTGTAGTGTAGTGGTAAGACGCATGACATCAAGATTTGATGCAGATCGATCAGAGGTTCGATCCTGCCTTTTGCCACAATCGCTCTATTCCCTTTTCCCATCACATATCAGATCGGAAAGGCATTTATTTTCAATAAAAAGTGAGAAAATGTTTGAAAAGTGGAAATAAAGCGTCGAACGTGTTTAATAATAAGTGCTTCTCGGTTAGGGGTAGGCCTAGGTAAACAGACATGTGCTGAATCAGAATAGAGACGATAAAAGTGAGTGGGGTGGAGGGGTGGGGGGGGGGGGGCGCAAAACTCCATCTCCCCTTGGGCAACCAAAAACCTAGAGCCGGCCCTGCTTCTAGCGTAGCTTTAATTGAAGTATCTCCCCATATACTAATTAGGTCTAACACCTCACTCTCCCTCCACTGACTTGCTCCATCGCTGTTCTCCATATCTAGTCAAGTTTTTATTGTTACTGTCTGTGTCTGTTGTGTCTAGGGCTAACTCGCTGGTGCATAATTGTGACAAATGTCGACATTGATTGACGTAAAATACGTATCATATTTGCAATAAATCCGCTTTGGTTGTTCACACTGCGGCCGCATTGGAAAAAAATCAGATCTGGGTGTGATTCAGGACCACATATGTATGTGGTCTAAATCTGATTTGAGTGTTCACACTACCTCTGAAGAGGTCTGACCTGGTCACTTGACCCCCAAAAAATCAGATTTGCGCCACTTTTGCCTGCAGTGTGAACGGGGCCTTAGAGTCTTATACTCAAATGGTACACAAATGTTTGATAGCAAATTGACAGATTGACAGATCAGATACTGTACAGGTGCTGGTCATATAATTAGAATATCATAAATAAAAATATAACTTGTATATTATATTCATTTATTACACACAGAAGGATATATTTCAAATGTTTATTTCTTTTAATTGTGTTGCTTATAACTGACAACTAAGTAAATACCCAAATTCAGTATCTCAGAAAATTACAATATTGTGAACAGGTTCAATATTGAAGACACCTGGTGCCACACTCTAATCAGCTCATTAAATCAAAACACATGCAAAGGCCTTTAAATGGTCTCTCAGTTTAGTTCTGTTGGCTACACAATCATGGGTCTGCTGACTTGACAGTTGTCTAAAAGACGACTTGCACAAGGAGGGCAAAACACAAAAGGTCATTGCAAAAGAGGCTGGCTGTTCACAGAGTGTACAAGCAATGGGGATAACTGCAACCTGGAGAGGATTGTGAAACAAAACCCATTAAAAAATGTGGGGGAGATTCACAATGAGTAGACTGCAGCTGGAGTCAGTGCGTCAAGAACTACTACGCACAGATGTATGCAAGACATGGGTTTCAGCTGTCGTATTTCTTGTGTCAAGCCACTCTTGAACAACAGACAGAGTCAGAAGCATCTCATCAGGGCTAAAGACAAAAAGGACTGCTGAGTGGTCCAAAGTTTGGTTTTCTGATGAAAGTAAATTTTGTATATCCTTTGGAAATCAGGATCCCAGAGTCTGGAGGAAGAGAGAAGAGGCACACAATCCACATTGCTTGAAGTTTCCACAGTCAGTGATGGTTTGGGGTGCCATGTCATCTGCTGGTGTTGAAGTCCAAGGTCAACACAGCTGTATACCAGGAAGTTTTAGAGCACTTCATGCTTCCTGCTGCTGACCAAATTTATGGAGATGCAGATTTAATTTTCTAACAGGACGTGGCACCTGCACACAGTGCCAAAGCAACCAGTACCTGGTTTAAGGACCATGGTATCCCTGTTCCTAATTGAGCAGCAAATTCGCCTGACCTTAATCCCATTAAAAAAAAAAAATCGATGGGGTATTCTGAAGAGGAAGATGCGATTAGCCAGACCCAACAATGCAAAAGACCTGAAGGCCACTATCAGATCAACCTGGGCTCTTATAACACCTGAGCAGAGCCACAGACTGATCGACTCCATGCCACGCCGCATTGCTGCAGTAATTCAGGCAAAAGGAGCCCCAACTATGTACTGAGTGCTGTACATGCTCATACTATTCATGTTCATACTTTTCAGTTGGCCAAGATTTTTTAAATCCTTTCTTTTTTTATTGGTGTTGGAGATACTGAATTTGCAATTGTACATAGTTGTCAGTTATAATCATCAAATTTAAAAGAAATAAACATTTGAAATATATCAGTCTGCTTGTAATGAATGAATATAATATGCAAGTTTCACGTTTTGAATGGAATTAGTGACATAAATCAACTTGTTGATGATATTCTAATCACATGACCAGCAGCTGTATATCTAGGGCCAAGAAAGGCTATGGACTTTCGGGTGGCCCTACTCTAAATTAGCCAGACCGGCGGTCCAATAGTAGAAGGTCTGGACTCTATTGCAGCTTTTATTGGACAAGAACTTCCGAAGATGACATATGACTCAAACATTTTGTTCTGCATCATGTTTAGGGGCATGAAAATGTAAAGTTGATGTCCCTGCAATAACTGGCGTGCATCTACAAGTGATTTAATCAAGAATGTTGTGCAAGTTTACTGTAACAATGGAGCTGTGAAATGTCCATTCATTTGATCCAGCCTTTAGTTGATCCTGGTAAGTGCTCGTAGTTGTAAACACGACGGCGTATTTCTTCCACGAGGGTGTTTGCCTTCACAGCATTTGTTTCCAGTCAGACCATTAAGGATGAGATCAGATGACGACTTCAATAATCCTGAAGTGTTTCCAGAAAAGTGTGCCATCATCAAACGTTCAGCCAACTGACCGTGGTCTGAGGCTGATTCTAGGATGGGCCTACTTGAAGCAGTAAGCGATTACTTAGCAATTCCATTGCAATCACTTATTATCGACCACAAATAACACCCTAGCAATGACCTAGATACTACACTGTATACCTTAGCCATGTCTTCACAAAAACCTGAAACGGTGGTGTATCGCTCAGGTTCAAAGAAGACGATGATGGTGACACATTGTTTAATAGAACAATCTCTGCATTCTTAGTTGATTCCTCTTTTCAGTCCTTGTATGCTTACATTTACATTTAATCATTTTAGCAGACGCTTTTAGCGTAATAGAGCAATAGAAGCAACGAAACAAACAAGGCCAACAACCTGTAAGAGCTGTAAGAAGTCTCAATTAATTAGCACAGTACACAAGTTTTTTATTTTATTTTATTTTTTTATAGCCATCTACAACAAAAACTCACGCACGCAAAATACAGAACACTGGATTTTGATAGCCATGATAATTTTGATAGTATGGTCTTTGAGTCTTTCTTGTACTCATCATGTAGGCAAGTGTGTTCACTACTGACTTTGTTAACCAACCCTTGACTTAGTTATAGCTGATCGCAGGATGGTTAGAAGTGTTTTGCCAAGATCATTTGGTCCTGATATGCTCAAGTCCTCTTTGGCTATTTTAAAACACTGATGAATGGGAAGGACATGCTTCTTTGACATCGACCTGTACATTATAAAACGATTCCTTATAACATTTTAAAGCCACAATATACAGAAACAGAAAGATATAGAAGAATATTTATAAAAACATTTTGGATCAATAAACCTTCCAAAAAAATAAATACATAAAAGGCCACACTGCAGACAGGATTTGCATTTCACATGTCAGCAAAATCGAATTAAAGGGGCTAAATTGCCCGTGCGCGCACGCTCTAAGTTCAGCGCAACATTGATATACTGAAAAACAATCAAAATTTAATTTACAGGATTAAATTAGACCAGAATATCCAATGTGTGCAAAATGCCTAAAGAACAAATATTCAGAACACAAGCCACTAATAGTTACATTGGATAACCCTGAGTGATCAAATAATAAAATAGAATGAAATTATTAAAGTAACGATAGTATAGCCAGAATTTTCAAATTTGTCTTTTTTAACTGCAGAGACAACAATAAACGCTAAACTGGAGTGGCAATATTTTAGATAAACATGTACACAGCATCCAAAAATCAAATTAGAACCGGCTGAAATGTTTTGAGATCACTTGTACACTTGTACCCTACCCGACACTTTCACTCACACATGCCTGTGTCTGTTTGAGTATTTTCAGATTTTGTGCGAGGAAAACCGGTAGTTGTTTCCGAGTTGTAAGTGAAATCCGACATTAGCACATTTCACACAGCAATTCCTGGAAATTACCAGAATGACTTTACCAGTAAATATACAAAATATACTGTTCACACAAGCAACGGTGTTTTGGCTTTTTACCCATAAGAGATTGGTCACACATCAGCAGCAAAATACCGGTAAATTCTGTGACAGCTTTAAAGCTCTTTAGTTTTTAGTATAGTGCGTATTAGTATCAAACTGCAGAGCACAGCGCTGATGAATGAAAAGAAGGCTGGTTCTCGAGCGTGACATGTTGAAAAAGCAGCGTAACGGTCAAATATGATAATTTAGTGCATATTTAAATAGAAAAAAATCCAAATCCTTACTGTAAAGTAATCACGTAATCTCCATAAGAGGCTATTTAGCACCTCCATATAGTCAAAATAGATCCGACTATGAGATTTGTGGTCGAATCAGGCTCCTCCTATCAAATCTTTGACTATTCAGGGTCAACCCTAAACTCTACCTGTCTGCCATTTAAAAGGTATTTGTCATTACCTTGGAGTAATGATACTCATTTCTCATAAAACATCCAGGAATTTCCAAGAACCTACCATACAACTTTTGGTAAATATGGAAATAAATGCTTTTAAGTAATACTTGCACAGCTGAGGGGGAGAAAACAATTTGATCCATTAAACATCACTTAGTGTGGTTAATGCTGTGTTTTGTGGAGGAAATTCCAGTTGCAAAAGGTAATGAGATCATGGAATGTGAACATGGCTAGTCTTATAGAGCAGAAGAAATTAGAGATCTGCCAAGAATGTACCCAGGAGTCAGAGTCCACTGCTTACATGTCCACTACAAAAAACAACCCACCTTCAGAGGCAGCCATTAGTTCCAAAAGCATAGTGTTTGGCAGGAACAAGAGAACTGGGATATGAATAAATGGAGAGGGAGCTGTTTAAAACCCTTGGTAAGAAACAGCAAATCTTGTGGTTAAGAATATCTCTGTGAAGTTTGAAGTTATTGGATTTTTTATGGGAAAAGGAGGTTCAGAAAGAGATGGTGCTTCAGAACAGCCAAACGGATTCAGCTGCTTCGTCTCCATTCTTTTTGTCTGTTCTAAAGTGGCAACCAATTGTTGTTTAGTCTAACTGCGTTTCTCCAGCTCATTTTCCTCCCATGTGGCTGCTTTCCTGGAAGAACTTGCCGGTTACCATTAGCTAGTTTGCTCTTCATAATCCTAAAAGAGAAGAGGACCAGCCCAGTGAATCTGTTCTTACTGTAATGATGGGGCTAAAATAAGATGCTTCCAACAGGACTGACAGAGAGTTGGAGGGGACAAAGTGAGAATACAGGATGGCATGGTTATTGTGGTAAAAGCCTTTGTTGTTAAATCGGGCATAATGCAATATGGTTCATGCTATGCATCCATCACCAGGATTGTAAATTTATACAAAGAGAAAGGAAGAGAGGAATGGGAAAGGCCCAGAGCCCAACAGTAAATTAGACTCGCCACAAGACAGAACCTCAGTCTTCTGTCCAGGATCCACAGTGGCAATAGCTTCTAGGCACGCAAGCAAGTCTTAGAGGAGAGACAAGAATAAAAAAGTGACATCTAGGATCAGTGTTTATGAATGTCTGGTCAGGATCTGTAGAGATTCTAGTGTCAAAGCCACTGGGTTAAAGCACAGAGAAATTTGATCTCCAGATCTTTGTGTTCTTGGAGTAAATCTGTACTAGGTACTAGTATTTCCACTGGAGGAAAAGAAGGGTGATGAGTTCATGCCGCTTCAAATGTAATCCTCTTTCCAGACTTTTCTTCTGCATGCAATTGGAGACTGACTTTGGGAAGTGCTAAATGCAAATGAAACAAACACTGGGCCAAAAGAAGTATGCAATTACTGTATTAAACTAGAGTTGCACAGTATTCACAGAACTGGGATAAGTCTGGAATACTGGCGCATGATTGGTTCTAATTGAATGGGTTATCCCCTGTCATAGATTGTCAGCTTTAATATAAACACAGCAGCAAATAACTCACTCTGTCTGTGTGGAATATTCTCTCTATAACATAGTGATAGAATTCACCATTCTTTCTAATCATGGAGACCTGTAATTAGCATCCCATATTTAGGTTTGAGTCAATGTTAGGTTTTTACAAAATCTGATATGCCTGAAGGTTGTAATGTAATTGCACTTTCATGAGGTTTTCTTGGCTGGATCTAGCCATTTGATAATATACTCTATCAATTGAGTCCATATGGTTCTTTTTAATTACTGATGCTGGATGTTTGATTAATTCCAACAATTATTCCAACAGTTACTTAACTTTCTGTACGTTGGAAGTATTTCCTATTTCTTCCTGCCAGATAATTAAACAGACATCTCATTTATTAAATTTGAAGAGAGCTGATTCATGTGAGACATTTATCTTAAGCCAAGAAAACATTGCAAGACTGAAGCTTATCGCCCATTCATGTTTTTAGTCTGCAATAAAAAGCCCCGGTTTGTAGCCAACTCCCAACACATGCCCAACCCAGACGGTCTTCTAGTTTAGTATAAGCAGCTGTGACTAGTCACAGATGCTACAACAGATTTCAGGCTGTTTTGAAATGTGGCCGACTAGTCAGGTGTGTGCACCGTCCTTACTGTGAAACAACAAGCAACAACCAAAGAAATTGCAAGACTGCAAACAAATGTGAAGGAAAGGTAAGGTGGGTAGGAGCAGAAGTCAAAAAAAGACCCCATCATTTGGCTGTCCACATCTCCCTAATCACCGAACGACAGTGATCGCATAATAAGCCCTTTTCACATGACACTTATTTTCTGATTCGAAGTGGTTGTATGCTTACTTTCGCATACACAGTGCTATACCACATAGCATATAAAATTACAAAATATTAGTCATAATATTAAAACAATAAGAATAAAGAAAATTACATGTATATTTAAATTAATAGGAGGAATTTGAGCCATTGTAGATGTCCATAGTCATAATAGCTGTACAGCTTAAATGTTTTTCCCAGTGTTTCAAAATAAAGCATAATTTTGGCCTTGAATTGTATAATATTAGGATTCCTCTCAAACCAATTACATTTATCCATATGAAACTTTCCATGTACTATAAGATGATTTGATATATAGATATGTATATGTATAGTTATACTGGTTGAAACTCTCTTCACATCCTTATAGCAATCAATAATAGAAGCAGTCTAAATAAAAAAAATGTACATAAATAGATTGGGAATAACATTATGACCATGACCACTGAAGTGAATAACACTGATTATCTCTTCATCACAAAACATGTAAGTTGGTGGGATATATTAGGCAGGAAGTAAACATTTTCTCCTTAGAAGTGGGCGAGGAATGGGCAAGCAATCAAACAGACGAGCTACTGTAGCTCAAATTGCTCAAGAAGTTAATGCTGGTTCTGACAGAAAGGTGTCTGAATACACAGTGCATTGCTGATTGTTGCGTATATGGGGCTGCATAGCCGCAGACCAGTCAGGGTGCCCATGCTGACCCCTGTCCACTGGCGAAAGTTCCAACAGTGGCACGTGAGCATCAGAACTGGACCATGGAGAAATGGAAGAAGGTGGCCTGGTCTGATGAGTCATGTTTTCTTTTGCATCAAGCGGATGACCAGGAGTGTCTTCATCGTTTACCTGGGGTACACATGGCACCATGATGCACTATGGGAAGAAAGGCAAGCTGGCGGAGGCACTGTGATGATTTAGCCAATGTTCTCCTGAGTCGATTGGGTCCTACCATCCATGTGGATATTGCTTTGACGAGTACCACCTACTACCTAATCATTGTTGCAGACAATGCACATCCTTTCATGGAAACTGTATTCACTGGTGGCTGTGGCCTCTTTCAGCAGGATAATGTGCCCTGCACAAAATAAAAATTATCCAGGAAAAGTTTGAGGAGAACAACAGCGAGTTTAAGGTGTTGACGTCCAAATTCTCAGATCTCAATCCAATCGAGCATCTGTGGGATGTGCTGAACAGACAAGTCCAATCCATGCAGGCCCCATCTCGCAATTTACAGGACTTAAATGATCTGCTGCTAAAATCTTGGTGCCAGATACCACAGCACACATTCAGGGGTCTAGTGGAGTCCATGCCTCGATTGATCAGAGCTGTTTTGGCAGCAAAATGGGGACCCACTCTATATTAGGAAGGTGATAATAATGCTATGCCTGATCGGATATCTTCTGTGGATGTTTCAAGACAATAAAACATTCCGACTGAATGCAATTATAGGATGTCTTACCCATAGATATGTAATGATGAAGATGCCTCATTCAAACACTCCAGGCACACTGACGCGCCACCATTTTAGAACGATCAACACACGTCAACACTTCAGACCATAGATATGTATATGAGTCTTTTGTCTATTGTTGCCGTGCTGCTTGTGCTGAATTAAAGCCAGAGTGCATAGTTCTTGATAAAATTGACCTAATTAACATGAAATACTAACAAATTTCACATTAAAATCATGTACTGCAGTGTTCCGTGTGTTCACACTCACCACATGACATCCAGCGCTGTGAAATAAATAATAAAATACACAAAAAAATATCACTGCCAGAAGATTTTGGCCAAACTTCCAAGGCCTGTTTAAATTATTAAACTAAGCATATCTTAACTTTAATGTTACATGTATCAGGTGAAGAATAAAGCATATTAATAAAGCATATTATGTCCATGTGTGTTTGGGAATGGGGCATTTGCAGGAGATACACTCACCTAAAAAATTATTAGGAACACCTGTTCAATTTTTTATTAATGTCATTATCTAATCAACCAATCACATGGCAGTTGCTTCAACGCATTTAGGGGTGTGGTCCTGGTCAAGACATAGTCTCCTGAACTCCAAATTGAATTGTCAGAATGGGAAGGAAAGGTGATTTAAGCAATTTTGAGCGTAGCATTGTTATTGGTAAGAGACGGGCCAGTCTGATTATTTCACAATCTGCTCAGTTACTGGGATTTTCATGTGCAGCCATTTCTAGGGTTTACAAAGAAAAGGGAAAAACATCCAGTATGTGGTAGTCCTGTGGGCGAAAATAACTTGTTGATGCTAGAGGTCAGAGGAGAATGGGCCGACTGATTTAAGCTGATAGAAGAGCAACTTTGACTGAAATAACCACTCATTACAACCGAGGTATGCAGCAAAACCTTTGAGGTGGATGGGCTACAACAGCAGAAGACCCCACCGGGTACCACTCAGCTCCACTACAAATAGGAAAAAGACGCTACAATTTGCACAAGCTCACCAAAATTGGACAGTTGAAGACTGGAAAAATGTTGCCTGGTCTGATGAGTCTCGATTTCTGTTGAGACATTCAGATGGTAGAGTCAGAATTTGGCATAAACAGAATGAAAACTTGGATCCATCATGCATTCTTACCACTGTGCAGGCTGGTGGTGGTGGTTTAATGGTGCGGGGGATGTTTTCTTGGCACACTTTAGGCCCGTTAGTGCCAATTGGGCATCATTTAAATGCCACGACCTACCTGAGCATTGTTTCTGACCATGTCCATCCCTTTATGACCGTTATGTACCCATCCTCTGATGGCTACTTCCAGCAGGATAATGCACCATGTCACAAAGCTTGAATCATCTCAAATTGGTTTTTGAACATGACAATGAGTTCACTGTACTAAAATGGCCCCCACAGTCACCAGATCTCAACCCAATAGAGCATATTTGGGATGTGGTGGAACGGGAGTTTCCTGCCCTGGATGTGCACTTTTTTCAGTTTTTCCTGAACCAAAGCAATGAGCTTACAATATGCTGTGTTCAAGATGTTGTAATTATCATAATTAAAGGTAGGGTGGGCAATTTCATAGAAGTTAGCAATAGCAAGCTAGGTTTGAAAGCATAAGATCCCTATTCAGTGTTCCCAACCCTGTTCCTGGAAGTACAGCAATATTTTAGATATCTCTGTTATCCAGCCTATCTATTTTAGGTCTCTAGTGTCTCTACTAATAAGCTAGTGAGTTTAATAATGTGTGTTTGATTAGGAAGAGTTCAAAAAGCTGGTGTGCCTCTCGGTTGGAAAACACTGGCATAATTGATGCACCTAGTTTATGGTTATTTGTGTATCTTTAAATGTACACAAGATGACGACTTTCAGTCGCAGAGTGTGTGCCTTGGTTTTATACCTCAAAAGATTGTTAGTTTGTCTGAGGTTTGGGAATTTTGTATTTTGGGAATATGTGTTGCATATAGACACAGGACATATAATTGTCTGGGATCTATAGTTTGTGGGTATGAGAGTCATATGTTTGATGTGTACGTGTGAAAACTACTCATTTTGGACGTCTCGAGAGACAGCTCCTGGGTGGGCGGCAATAATCAGTAATAAACACTGAGCAGACAGGCGGGACGCAATATCAGCGCAAATACAAGATGATAGCACTGCAAACAAACATGACAGGGATGCGCACAACACATACAGATTTTTCCCACTGCTATTTGCAATCTATAATGATTAATCAGAGAGCCATAAGGTGAACAGATTTACTGCCTTTGTTGATATCCCTAAGGCTCACATCATCCACACACTCGAAGAACCTTCATACATCTGCTTGAACATAGCTGTCTTGATTAAATAATCTATATTGGTTTTTGTAAAGGTTTTCCCACAGCACTGTTTGTTGAATTACTGGGGACTAGATTTTTGTTTGGTCTGGTCACTTGTAGCAAGCTTGCACATGTGGTTTAGTTGATAGACATTGGCCAAATCGGGCAGAAAGGAGTGCTGAGGTTCACTTTGTGGAGTTGTGGCCCTATTGACTCAGGCAGTCAGATTTGATAGAGGAGTGTTTCGGTTCGCTGCTCAAGCTTGAAAAACACATTACATCCAACCCGAAGTCTTCCTCTTCCTCGCCGTCTGGCAGTTCAGAAAGAGAAACACTTCATTGGGTCCATTCATCCCATAAAACCACATGAAGTATGTGTCTATGTCAGAACAGACTGTTTGACACACAAACCTGACTGATTCTCTATGTACTCAGTGTCTGGCCCTTCATGCTGACAGATTGGACCTGTAGGCATCATACTTTTATGATTATGATCACACAAACATGCATGTGATCTTTTCCCTCTTCCAGAAACACCTCAGTGTCAACATCTTAAACCCTTGCCAACGACCCTGTTACCTCAGCTAGACTCATAAATCCACTGGAGAGATGGTGGGTATTTAAAAAAGAAAGAAAGACTGCCTTGGAGACAGTGCCACGCACCCTGGCTCATGAAACTGTTTGTGGGTAAAGATCGCCTTTTGTGTCTTTCCATAAGTTGAAGGATAAATGCCTGGGAGTGTTCGAGTTTTAGATTGTTTTTCCAGAGTGTTGCTGTGTAATTTGGCTAAATGGGCTTTGCCCTGCATTTAAAACAATCCAGTAAAGAATCTCATTGCTGGAAAGTAAACAACCTGATGCACTCACAAGCATACAATCAACCCTAATTACTGTTTATGAGAAAGGATGTACCACTCACCTGAAAAAGTAGTAATGGCTGGGTGTTAGCGTTAAATGACTGGTCTTAACTATGAGGGCAGTAGGCATTTTTAACACATATTCTGCACACTGTGGTGTCTGTGTTTAGCTCTATGGTCTGTGAGTGGTCTGAAATGGACAGGGCCCCAGTGGCAGCTATCCACATTCACTGCCCACTAAATAAAAAAAGAATGAGGACTTTTACCGGGTGTTGGCTGTGTTGCCTAGGGGCTGAATGTCCTTTAAACCATCTGGAAGTCAGTGTGATGTCACACCCTTGGTCACTGAGAAATCTTATGTGGCATCATAATATTTCTCAGTGACCAAGAGTGTGACATTACACTGACTTCCAGATGGTTTAAAGGACATTCATATATAGACATTTTTTTCCATATATATATAACTTTCACTCTGGAAAAAAGTCCAAAATGCTCAAGTCTGAGTAAAAATGCATCCGAGTCTGTGATATGTCTCCAAAAGGTTTGTACTCATGTCCGAGTTTGAGTCCCCCCACTTTACATATATTCACTAAAGGCATTGCTGGTACACCTGCTTGACCTGGAATTTGTGTTGGTCAGTGCTGGTCTTGTTAAGAGCTGTCCATAAAGACAGAAACAACATCTCTTGGAATACTATTCTAGAAATCCAACCTTCTCTTCTTTCATATGATATATTAAGAAATCAAAGGAATTATATGACCATAATTGGGTTTGTTTAGTCTTTCTTCATTTGGTAAAAAACAGTGGATGAGAACATTCAGATCTTCCTTGCTTGGAAAGAAAAATCGGAGGTCTGAAACTGAGACATGACATCAGGCATGTGAGGGGAGCAATGTAGACATTTCAGATGTTTTAAGAAATACTCACCCTATAAACGAGCCATGCATTCACTTCACTCCCCCTCTAATGTAATGTGGGACTGGTAAGTGTGATTAGAAGGCCTTCAGTGTATCTTCAGTAACAGACGTTTCACCACAGCTGGACCGGAATGGAAAGCTCAATGGGAAAAGATGATATTGTGACTCAGTCCCTATTCTGACACATGGAAAAGTACTGAAACAAAGTCAAAACAAATTTTGAGGAGGTGCTGTCCTATTACTATAACAGTGTCTGTTAATATGCTTGTACGTGTTATTGTATGTGTGTGCAGATCTGAATGTAGTATGGATGGTCCTGTCATTTATTCAAAATGTGCTTTGTGTAAGGTAAACTTCAAGATGAAAACAGACATTTAGGTTCACGCCATTCTAAGCAAGCATCTAGTTGTATGATGCCTTAAAGTCTTACATGGATGTTGGCTATAATTTAGGTAATTTATTTTCTTTATTAAAGGTAAATAACTTAAAGGGGGGGTGAAACACTCAGTTTCAGTCAATCTCATGTCAATCTTGAGTACCTATAGAGTAGTATTGCATCCTTAATATCTCCGAAAAGTCTTTAGTTTTATAGTGTAACGTTATACAGAACAACAATGGAGTAACCGTTAGCGCATTTGAATGACGAAGCACGCGATCGTATCGTTTACTGATGTTTACTCATGCGACGGTAGCCAATAGCAGAGACATTTGAAGTTGATTTACTCACCGGCTGCTTCCAAAGCAGGACCGAACCTTTATCGCTGGGACCGCTCTGTCAAAAACACACTTCTTTGGTATGATTTGGTGAAGTCCTGTGACAGCAGTGACCGTGGAAATCCACTTTGCGACGCGACTGAAGCGATGCCTTGAAGCTTCCCGTCATTTCTGCGTTCAAATCGGTTCAAATGCAGCGCTGCCTTCCCGGAATGCTGTGCTGAAGCGTTGAAGTCGCTCGACGTCACCCATAGGAATAAAGTGGAGCGCGGTGCGTCATAAGTGTTCACGGACGACTGGATCTGCACCTGAGAGACTGTTTACGGCGTGCATTTCCTCTCTCTCCCTCTAGTTACGCGCGCGCGCACCCTACCGGGAGAAGAGCCCGTACGGCCCATACAAGGACCTTCCGATCTATTTAACGTCAAGTAGACCCATACTCGAAAAAACTCGCCGAAACTTGTGAGAAACCGGAAGGAGTATTTTTAACACAGAAATACTCCATCAAACGTCCAACATTAGTTTTTGAAACTTTGTCTATGTTTAGGATGGGAATCCAAGTCTTTAAAGGTGTAAAAAGCTCAGTATGCATGAAACAGCATTTCACCCCCCCCCCCCCCCCCCCCCCCCTTAATAAAAAAAGTAAAAATAGCATATTAGGGTGAATAAATTAGGCTTCTCATAGCCTAGAAATCTAGACGCAGCCTAGTGGCAGCAAATCTAATCTGCCCGCGAGTGTCGTCTAGCAACTCTCAATACCCTTCTGAGCTGTAATCGCCAAACTCTTGCCGAGCCAATCACATCATGTATAGATTCGGTGGGCGGGGCCATAATGACGATGGCCGAGTTGCGTTTGCGTGCTTCTAGTAAACACAGAAACTGGCAAACGGCGGTCTTTCGAATCAGCTTTGACCGCGACTCTAGAAGACTTGGAGTTAAGCTTTTCTCTGAGAAAAGAACAAAGAACGGCACTGAAGTCATTCTTAAAAAGGGAAGATGTGTTCGGAGTTTTACCAAAAACCAGATACGGCGAATGTTTAATCTATCAACAAGCTCTGTTTCACCTTCGTTTCTCTGGTTGGTTGTTGCGCTATCCTATCGCGTGCAGAGGGAGTTTGAAAGACAATCGTTTATCTCGCCCCTCGGATTGAGCCCTGTCTATGGTGAGTTTCCAGACCAAACATCTTGATGTGGGTCTGCCTTGTAAGGCTAGGCTTCTCATGTTGCCTCAGAGAATGATCTAGCATTAGCTGGCAAGCACTACTTGTATTCTTCAACAGTAAACATAATGTGTACAAACTAATTGTACTGTCAAGATTGACAATTCAATCTTACCAGTTCATTAAAAATTAAGAAATAAATAAAGCAATTTTCTTCTGCATTATTCTTAAATTGACATGCCCCCAATTAAAAATGTCTGGACTCAAAGCAAATTGTGAGGTTTTTTGAAAGAAGCTCACATACTTGTATACTGTCTCTGAAAAATCCAGGAGAGCTGACTGTCTATTGCCTATGTGCTGCTTTTGTAGGCCTAATAGCGGGGTTCCCTGGAGGGCCAATGCACTGCAGAGTTTAGCTCCAACCCTGATCAAACTCACCTACATGTGATTTTCTAATGAACCTGAAGACAGTAATTAGCATGTTCATGTGTGTTTGATTGGGGTTAGAACTAAACTGATTTGAGGATCCCTGCCTTATAGCAACTGATAATATGCTAGCATTAGGCTAAGCTAACAAGTTGATAGTACAATACGTTTTAGTGCTCAATAAAAAAAAATACAGATTTTCTGAATCTTGAATGAAAATGTTGACATTTGCTGAGAAATTGACTTATCCATTATGGATACATGAAATGTTGTTGAAATGCAACAAATATGACGGAATCTGCTGTGTCTGCTTCCCGAGGGTATGATGTCATTATCAATTAAAAAAAGCAATTTGTGTTACTATGATAATTTCCGGTTGAATGTGTAGTAGAACAGCTGGTAAACTTTCCCGTTTACTTTCCATGAACATCATAAAGGAGGCGTGTTAATTATGAAAGCAGCGCATTAAAAAGGAGAAACTAGAGCACCTAGGAAATGTTGTTCCTGACTCAGATTTCCTGCAGGGTAAACTGATGGCGTGTGACGTGCAGTTCCGGCCTGTTGCTTTTGGACGTGCTCCGGTGAGTTTGGGAGAGAAAACCGTACAAGGTTCATTCAAGCCCACTCGCGTCATTATTCCCTAAGCACTCATCATTTAACCTGTGAAATGCGCAAACCTGGTGCTGTTTTAAAATCTGCTGATGTGGTCACAAATTTTGGGAATTTCTATTGAACTGCCATGTCTTTGCATTAACTGGGAGTGAAAAAAAGAAGAGAAGAACTTTACTGCCGTGAACCACTTAGTAGGACAGTCAACAATTACTAAACTGAGTTGCAACGGCCAACACAGTTGCAACACAGTCAGTTAAGTCTTAAGTGAACATAAACAGTTGGAAGACAATTGCATGTGTCAGAATATTGAATGTGCATTTGATCTTAAAGTGACAGAAACCTACTAAACCCGTGTCCTTAATGATAATCATTCACTGCTCTTGACTGAGTAACATTATTATTTATATTTAATGCATACAGTGAAGATTGCCAAAATATTAATCAACTTAAAAAAAACATAGATCCATACAATGAACTTCATATGATGTAATTTGTTAATCATAATTTTTTTGTTTTGAGCTGGCCTTGAGTTAAGTAGGACCTTTATACACCATGCATACCATTTGAAAGACTGTAGCTCTGTCCACTCACAGTCTCATTTTCACCCACAAAAAAATGTATATGGCATGCAAAATGCACAGCCTCAAACAGAGAGAAAATAGGTCCATTTTCAGCTCTTCGTGTCCCAATATACTGTTCCTATTTACCAAGGTACCGCGATTACAACCCATTGCCTTGAATTGATAAATTTATATAGATGGATAAGGCAAGTCGAACCCAACACTATACATAGTTTCCAGAGTTCACCCTTACAAACAAGTTAGAGTAAATGGTATGCATATTTTGCGTGCTTTTGGAGGAGAGGGCTCCAGGCTCTTGTATTTGGCCCGAACCCAGAGTACTCCCCCATATTCCTGGCTGTTTGGGAACAAGTCAAGAGTGAGGAGTCGGGGTGGTGGAGGGATGCAGAAAAAATGTAGGTGATGAGTTGACTGTGTATAGGCCTCCTCTCATGCTGATAGGATAGTGTTGGTGACTGATGATGTGTTGTTTGGATAGATTATTTGAACATGCTCTTCTTGAACATTGTTAATGAAATATTCATTAGGAATTTGGTAGAAACACCAAAACACAGCATATGCTTTAGACTAGTATCCAAAACATGCTAGTCATTTCAGTAGGCTATTATGATTTTTTTGCTTCTTCTTCTAAACAGTTGTATGAATAGCTGTGCCGGAAACTAGAATGCAGAATATTTCCAATACCAAAACTCCAGCCTGTAGGCAAACACTATTTAGTCTGCTGTGTTGAATGGTTGGCACTGGTTTGTGAGCACTAGCTTTTATTCTGCCAACTGCTAAACAAGAAACTTTCACTTGATGCCCCAGAAGACAGGGTGGTTCCACTCAGTGATAACTCTGTGACCCGGATCTACACTCTACCACTCTACCCCATAATAAATATGTGAAAGTATAATTAGAGAAATAGAAAGGGTATTTGTGGGTCTGGATTTTTTTCATAGACATAAACAGATCGGCGGCCAAGTTCCTTATGTGGTCAGGCCTGCACTGTGTAATCATTACCTGTCACTGGGCACTGCAGTTTAAGGGACACGTCAGTTGACTTATGCTGGAATTAGACTACACTATATTTTTTCTGTTACGATAGTCAGTGTGTCAGATTATGCGATTTTGACTCCTAAATTCTTGTCACGGACAAGAAACATGTCAGACTACACATTGCTCGCTGGCCAATCATCGCTTGTTGTCTTTAACGACATGCGTGATATAGTAGACAAGGCTTATCTAGCAAATGACTTCAAGAAATACGGGTGAATATTTAAAATCATTATGCCAAATTCGGGCTGATATTGTGTGGTCTTAACACCATATTACACGTTCAACAAAGACTTTATGTCACAAACCATGATTTTCTTTCTTGACCTTAAAGGGGTACTTCAGGGCTGGGAAGATGAATCTGTATTTAAACTGGGTCATCAATGTAGTAGAAATTTGAAATTATTTTTGAATTTGGTGCCTTCTAGACTGAGAAAGGACAGAAAATGTATTTTTGTCTCATGGGGATGAAAGACTACAATTCCCAGAATGCTTCGCTGCACTGTGAGGCCATTCCCAAAGCCACCTACTGGATTACTGTGATTGAGTTGGAGAAGACACTACGATTAAAAACTGAACGTGTTTGTTCAATATAATGAGTGAGTCTCCTCACGAGTATCACAGGACTGAGCACTAACTGCAGGAGTCAGATAAATGAGCTCTTGTGATGAGAGCTGAGGTAATCGCGACTACACTCGCGGCATACATTCACAACGCGAGTTTAGTCTGGTGCATTTCAGTTCATGCCTTTGCAAGCTTAACTTTCATAGAAATTAATTTGAGAAGTTAAAAGACTTTGCTCACCATAGCTCCGTTTAAATGAGTGCCTGTAGCTGCGAGCTGAGCTCTGAGTGTGATCTCCCATCCCTCATGCGCGGGTTCAAAACATGCGGAAATGGCTCCCTCTGCTGGCTGTAGTCTTTAGCCTTTGGCCAAACTTTCCTCCTATGATTCAAATATCATCAATTTGCATCATAGGAGGAATTTTTCCAGAAATAAAATGCAATAATCTCTTGTCTCAGGGGGATATGAGGGGGGAAAGCACAATCATTTGAATATACTCTAGGGTTTCTACTGATACTAAGCCATATGCTAATCACTGAAGTAACCCTTTAAATGTACACCACCCCCGCTATAAATGTTTATGTTCCCAGAACTTTCATGGTTATGTCAAGGACGTCACAAGTAACATTCCCAAAATGATACCCAAACATTCAGGTCATTCTCTGAATGTTTAGGGGACCATATTTTATTTGAAAATGTGATATTCGGAGAACATTTTCTGATTTTCCCCACTAGTGTCAAGGATGTCACCTAGTTGCGTTTCCATAATGTTTTAGAGACAGTCATGATGTGGAGTTCTAGGGTTTTGGGATGCTATTTGGCCCACCTTCATGGAACTTTCAAGACATTCTCAGAATGTTTAGGGGACCATATATTATTTGGAAATTTGATGTTCCCAGAACATTCTCGGAACGTCCCCACTGGGTGTCAAGGGTGTTGCCTGGTGATGTTTCCAGAACACTCCAAAATGGTCATCATGTCTTATTTTATGGGTTGGGGACGATATTTGCTGGTTCTTCAGGGAACAATCAGGATTTTCTGGGAATGTTTAGTGGACCATTACTATAGGACATTCCCTCTAGGTCTCTACTACATTCCCATAACGTTTGCAGAACATTTAGGGGAACAACCTAAAATGCAAATTTTAGGTCCTATTTAGGTTCTTTCATCACATTTACTGAATGTTTTCAGATGTTTTCAGATGTTCTCTGAATGTTTAGGGGACCATATATTATTTAGAAGTATGATGTTCCCAGAACGTTCTAAGAATGTCCCTGTTGGTGTCAAGGGCGTTGCCTGGTAACATTCCCAGAACACTTCGAGATGGTCATTATGTGGAGTTCTTTTATGGGTTGGGAGACATTATTTGGTGGCTCTTCGGGGAACATTCAAGATGTTCTGAGAATGTTTAGGGGACCATTAATATAGGACGTTCTCTCTTGGTCTCTACACTACATTCCCGTAACGTTTGCAGGACCTTTAGGGGACAAACCTAAAATTTATTTTTGGTCCTATTTAGGACTTTTCATCATGTTTACTGAATGTTTTCAGAACATGTTTGTGTTAATCAATGTACATTGGGCTACTTTGCTAATGAGTGTCAGTAAAACACAGGATTTGCACAAAAGTTGCTTCTCAATAATGGATCAATACCAACTTCCCGATCCAACTTCCTTTCCAGACATGCAAGCACCGCACTTTATAATGTGTGTTTGCAAAACCTTTCTGAATATCCATTTGATGCCACTAGTATTCACTAACATGTAATATGTAGGACCCTCGCGTTGAATGTACATAGTATCAGAAAAGGAAATAAATCAAGCCAAGTGGCCTGATCTGACTTCACACTTCCTGTCCACTTTCACATTTTACACTGATCGTCTTGACTACAGCTTTCCCTCTCAGCTCTGTTTGATAAGTTATCCTCAGCAAACCTGTAAGTTTATTAGCCTTGCAAGTTTCCTGTGCCGCTGCCCTGCATCAATGTCATCTTTCAGAGCCATGAGCAGGGGGAGAGCGGCTACAAAGGGGTCTTTCTGTAGCTTGCTGCTGCGCTCATGTCTCTGACCTACATGCCTCCCTCCTTCGCTGCATTTCTCAGCAGCTTCTCAAACCCGCAGACACAGACGGAAACACTGAACAAGTCAGGGATCTCTTCCCAGCAAGCCCCAACCAACAGAAGAAAGATCTTACACCAAGGGCATATCCGCTACCTTCCATCACCACGGCAACTTTCAAACTTTACTATGTGGCCTACACTGAAGGTGCATTTACATTGACATGATTTGCAATTACAAAGAATCCTAAACTCTTTTGCTTTCAGTGACAGGTGAAATCACGAGTGGCAAAAAACACTGATACAAGTATCACTCTACATGTGACTTTGGCCAATTACTTGCAAGTATGAACTCATGAAGTAACAGTTCATCACTTTTTTGCTACTCGCTTTTACCTCGCTTACTTATAGCAGTCATAATTTAAAGAGTATAAGCTCATCTCTGATTCCAGTTAAATTGATCCAGCTGCATGGGAGGAACTATAGTTTCAGCTCCTCCGCACAATCCTTAAATTGTTGCACTTAAATTGATCTCATCAATCAAAAACAAGTTCAAGTATGTGTCACTATCCATCTACTGTAACAGCGATTGCATCAGTTTCTTGTGTACACGAACACTCACTCTGTCAACACTTTAATTTCTCAGCTGTGATTACTTATTCTGTAGAGACATGGTTTGAAAAGCCATGTGGCAAATGATGGACATGCAAGTGTTCAACACACACATATTATTTTACATTAGTATGACATGTGGAATGTCCATGTTTCATAACATGCATTTTTGCACAACATTTTTTAAAGCTGCATTGTATTGTACGGTCAGTGTTTAAATTATCGAGATGTCTTGCGCATATCTGTAGTGCAAAAATCTTTTTATTAACAATTTCCTATTGACAGATTTCAACACAAAGCATTTACTGTCAAATATAAAAAGCTTTTTCTCTTAAAAAAAAAAAAAAGAAGACATTTTTATTATTTCAACAATTTCAAAATAAGTTAAGAGTTTGACCTGGCTGAGACATTTAAAAGGAACAAGAAAGTAAAACATTTGACATATCTGAGATATTCTCATTTCAAAGGCATTTACCTTGTTTTTACAGTAAAAAAAACACCTTCAGCAAAACTTTGAAACAAAAAACAAAACAAAAAAATCAACAACCAGAATTAATTTAAAATCCTGTAGTTTCTTGTTGTGCAAACATACAACATTATATGTATTTTGTTGACAGCATATTCATAGTTTCATAGTCATGTAACCTTGTCATGTAAGTCATGTAAAATGCCTCATTTCATGGATTAAAAACATGGTCAACTGCTACATTTGAAGTAGTGAAGTCATGTTATTTCATTGCCACTAACATCTCTCCAATCTAGATTATTCTACTGTAATCTAGATTATTTTACAGTACTTGGAGCTCACTTTCCTTTTTACCAATTATAAATAAAAACGGAATTTCATTATTATTATTCTTTTTTTTTCTTTTTTTTTTTACTGACAGTATAAATATTGCTTGGTTGCATAATTGCATTTGAGTATTGTTCATGTGCATTTTAACATAAGACTTTTAATTGAGGCCAAGTCAGTTTTATTTATTAAGTTAATTAATATTTATCATAAAGTTGTAACTCCAAATATTGATGTGCAATTTTGTTTTTAGAGATTTACTGTAATGTCCTGTTGATGTAGAATAGCACTAAAGTTTGTGCAATTTCATTCTAATGAGAATGACTTTAATGCACATCATCCAAAATATTAAATCGGAAAGCTATTATGCTATTAAAGCTATTATGAACAAGTGCTAATGCTAAACACCATGAACCAAAACCGTTTAAATGAAGAGTTACTGAGCTCACCTGAATTCTTTGACAAAGTTATAGTAGAACAATTATGATTAAATCTTTCATGTAATCTTGAGTACTGAGCAAGGTTTAAATGTATGAAGTCTGCCGGAGTATGTGTGTGCTTGTGTATATGTGTGCATCGACTTTATTAACCTTCTGATGAACAGCATTTTCTCTCTCGACAGTAGTAAATGTTTCAAAAGACAGCAAACACAAACAGTCACAACACATAAACCAAGAAAAAAATCAGTAAAAACGAACAGCTGACACTACACAAACATATCAAGGCCAGTACATTTCTAGTGTAGAACTGCTAGAATTACCAGGGAGTCTAAGGATCTATAAAGGACACTGCAATGTAGCGTGTCCCATTGGTCGTAGGTAGTCCTTCGTGAAGGTGGGTGAGTCTACCTGGATGCATGAAGCTCCAGCCTTTTCTAGGAGACTCTATGGAACAGTTATATCTGTGAAATCGGCAACCTCCACCCTGAAATAGAAGGAAATGGGTCATAAGTTTAACTATGTAGGAAAACTTTTAGGAAATCTAACTCCAGTATATCACAATCTTACCTGGAAATCTAAGCCCTTATTGTTGAGAGCGATATTAATGGTGAATGTTGAGGAATCGTGATGTGGTCTCAGATAGGCTTGTCTATTTGGAGTGTACTTCACCACAAAGTTCATAATCGCATAGCCCTGAAAGACAAAAAGGATAGGAGACTAAATCAAAACCCAACTCTCAAAAGTATCTACAGATTTGCTTAATGGTATGTTTTCACGACAAAGATGTATTAAAACATTCCAGTATGCACCTATAGACTGAACACATAATACGCATAGGCATGACATCACCATTTTCACAAATGCAGTAGTTTTGTAGTTGTTTTATTTTCATAAACTTGTAAGTTTGCGTTTTCAGGCTCCCAAAACACTGTTTTCATGTAAATGAACGGCCAAAATGGGTAAAAAGTTATGGAACAAGTATTTGTGAATAACTTGCAGAATCTGTGAAGATGTGAATAATATTTACTAAATTAGAGAGATCATAAAAATATCATACTTTTTTTTTTTTTTTTTTACATATAGTCCACAAGACAAACAAAATAGCTGGATTTATTAAAATGGCCCTGTTCAAAAGTTTCTGAACCATTGATTCTTAATACTGTGTATCATTGATCCACAACTTTTTTTTTTTTTTTTTTTTTTGTGATGGTTGTTCATGAGTCCCTTGTTTGTCATGAACACTTAATCTGCCCAATGTTCTTCATAAAAATCTTCAGTTTTCCAGCATTTTTTGCATATTTGAACCCTTTCCAGCAGTGACTGTGATTCTGAGATCCATCTTTACACACTGTGGACGATTGAGGGACTCAAACACAACTTTTAAACAAGGTACAAACATTCACTGATGCTGGTGAGGGGGGTGAAAACTTTTTAGATTTTTAGAGATCAAGGTAAATAGTACTTAATTTGTCTTCCGGGAAACATAATATTTTGCTTCTGAAGGGCAGTACTAAAAAAAAGTGGACATCTTAATCCTGTTCAAAAGTCCGGCTCATATTGCATTCTGTTTCCTTCTGGAGCATCAATGAATGTTTGTACCTTTTTTAATAGTTGTGTTTGAGTCCCTCAATCGTCCTCAGTGTAAAAAGATGGATCTCAGAATCACAGTCACTGCTGGAAAAGGTTCGAATATCAACCTGATCTCACAGATTTCCGTGAAATGAACAGGACCCTTAACTTAAAAATCTGTGGTAGTTTCACGGAATCGTCGAAAATTCCGTGATGGGTTCACGGAAGTGATGCCTATGTAAGTCAATGACCGTCAGCATCCGTGGTCCACACACGGATTCCCTGTCCCAACACCTTATATTCGTCAGTTTGATTCAGTCAGCATAATTTATTTACATTTATTTTTCTTTTTATTCAGACACGTTTTGAACACGTAACTCAATCCCTTTCCTAAACCTACCCATTTGTGTATTATAAAAAACAGGATATAACAGGCAGATACACAGATACGACTGAAGGCACAATTTATTCAGAAATTACAAATATTCCAAGTGTTCCGAGGCCAAACGATTGATTTCTGTGAAGAAAATCCCCAAAAGCGATCAAAAACGTCGAGTCCATATATTAATACATTTCAAATATTGCCGCTGGAAGAAACGTAACGTCAGCTTTGACAGCATTGGCTGTTGTGTGTCTCGTGACCAATTGTGTCATTACGTCAGCTTTGATTGTAAAATGCCATTGACTCTCGTGTGTCTCGTGACCGTTCGCGTCATGCTGAAGAGTCAGTCGTCTCTCATCTGTATCATTTGAATCATGAGAAATATAACCGAGTGTGTGTGTGGAGCGCGATCATCATTTCAACGATTAAAACATTAAGATCAACTACATGAAGATATCGTATGACTTCAGAAGACTTGGAATTCAACATGAGTTAATACTTCTATACTGTTTCTGGTCCGTTTTTGCAATAAATAACTGTGACTGTACATTTATTGGTCTGTTATGTGTTTTATATTGTTGAGTGGGTAGGTTTAGGGTAGGAGTGGAGTTAGTTGCTCTGAAATAGAAAAGTAGGCTATAAATATTCATAAAATCATGTCTACTTTTACAAATACAAATAAATAAATGTGTGTTGGGAATCCGTGTGTGGATCACGGATGCTGCCTGTCATTGACTTACATAGGCATCACTTCCGTGAATCACTTCCGTGAATCACTTCCCATCACGTAATTTTCGGCGATTCCGTGAAACCACCACAGATTTTTGAGTTAAGGGTCCGCGGTTATTTCATGGAATTCTGTGAGACCAGGTTGTCAAATATGCAAAAGATGCCGGAACACTGACAAATTTGTGAAGAACATTAAGAACATTAACTGCTCAAGACAAACAAGAGACTCATGAACAACCATCAAAAAACAAAAAAATACAACAGCCATGGATCATCCAGTTTACAATACACAGTATTGAGAATCGATGGCTCATAAACTTTGGAATGGGTCATTTTAATAAATTCTGCTATTTTTTGTCTTGTGGACTAAATGTAAAAAAAGTGTGTATATAAGGTGCCATACATATATTTACAGGACAACTGCAGGATGTTGCATAATGTAAATTGTCTACATAAAGTATATAAAATATATATTATATATATATATATATATATATATATATATATATATATATATATATATATATATATATATAAATTTGATTGCATTTTCTATAATCTCATTTATTTAAATTTTTAATTATCCACATTTTCGCAGTTCACATACTTTTTATTGCAACTATAGTGAAGTTGCAACCTCCACGTTCACACAAGTTATTTTCCATACAGCAACAGATCATGTTAAATGGCTCTTTTGTTCCTCACATAAAATGCCAATTGTGGCTTTTGAAATAGTATGGTACTTTTAACAGACTTGGTCATTTTGACCTGTTGTTCTATGGAAAAGAGCTTCAAGGAGATTCTTCTAAAATAATTTGCTGAATTAAAAATAAAAGTGTAATGGTTTAGAAAAAAATGAGGTTGATTAAATAATGCCAGAAGTTTAAATTTTGGGGAACTATCCCTTTAATAGGTGACCTACAAAGAATCCAGACTCATGGTGCCAACCGAAGTTCACATTCCATGAGTCAAATGAACCAGAGACCTAATAACATTAGGTATGCTCAATAGTGGACAGCGCCTTCCTAAAACAGAAGCGAGAGAGGGAAAGCTGAAAATTACTGAGAGAAAAGATGACTTGACTCATTCCATGAGTCATGTCAACCAAAGACCTAACAAAGTTCATCTAGCAAGCTGTGTTTTAACTGGCTGCTGTACTAAGTCTTCTGAAATCATGCATATGTACAAAAAAGATATCCGTGGCGGACAAAAAATTGCTTAAATTGCTCAAATTATAGAAAATGCCCTATTTACAACTAATATGCAGCAGCTCAATGATTACATTAGAGTGTGAAGTCATGTGTCAAATCAACTAGACTTAACGGATGAATTTCAAGAAGCCTGTCGAGAACATTTCTGGGTCATATTTCACACCATAAAGAAAAAAAATGTGTTATGAGTTCAAAACCATTTGTTTCCAATTAAATAAAAATGGCGGAAAATCTAGTGTGAAATTAAAAAAATACCAAGTGCACTTCAGAAAGAAAAAATGCACTGAAAATCTAAACACTGAAATGTAAATATGCAATAATTCAAAAAAAATAATAAATCCCACTTTTACTGGTGTAAGGATGCAGCTGGCTTCAAGTTTTTGCCAAGTGTTTCCATTTTTTTTTTAATAGCTGTTTTTGAACATGGAATTTGTGTTTGGTTTCTAAATAAATTAGACATTAAGCTCTTTCTGTTTTAGTAACTGAAATTACAAATTTAAAAATGAAACATGCATTGCTGTAATGATTGATTAACTCTAATAAAATATCACAACCCCCCAAAATGTTGATGTTCTATTGTCCCTAATTCTTAAAAATAACCATGTTTTTTTATAGGATTCATAGATTTCACCCAGTGTCAGACATTAATGGGGGCTTGAAAATGAACAAAAATGAACAAAAATGATGCCCAAATTCAAGATAAGGGGCAAAAAATGTTCCTGCTAAATCTATTACAACTGTCGTGATTAAAGTAAAATGGGAAAGTAATGAAAAGTAGTCATTGCAGTATTTAAATTAGACCTGTTCACGTGGCATTTTCTTTCAATGTGTTGCAGCATTAAGCATTATAACACAATACCCATTTCTGTTGAGTGTATGGATAAAAATGTTAACCTAACCAATGTTAACCTAATTAATTCCTATTTATATACTTTATGTAGACAATTTACATCATGCAACATCCTGCAGTTGTCCTGTAAATATACTGTATGTATGGCACCTGAGCAACTGCATACCGCCTGTGTAAATAAACATACTTAAACATCAGATATAGCTTCCACCTTTGATGAATTTGTTGATTTGGAGAAGCAGTCTTTAGTATTCCGGCTGAAGTAATTGATTAAATAAAAGACGACAGATACATTTAACAATGTAATCACAAAAATTGCCTTTTCAAAGTTAAAGAAATGACCTCTTAATTGAAAAATTGATTTCTGACCCTGGTTTCAACCTAATAAACATAAGACATAATCTCTTACAAAAAGATGAAGAGGTAAAATAGTCAATTTGATTTAACAGCTGATTATGACTCAGTCCAGACCCAGACAGACTGGCTCACCTTGGGGTAATAGCCAGAGAAAACCTTGAGAGTGACGGGGGAGATGAATTCTCTGATAAAGTGCAGCCATTCCTTATCGAAATCGATCTGTTTCATATGAATGTCATCTGTCGGGACACTCTCATAGCCTCCAGTGATACGATTGTCCTGCAAATAGAAACCACAATGACTGGGCAAACAGTCGATGATAAAAACTGCACAATGACACTGCTGTGTAAAGTCTATTTTAAAGTTAATTTACACTGGGTGGAAAAATCCCCAAAATAAAGAATAAACATGTGCATGACTAGATATTTAAACATTTTTGTATGCTAAGAATAACCTGTTTCCTTTTGTATTTGCACATTAGAACGTTTTTTATTATTATTATTCAATGGTGATCCCTGTACAAAGAGTGCAGACTGTTTTAAGGCCGGCGGGTTTATCTGACCTTGTGACCTCCACCAGACCATGACCCATAGTTTTCCATCTCGTCCACCAGCTCATCGCAGGCTTTCTCCGAGAACACAGGGAACCAGAAAACATCTGGGCATGGCTGCAGAAACATAAACAGGTGCTTAACATAATCAGGTCTTTTTTATATAAAAGTACTGAAGTATAGTCATAAAATAAGCAATTTGCAGATAGGTTTCTAAAAGGTACAGTGGCAAAAATTGCAAATTTAGGAATCAGAGAGAAGGTGTAAATCCAAATTTCATTATTTTTGGTGCTCAAAATTTTGCTATCATTACAAAAGTGTAGAGGGTTATTGATTATTCTACTCTAAGGCCTACAAATCCATCTTTTCTTCAAACTGTCTTATATAGCAAGGCTGGACAACTCTGGCCCTTGAGGTCCCTTTCCTGTAGAGTTTAGCTCCAACTCTAACCAAACACCTGGACAAGCTAATCATTCCAGTTTGATCTAGGTTGGAGATAAACTCTGCAGGAGAGTGGACCTCGAGGGGCTGACTTTCCCAGCCATACTATAAAGTTGCAGGAATATAGGAGCCATGTACATTGATCAGGCATAACATATGACAGGTGAAGTGAATAACACTGATTATCTTCTTCATCACGGCACCTGTTAGTGGGTGGGATATATTAGGCAGCAAGTGAAAATGTTGCCCTCAAAGTTGATGTATTAGAAGCAGGAAACGTGCAAGAGTAATGATTTGAGCAAGTTTGACAAGGGACACATTGTGATTGTAGACGACTGGATCAGAGCATCTCCAAAACTGCAGCTCTTGTGGGTGTTCCCGGTCTGCAGTGGTCAGTATTTATCACAAGTGCTCCAAGGAAGGAACAGTGGTGAACCAGAGACAGGGTCATGGGCGGCCAAGGCTCATTGATGCACGTGGGGAGCGAAGGCTGGCCGTGTGGTCCGATCAAACCGATCAGACGAGCTACTATAGCTCAAATTGCTCAAGAAGTTAATGCTGGTTCTGATAGAAAGGTGTCAGAATACACAGTGCATCACAGTTGCGTATGGGGCTGCATAGCCACAGACCAGCCAGGGCTGTTGCATTGTTGCAGACCATGTACACCCTTTCATGGAAACGGTATTCCCTGGTGGCTGCGGCCTCTTTCAGCAGTCGCCGTATTAACTGGCATAAGCCCTATGTGCACAAAGATTAGTATTATCTAGGGACCTCTGTGATTTAGAAATGATTCCCCCACATCTGAGTTTTGTGTGTCGCATTCGCACGGGATAAGCAAAGCCTGAGATTTTACTCCAATTTACTGACTTATCTCCCGGATATGATCTCAAGACTTGTAAATGTTTTCCGTTATAGATATAGCTGTATGAAATCATACACAGTCATATGTATCAATATCGTTTTGATAGTTTTATATTAATAAAAATTATTTTGTTCAGTTAGAGAACAGTTGCTACACTTAAAAACTGAGCACAGACCAGCGGCAGGAATCAGATTTAATTCATCACGAGTGAGAAGCTGACAATATACGATGGAAGATTCAGTTTCAAAGCTAAATGCAAAAGCGCCCATTTAAGCGAGTTTGTCATTGTACTGTTCTGTTGTTATGCTTTTCATTAAGAATTGTATTGATATTAATATTAAAGACACCATTCAAGCAATTTGCTCCAAAATTGGTACTCATTCTAAAGTGAAAGTATAATCCGTGTGGGAATTCATAACCGTGCGCATTATAAAAGCAGCTTCCATTCTTTGTGAAAGATAAAGATAGAAATGTGCACAGGAAACAAAAAATCTTGCAAAATTATAGACAATCCGCCTAATCCTGGCCAAATCACTGGGATGCCGATTCGCACGGGACTAGTGGTATCACAGGACCTCGGTGTTCGCCGAAATATGGTAGGTCATTTGCAGGGGAATTTTTACTTTACAAATTACAGACATGGCCGATTTGCACGGGATTAAGATCACTGACATTCTCTGCAATTATTACAAATCACCAGAGGTCCCCAGATAATATTAATCCCATGCAAATAGGGCTATAGTCCATAATGATTACGGAGATGGCACATTTGGACATGAATCTAATCCCATCCGAAGTCTTTGGATTGTGGAGGAAACCGGAGCACCCCAAGGAGACCCAAACCAACATGGGAAGAACATGAAAACTCCACACAGAAATGCTGGGACTCAAACCGGTCTAGCTGGGATGTTTTGACACTGTAAATCACTAGATCCTCCAATCAACTTTCTCAACACTGGGTCTCTTGGAAACTGCTGAATTGAATCCTATCTCCCATGTAGTTGGATAAATTGCATCAAGTAACCACAGTGGTGACTCAGAGTTTGGTGCTTTGCCTTATATTCTTCTCAGCATACACAATGTTTTCACACAAAAAATCACTAATGCCTTGGATTTACCTACAACTACTATGCCTGAAACAGAGTTCTAATTCTCATTCTTGTCTTTGAATGACCAAATCTCAGCTCAACCTAGTAAATACATAGCGTCTTGTCTCAGTATTATTGTTCAGCTAGGCCCATCATAGAAAACACCATCCAGGTCAGACAAGAATTTGGAGGTAGTATTTGATGACCAGTTTAGCTTCAGAGACCATTTCCAAGGCTGTCCAGCCATGCAGATACACACTGTATTTCTTCAAGAAGATAATGTCCTGCTTGCATGGACACTTAAAATGTAAATTTTGTTTATTTGGTCTTCAAAAGAGTATGCACTTTACCACTACTTGCCTTGCTTCACCGATTACCAGTTGCTGCCCTCAAAGTTAAAAACACCTCCACGTTTTCCCTATTTAAATACAGTTGCACGAATAGTTGAACGATCAAGTATAGTGACATAAAATAAAACTTGGCGCTTTTCTAACCAGATTAAAAAGGAGAACTATAATGTATTGCGGAATATCACCTCTGAGAGTACTTCGACTCGGCGCAGTAAAAAGTCACGCCTGAAACATCGCCAAGTTTTATTTTATGTCACCATACTTGATCGGTTAACTATTCGTGTAACTGTATTTAAATGGGGAAAACGTGGAGGCATTTAGTCACTTCTAAATTGATCTCTGTTTGGTACCATAGTGAATGAACTGGGCTTAGTGGGCTAAGCTAAATGCTATCAGATCGTCACCGCACGCCAGAGAGACGAGATAGGTGTGTGTCAACTCGTTTTATTTAAGGGAATAACAGTTTAATATGAAAAAGCGGTGAAGTATCCCTTTAAATGTACTGATGCTTGCCTATAGAACAACTACTAGGTATCTATCCTTCTGCAAAAAGTCTGGTCGATAAGTAAACAAACTCCCTTTTCAGAAGACTAGTTTCACAGTACATCCATGGTGGAATGAGCTTTCTCACTCTACCTGAACAGCATCTGCTAAAAAAAAAATAAAAAAAAATTTAATTGTTTGTTTATACCTGCTCCAAGAGGTTGTCAGTAAAAATTCGACTGTAGTTGGGATGGATGTATTTCTCTCTCCAGTCCTGTGTAAGAGAAAGCGAATTAGTACTTAGTTCATTCACTGACCTGCATTGCAAACATTGATAAGCTTCTTTGCATTCATTTGGCAGACAGACTAAAACCTAGATGGAGGTCAACACAGACTTATGTTTACACTCTCAGCACTCCACATTCATTACTATTGAAAAATGAACCACTAAACGAAAACTAATGGGTTTGTACACGTTGTATACAGAAAAGATTCAATCACAAATTGTGTAGTCACTCACCAGAGGGTTTTCAAATATTTGCCAAAGGTCATTGTTATGATGGGATGTGTTATAGTTGGCAGTTGAAATAAGCCTTCCGAACTCATGGCGATTTGTAACATACATGAACACTCCCTGAGTCGGACAAAGAAAAGGTAGTTAGATACTACAAATTTTATTTATAATGGAAAGTGGAACATTCACATTTCAAAGAAAAATGAGTTACTGTAAAATGAGCAATAAACAAGACAGATCCAAATAATTTAACGTAAATAATACAAAGAAATAACAAAAAAGCATCATAATCTGTAATAAGTAATGTGTGATCATTAAAAATTGGAGGACAAATTGGGAACGGCTGTGAGAGGGAATGGAACGGGAACACAGGGAAGTGCTGGCAAAAGTGCAAATCCAGGAATCAACATTCCTGTTCACTGTACTACAAGCAGGGATAAGGTTTCTTGCATCTAAATATGGGAAGATCCAGACTTACTCTCAGTCTTGGCTTTAACATTTAAGCATAGTTGTTGAATCCAATGCAAAAATACAAATGTAACAAGTGCTACATAACTACCCAGGCTGAGATAAGTCATGGAGCTCATGGAAGTTTCATGTTATTGGTATTGGTGTGCTTGGGAGAGGGTTGGTCTTGGATGCAGATGTCACTGCAGGGAAAACTGTAATGCAGGATATATATTAGATCCTTCATTGGTTTTTCCACCACTTAACTCAGAAAGGGTGTATCACTTTATGGTTCAGTGTATATGTATATATATAATATCTGGTGCTTTGTCCATCTGTCATGGGTTAACCCCATCAAAAAGAAGAGGTAGTTTATCAAAAACAATGGCATCAATTTTCCAAAGGGTTCCGCTAATTAGATGAACACATCTGTCTCTGCAAGATGTATTCTAAAATTGCGGTATGTTTAAATCAAATGTTTGAATGCCTACTATCGCATGCACCTAAATGTCTGGAATAGAAAAGACAAAAAACATGAAACAACCATAAAATGTGAATGAAATGGGGATTTATGGTTTTTCCACATGCATAGTAGTTCTTCTCAAATTTGGTTTACCCTTTCCTTGAGATTACATGTTTTGTAATTTGCCAACAATGCTTGTGATCTTGAGATTACATCAAGCAAGCAAATATTAAAGGAACACTAAACCGTTTTTAGAAATAGAGCTTATTCAAATTCTTTCCTACATTTAGATATGTGGACAAATCCATTTTTTTCTCAGTGCATGCATTGTTTTAGTTTGGCAGGGTCGCCGCTAGCATAGCTTAGCATAATGAATGGAATCCTATGTTGCCAGCTAGCATGTCCCGAGTAAAAGTGATAATTTTAGTTTTTTTTAAACCCCACCCAATTACTTGTTGTGGCCTGCGTATTCACAACAAGTACAAATAGTGATGCAGATTAAGACTCTGCGACTTCCTAGGCAGATATGGACTTGGAATATATTATGTGATATCGCTGTGCCCAAGTAGCAGTGATTTACCTGTGCTTCCCCATAATATAGTCCCAAGCCAGAATCTGCCTAGGAAATTGCCTAGTCTTAATCTACATCACTATTTGTACTCGTTGTGAATACGCAGGCCACAAGAAGTAATTAAGTAAGGGCTTTTTTTTTGGATCACTTTTACTTAGTTAGCTGGCAACATAGGATTCCATTCATTATGCTAGGCTAAGCTAGCAGCGACCCTGCCAAACTAAAACAATGCATGCACTGAGATAAAAAATGCATTTGCCCACATATCTACATGTAGAAAAGAAGTTGAATAAGCCCTATTTCTAAAAATGGTGGAGTGTTCCTTTAAATGTTAGTCTAAATGTATTACTACATTTAGTATTTTAGTATGGTTGGAATACCACTTTCTAACCATTTGGAAAAGTGACGCCTTGCTTTAAAACATTGGTATCCTAAATGATATAAGATAGAATAATCAAAACAAGAGGAACCTTTGGAGGTCTGAGCATATGGAATGTTTCCGGAGAAGGAGATTCTCTTTCTCTGTGTACTGTCTAAAACGAAGGAAAAGCACCATGTAAATTATATAATGAGACACAAACAGTGTGAGTAACAAAGAGAGAGAGAGTTTAAGATATTAGCTTATTAAGGGAAGACTGCCTTTTCAGGACAGTTGAGGTGCCTGTGTTTTAGTTGGCTGATTTTCTGTTTAGAAAAGATCTATGCACTGCCTTAAGGTGTCCTAAGCAGCAGACAGGAAGTATTTTAGTTAAAAAAAAAAACAGCAGAGTTAGTTAGTAGTGGTGTAGGACGTTTAAGGAGAGGCAAAAACACACAGCCAGACATTCCCTTTGGTTCAATGTCACATGTTACGCGTGAAAAAGGGAGAGAGAAAAAGGATGATGAACACTTTGAATGCATCACAGCGGCTGCCATAAACGGACAGAGAGGTCATGCCTTCACAACAGAACATTGATCTACTTTGAATACTTGCCAGTTACATCTTGGTCACAGAAGTGCAGCAGGTGTTTAAAAGCAATGAGAAATCAGGCTAAAATGTCATATGCTAACTAATACAGAACAACGGATGTTGTAGAGGTTAACTGCTTTATCATACAATTTCCTACATTACCCCCTTAATCCAACTGAAATTCTATCAACAGAAAATGTGACATGCTGTCAGTTATTACATTCTGATCCCTCAGTTTGCAAAAAACAAAGATCTTTTTAGTAGTAATGAATGTACAATGGAAGTTTATGGGGAAATGTATTCTAGAGGGATTTGATAACTGGATTTAGAATTGGATTAACAAGTTTTATGCTACTAACATAATTCATGTGGGTGAAGTTTGCATATAAGCAGTACTTTAAGAACAGTATGTAAGTGTGCATCATGTTTCCATGTTCAAGATAACATTTTAAATATTTGCCATAACTTTGCACATAAAAGTTAGTTAAGAAACTTTTGTTTGGGTCTCTGTCATTGTAAGTGCATTACTTTGAATGTGTTTTTTTTATTTCTTATTAACATACAGCATGTCATATATGCTGTTGATAGAGCTTAAACATTATATATAAATATTAAATACAATTATATAGCTTTTTTATATTAATTGCACAGAAACAAATTATATCAAATTAACATTTCATATCGAAACACTTGAAACCCTAGACTATAATTATACTTTACATATTTATTGTTGATCTAGATTAAATTGTATTATAATTGTACTGCTTTGTGTTCCAGCGGTCATACCAAGTCTCTGGCATTCCTGCACATGGCCATGTCAGGGTCCAATCTCTCCAGCACAAAGACATTCCTCTCTTTGAGTTCATTCCTCAGAGTCTGGCCCTTAATGAGGTAGATGTGAGCCATGAAGGGGATGTTCCACACACCACTATTTACACAAGAAAGGACAAAACATTTCATATTTCATATTTGGCTTGGTAAACCCTACAATATGGTGACAAACTCCCCACAAAAAAAAAAAAAAAAAAAAAAAACAATATCCAAAATCTTTGTGGGGACATTTTTTTTGTCTCCATGAGGAAAATGGCTTATAAAATCATACTAAGTGATGTTTTTTTAAATGTAAAAATTCAGTAAGTAGGGTACGTGCAGTTTAAAAATCATAATACCTATAGAAATAGTTTTTTTTTTTAGAAAGTAAAAATGCAGAATGTTTCCTGTGATGGGTAGGTTTAGGGGTACGGGCAGTGAAAGGTGATAGAAAATACGGTAAGTACAGTATAAAAACCATTACGCCTATGGAATGTCAACAACAAATGTGTGTGTGTGGGTCTGGGAAAATGTCCCCACACAGATATATATCCAATATCCAATTTGTTTGGTCCCTATGAGCAAAAACAGCTTATAAATTATACTACGTGACTTTTTTTTATGTAAAAGATTTCTGAGGTAGGTAGGAGGTTAGGAGGGTTATGGTTAGGGGATAGAATTTACAGCCTGTACAATATAAAAAACTGTATGGAGAATCCTATTTTTAATATTGTGTTAAAGTAGATTGACTTTGTTAGAGAAGTGCTTGAGCTGGTGAGAAATGTACATGCTAAAAAGCATTCTGAGTTTTAATAGGGTCCGCTTTTTGATTTGGAGAATGATAATTATGCACTTTCTTAATTGTCTAATAAGATTATACACACTGTAATTTCAGATCTCAATCATTTCTGAATCACAATCTCTTAAATCACTCACACACGCTTTCCTTGCACGATGTCAATGTAGTCCTCAGATCTTGCATAATAACCATCAAGGCTCAGTGCTCCCCAAAAGTTGGACCACAGTTTTCCATGCCGGGTAACAAGGGGGCCAATTATATTTCTGAGGTGGAAAAGGGATAAAGGAAAAGATAAATGACTCAAAAAACCACATCAGCTCATAAATGTACTATATAGGCCTACTAAGAAGGCCTACAAAAAGGTATTAAAATGAAAGGAAATCTAATGCTTAAAAGCTGACCACAAACAGGTGTAGATTTGCTGTACTCAATTTTTACAAGTAAGTGGTTAACATGATTCATGTGAGAACATTTTCTTGTGTGAGGTTGTGGAGTGCTTCTTTTTATTCATGAACATAAGAGCAGTTTTATATGGCGTGCTCTCTACAATCATGAGTGTGACCCTTAAGTACCAGAGTCAAGCCTTCACATCTAGAGTGACCTTAAACTCTACAAGCATAAAGAATATCACTTAACTGAGGTAAACATGTCATCCAAAACACATTAGTGGAAATTATAGTGTTGGTCAACAATGTGAAAGCAAGCAAGTAAAATTCCACATTTCTACAGTTCCCAGTTACGATTACACTCCACCAGCCAGAGGCCAGCAGCGAGAGTTCCCAAGACCTCTTAAAATATCCGAAGATGGCTTCCTCCATATTCATGCGAAAGAGCACTCAAGGTTGTCACGTTAAATGTGACTGGGTTCAGGCTTGTTTTTTAGTTAAAGTCAAGTGGCATTTTAAGAGTTCATGCGATATAGAGCAGACTGTTTCTATGCGCCATGGGAAAACAGGAAGCCACCCATGCTTATTTTTAAACCGTGAGGGACTCGCATTCAGTCGGCTGTAATGTTCCTGTGGTTTTAGCACTTGAGGGATTCAAGTCCTTTCCCTCAGACAAAACGGTTACTGTGGGAGATTCCACAGTATTGAAACGTTTAGCATCAAAGTGAAGTTACCTGTTTTGCTCGATGAGGAGTTTTAGGGTCTGTCGGTTGGTGAGCATCACATCTGCATCGATGCTGAAGTAATAATCACAAGAAAGATCCTTCCGGCATGAATCCCTGGAAGAAAACAACGAGGATGTCATTATTAATATTGGCAAAATTCTGTGTAATGTTGATTCTCTCATAGTCTTTAAAGGACAACTCTGGTGAAAAATGAACCTAGGGGTAATTAACATCGTTCTCTGGGATGTGATTTCTTGAAAATTGAATGTAAAGAGTTTTATTTTATCTCTAAAAACAGATTAGCTTTTAACGCTTATGTATGGGGCACAGGGTAAGTAAAATTAAATCACTAGTTAATACCACTACACTCTAAAATATGTTGGGTTAAAAACAACCCAAGTTGGGTTGAAACTGCACCAACCCAACAATTGGGTTGTTTTAACCCAATGGTTGAGTTGTTCTTACCCAGGAATTGGGTTGTCTTAAGCAACATTTAACCCAACCACTGGGTTAAAACAACTCAACCATTGGGTTAAAACAACCCAATTGTTGGGTTGGTGCATTTTCAACCCAACTTGGGTTGTTTTTAACCCAGCATTTTTTAGAGTGTAACAAGGCTCAAAATAGCCTCACACTAACATGGTAGCATAATGAGAGTCCCTACATGCAAACCGAAGCATTGAGAACTTTGTAAGTGTACAAACAGTTTAATATGAAGATACTTTATAAAGACAGTAGGTGTTTCTCAGTGTCAAGGATGCTTCCTTGGAAGGACGCATCCTTCCAAGTCACTTCATTCAGAGGCTAGGCGAGGCTCCTCTTTAGCATTCGGAGAACACGTAAATGGAACAGGCTAGCAAGTGTACGTCATTGCGTCATTACGTCAGTGAAAAGGTCCGTTGGCCATCAATAACATTATGTGTAACGTTATTTGTATATATTTTTTATATCAATACAGTAGTAATTTGTACCGGCATTTAAACGTTAAACTTTACCTATATTTACTATGGTTATAACAAATGTTTGTTTATGGTTTATTATGTGTGTGCAGGCAGTCGCCCGTGAGGGTTTTCCCCGTGTTACTTTCGTTTTGTTTATTATTTATTATAAAGTTGTTGAACGTTCACCGGTTCCCGCCTCCTTCCTTCCCATCTCCAAACTCCGATACAAGCATATTTGCACCGTTCACGCTCCGACTCCGGAAACGACTGAAGATAGCGAAGCTGCGCGCATAGGATTGTGGGTGATTTGAGAACGCGAAGTGCGCGAAGGCTACTCATATGTATCCTTTCCTGTATATGACATATTTTTCGAACGAAGGACTCAGTCCTTGGTTGAAATTCGAGGATCCTCGACATTGGAACAGTCCTTCGTCGGATGTCGATGACGTGGCATCCTTGGAATTCTGGCTTCCGAGGATCCTTCCTTGACATTGAGAAACGCCTAATATATTACGCGTTTACAGCAGCCATCTTGGAAAAAAGTATTGATGAGTCGAGCCACGAACGCTGTGCTAAGTGCATGGATAATCTAATTACATGGATATTTTTATTTTTATTTTCTCTGCTGTGTTTAGTTCTTTCTTCCAGAAACAACGGACCATATGATATTCCAAGTCACAGTTCATCACTTAGCACAGCGTTCGTGGCTCGACTCGTCGTTTTCATTGTTTTCCAAGATGGCTGCTCTCTGGATACACGTAATGGACTGTCTTTATAAAGTATCTTCTTAATAATTTTTGAAGTGTGCATATATATGATTATTACTATAATAAAATTAAATATGACATAAAACACAACCCAGTCTCTTACGTTAAATGTCAGATTATGTGTGTTCAATTAAAAAAGTAGGCCTATAAGTAAAAAATTCTCTAACAAGGACAGTTAAAGCATATGTGCGCTGCATGTGCCTGATCAGTTTTAACAGCAACACAATTGTAATTTCAAAATGTTTAAAGTGTTTAATTTCAATTAAAAAAAAGAAAATTTTTTCATAGGTTGAAAGGGGGGCGTGACCAAAAAAGTTTGAGAAGCACTGTAAGTAATGTTCCCCTGAGTATCATTCTGTTCAAATTAATATATTTATTATTCATATATTCTTCCATGTTCAGCTCTGAAGCACAATAGCAGGTGTCTGAAACAGATATTTTTAATGTCTGCTCTGACGTCTTATCCACACCAGCATTTTTCAAACCTACTAATTAAGACAAACAACTCGAGTGATATCACCATGACAGCAGACACTAATGCCAAACAGACATGCAGTGAAAATAGCATCGGGACCAGCTAAGATAATCAGCATACGTATTTGCACATCCCATTGAGGAGTCCTAAAACTTATTTGTGTCTCGGTTCTGTTGTGTTTAGACTTTTCACCGTTACAGATTTCAGTTGTCATTCAGTTCAGGGGCCTGTACCATTGATGGTAGTTTAACAAACTCAGGGTTACAGGATTAGTTTTGAGTTGACAAATCTAAACCAATCTATTTAGGCTTTGTTTGCCCCATGATGCTGATCATCACCTTTTCTGTCAACTCAGGCTTTGATCCTGAGGAGTTTAGCTGTGACATCAGTAGTGAACAGCCAATCACATGCTGATCAGTGAATCTGAGATTCACTTCTCACGAGAGAAGCAGAGATTCATTTCTTTCTTCGGCAGAATATAACATTATAGATATATTAAGAATTTAAACAAATTTACACAGCAACAAGAGCTGTCTATGCAAGAGGACAACTTAAAGAAAAATCTGCGTCAATGCAAGTAACAGTTATTAAGTTAATTTAGTTGATATATAGAGAGAGAATTGAACATTTAAAGGGATAACTCACCCAAAAATTAAAATTCTGTCATCATTTACTCACTCTCATGTTGTTCAAAACCCGTATGAGTTTCTTTGTTCTGCTGAACACAAAATAAGTTATTTTATTTAGAAATATTTTTGTAACAAAGCAGATAGAGCAACAATTGACTACCATAATATTTTTCCCTGCTATGGTGGTCAATGGTTCCTCTATCTGCTTGGTTACAAACATTCTTCAAAATATCCTCTTTTCTGTTTAGTAGGACAAAGAAACGCATACAGGTTTGAAACAACTTGAGGGTGAGTAAATGTACATTTTCAGTTTTGGGTGAACTATCTCTTTAATATCTGAGTTTAGGGGTGGCTCAGGAAAGTCAAGGCAGAACATATTATGTAATTCAAACTTTGTGTTAATTGGTTTTGAGTTCATTGTGTGAAAGCGGTCATGTACAAGCAGATTGAAAGGGTTTTGGAGCCGGGCTGGGAATCTTGGAGACAGCAGTGTTTGGGAGAGTACTAAACTAGCAAATAGAAGGGTTCACGGGAGCGTCTTCTGTGTTTCGATGGTACATTGCTATAGGAGGGGCAGATTTATTGCTTTGTGGTGAGCCGGAAGTTGTTTCTGTGTTTTTCATTTGTAAGGAGCTGAAAGTGTGCCGACATGTGGCAAAGGTTTGTGTTCATCTTTGATCAAGAGTTACTCAGATTTGCATTGTCATTTTCTTTATTTGCATATTTTCGAGAGTCACTCTTAAATTAAAGGGATGCTTACATTCCCATGTTCCTTGCTTCTCCTTGAGTTAAGGTCTCCTCTGGGCCAACAACCTTAAAACTGTGGAATACATCCTTGTTCTCTTCCCAAAACTTCTGGATGTGCTTCTCATGGTAAACCTCCTAAAGAACAAGACATGGAACAATAATAGTCAAAGACAGACTCTAAAATCCAAAAGGTCAAATGCTTCTTACTGCTTTGTCAGCCAGACACTCACACTGTTATGAACAAAGATGCTCAGTTTATCTTTGGGATAATCTAGACTTAGTAACCGTTCAAGGAATTCTGGTAGGAATGGAGTCGGCTGCTCGATATATACACCAACAGTCACTTGTGGAAATACCTGTTTAGATAAAGAGAAAGGCCTGGTCAAACATTAATATTTCTTCATGCAGTCGATAAAATATAATTTTAAGAGTCAATATATTGCACAGGAAATGCAACAAAATATTGTTTATATTTTAATAACCATGTTCCTCCATCCTTTTTCCTTCAGCCAAAAGCAGGGGAACACCCTTTATGGATAGCCAATCCAACTAAAGGCTAACACACAGAGGCATACTCAATAACCATGTGGTAATGCATTTAAAAAAATATATATATATATAAAAAAAACAGTCACATTACTGTTTTGTAATGTTTAAAAAAAATAAAAAAAAACTCACTCAAAAGAATAAAGCAACTATTAAAAAACTATTAACTGTGAATGGATAAACTACAATTGAACAGCAGTAAAATAGTTGATAGTCTATACCACAACTGTGTACACAATATTGCCAAAAGTTTTGGGACGTCTGCCTTTACATGTGCTTGAACTTCCCATTCTTAATTTCTAGGGTTTAATATGGACTTGGCCTACCCCTTGCAGCTATAACAGCTTCAACTCTTCTGGGAAGGCTTCCCACAAGGTTCTAAGAGTGTATTTATGGGAATTGTTGACCATTCTTCTAGAAGTGCATTTATGAGGTCAGGCACTGATGTTGGACGAGGAGGCCGGGCTCGCAGTCTCCATTATAATTCATCTAATTTCTGCTCTGTCAGGTTGAGGTCAGGACTCAGTGCAGGCCAGTCAAGTTCCTCAACACCAAACTCGCTCATCCATGTCTTTATGAACCTTGCTTTGAGCACTGGTGCGCAGTCCACGTTGGAACGGGAGGTGCCATCCCCAAACCTTTCCCACATAGCTGGGAGTATGAAATTGTCTATCTTGGAAGTTCTTGGTATGCTTAAGCATTAAGAGTTATTTTCACTGGAACTAAGGGCCCAAGGCCAACCCATGAAAAAAATAAAAAAAAATAATCCCCCTGCCAACAAACTTTACACGTGGCACAATGCGGTCAGGTAAGTACCGTTCGCCTGGCAACTGCCAAACCCAGACTCATCCATCGGATTGCCAGACAGAGAAGTGTGATTCGTCACTCCAGAGAACATGTCTCCACTGCTCTAGAGTTTAGTGGCGGTGTGCTTTACTCCACTGCATCCAATGCTTTTCATTGCATTTGGTGATGTAAGGCTTGGATGCAGCTGTCAGTCATGGAAACCTATTCCATGAAGCTCTCTACACACTGTTCTTCAACTAATCTGAAGGCCACATGGAGTTTGGAGGTCTGTAGCAATTCACTCAGCAGAAAGTTGCCGACTTCTGTGCACTGTGTGCCTCAGCATGCGCTGACCCCGCTCTCTGATTTTTTACGTAGCCTATGACTACTTGGCTCTTCTTACTGTTGTTCCCAATAGCTTCAACTTTGTTTTAATACCACTAACTGTCAGGATTTCTGAAACTGAGGACCCAGACGCAGAGTGAACAAAAAAAACTATTTATTGACAGGACAGTTCAACAAGGCACAAGAGGGTAGTGGATGAGTGACAGTCCAAACAGCAGGGCAGATAGAGATAACTACATCAAAAATAAAGAGGTAAAAATTCTAGAACAAAGAAGAAAAAAAAAGAAAATAAATCCAAAGCCAGAAAAATAGGAGACACTAAATCTAGAACTGACTTGACAAGGAGCTAGAGACTTGCACGCACACACAAAAAACGCACACAAATGTAACGAACCAGCAAGGACATGAGGGAAGGTAGCACAATATAAAGGGACCAGAACAAATGAGGATCAGTGAGCACAATTAGTGAAACAAGGACTAGACCAGACTGAACAAGAGGGCGTGGTAACAGCAAACAAGGAGGTAGGACAAAAGGGAACGCATGACAAACACAAAGACAGATTAATGTAATAAGATACAACACAAACATAGAAACATTAAACAAAGACAACACAGACAAGGCTGCCAGGGCAGAACCCTGACACTAACAGATGACCGTGGAATATTTAGTAGTGAGGAAATTTCATAAATGGACTTATTGTATAGGTGGCAACCTATCACAGTACTACACTTGAATTTAATGAGCTCCAGAGAGCGACCTATTCTTTCACAAATGTCTGTAGAAGCGTGATTTTATACACCTTTGGCCATGGAAGTGATTGGAACATCTGAATTCAATGATGTGGAGGGGTGTCACAATACTCTTGGCAAAATATGTCAGTTGAATTCTATAACACCCCTAAATAAGATTTTCCTTATACTGACTTTATTTTGCTCTATTTACACATTTCTTTATATTTCTCTCTCATGTGTGAATAATGAAAAGCTGCCCTGTCCTTCACACTGATTTAGTTTAGCAAAATAATATAATATACCATCCCTATTTCTCACATAGTAAGAAGCGCTGCTGGAGGTCTTAGAGAATGTAGAAGCATCTTTCCCATGACATTGAGCTTAAGGTTACATGGATCAGTCACCACTACTTTTGTGGTTCTTGACCATTCTACACAGCTCACTAGATGAAACGGGAGCTGAGTGGCACCATGTAATTTCCCAGTTCCGACCTTGGTTCTGGGTTTCTGAAGGGAGTGTCCTAGAATCGAGCCAAATGTCTTTAAATTGTTACCGACAGAAGAGCAGGGACTAAACAGGAGACACAGGGGATTCTGCAGAGTCTAGACCAGAACAGTTTTCTTTAACGGGGCCCTTTCAACCTCTGCATAAGCAGTGTGAGAATTTGAATTCAACAACCAGCCCAAAACCACTGAGCAGATGAGAGTGCTACGACCCGGCCACTTCCTTTGACAAACAACAGACTTTGGGCTGGGCCTCATCTCATCAGCCTTTCAAATGCTTTTTTTTGTTTTTGTTTTTTTTGCAATATATCAGATGTATCTGATTGGTTAAAAATAGGCTTTTTGTTTCACTTGTCAATGACTGAAATGAAATAAAAATGTGCTCTTGCCATATGTGCTTTAAACAATACATTGCCCAAGTGTATCTTATATATTTACATAATTTCCTCTCCAACAGACTCAGATCCGGTTGATCCATTCCTTGATGCTGAAGGTCAATAGCCATGTTTGATATATCCTCTGCCTGGAGGATGATAAAACACTCTAAAAAATGTGACGGGAGGGCCAAGGCATAGCTAGAAATTTGGGATCTTTTGACTTGGGCCAATAAGCAGCCACCCAGATCAGCCTAAAAACCATCTAGCAATGCTGCCAAGCTACCAACCAGAACATTCAAACATCCATCCATCCATCCATCCATCCATCCATCCATCCATCCATCCATCCATCCATCCATCTCAGGTCCATTACATAATATTAACAGATGATTGTAATAATGTATTAATAAATGTTAACATTAACTGAGATTTATACATGCTATTTGTATTGTTAGTTCCTGTTATCTGTAAGTGTAGCTGACTAATGCTAACAAATGGAACCTTATTGTAAAGTGTACTCGGATATACATCACAATACAAAAGAAACAACATCTGATTCGGCTTCATTGTGACATTAATAATGTTCTAGAAACTACTCAGAAAAGCTTAGCAGTGTGTTAGGAAATGCTGATAAAATTAAAAGGTCTGCTCCACCAACATTGTGGTGAAAAGGCAAGTACTACAAGCAGAAATGAGTAATTTCCGCACCAGTAACTCAAGCTTAATGTACAGTATAGAACTAAAACTTTTTGCCAACCTTAGCTGAACCCTTCGACAAATTTTCAGGACAACCACTGTAAGTTGCCCTGTGGATAAAACCCCACACTGAGCTGCCCGCTAAAGAGAGGTCTGGTTGACAGCAACACCCCTGTAAGTGAAACCGTTCTAAAACCAAAAGCCATTTCCAGCACCACAGCAGTGCACGACTTCCTCTTCCTCAAGTGGCTCCTCATGGGAATTTATAATAATTTTAGGATTGTTTAAAGTGACATAGGGTGCATAACATGTATGTTATTGTTGGAAACAGCACATCATTTCCATGCCTCGCTTCTTTTAGCTTATCTCAAATTGTAAACAGAAACGAAACTAGTTATTTGTGTAACATATAAAACATGTATTAGTGCGAAAATGTTTCATTGTTTTTAAATGGCAGATTTATTATATAATGTTCTGGTGCTGAGAAGAAAAGGATCAAAAACAGCCACTGTGACTTTAATTGGATTACTTACTTTAAGAATAGACAAATCCAACATGTCTTGGTCACAGATGGTACAGCCTCGCTCATAGTTCCACACATTGGGGATGTAGTTGGCCAAGTAATTAAAGTATATCTATGGGGGGAAAAGTAATTGTAGTTAAGTTATTTATTGTATAATACATAAAAAAAAAAAATATATATATATATATATATATATATATATATATATATATATATATATATATATATATATATATATATATATATATATATATATATATATATATATATATATATATATATATATATATATATATATTGAAATTCAAAAATATTTATTCTAGATGGTCCAGATGATTTAAGCTCCAGGAGAGGAAATGTCCACCCATATTCCAGCCCAGCATGTAGTAGTTAAATCCAATTTTGGTTAGGATAACAACCCAAAAAATAAATCCTGCTGTCAAGTTTTCTTGAACTACTGTAACTATAACTATAATTATCGCTGGATGGTTATTTTACATGTATAACACAACACACATTAACACATGAGTTTTGTATCACAGCTGGGAATTTACAGGACAGCAACGCATGGAGAGAAAACTTTCATCTGGTGGTCATTTTGTATTTAAATGGTGTGATAGATCAAGCAGATTAACTGTGTTGAAGGGAATAATGTGCTTGTTCTTGTGTGTTGTCTTATGGGAAATGCCTCTTCTTATCTTTGATCAGGATAATACAATTTACTTGTCGTCATAAACAGGGTGCCTCAAATTTTGCTGAAACAGTAAACCATAAATATTTATTTTTGATTGGTGCGATAAAGTTATGCATTTTCCAGGGAACCACCCTCTGTAAAGCTGCATGGGACCCAAGATCAAATATTATTTACACTAACAAATATCTGCTGTTTTTATCACTGCTGTATACTTGTCACCCAGAAACATAAGACTACTATTATAACAATTAGAACTTGGGGAATCTGTCATGCTTTTATCCAAAACAAATAGCCTTTATATATGATAGTGGATTTGTTTATGTAAGTCATATTGAACCTTAATTAAAACAATAGGTAACACTTCAGTTTAGGGAACACATATTCACTATTAACTACGACTTTTGCCTCAATAAACTCCTAATTTACTGCTTATTAATAGTTAATAAGGTAGTTTTTGTAGCATTTAAGTGTATGCATTGGGTAGGATTAAGAGATGTAGAATAAGGTCAAGCAGAATAAGGCATTAATATGTACTTTATAAGTACTAATAAACAGCCAATATCCTAGTAATATGCATGAAAATAAGCAACTGGTTAATAGTTAATAACTGAACCTTAAAATAAAGTGTTACCAAAAAATAAATAAAAATCCATGTGCCAAAGCTTTGGGTTTTAGTTCCCTGGAACACAAGCCTGTATTCCTTGTTAATTTGTTCACTGGCTGCTGGATAAAGATTTTGGCAGGACAACTGCGCACACTCTTGACATACTGCTTTCGATTACAGGAAGTTAGAATGTAATAATAAGGAGGGGATCTTCAATTCAATCCAGCCTTAACCACATTACAGATGGTATCCAGATGTAGTCTTTCTAATTTGTCCCATGTCAGATAGTTTTAGATAATTTAACATTTATAGTTGACTGCTTAGACAGACAACCCCTTGGAGATCACTAGAGGTCATGACCTCCCGTGCTGTGAGGTCAATCGTTTAAACCTTACTGAAAGAAAATAAGTGTTGCTCACTGATTCCAAATGAAGAGAGGTTGTAAACCAAGCCGCTGGCTTCACATTCTGGTTGTAAGCTACTACTGTGTATCCTTAAGCCTCGTTACTTTTATTGGACTTCTTTGAGTATTTACGAGAACATCTGTATTCCCCAGGGCATGTTAAAGACACTGGAGATCAGAGAGATCATCAGGGATGGACACAGGGCAGCTTGAATGAATCAAAGAGCATTTGGGTGAGCTCTGGATGGATGATAATTCATTAGAAACAGCACAGATGGTTAGGTATTAGGAGAAGATGACTCCACACTGTACTGTGTTTGTTTAATCTGTCACTGAAGTGCAGGAGGAAAAGCTCTACGGGTTTGAGATTACATTATCACCCAGACATCCTGCAAAATGTCAAACTGAGAGAGTTGGGCAATGACTGCAATATTCCGGCCAAAGGACTGCCTAGTATTTAGTGACTAACTGTACATTTACAGTAAGGGGCATCAATTTGAACATAACTGGAAAATATTATTATATGTTTCGAGAAACATGAACAGGACTTGACATTAACAATAAGTGCAATGTAGTGTTGACAAAAATATGGATTTTTCAAAATATATCAATACTGAAATATCTGAAACACTTCCAATACTCATTTTTGCATAGAATAGTTGCACAATACCAGCTGTGCTTTCTCGCTTGTCTCATATTTCCGACAGCGAGCTGATGCACACACCCGCCTCCTCTACTCACTCATTTGCTCTGGATGAATATTGTTGTGTTGTTACAGGGTTTGAATTTAGGCATGAGATTGTGTGTATTGAGCATAATTTTACACATTCCAGCAGATATTGTACTCACACCCAAAGTGCGTGTACATAAAGGCCTCTCAGTACTAAGCTATTTTTTTTTGCTGATTATTGCATTTAAAAAAATCAAACAAAAAATTATGTCAAAATTCCTGTATAAGTATTCATGTAAACATAGTCAGTTATGTTTTAAGTGAAAGTAAACAGCTGAGATAAAAAACGCATGTGTAACAATATGATGGATCCGTGCATCAGTTCTTTAAGTTAAAGCAGCCTAATATTAAGACAAATTATGAGATAATATTTTAAAAAATACAGTGGGGCAAAAAAGTATTTAGTCAGCCATTAATTGTGCAAGTTGTCCTACTCAAAAAGATGAGAGAGGCCTGTAATTTTTTTGTAGACAGAATGAGAAAATAAAATCCAGAAAATCACATTGTCTGATTTTTAAAGAACATATTTGCAAATTATGGTGGAAAATAAGTATTTGGTCAATAACAAAAGTTCTTCTTAATACTTTGTTATATGGTAAATGGTAAATGGACTGCATTTATATAGCGCTTTTATCCAAAGCGCTTTACATTTTGCCTCACATTCACCCATTCACACACCGACGGCGATGTCAGCCATGTAAGGCACCATCCAGCTCGCCGGGAGCAGCTGGGGTTAGGTGTCTTGCTCATGGACACCTCGACACTTGGTCAGGTGGAACCGGGGATTGAACCACCAACCTTCTGGTTTGTAGACAACCTACATGAACCACTGAGCCACTGTTGGCAATGACAGAGGTCAAACGTTTTCTGTAAGTCTCCACTCTTCTGTAAGTTTTTACACACTGTAGCTGGTAGTTTGGCCCATTCCACCATGTAGATCTCCTCTAGAGCAGCGATGTTTTGTCGCTGGGCAACACAAATTTTCAACTCCCTCCAAACTTTTTCTATGGGTTGAAGATCTGGGGACTGGCTAGGCCACTCCAGGACCTTGTAATGCTTCTTACAAAGCTAATCCTTAGTTGTCCGGGCAGTGTGTTTAGAATAATTTTCATGCTGAAAGACCCAGAGATGATTCATCTTCAATGCCCTTGCTGATGAAAGGAGGTTTTTACTCAAAATATCACGCTACATGGCCCTATTCATTCTTTACTTTACACAGATCCGTCGCCCTGGTCCCTTTGCAGAAACACAGCCCCAAAAGCATTATGTTTCAACCCTCATGCTTCACAGTAGATATATTGAAACTCAGCATTCTTTCTCGTCAAACACGTCAAGTTGCATTTTTACCAAAAAGTAATATTTTGGTTTCTTCTGACCATATGACATTCTCCCAATCCTCTTCTGGAGCATCCAAATGCTCTCTAGCAAACTTCAGATAGGCCTGTACATGTACTGGCTTAAGTAGGGGGACACGTCTGGCAATGCAGGATTTGAGTCCCAGGCGGCATAGTGTGTTACTGATGGCAGCCTTTGTTAATAATAATAATGCGTTCGATTTATATAGCGCTTTTCAAGGCACTCGAAGTGCTTTACATAGAAGGGGGAATCTCCTCAACCACCACTAATGTCCAGCATCCACCTGGATGATGCGACGGCAGCCATAATGCGCCAGAGCGCTCACCACACACCAGCTGATTGGTGGAGAGGAGACCGAGTGATGAAGCCAATCAGGATATGGGGATTATTAGGAGGCCATGATGGACAGAAGCCAATGGGCAAATTTGTCCAGGATGCCGGGGTTACACCCCTACTCTTTTTCTGAAAGACATCCTGGGATTTTTAATGACCACAGAGAGTCAGGACCTCGGTTTAATGTCTCATCCGAAAGACGGTGCTCTTTGTCAGTATAGTGTCCCCATCACTATACTGGGGTGTTAGGACCCACACAGACCACAGGGTGAGCACCCCCTGCTGGCCTCACTAACACCTCTACCAGCAGCAACCTGGTTTTCCCAGTTGGTCTCTCATCCAGGTATTGACCAGGCTCAGCCCTGCTTAGCTTCAGTGGGAAACCAGTCTTGGGCTACAGGGTGATATGGCTGTTGGATTGTTACTTTGGTCCCAGCTTTCTGCAGGTCATTCACTAGGTCCCCCGTGTGGCTTTGGGATTTTTGCTCACCATTCTTTTGATGGGGTGAGATCTTGCGTGGATCCCCAGATAGAGGGAGATTATCAGTGGTCTTGTATGGCTTCCATTTTCTAATAATTGCTCCCACAGTGGATTTCCTCACATCAAGCTGCTTACCTATTGCAGATTCAGTCTTCCCAGCCTGGTGCAAGTCTACAATTTTGTTTCTGATGTTCTTTGACAGCTCTTTGGTCTTGGCCATAGTGGACTTTGGAGTCTTGACTGTTTGAGGTGGACAAGTGTATTTTATAATGATAACGAGTTCAAACAGGTGCCATTAATACAGGCATGAGTGAAGGACATAGGAGCCTCTTAAAAAAGAAGTTACTGGTCTGTGAGAGCCAGAAAACTTGCAATTTTGTAGGTGACCAAATACTTATTTCCCACCATAATTTGCAAATAAATTCTTCAAAAATTAGACAATGTGATTTTCTGGATTTGTTTTCTCATTCTGTCTCTCATATTAAAGTGTACATATGATAAAAATTACAGGATATTCTCGTCTTTTTAAGTGGGAGAACTTGCACAAATGGTGGCTGACTAAATACTTTTTTCCCCCACTGTATGTATATGACAGGTTTTCCCCATGGTGCCGATATCAAAATTGTGGCCAGTGAAAATGTTTGGAGCTTGAAAAACAACTAGCCATGGTGGCTGGTGAGCAAAAAAGTTTATGTTAAGCCCAGAAACATGAAAAGGTAGATGAAAGAATTCGCTGTTTAAATTAAAGCTACTGCAGAAGGTGCAACTTGAATGGCCAGAAAATGTTGACATGCAAATATTTGAGTTCTGCCATGGGCAAACACTTGTTTCCCCAACAACATCCATGACTATTAATGAGACATTTTGTTTTGGAAATAAAACTGCCACAGTTTCAAAAACACTTCTAGTGACAATTGAAAAACATTAAACCTACGTTCAGAACACTTTGAAGGCCACAATATCAGCTAGAATATGTGCATGAACAAATAATATTAAGCACACAGAAAATTGCAGATATTTTGATCCAGGTCTATATTCTGTACTGTTTGAATTATTCATTGACATTTACCTTGGTGTTCACATTTCCATGGATAACCGCTGGCAAACTGTTGTAGACAGTGTTCCTCATTCGCACACGTTCTGTCCCAAACTTCAGGAGAACTTCATCTAAATTCAAAAAATTGATATTTACATTTTTACATTCAGTAAGTTCATGCAATTATTTTGAGTGTTTTGTTGTCTAACAGGCATAAATATAAGTCTGGGCATTGAGAATAGATATATACACTCACCAAAGGGATTAGTAGGAACACCTGTTCAATTTCTCTTTAATGCAATTATCTAATCAACCAATCACATGGCAGTTGCTTCAATGCATTTAGGGGTGTGGTCCTGGTCAAGACAATCTCCTGAACTCCAAACTGAATGTCAGAATGGGAACGAAAGGTGATTTAAGCAATTTTGAGCGTGGCATGGTTGTTGGTGCCAGACGGGCCGGTCTGAGTATTTCACAATCTGCTCAGTTACTGGGATTTTCATGCACAACCATTTCTAGGGTTTACAAAGAATGGTGTGAAAAGGGAAAAACATCCAGTATGCGGAAGTCTTGTGGGTAAAAATGCCTTGTTGATGCTAGAGGTCAGAGGTGAATGGGCCGACTGATTCAAGCTGATAGAAGAGCAACTTTGACTGAAATAACCACTCATTACAACCAAGGTATGCAGCAAAGCATTTGTGAAGCCACAACTCGCACAACCTTGAGGCGGATGGGCTACAACAGCAGAAGACCCCACCGGGTACCACTCATCTCCACTACACATAGGAAAAAGAGGCTACAATTTGAACGAGCTCAGCAAAATTGGACAGTTGAAGACTGGAAAAATGTTGCCTGGTCTGATGAGCCTCGATTTCTGTTGAAACATTCAGATGGTAGCGTCAGAGTTTGGCATTTGGAATTTGGCACCCATCCTCTGATGGCTACTTCCAACAGGATAATGCACCATGTCACAAAGCTCAAATTGGTTTCTTGAACATGGCAATGAGTTCACTGTACTAAAATGGCCCCCACAGTCACCAGGTCTCAACCCAATAGAGCATCTTTAGGATGTGGTGGAACGGGAGCTTCCTGCCCTGGATGTGCATCCCACAAATCTCCATCAACTGCAAGATGCTATCCTATCAATATGGGCCAACATTTCTAAAGAATGCTTTCAATACCTTGTTGAATCAATGCCGCATAGAATTAAGGCAGTTCTGAAGGCGAAAGGGGGTCAAACACATTATTAGTATGGTGTTCCTAATAATCCTTTAGGTGAGTGTACACCTCTTTTCAAGTAGGCCACATAATTTGATTTGTCTGTAGAACAAAATGTGTGAGATGAGTTAGACTTATGGATTTATTGAAATCCCTATATGAGCAGTAGTTTTAGTGATGCTTGCCTTAAAGAGTTGGTTCAACCAAAAATATTTACTGTCCGACGCTATTCACGTGAGCAATACGATCATTGTGTGTAATGCCGATGCAGGAGCTAGTCAATATTGTGCCGTGTTTGCATGTTTTCATGCTGAATCAAACTTTGGCAACCCTTTATTCATCAGCTATGTGTGATGCAATATATGAAAAAAATATTGTGTTTACACAGCATCTTGGATTGACTCACCCACTGCTCCATTTAAATTTTGGAAAATCTCACACTTGTGGTCCAAGGTCATATTAAGCCTTTCCTAAAATAAAGAAGAGAACACACTTGAGTTTGTGTAAAAGTGATCGTGTGAACTTTGTCCCTGTGTAAACTGTTTATAGTTTCGTATTTTAAACCAGTTTGTTTTCTTTTGAGTGGTATGATATGTTTTCAAGCGTTTTATAAGTGCATGTGGTCAAGTTACAAGCACATTTGTGTTCTCGCAGAGTGCCTTAAGGCTTGCTTCGTCACTGACCCGCTGAAGTGGATCCACGTAGATCTTTGTGTAGAATAGCTGATCATCATCGTTATCATGAAGGTCCCACTGGTTCATAATCTTCTGTATGTATGGAGCATAGCCAATAAAGCCTGTGAAAGAAATCACATTGGTCTTTTTACGGACTGTCTGTGTTGTAAACGAAAGTATAGGATGTAAAATATATCTGTGAAGCGTTGACATTATGGGATGTCTGGACACAACAGTTCCAATTTCAATTACGTCTTCTCTAAAAATGTTAAACCTCACTCCCAATTCTGGTGCAGTTCCTCTAACCCTCAATACAGTGGGAAGTCTGGCAGTAGCATCTGACCAACAAGCAACAAGTGTTGTGTGGCCACGTCTAACCTCAGATGGTAAAGACTTTCTACATCAACTCCAGATAGAGGACCGTAATATGTGCTGGCTCTCTGTGTTTCTATAGTAACCTGCATATGGATTTCTCATCATTTTCTTGAAGCTCTAACCACAGTTAAAATTGTAGGGCCTGGTTCTCACATTGGCCTTTGTGCAGTTTTAGATACCATAATTCCACAGGAATTAGGAACTATTCTAAGGTACCGCCCTGGACCTTTTTAATTCCTAATAACCCTTTCTATAGCCTACATTCATAGAATAATCTACAAACAATTTAAAACACATCAAATTGCTGTTTCCAGTGGCTTTAGTAGGAATCTGTACAAATTTGTTCAGAAGGCACTATCACATACAAAAGGATTTTACTGGAAATCGAGACCTTGAGATCTTTCAAAGAATCATCAATCCACTAAAATCCACAAGAAAACTAACAAGGCAAGATATGATTTACAAGTCAGTTCATTCACTAAATTAGCAGATAGTCTCAGTCTGAAGGCGGTCACCTCAGATGTGGTGACATGGATCTTGTTTTATTACAGTGCAATAAAGTAAAACCCTTGACATAATGCCCAGGTTCGAAAGCAATAGCTGAAGCCAGATGTAATGCATTATGACATGTGGTTTTAATCTAGAATCCAGAATGTTTTTTTCCACACAGATCGAATCAACTCTACCTTCAAGAAGCTTAAATTTGGGCAACATAAGGGATGGTCAGAAAGAGACGAGCTGTGCCATGCAGTCTTTCTTATTTCCCCGAAACACACTGGTCAACATGACATTTCTGGTCCGACTGAAACAAAACAGTAGTCACCGCAATCTACGGAGCAGTTGAATGCATAAAACCAACCTTCAATTTTGGATGTACAGGAAATCGAACAGTAAGCCCAACACAAACAAACTTGTCCTGTTAATGACACAGGCTCAACGCCCTGACAGGACACTACATAAGACGAAGTGACCACTGCAGGCAAAGCAGTAATTGACCAGATGAAAATAGACAGAATCAGGACTACAAAGTTTAGACGAGCAATGACCACAAGGTTTTTTGAATACAGAGGGGCTGACATTACTGTTCTTCAATGGAGAAACAGAGAAAGATGGATGGACGCACACGTACACACACTCAAATGAATGCACCATTCATGAAGACCCCTGTATGAATAGTGCACTATGCCTGGTGGCCCTCAGGAAATTCCACAGGGTGAGTGGCCGCCGCTTGGCAGTTTACACAGAAAACGTTTTCTCTATCATAATGTACCGATAATGAAATTCCACTGTTTGTTCTTCGCTCTCTATAATCACCCTCCTTGCATTGTTCTAAATCCTACCAGACCAAACAAACCCACACAGAAGCATCTGGGGCAAACTGCACTATGATGATACGGCTAAATGGCAGCTGGCCATGACCTTGTGCATAAAGTCTTTCAGTGATATGCTGCCTGAGTTGAATTCTTAAAGACCGACCTCCCAAACGCACAAGCAAAACATGCAAATGTGAATAAATAAAATGGAATGTTGAAGAATGTAAATCACAATGCATTACAAGCTGTGAAAAACCAATAACACGCTTACAGACTTAACAGTGGTACAAATCAATTGTGCATAATCTTAACGAGCATGTGCACTTAAAGGGATAGTTCACCAAAAATGTACTCACCCTTAAGCCATCCTAGGTGTATATGATTATTTTCTTTCAGACGAAAGATTGCTCTTCCAAGCTTTATAATGGTAGTAAATGGCGGTCATGATTTCAAAGTCCAAAAAAGTACATCCATCCATCATAAAAGTAATCTATACGACTCCAAGGGGTTACTTAAGTCTTTCTTAGGCAAAGCGACGGGTTTTTATAAGTAATCCAATTTTGTAATAACCATATTTAATACTTTATAAACTAAAATATATAACTTCCGGAAGACACCCTACGCAAGTCTACTTGAGCATAAGTTGACTCTTTTACTAAAAGAGTAAAAGGGTGGTCACACTGCCCTTCTCATTCCATTGACTTCCATTAAAACACAGGTCAAAGGGTTACTCTTTCGCAGTCAATAGAGCCATCCGTCGGAATCTAGTTATTTTAGGTTATAAAGTTTCAAATATGGATATTATTCTTACACAAACCCATCGCTTCACTTCAGAAGGCCTTTATTAACCACCTGGAGTCGTATGGATTACTTTTATGATGGATGGATTGACTGCAATTATAAAACTTGGAAAAGCCAGGACATTTTTTTTTATATAACTCTGATTGTATTCATCTAAAACATGAATGTCATATATACCGAGGATGGCTTGAGTGTGAGTAAATCATGGGCTAATTTCGATTTTTGGGTTAACTATCCCTTTAAACCAGATAAAGGTAGCCAGTTATATACATGACAACTGTTTAACTTGCTTGCTCAGCAAAATTGTCTTCTGTTGCTGAAACATTACCTATTTCACACGGGTCTTTATAGTGCCCCTTATGTTTACAGTGTTTTAAACACTTTGGAATGCAATAATGCATGAAAGATAAAAACATTTGTTCATATACTTGAATGGTTTGTTTTAGTCCTTACATTTGCAAAAATTTGCAAAATGCTTCTTACTGAAAGCGAAATATGTTAATATATAATACAAGAAAATCAATCCAGTTTTGACCTCAAAATGTAAGATTTGCACACAATGAATAAGTTCCCAGATTGGCAGTAAAGGTGTTTACAAGCAGAAATTGGAGTGACAGCCAAAATGTGTGCCAATTGGATTTTAACCAGTTATATGCAAAAGTCTCTTTATGTTTTGACATCAAAACTGGTGAAAATCTCACAAACATTTATGAATTTCAAAATATCATGTAAATGCAGCATATTTTTTCATTGTGATCCAAAGACCCTTTTATCTGAAATATGTTAACATAAATATTTCTAGCTTTCATGTGTGTTGTTTATGATATTTTCCTTAGAAATAATATTGATTAAGGCATTTACATTACTTTTGAATGACCTTTGTTGGGTTATTTAGCATAGTCAGTGTACAACAGCAGATATAAATGCACTCGTACTGTTTTAATACAATATAAGAGCTGTAGAAATCCACTTGAACCTAACTGAAGGAGTTCATCTCAATAATATAATGGCTTTGGGATCCTCTGTCAGCTAAACTGCTAAACTATGAAGCAACTTTCATATTTTCACACTCTATGGGTATTTACCATTCCCCTTTTTACACACCTCCAGAGTTAAGAAAGCGTTTCCCACTGCGGACAGAAGGATACTTCTCTGCCAGTCGGGAATCTGGCCAGATGATTCCCTCAGCAGCGAACACCAGCTTATGATTGGTCTGCTGGAACTTTCTGAGAATCTCCTCAGGTCCACCAGCAAAGATGAGGTCATAACTGAAGAGGGGAAAGTAGAAGTAAATTGTTATACCGTTCACCACGCTTCCCAATGGATCAGCGCTTTTCATATTTAAAGCAGTTGCACGAATTATGTTTGCTAATCCACGTCCAGTTTATTTAATCAGCTGTGTCTATTTTCACTGAACTGTTGGAAGGGAGTGTAGGGCATTTCTTGGGCATTTTGGTCTTCTATTTCAGACAGTATTAATATGCCTGGTAGCGTTAGCAACTATAAATGTCATCAGAGGAAGTAAACTGTGAGGGAGGCACCATGGTTTCCTCTCGTCTGGGGAACACCTGTGCACACAAATCATTTCCCTTCTTCTATCATGACTTGAAATTAATCTCTGGAATATGTGACACAGCTTTAATGTGGCAAAATGGTCTCAACTACACCTCTAAAGGAAATATTACTGTTAAAGATATTTCAGAGATACCCTGAACTCTGATTTGCTAGCTATACATAAGGCTAGCTATTCACTGACGTACAGCCTTGAATGTTGTTATTCTAAACTTCTCTGAACTCTGAGCCGTTTAGGAGACCTGGAAATATGTCTAATTCCAGATATGGGTGTGTATAAATAGCTGCTTTAGAGGTCAGAGAGTTCTGCAATAAGGACTTGATTCGTTTTGAGGTGATTTATATAAATGACCCCTTGATAAAACGGCACTGCACTTGGAAGGCAAGCGTGAAGTTAACTTCAAATACTAATCTTTTTCTACTTTGTGATCATAATAATCACTCAAAATTCTGTAGAGCACACCCAGACCTGCACAGCAAAAAAAAAAACCTCTCACCACACTTTCATTATAAATCGGTATGCTGTAATTTCCCTTGAATTATGGCATTAAATAACAGGCAATTTATTATGGTTGATTTGCATAAATTGAGCAAAAAGCCACCATTTCTGCAAGAGCCTTGGTAGGTCTACGAAATTGTTGAACAAATGCCCGACCGTTTTGCCTTCACACAGAGTCTTGCTGTTTTCCATTGAATTGACAATGGTTCTGTAAAATGTATCTTACTCAGGTGGATGAAAAAGGATATGCTTGTACACTTATGACACATTTGTTATAGTGAAAAGCTATTCTGTACATTTAGTCAGTTATTTTGTCTTTATCTAGACTAGATATTTTGCTGGGCATCATTTAGTTTAAATTACAGGTAATTACTAAGTAAATACGTATAGTAAGTACTGAAGCAAAGTAAGTAGTAAGCATTTTATGGCAAATTATTCACAGCTATGGCAATTATTCAGAGTCTATTCACAGCTAGTCCCAACATAGAGAAAATAACATTGGGTCATTTTCTGTCTCGGGTGTGTCGTGAAGTATTTTTACTGTCTAGTAAATCTGATACCATTAATGGGTTTTTCACACATGACTTGCTAACAAAGGATATTAATCCTTAATACTTAATCCTAGGCTGTCTAGTTCCATGTTTCAGATTGTTCATATTTTCCCCAGTATTAGTAGCTGCCACGCAGTGCAGCTTCAGGTGGTCACAGGCTTTATAAAGCAGTGCTTACCCACTTAAAATCTAAGTGAAAGATTTATTTTTGTTTTTGACCAGTTTGTTACCCCAGGATTTAGTGTTGATGAGAAAAGTCTTTAAACAATACACCAGCTATTTATATTTGCTAAGCATTTCAAACTTTTAAAGTTACACTTTATTTCGATAGTCCATTTTAGGTATTCTATTACCTATAAGTAACTTTGCAACTACTTATCATCTAACCCTCATTACTTTGCAATTACTTGTCAACTAACCAACAAGTAATTAGAGTATTAGTAGACTGTTAGGTTAACATTATAGTAGTCTCACATAGCTAGACCTTCAGACTGACGGCAGAAGGTCTGTGCACTATCGCACTTTACATTTGTCAAGGACCACCCGGGAGGACGTTTGACTGACATGAAATGCAACCAATCAGAGTTTGTTTAGTTCTGCGTCATGTTTAGTGGTAAGAAAGTCTAAATGTCTATGTTCCTGCAATAACAGACATCTATAAATTATTCATTCGAGAATGATGTGCAAGTTTACTGCAACAATGGAGCCGCGAACTTCCGATACTCCAGCGTTTAGTTGATCCTGGTAAGCGTTCATTGTCACAGTTGTAAACACGACGGCGTTCTTCTTCCATGAGGGAGTTTGGCGCCACAGCATTTGTTTCTAGGCGAACCGTTAAAGAACGCAACACACACGTCTCACGGACGTCCTGTAGAATTTAAGCAATCACATGATGACTTCAATACTCATGAAGTGTTTCCAGATAAGTGTCCATGGGTATGATGTCTGAGCCTGAGACTAAGGTTAGGGTTAGTAGAATAAGTTGAAATGTACTTGCAAAGTTACCTATATTGAGTAGAACATCTGTTGGGGGACCATCAGTCTACTAATACTCTAATGACTGGTAGTTCATCTGGTAGTTGCAAAGTTACTTATAGTTGAATGTCTAAAATGTACTATGAAAATAAATTGTAGCTTGAAAGCAGACCATCTAAGAAAGTTCTCAAAACCTGTACACACCCATCAAACTACTGAAAGTAACCAGCTTCATTTTTTTCTTTCCAACAGGCAACCATTCAATTGACAAGTACACCTACCTGTCCACAAACAAGATCACCAAGTCCTCTTGGTCAGCCAGAGACTCCATGGCTTCCTTCAGCAGTCGAACCTTTTGGCCTCCACCAATGGACCGACCCACATCGCCTCCCTTCCACTCCTCTCCCATTCCCAGCACCTGTATTCAGCATGTATCAGCTCAAATAGCGGCTAAGTCAACATACTAAAATCACACTGCTATCCACCTGCATTCTATTAATGAGTTTAGAAATTAAGCTCCCATCAGGTGAGAAGCAGTGGTCTTACACAAAAGGTTGAGAAAGACATAAACCTTACCTTCACATTGAAGTTGAAGTAGTTTGCTGACTGCATGAAGCGGCGGAAGCCTTCCGTCTCCTCCGTTGCAACAGTAAGTACAAGCAGTTTATCTGGTGACAGAATATCATTGAGAAAAAAAAATATATATAAATATCTAACATTAAAATTACTACAATTCCACGTCTGTATTCCTCGAAAAAACTAAAAATGTTTAGGATTCTTGAAATTTTTCAAAACCCTGCCATTCACTAAAAATAATCTTTACCAAAATATATGTATATGTTGCTTTTTGCCTACAGTATAAAGTAGAGGGTATCTTATTACTCCAAACCAAACTACAACCAAACCTCAAACCTATGTCAACATTCGCAAGGCTGATTCCCAAAGTTGATCCCCTCCTCTTGAGAGGATAAATGCACAGTAAAGTTAAAATCACCATGATTTGAAATGGTTTTGGCAGGGCATGTTCCATAATGAGTATTAGTGTAACACATAATGGTGGTAACAGTGGTGCTGATGGTTAGTTAGCAAAAGAGGGTCTTAGTTTCTCAAGCACCCGCTACATTTCCGCTGAACGTGCCAGTGAGCAGGTACTGACCCTCTAGTAGAGAGTGTGGGAAAATAAATTCCAGACTGGGGTGTGAAGGGCTGGGTAACTTCAATCGTCCGTCATCTCTTGGTTTGAAAAACAGCCCCAGAGAAATCTTAAGCAAACTTAAGAGTAAGGAACAGGATGCGTGTATGTCAGCTGTAACACTGTAACACAGTCTAAGTTTTACAACTGTACTGATTGCAAACAAATGACAAGCAAGGATAGAATAAAACCTTGCAAAGTTTTTATTCTTTTTTTTTACAAAGATTTACAAAGTTTTGAGCTCGTCAGTTAACTGGTATTTGTACCATTATTTAACACCCATAAAATAATCGTAAACCAGACGCTAATTTGAGCCGCTCTTACTAGATTGCGTTGGTCATTATGGAAATGATCTGGCTGCGTCTGTGTTCTTTAATTTGCACGTCATCAGTAGATCATGCGCAGAACTTTTCACTCCCATCAACACTTTTATGGGATTGCATTTTCACACAAATTTGCCCTAATTTTGGCACCTGGCCGTTAAAAGTTAGTCACTTTTTGACCACCAAAAAACTACACTTAAAATACTTTCTCTAGGAACAATGTTGGTTGGTTTCTAAATATCTCTAGTGAAAATCGAGTTGAATGGAAAGTCGCAACTGGTCAGTTCCTTTGCCTCGTTAATTTCGGAATGGAACACATTATTACACATTTAGCAATAAAATAAGGAGTTATGGCAGGAGCAACAGGATTTCACACCTCATGAAATGGCTCAACTGAACCATTTGAGAATAGTGCTAGTACTCCATATGTGCTGAGCCAAGTATGGAAATGTAATATTAACAAACAAGTTGTACCTAAAACAATCCTAACTATAAATAGATGAATATGTGAACATTTAGGGCCAGATTTACTAACATCTTGCACCAGTTCAAACCCTCTTTTGGTATTAAAAAGCTACTGTCAGGATTTACTGATGACACATACTGAAAAATTTGCATTGAAAAAGGCGTTTACAGAGTTTTTTTTTTTTGTAGATGACCTTATCACATTTATCTTTGTAGGAGTTTCCCTGTCAGACGCAAAAGTTATGGGAGGAAGGTACACTCTCAGAAATAAGGGTACAGTTGAGGTACTATTTTGGTCCGTGGAGAACAAAACATATAACTGTATCTTTAAAAGGTACACAATTGTTCCTTAGGGCACAAATTGTTTTCCTCAGTTCGGTCCTAGTGAGCCGTTGTCCTGCAGAGTTTGGTTCCAACCCTGAAAGACATATATAGAAGCTCTTATTGAGAATAAACAAGTTTAATTTTTTATGTTTTACAAAGTGTGGTCACCATTATGGAGATCAGTGTTTCCTTTAGACAGGCAGTTTGACTTGGAAATGTATGTGAGTTTGTGGTTTTGTTACAGTGTAAACAAAACAAATAATTGTTCAAAACAAAAGAAGCCACGAACAAAATGTATCATGAAAATAATGCTTGACTAAACTCATCACTGAATAAAAATATTAATAAATAATATTCACCAATAATACTTGCTTGCCACAGATCAGACATTCTAAATTTAGATTTTTTAAAACATTCTTAGGGGGGAAATGTTTAGACACACATAAATATCAAGAATCAGCATATGAATCTCAATAATGGTGACATACTTAATACTGCAATGCATGCTGGGAGCCACAAGTTTTATACTATGGTGGCTTAGAAGGGCTGGATCTAAACTCTGGAGGACATCAGCTCTCTAGGAGTGAACTGTCCTATCCCCGACTTAAATGTACAAAAATCTACCTTTAAAAACCCCGTAAAAGTCAACGTCCCGCTGGCGAGATGCCTGGCGCTCTTTTTTTGATATCATATTTTTTTGATATCATATTTTTTTAGTTATTATCATAAGTTAGATATCATTCGGAAGCTTACAAACTCAAATTTCATCCTGTGAAAACCGTTTTGAAATCTGACCTTGCGTTACCATGGAAATGGCACTCTAAATTATTAGCAGGCTCCTCCCCTAGTGGGCGGTGTCATGTTTCATAGTACGAAATGTATTTTAAAGGGGGGGTGAAATGCTGTTTCATGCATACTGAGCTTTTTACACTGTTAAAGACTTGGATTCCCATCCTAAACATAGACAAAGTTTCAAAAACTAATGTTGGACGTTTGATGGAGTATTTCTGTGTCAAAAATACTCCTTCCGGTTTCTCACAAGTTTCGGTGAGTTTTTTTCGAGTATGGGTCTACTTGACGTTAATAAGAGCGGAAGGTCCTTGTATGGGCTGTACGGGCTCTTCTCCCGGTAGGGTGCGCGCGCGCGTGACTAGAGCACACTGTAAACAGTCTCTCAGGTGCAGATCCAGTCGTCCGTGAACACTTATGTGGCGCCGCGCTCCACTTTATTCCTATGGGTGACGTCGAGCGACTTCAGCGCTTCAGCACAGCATTCCGGGAAGGCAGCGCTGCATTTGAACCGATTTGAACGCAGAAATGACGGGAAGCTTCACAACATCGTTTCAGTTGCGTCTCAAAATGGTTTTACACGCCACTGCTGTCAGGACTTTACCAAATCATACCAAAGAAGTGTGTTTTTGACGGAGCAGTCCCAGCGATAAAGCTTCGGTCCTGCTTTGGAAGCAGCCGGTGAGTTAACTTAAACTGCTTCAAATGTCTCTGCTTTTGGCTACGGACGCATGAGTAAACATCAGTAAACGACACGATCGCGTGCTTCGTCATTCAAATGCGCTAACTGTTAACGGTTACTCCATTGTTGTTCTCTGTATAACGTTACAGTATTCTGACGTGCAAAACCGTTTTGCTTGCTACTTCTAAGGTCTAGTCGCATACAATAGTCCATAAACCGAATCATGTCCTCATACACTGCGAGTAAACACACAGAAATGTGGAGAGGCCATTAAATACAGTAACTTACATACCACAGAGACAGACGTCCTGATGTTGCCGTTTCTCCTGTTCAATTTATTTCTCCCTCAGATTTGATTGTGGATCATTATCTGTATTAGCTGAGATAGATGGGTTTCTCCACGCTTGAGGACGTCACCGCTTTGCGCGCTTGTCATTCTTTAGCTCCGCCCACACGATACGCCTCCAGGCGCTCGTTTTTTTCCGGAAAGACTCGGTAAAGCCTATATTTCTTTTATAAATATGATAAAACTAAAGACTTTTCGGAGATATGAAGGATGCAATACTACTCTATAGGTACTCAAGATTGACATGAGATTGACTGAAACTGAGTGTTTCACCCCCCCTTTAACTACTTTTTAATCAAAAACTTTTCTAATCTTGACAAAACACATATCTTTGGAAAGGCCTGAGTCTCAAGGTTCCATATTTGGTGTCTGCTTTATGATGAAAGTGATATTTGGACAGAAATCTACAGGAAAGTTCATCAAAAAAACAATCAATGGAAATTGAATGATTTTTGGTATAGCGCCTAAACAAAATCTCATGGGGACTTCAATTTTTGTGATATCAAATTTGGAACACAACTTGGTTAGACACATGGGTTGGGTTTTATAGTAATTTTAGAGTAAAACAATTTGTAAAATATGAATTTTATATTTATAAAAAATATATAGTACTGTATTGTTCATTTTCCGTAAATTTTAACTTCCATAACTTTTTCATTCTTTCATATTTTGAAATGCTTTTACTTCAGCAATAATCTGCTAAGTGTCGGCTTTAAATCAAGACCAAACTCTATATTCAAAGTCTATATTCCAAAGCATTATTGAATTACAGCCCTTTAAGTTTGGATATTGCATTTTCATGACTATTCTAAAAAAGTGGGTGAAATGGAAAGTTAAGGGGTTAAGGGTTAAGGGAAACACCCCAGTGACTACCACTTGTACCTTAAAATGTACAATTTTGTAATCTTTGTAATCAGTTTATTTAAATGAATCCTTCAAAGTGATTTACTAAGGTTTAAGCTTGTCAATTACCACCCACACTGCTCTTGGTAGATTGCGCTGGTCATTATGGAAATGATCCGGCTGCGTCTGTGTTCTTTAATTTCAATTTCAACTAATTTCATAGTAGATCACATGCAGACATTTCCACACCCATCAGCACTTTTTTGGTATTGCGCTCTCACACTAATTTGCCCTGTTAAGGCCCTCAAAATTTACTGTATTTATTATTATTTTAGTTTTTTTGTAAATTAAGTAAAGTCCCTAAACATAATTTCGGATGGGGTCACTTCATAAAAGAAGTGACCCCATCTACTCTTTCAATTAACTGGTGAAGCTCCTTGCCTCTAGAGTTGTACTTCCAGCGGGTTGTGTACCATCGAAGTAACTTCAATTTAAAAGAATGGAAATGACAACAGATAGGCTCTCCAGGTCTATTGATTACAGTGTGGTGCTTTCAGCAGATTTTTACCATATTAAAGCCAAGGAGAGAACATTCCACTGAATTCCCTCCACAGTCAGAACTCAAAAGTGAGAAAAAGTGTACAGCTTCCATTGAAGCATACATAAATATTTGAGTCAATGTACAAGAAAAGAGCCCAAATATTCTGAAGAACAAAATACAATCAGTGGGGACTTCTCAAGAAAAGGCTAAAGGCCCTGGTGACAAAAAAACATTGCTTTTTTTTTTTTTTTTTTTTTTTTTTTTTAACTAAACCATGATCCCAGTTCAAGTTTCAGACAGAAAGGACCATTTAATCTCACATACACTAGCTATATGATGTTCTATAACATGCAGTAAATTTTAATCCGGATGTTTAGACTGTAATGTTATATCCAACAGAAAGCCACTAGTCATGCTGGTCACGGCATCCTATAAACCTCTATTGAGCCTCATTGTCTGAGAAAGCCCCTTTCTAAGAGCAGGTTGAGTTTAAAGTAACAGATGGGGAAATCTATACAATGAAACTGTCAGGTTTGCTACTCTTGATGAAATATGATATCTGCCAGGCTTCCTCTGGGTTTTTTTGTTCAGTGGTTACGTCAGCCTTAAACATGGGTCATGTTAAATCAAATCTGAAGGGTCTTTAATCATTGTACACTCCCATACGCTTTATCTCAGTTATTTCTCCTAGACAGCAACCAGATTAATAACAAATGGCTTTAGGGGTCTTCAGCATATACCAAGATGCCAAATCTTCTACCTCAATATGAACCCAGACATCTCTTATCAAATTCTTCTAGATCATATAACCTTATGGCTAAGATAGCCACATTAATTGTATAGCTCTATACATATTTTGGTAACACTTTAGAATACTGTTCCGTCATTAATGGGTAACTACACAGGAACAAGTGAATAATGCAGTATTAACACTCTAGTAACTACTATTAACTAACAAGAAACTATTATTAAAGTATTACATATTAGTGCTTAGTCGAATGTGGTAGTTCAACATTAGCTAATCTGTAACTACTATTTTTTTCATACCTTACAGAGGACTACTAAGAAATACTATATACGGGTTCATAGTCAATGTGAAAAATGCATAATGTATTATTAATTCTAAAGTGAATGTCATGGTAATCCACTAGTAATGACACAAGTGTTAATAAATCCTACATAAGGATTATTATTTGGATCAGTATTCTAAAGTGAAAAGTATGATAACTCTTTAGTAATGACTGAAGTCACTGTAAACATTAAGGTTTTGGATAGTAATGACGAATTACTAGTTATTTGGATCAGTATTCTAAAGTGAAGCTAATAATGAACCACTAGTAATTACTTAAGCGTTACTATCCAAAACCTTACAAAACCATTAAAAGCTTACAATGATTTTAGGAATTACTACAGTGATATTATGTTTTTCACTTTAGAATACTGATCCAAATCATTAGTAATTCCTACACTTGAGTCTTTTCACTTGGGAACAAATGATATATTATGCATTATTCATGTTAATAATGAACCTGTGTATAGTAGTTCATAGTTGTCATCAGGGAGTTATGCAAATTATAAATAGCTAATTACTTACTAATTTGTTAAATAGTTTCTTGTTAGTTAATAGTACTAGTTACTAGAATGTTAATAGTGCATTATTCATTTGTTCCTGTGTAGTTATTCATGAATGATGGCACAGTATTCTGGAATGGAATGGAAGTGTTTCCATATTTTTATAAGTGTCTCATTGTCTCTATTTTGATTTCTCTTATGGGATTTTAGGATAATTATCTAAATTATATTTTAGTGAAGTATCGTTAAATCTTTAGAGCTTTGAAAGAGCAACCACTGAAAAACACTTTTTTCCTGTGGGATTTGTAAATCACAGATAAATGAATGATTGCTTGATTAGCCAAGATACTGAGCTATGTATCTTGTTTGGGAATGACATTGAAATTACATTATAGTGGATGTTTTTCATTCACGTAGTCTTCATGCTTTGCCAATCTAGAATTTATTACACCACTGAGACTGTGCCGAATCTTTGCATGAATCTTTCAATGTTTTCCCCTTGTACTTAAAATAAAGTTTCACAATAATCCATTTCCATGTATAATCAATCGCAACACAATATCCATCTGACTCTAACCACAGCAGAAAATAATTTGGAGGCTATTTCCCAACATGTCTTGAAACATTTGCATAATGGATGAGGGTAGGCGATCGGGGGTGGATTGTTACATTCTCTCTCTGTAGTCTTCAGCTAAGGCCAACAAATAAACATCAATTGATTTGACCCACAAGTGACCTAACCTATCCTTGATCCCTTTAAGACAACAGCAAGTAGTAGCCGACAATGCATGTGCACTGTGTTCCTGAGAGATTGAGGGCTGGATCGCAAGTCCAGCTAACCAAACTTAGAGACAATCAGTTGCATGCTATAAATACAAGAGTATGTGATGACGCACAACTCCTGCTGTGATGGTCGAATGGCACCGTCTGCAATGATGTGGAGATAAGCAGGTGACTTAAAGGGGGGGTGAAACACTCAGTTTCAGTCAGTGTCATGTCAATCTTGAGTACCTATAGAGTAGCATTGCATCCTGCATATCTCCGAAAAGTCTTTATTTTTTTAATAATTATATAAGAAAGATGCGCTGTTCTGAGTCTTTCCGAAAAAAGCCGAGCGGGTGGGGGCGTGTCGTGTGAGCGGAGCTAAATAATGACGTGTGCTCGCTGCTGCTATGTTGAGTCGAGCTGTGTCATCCCTAACAGCGGGAAAAAAACTTTTTTCAAAATAAAAATATGGCTTTTAATCAGATACAGCCATACATCTATGATCCGGAATCAGACCCAGAGGCTGCAGTTGAACAGGAGCAGCAGCAAAAACGACTAGAGCAGGACGTCTGTATGTGGTACAAGTTATACACTAACTATAATAGTAATATGCTTAGCGGCTTGTGTTATTTACATATTTATACTTGAATTATATCGTCGTATTTTTGTCTTTGAAGGTGTACATGTGGGAAGTGCAGTTGTGCACGTGTGTTTGTGTGTTTACGCGTGGTTTGTGTAGACAGTAAGCGGACTAAAAAAAACACAGACATTTGAAGCAGTCTCACTCACCCTTCTAACGTTGGGACTGCTCCATCCTTCAGCATTAGGCGATTGGGAAAATCCGGCGTCGAGCTGGGCCTTGTTTATGAAACAGTCGGCACCGAAATGCAGCGAACAGATATAAACATTCGCGCAACTCAGTTGCTGATCCGGAAAAGCAAATTAAATCCACTGTTGCCTTAACGCGGGGTTTTGGGGAATCTGTGCAGGACTGTCTTGGTCTGGCAACCAAAAACGCACTTTTTTGGTGACATTGTTATGTGCACATCACCTGTCTTACAAGCATCCTACAAGCCAGCGCTTTGATGGGCGTAGGCTGTTGCTTTCGCTCTCTCCTTCGCTCTCTCTCACGCGCTTCCGGTAGAATTGTCCGTAAGGCCCATACAAGGAAATTCCGCCCCCATTAACGTCAAAGGGGACGCATGATCTCAAAAAACTTGCCGAAACTTATGACTAACCGGAAGTAGTATTTTTGACAAAGAAATACTCCCATCAAACGTCCACCTTAACTTTTGAAACTTTGTCTATGTTTAGTATGGGATTCCAAGTCTTTAACAGTGTAAAAAGATCAGTATGCATGAAACAGCATTTCACCCCCCCTTTAAACGTTCCACTCAGCTCAAATAAAAGATTTCACAGGAAGATTTTGATACCACTGCTGTTGTTAAGGTGTTTTGGGTAGTTGTTTTTACATTGACATGGGTGGTTGATTGGGTACTGCTAGGTCAGCGATGGACAAATTCAGTTCGGTAGGGCAACTGTTCTGCAGAGTTTAGCTCCAACCATGATACAACTCACCTGCCTGAAGCTTTCTAGTAAACATAAAGATGATGATTAGCTTGTTCATGTGTGTTTGATTAGGGTTGGGGCTAAACTCTGTAGGTGTGTGTCTCCCGAAAGCATAGATCGAACGAACAATTGCAAACAGCATCGCAAACTTTGACCTGTGGTTAGAAGCATAGTTTCTTGTTTGCAAAACATGTGGACTTTAAAAATCTGTATCTTGAGCAAAATAAGCAAGCTGACATTCAGTACGATCATATCTTTTATTTCGAATACATACAAATGTCATTTATGTCATTTAATTTGTCAAGAGATGTAAAGAATCTTTTTTTGAAGAGTGTGGATGTACAGATGTGCGCTAGTATGTAAGAATGAGCTTATAAATGAATCTGGAAATAAATCAAAATAACTGAGAAAATTATATTTACTTCAATAATTACTTAGTGCGAACGTCCATAATTTGTAACAATAAAAAAATCTACCATGAATTGGATCGCAAATATTGGTAGATTTGTGAGAATTCTGTTTCGAGAAATTATTAATAAATGTAATAAAATATTAATAAATGTAATAAAAACATTAATGGTGTGTATTTTGAGACAAATTACTGACACTAACACATTATTTTAAGATATGTCAGTGCAAGTTGTTTTCAGTTAAAACAGCTCAAACACGCATTTTAGTCTGGGACTAGGCTTAAACCTTGTCTGAGAAACTGGGATAGGATGATTAAGATGTGCTGTTGAAATAATAAAAAAGTGAATAATGATGTGCTATTAGTCTTGACATGCCTGCCATATGGCGCTTCACAGGAACTGAGCAGAAGATGTGTGCTTAATGGTTCTATAGTATCTTCTCAAAGACACCACAGTGTGATCACTTAAAGCAGCTGTTATTAAAATGAGTGCACTATATCGAAATGGATTTTCCAAGATGCATATATCCTACATGTAAAACAGAACAAATAACAAAACCAGAAGAATCATATTATGGGAGTGTGCACCCTGTAGGGCAATAATGTGTGTTAATGGAGTCCACAGATAGTGCTTAATGTAGTGCAGGCAGACAATCAGTGTAGACAGAGGTCACTGTCCAACACTCCAAAGAATTTTGTTTTCCACTCCTTGATGTAGGAACACTGTTTTTAGAGCAAAAAATAAAAAAATAAAAATGCAGAAACATTGGTGTGGACTTAAAAGATGGCTCTTTTGAATGTAGTATAGTCTGGGCTGACTTGAGGAGACAGTGTTTGACAGATCAGTGTGAACTGCTAGGGGGCAAGAGGAATGCTGCTGACAGGCAAGCTGTTTCTTTTCTCAGTGTGGTGCTTTAAAAGTGTTCCTACACACACAGTCCGTGGCTGTCTGTGTAAACTTTCACAATGCACTGAAGGGTCACGGTAATACACTCAGAACTTCTACCACATAGAACAATCAAGTCTCAGTGGGAGAGTCAGAGTCCAATATAAAGCAAAAGACTGCCCCTTAAAGTTACTATTTTTCAACTAGATGACTGGGAAACTAGAGAACACACTTTGTTTTCTCTGTGGCCCTCTCAGCTTATCTTCCAAGTAATGCTTGGGGCTCTGGAGACGGAGTTTGTTAAAAAAGCTCTCAGTCTACAATAACATGGCCTTTCACACTTTTTTTGGTCAGCTCTCTGGTGGCTTGACATCCATCAGGTGGGTAAATCATACTGGGGGAATGAACTAAGAATGAATTGTACGTGCATGGTGTCATTGCCCATCTGGTAACCTGGTGCTGAGTGCTTGGTTGTGGAGGATGACGCAGACTACTTATTTATCCTGGACTGTGTGGAATCACTCCACCACCACCACCATCCAGGCACTGAAATAGACTCTTAAAATGCTCTAAGTTCTACACAACACATTTGCATTAATGATAATGCTCTTCACCATCATTTTATCATGATTTGATAAATTAGTGATGCCATGGACAATACAAAATTGTTTTTCAGCAGTGTTAATAATGCAACGCTATTGCTGCGAGAAAAATCTGAAGACATTCATTTTCCCTTAATGTTTTACAAGTTGTAGTGACCGTTAAGGCCTTATTCAAAAATGAATAAATAAAATTATGCAAATGATTTGGGGGGAAATGTAGTGCATTATTTAAAAGTACAACACAAATGTAGTCTATTAAGAGTTTGGGACCCACTGTATATTGTGTGGCCTTAACTACTATGTACTAACATTTTAATTAATAATGTGATACATTGCACTTATTGTATACATTGCTATTATATTTAAAATACCTCCATGTAATTACATCTGCAGTTAATTTATGTAGTTACATTTATAATTACACTGTTGAAACTTCCCTTACACCTAACCCTACCCTTAAAGGTCCCATTCTTCGCGATTGCATCTTTCAAACTTTAGTTAGTGTGTAATGTTGCTGTTAGAGTATAAATAATACCTGTAAAATTATAAAGCTCAAAGTTCAATGCCAAGCGAGATATTTTATTTAACAGAAGTTCCCTTTCAAAGCCTACAGCGAACGGCCGGTTTGGACTACACCCCTGCACTTCCTTCTTTAATGACGCAACTAAAACCGTTTGTTGACGAACCCTCCGCCCACAAGAACACGCAAATCCGGGGACGTTGTCCTTTTGCTCTCGCAGGTCGAGAATAGGAAGTGTTCTTTTTGTAGAGTGTGTTTGTCGTCATGCCATTGAAACGCTGTTATTTTCATCCCGGAGTCAAATCACCTTTGTTTGGCCTTCCCACGGACGCTATACGCAGAGATCAATGGCTACAGTTTATGGTTAACTCGGTTCCGGAAAATTATAATCACAATTTAAAACTATGTGCAGCACATTTTGCTGAGGACTGCTTCCTCAATCTCAGTCAGTTTAAAGCCGGATTCGCAGACAGATTATTCTTAAAAGACGACGCAGTTCCCTCTTTGTTGTTTATGGTGCACAACAGGTAAGTGTATTTTATTATTTAAGTCGGTCCGTTTAACAGTTTATGTAACTCATGACACAAAGTGCAACGCTGTTTAGCTTTGTTAACTAACGTTAGATGGTAATTGAAACTAATCCGAAAAACTCAGCATATAAAAGTGTAGTAATTCATTCAGACACCATCGATTGTTGGTGTTTGTAATGATCAGTTTAAACTACTGAATAGACAGCTTACCATTCTGAAACATCCAGAAAAAGTCTTTCCTGAGCAGGTTGTAATCGATCCTCTTCGATATTCTCCGGGTCTGATTCCGACTCAAATTGATAAGGCAATATAGACATTTTTGCAATAACATTGAGCGCACGTATCTACCCTAAGAGGCGGGACCTTTCCGTGCAACGTGCACTAAACTGCTGTCCAATCACAGGAAGCGCTGGCCTAATCAGGACTCATTACGTGTTTCTGAAGGAGGGACTTCATAGAACAAGGAAATCATCAGGCCGTTTTTAAGACAGAGGAAACAGCGCTGTACAGATAAGTAAATTGTGTGAAAAATACTGTGACTGTGCTGTACTGTGTACTGTAAGTACTGTTTTTACACGCGAAACATGACCTCATGTTATATTGCACACTGTAAACATAATCAAAGCTTCGAAAACACGCGAAGAATGGGACCTTTAAACTGACCCACACCACCACACCTGACCCTAACTTTACCCTTAGACTTACCCGCACCACCACACCTGACCCTAACTTTACCCTTAGACTTACCCGCACCACCACACCTGACCCTAACTTTACCCTTAAACTGACCCACACCACCTCACCTGACCCTAACTTTACCCTTAAACTTACCCACACCACCTCACCTGACCCTAACTTTACCCATAGCCACCTCAATATCAGAAAGTTTTGCAATACAATGTGAACACAATCAGTACAATATATATATATAATAAAATCAAAATTATTAAAACGTTATAAAACAAAAAAATAAATTCTAATACAAAATATTAACAAATGTTATTAAAGTAACACCAGTTACAAAAGATTAGAACACTGTTCACTAGCTACTATTTTTAGGAGTCAACAGTTCAGTATTATTAAATCTATTCTGCTATAAAATTCATAGAATCACCAACAGCAACTAAATAATCTATTTCTAAACATGAAGCCAGTTTTAATACGGACATTGAGTAACAACAGCAAATAAGACAGAGGCTAACAGAGGTGATCTCACACCAGGCAGCGCTAGGAAACATAGAAACACTACTGAGTCATATAACTGACCTCATTAAGCAGTCTGATCCCTCAACAGCCAGACTTTACCACAGCACACGTTCATTCACACTGTAAGCACGTCACTGTGTTTCTCCAACAGACCAGCACTTCCGAACTGGTGTAGGGAGCACCCTGTTCTTCCCATGAGCGTGTTAGTGCAAACCCAACCAAAATCACCAGAATTAACTGCAAGAACATATGCTAACTTCCAGCCGTCAGACTTACGGCTCATACGCTGTGAGAAAGAAAAAAAAGGCCAACGTCAGATCGGAAGAATTTCAATGTAACCACAGGTAGCTGTGACTCGACAACGAGATACTTGTCTATAAACACAGGCATGCTGATATTCCATAACACGTTCTAAATGTCAGTGTCTGTAGCCAGGTGACTGCCAAATGTGTTATTACTTAGGGACCAGAAACCAAATTTAAAGGCTGGGCGCAAAACAAACTAGGGGGAAACGGGTGGTGGGGTGATTGTAGACAGACATTATTTCAGCTGTCCGCAACTTAAAATAGAAAAACGTTCTTTCTCGGGTCCTGGAAATTTCCTTTATTGTTTAAACACACCCCCGTGTCTAAAACCCGAGAATCTTGTAGTACACTGGCAGAGGGGGTTTGAATGCACCCCTCCAAAGCAGCTGTAAATGCCTCTAGAATGGAACATTGCATGACATCAGCAGCATCTGGTTTAACATGGGCTTGGCCACAATAGTTCGGTTGGGGCTTTAACTTACCAGTAACTCTTATTTATTTTTCCTTGGCTGGAAAAACAATCACAAATATGGAGAACAGTGGATATTTGGATAACATCACCAAAATTGCGCCTGCCGTGACCTAATGCTCGCACTTACTGTGGTCACTTCCTGTGCTAAGCTGAGCTGAGCTAAGCGTTGCCGGGGAGTTGGAATGTTGTATTGGCCAGAGCAATTAAACAAGCCAAACAGAGGAGCAGCTTCTGTTTGATTCTGGAAACCCTTATGACTTTGAGATTGAAGACCGCACACAGTTATAAGACTTGGATAAGGATATTAAATACAAAGGCAAGCATCACTATTGCTTATTCTTAAAGTTTGTCTGTATTCATGATAAGCATTTGAGTCAAGAATAAAGAATACTTTGGTATTTATGATGTATGTCCTTTCAGTGCTGAATTTACACAATATTTTACACTTATAAAAGCATTTATCACAATAAAAGCATCCAAACTGCATTTGGAAAATATAGTAATATATAAACCATGACAGATGTCACTACCTGCAGCTCACAGTGACTAGCTGCCATCCAGCTCCTAATTTGCATGAAGCTTTTCTTAACTATTGGACTTAACCATTCAAAACTTTCTACACTTTGCTTGGCTCTCTTAGGGATTCATTGAAATTGCCGACACTGTTCCACTTGCTCCACACCAGGGGTGGTTAGGGGTTTGCCCAAACTTTGATGAGCAACTCATTTTTCACTACATGGTACGATCATGAATGAAACTTCAAAATGTAATAGCTTGTTAAGGAGCCCTGACCAATTTGCTGCCCTGGGCAAAATTTTACCTGGTAACTCTTGATCCAATTCCACCACTGATCGTTGTGTTCATACAAGCTGATAATGGAGAAACCTGTACAAAAATAGCACCTAAGCCAAATACATCTAGCACAAGACAAGTATTGAGCCCTTTTCTGGCATAGTATTGCTTTTTGATAAGTGTAGATGGCAGCAATCTTCCACTAAATTATGGCACATTATTCATGTTATCACTATGCAATTGAGAAATTTAGATCTTTTTAAAAGTTACATAAAATCTACATTAAAGCTACATAAAATCTTTTTAGTAAAGTTTTACATAAAATGCTGCTATTTTAAGGTGAAAATAACTGACATTAACTACTAAATAACCAATGTTATCATCTACACTGTAAAAAAATATTGTTGGTTTAACTTAAAAAATCAAGTAACCTGGTTGCCTTAACATTTTGAGTTAATTGAAATAAAAAAATTAAGTTGATACAATTATGGAAATTGGTTTAATGAATAAAAACTCAAAATATTATTGTATCTGAACCACATAAAACATGATAAAGCATGAAAATAACACAAATGGTTTCACTGCATCTTCACAAATAAAACACACACAATTACCCAATATGCTTACAAAATCTTTTAACAATATTTTAATAAAGGTTATCGATTATCAAAAATTTTTAATTGTATTTAAAAAAAAAAAAAATCAATGAACTCAAAATTTTAAGGCAACCAGGTAACTTCTTTTTTAAAATATATTTTTTTTAAAGTGTAGCTGCTATGCAATTGGATAAATGGTTCATTCAATTCATCACATTAACCCCTGTCTTCATCCCTCTTTTCTTCCTCTTCTCTTTTTCTTCCCTGGGTACCAGATGGCTTCAAGGCCCAGTTACCATCGAAATTACCCAGAACAATTTGACCCAGGATGTTTTTTTCCCCCAGGCCTGTTGTTGTCTTGAGTTTCCATTGTGGTCGAAAGTACCATCGAGGTTAATCCGGTGACGTAGGACTGTGCGCGACTTTACACTTCCCTCTGGATTTTGTCCTCCGGATATGTGCTTAATAAAGCCTGAATCTCTTTGTCAGTCGATCTGTCATATTTTTTCAACTTCATTGTTGATTCAAATAGCAATGTATACCAAATACCAATTAGCATGTTCAGCACCCAAGCCCCACCCCTAGATGTTTCTAAACTTTGATAAAGTACTACCTTACGAGCAGGTAGGGGGAACTTCATTTAGACCCTGGTTCCTCCAAACACACCGAGTACCATCCCGAATTCCCTAGTTGTTCCTGCGGTGGAAACACAGCATTTGGTGCATTTGGTTGACTGGGATGGGATATTCCTTGCACGTCCATCTAGTTTGAACTTGCTGCTTCTTAGCAACTGCTCTCTCCGTGAAAGTTTTGTGTTTAAAGAGCTAATAAAAAATTTCGACTTAGATCAATATTTCATGTTTAATTATTTGCTTATCTGGCAAATAGCCATGTAATAAGCAGGATAATGTACATCCAGTTGGTTGTTAATCGCAGAAGAAAGTCCTGATCACCCTGTCAGGGTTTATTCTGTGATAACAACCAACTGGATGTACATTATTACGTAATGGATAAAGGTGGTGTAATATATGAATAGGCTTCCAAGGAAGGAGGGAACAAGCCTACTCTAATGACCAGAATCTGATGCATCCAACCGAAGAACATTCTGTGTGTTTTTACCTCTGAAATGGTTCTTCTCCACACCAGTCGGTACACCAGGGCTATTCAAATCTTGCCCAAGAAGACCAATGTGCTGCAGAGTTTAGCTTCAACCCTAATCAAACACACCTGAACATGCTAATCAATGTCTTCAGGATCAATAGAAAATCACAAGTGGCTGTGTTTGATCAGGGTTGGAGCTAAACTCTTCAGCACATTGGCCCTCCAGGGCAAGATTTGAATAAGAAAATGTCTAAAAATTGCACATTTAAGCCTAGTTCAGACTGCACGATTTTCAAACTCACCGGGTCACTGCTCTTTTCACATTGCATGACTATCTGGGATATCATTCAGTCACTGCTGTGTTCACACTACACGATGGTTTGACGAACAAGAGGAAGAATCGCCGACAACTCTCTCTCTCCGGTGCGCAAACTACGTTTTCCAACTACACATGCGATGTGACAAGTAAACAACGCGAGATCACACGTGCGTCAGACCGAGTTCTTGCACGAGACTTGGAATTGTTATTAAAAATGATAAACTGCACAAAGTTGGCTTCAAATTGTATGTGCGCTGATTTGTGGAGAAAAAGAAAAAAAGATTATGGCGGAACAAATTGTTGGAGACAGAGGGAGCCAGAATTGTGTTCTGCAAAGACAGTTTGAGGTAAATAAACAATTTATGAATGTGCTGTGGCTGCATGTGCAAATGTTTGGTCTTTGTTTCTGTTTGATAGAATTGTAAATATATCTATTAAAATACTGATATTCTGCTGTATAACTCCTCCCTGAACCTCCTGCTGCTCTGTATCTCACTCTTTCATTGGCTGTCGGTCATCGCCGATGTAATTTTCAGTCAGAACTCATTTCACACAACAGGAGTTTCAATCGCCGACAAGTCCAGATATTTAGCATGACAAATATCTCGTAGGTGTCGGCGACTCGTCGGCAACTCTCTCTGATCGTGTCTTTGATTATTCTAAATAAATCTCTCTTCCGTGATACCCTGAAAATTTTGAATAATCCGATCTAATATGATTTCCGACCTGTAAGGTTGCCAGAATAATAATCTTACACGGTGTGTTAATAGGCCAGAGAAGAACTGGCACCCCGACTGAGTCTGGTTTCTCCCAAGGTTTATTTTTCTCCATCACGCCCTGATGGAGTTTTGGTTCCTTGCCACTGTCGCCTTTGGCTTGGCTTGCTCAGTTGGGGACACTAAAAATATGATTAAAGTTATTCAACTTATTATACAAATAAAATGTATGAATTAGGTCTTATTTAATTATATAAACTATAATACTGATCTGCCAACATTGTCGCTATATGATAAATTAAAATAAGCTGATAACATCATTGTTTTCTCCAGTACGACTGTACAGCCAAATCTAATTTTGTCGCAATATTATCCTGTTTGACACTGTGAAGCTGCTTTGACACAATCGTGATTGTAAAAGCGCTATATAAATAAAGTTGATTGATTGATTGATTGATTGATTGATTGATATTCACACTGCGTGATTGAGCACCGATTTGCCTGTGATCTCGGGCATTTGTCGGCGATTTCACAAAACCTGTCGGCGACTCAAAATCGGGGCAAAAATCGGGCAGTGTGAAGTAGGCTTTAGTAGTAAAAATGGCTTGTCACTGGGGCAGTATGCTTAAAAGGACACATTGTACCCCTAAAGAAACATGTCCCCTCAAATAATTGGAAATGGCCAAATTGGAAAAAAATTGGTATTTCTTAATGTCGTTCTCCATACATACGTACGTTTGTTGTTTGAAAAGTTACATTTTAGGCTGGTCTACCTGAGTGCGCTAACAATGCTCAATGTCAAAATGATGGCCAATCAGATTAAAGAAGGCGGGGCTTAATGTTCACTAAAGATGAGTGTGAATTTCCAAACTTCCAATTTCCAGCTTTTAATTTTACATTGAAAGAGTGTGTGTATGGCTAGATATAAATAGCAAAAAAGTTTAATATTTAACAACTATTTTACGATAGATACTGTATGTCTAATGACCAAAACTTTTTAAAATATTTTTTTACATGACATTCAAATGTTAAATGTGTGAATATTTTTTTTTTTTAAATCTTATTTGCAAAGAGTTTAAATGGATTACTTCAAAAATATATATGGTTTAAATTACTTTTATCATTTGCGTTTCTTTATTCCCTTAAAAGGTGCAGTGTGTGAAATTTAGCGGCATCTAGCAGTGAGGTTGTGAATTGTAATCACCCACCACTCATCCCTTCCTTTCGAAGCACATAGAGAAGCTATGGTGGCTGACAAAGATGTTGTCGTTTGAGAGAGCAGAGAGTGAAAAGCAAACGGAAGTTTGTCCATTTAGGGCTACTGTAGAAACATGACGGCACAAAATGGTGATTTCACTATAAGGGGACCCGCGGTATATGCAGATAGAAATGGCTAAAGTAATAGAAAGTTAATAGAAATACTATGTAAGGTCTTTATACGCCACTGAAAACATAGTCATGTATATTATACTGCATTTATGTCAATAGCTTCTCATAAATACTACACACTGCACCTTTAAATCCCTTGTAATCCTTAAATTACTTAAAGGGTTAGTTCACCCAAAAATGAAATTTATGTCATTAATCACTCACCCTAATGTTGTTCCACACCCCTCTATTCATCTTCAAAACAGTTTAAGATATTTTATATTTAGTCTGAGAACGTATCCAAGTGTATGCACGCTTAACAGCCATGTCCAGAAAGGGAATACAAACATCATCAAAGTAGTCCATATGGGACATCAGTTAGTTAGAATCTCTTGAAGCATCGGAAATACATTTTGGTCCAAAAATAACAAAAACTACGACTTTATTCAGCATTGGCTTCTCTTCCGCGTTTGTTTTCAAACCTCAAATAAAGATTCAAGCGGTCATGAATCAGCTTATTGATTAATGATTCGGATCACCAATGTCACGTGATTTCAGCAGTTTGACACGCGATCCGAATCCTGAATCAATAAGCTGATTCATGACCATTAATTACATAAATTTCATTTTTGGGTGAACCATTTATTTTCTTTCAATAAAAAGATCACCCCCTTCAAAAAAAAAAAAACGGGAAAAAAAACTGACTTTAACAAGCTGCTGAAGGCTGATGTCTTATGTGTTGTCTATGGGAACAGACAAGCTGAAGTGTCCCTTAGAGCTTGTGGTTCATCAAATAAAAGTCACAGCAACAGAAATGGTCATTTCTGCCAAATCTGAGCAGCTGCCTGCAAAATCTGATCAAAGAAAAAATAAAAAACAGACACTAGAGGCCTTAAGGTTGTAGCACAAAGTTTGTATTTGACGATACAACTGTATTTATTTTATGTCTTTTGGCTTGGACAGTCGTTTAACGATTTGACAAACACAGCCGCCTTCCATCTAAACTGCTTATACAAAACCAAACTTCTTTAATCAAGTGTGTGGTTGACTGACACTATGTTGCACAAGGCCAATTACAGGCTTGAGCTGCCAGGTCCAGCAGTCAACACTATAGGCTAACATATATGTTCTCTTTTACTGAGACTCGGAAGTCGTAAATCTCACACTGGAGTTCAACTCATAGGGCAGTATTTCATTGTGAAGTGTTCACAGAGGGCGAACCGTGGGTGGACATTGAAGACTCACAGAAGGTGTTAGTTCCCCCACAGGCATTTAGATAGAGATGACATCTAGAATCACGGACACGACTTAAACGTTTGAGTTTCTAGGCTGTGCAGGAAGACGGATGGGTTTTCAGACTGCGGTGATGTCATGCCGCAAACACCAGAGATTTCCTGTGCTGTTCACTCCCTTTTTGTCTACATAAAGCCATGTATTTTTCTTTCTATATCTCCCCGTGTTTAGGATTGCATGCGTCATCTAGATACCAGTAACTGTTAATGACTGCAGCTTAATTACTGTGTGCTAAGGTACGGAAAAAAACTCAAATCAGGGGCAATTAAGAGACAACTTTAGATTTTAATCTGCTGTGAATTTTAAATTTGGAAATTTACAGCCGGATTTCTTGAGGTCAGTATGTGTCAGTGGTTTAACCAACAGCATTTAAAATGTGGTACAGTTTAAAGTCAACATGGTCAACATTTACATTTTTTAACGCATGTCCAAAGTCTTATTTTGTGATTTATCTGTGGATGTCACAAAATAAAAAAAATAAAAATTTAATGGGTCACAAAAGTCCATGATGAATAATGCAAGCTTTATATATATATATATATATATATATATATATATATATATATATATATATATATATATATATATATATATATTTTTTTTTTATGATATATATATATATATATATATATATATATATATATATATATATATAATATATATACAGTATATATATATAAATAATAATAATATATATATAAATTGATCATATGAAATGGCATCCATTATTCAACCAAATAGAGGAGCAAAATCGGGTACAGACACATTTGTTAAGTAAAGAGAGCTGTCTCTGTCCCATCTTAGACCAGTCTTAACTGGATTCATGGTCTTGGCCTGGTCTGTTGGTAGCCTAGAAATCTAGACGCACCCTAGCGGCAGCAAATTTGATCTGCCCGCGAGTGTCGTCTAGGAACTCTCAATACCCTTCTGAGCTGTAATCGCCTAACTCTTGCCGGACCAATCACATCGTGTATAGAGTCGGTGGGCGGGGCCATAATGGCGACGGCCGAGTTGCGTTTGCGTGCTTCTAGTAAACACAGAAACTGGCGAAAGGCGGTCTTTTGAATCAGCTTTGACCGCGACTCTGGAAGACTTGGAGTTAAGCTTTTCTCTGAGAAAAGAACAAAGAACGGCACTGAAGTCATTCTTAAAAAGGGAAGATGTGTTCTGAGTTTTGCTGACCGGATACGGTGAATGTTTAATCTATCAACAAGCTCTGCTTCACCTTCGTTGCTCTGGTTGGTTGTAGCGCTATCCTATCGCGTGCAGAGGGAGTTTGAAAGACAACCGTTTATCCCGCCCCTCGGATTGAGCCCTGTCTATGGTGAGTTTCCAGACCAAACATCTTGATGTGGGTCTGGCTTGTCAGGCTAGTCTGTTGGCTGATTTTAAAGGGATTTGGACTCTTTTTAGCTAATTAGGCTATAGTTTAAGCAGGTTATGGTTATTTTCAAAGTCGATCACTGTTCACACTGCATAACCATCTGGGGTAGCGTTCAGTCGCTGTGTGTCAAACTATGTTTAACAGCCAAACACACGTGAGAAGTGAGAAGGAAATAATGCAAGATTGCAGGTGCTTGAGACCGTAGTTCTCAAGCAAGACTGGAATTGGTATTAAAACTAGCCCACAAAAAGCTTGCTATCCAAACTGTCTGTGCGCTGATTTGCAGCGAAAAGGCGAAAAAGAAAGAAAAAAGATTATGTAAATAGTTAAGGGTTGGGGAGACAGGTCCAGATATTTAGCATGAGAGACATTTTCTCAGATCGCTCCTTTGATAATTCACACCGCGTGATTGTCACTTGCGCAAACAAACCTATTTGCCTCAGATTTCCGGCATTTGTCTGCGATTTCGCAAAACCTGAAAATCAGGGTTAAAATTTTGCGGTGTGAACTCGGCATTAGTGTAAGCAGGGCTATTTTATTATCAGGGAACATAATTTAAATGGAAAGAGCAAGAGATTGAAACAGTTCAATATTAGAAGAACAGTTACGATTGGAGTAAAGGCCAGTTCACACCAAGAACGATAACTATATTAGCGTCCACACAAGTGGACGCGTGTGCTTGTCTGCTGCTTTAAATGCTCGAGCTCATTACAGCTGAATGGATTCTGATTGGCTGTCAATGTTTTTTATCATTCATCAATTAAATAGTTCTGAAAGTGATTCCAACTATATAGTTTGCCTTTATGGTTATAGCTGTGGTGTGAACTCTGCCATTCTTTAATATTAAGAAATATTTACTATATCTTTATCTTTATAGTTATCGTCCTTGGTGTGAACGGGCCTTAATAAAAGGAAATCAATTAAATAAATAAATATGTGAACTGGTAGCAGATATCTTTTGCTAGAAAATGAAAAGAGTGGGAAAAGGGAAGAAAGCTAATTTTTCACAGCGACAAGGGCTATGGAAACAGCACTTTTGGTGGGTGACAAGGCTCATTGACTTGTACAGAAACACCCCACAAAAGCTTCAAATGTGAAACAGAAGATATACTCCGTGAACACAGTACTTTAGTTGTGTTAAACGGCAGATGTTACAAACGTTACTGTCTCAGCAGATATATATTCACGTGAAATATTCACACCTTTGCTCTCCATTTGTGTGAAATCACAGTCATACAATACTAAAATGTGACAAATGGCTGCACTTTGGGGATTTGCTTTTGGAACGTTTTACCCAGAGACCTTTCTAGAAAGATGCGTCTTAGATGGCTGGGGATGTTATTTAGTAAAGCTTGCAATACAGTTATGTCACTCTATTTTTCCAGAACTAAATTTAATTTTCATTGCCTATTTGCATTAAAACCTGACTGACTTTAGTCTACAGACCTAATTAAGAACACTTAATTAGATGATCCAGAGCACACATGGATGTTTATAAAAAATTTGACATTTGGTAAAGCAATAAATTGCACCCTTAAGCACACATCACTTTGTCTCAGAGTTGGGTTGATAGATAAGCGTATCGCTGTGTGCATGCAATGTAAATTCAGCTCTAGGACTGTCAAGGGTAAAGATTAAACGCCAAAATGAATGAGAACTGATGTGTGGGTCATATTTTTCCCTCTGAAAAGGGCTGACAGAGCGACTTTATATTCCTGTACAGTAACTAAAAAATGCGCAGGCAACTGTTCACATAACATAGAGGAGTTTTAATTATTTTAACAGTTTTAGGCTGTAAATGTTTTACTATCGCAAACAAATTACTGTACAACCTAATGGAATCCAGAAAGTAATTAAAAACGTGTTTGTGCTTCAAAGAAATGCTTGACTCATTATTGTGTGCATTAACTGTGTGCTTTGCAATTTTATAACAGTGTAGTTATTACACTAGACAACAGCATAGTGTTATAACTCTCTCTCTCACACACACACACACACACACACACACACACACACACACACACACACACACACACATTCCCTCACAACACGCCTGTGTGAAAAAGGTCTACCTGACATCCCTCACGTCCCAGCAAGAAGCAAGGTGTTCTGTTGTGGAGACTGGGGCTAGTTTTCAGGCTTTTTTTCTCCAGTGAATATTTCTCATGGTGAGTTATTTAAAAAAAAAAAAAAAAAAATCTCTATAGACACAAACAATAAAATCTTGGCTACAAGACATTCCAGCATGGTTAGGGCATATTGTCACCTATGGGGTATATGGGGAACCCATCATGTTAGGTTTTCATGTTTTATGGGGATATTCCAAATCCGTTTGGTTTTTGTATAGGTATATTATAACCCCTAAACTAACCTCATAATCGCAGAAAACTTTCTGCATTCTTTTATTTTCAAGAAACTTTTTTTTTTGATAATAATTGGGGATATTGTCACCTTTGAGGGGACATTTTATCCCAATTCAGCAAGACCACACACACATTTGGCTCATGGGGACCGAAAATATTCCGCAAGGACAATAATTTGGGGGGATATTTCGTCCCAATTTACCAAGACCGCACGCACACACATAACGTTACACACACTGTCTGGCTTGCGACAACTTCCCCATGTGATTATTCTTTTTCTCCCCTATACAAGCAACAAAGGATAGCTAACATTTTACAACAACTTAGATCATGTTCATTCATCTAGGCTACATTGCATGGACTTTCATGTTATCCATATTTGAAGGGGCGTAATCTATTAATCAGTTATGATTTAAGAAGGCTGTCATTAATAATTAAGTGTTATCATGACATTAGTGTATGGGTCATATCTTAAGTTTAACACAAGCGTTAGTTGCGTCGCGTCACATTCAGTGACGCAGCAGAGCGCGCTCCCAATATAACGGGCTCTCTTACCTGTTGGAATATCCTTATTTATCTCCATGCTCAGGGAACAATTAACACAGGATATCAGCATCAAAATGAACGCGCAAAAGCACCGACGATGCTCCATCGCCGCTTCAGTGAAGTCCTCGGAGACAGTGTGAACAACGAGCAAGTTGGCGAAGTTTTTTTTGTGGCTCTGCTGGTCAGCACGCGGTGAGTCCGAGAAGTCCCGGGTCAGTAATAAAACGTTTCTCGTAGATCACCTAAGTAAAGTCATTTAAATTGGAAAGCAGTAGCAATACACGTGTTGGTTATTCCCTCAAGAACGAGCTGACTGTGATGGTGCCCTCGGTGTTGCCCAGACAGGGTGACAGGAGCGTGTGTGATTGAACAAGTACAGCTGTGTTTGAGCACCCCTCCCTCCTCCTGCAGTCCTCAAACACGAGCTCAAATAATGCCCCCTGCACCGCCCTAATTCACACCCAGAGTCACACGCTGCTTCCACTGTAAAAAAAAAAAAAAAAAAAAAAAAAAAAAAAAAAAAAAAAACAGCACATTAAAAGTGAAATTTTGCTGCTTTTTTTTTTTTTTTTTTTTTGGTAAGTTAAAAAAAAAAAAAAAACTGCAAGTTCATTTAAGTTCACTGCACTTTCTTACCACTTAAAATTTGTTATAGATGAAGAAAGCAAAGTTGAATTTTAATATGTAAAGAAAAAAAAAAGGAAACATTGTAGTAAGTTAAATGGATGCTACAAATGATGATAGAATAAAATAATGACATTGTACATTGTGTACACTGATAAAAAGGATTCTGTGGTGAAGTAAATATGCTACCACAGAAAATAAACTAAACAATGCAATTTCTACATAAAAAAAAGTAGTTATTTAAGTAGTATTTAAATGATATTAAAGTAATACTCAACTTTTCTGATACTGGTGTTCCCATCATGCACTGGGTCATGCATAATTAATTAGGTTGATTTGTTTAGCTGTTTTCCAGCTGTATTTACAGCTTTATCAGTTTGATTTTGTGACATTTGAAGTTCATTTTCTTCTCAAAATGACACATTCAAACACATTCACCAATCACTGTGTATTGTGTTCCAAGTATTGAAGTCTCTGTGTTCGGGTCAGTATCCGTGTTACTAGAGTTAACACAATTTATTGTATTGTTTACTAAGATGTTTCTATGTAACACAAACACTTCAAAAGCATGGTTTAATTCAGTGTTATGTTATATAATTTGAGTAACAAGTTTGTTAAATTTATGTAACTTAGTTTTGTTTAATTTACTTAGTTGAAATCATGAAATAAATGAAATCAATATAATTTAGTAACATTTACTTAATTTGCATGTTTAGTTCAATAGTATAGATTTTACTTGATAATAACAAGTAAGTAGTACAGAGCAGTACCAATACATGTTCCTTAAAATGTGTTAGTGCTAATTGTTACAAGGATTTTATCAACTAGTTATAAAACATGTTTTTAATTGTAGCATATATGAGAATTTATATGAATAATATATGCATATATGAAATTATTTGAACATAAAACAAACCTACAATCTTGTGGAACAGCTTCATAAAATAACTGGATTTTACTATAGAACTTACAGTAAGTTTATATTCTAATGGAGGCCCTCATCATCATATAAATGCAAATGTATATGTGTAGGGGGATGGGTCGGGCTTTCACACGATGAGCACCAAATGATCCCAAAATGACCATAAAACCTGAAATCATCTTCATTGTGGGGAGCATCTCGTGAGGAAAATGGCTTATAAACGTATAAAGATGCTTTAATTGATATGGTTTGAGGGTTACATGTGGTAGTGGATGGAAAATATCAGCGGGCCAATATAAAAAGTATATAAAGTCCCCCCTCAGACAAATAGCATTTCAGACAAAAAAAACAAACAAATAATAATAATAATAATGATAATAATATATATATATATATATATATATATATATATATATATATATATATATATATATATATATATATATATATATATATATATATATATATATATATATATATATATTAAGTATTGTAAATACTATTGCACTTGAGGCAACTTTCCAATGCAAAGGCATTTCCGGAGTCCTTGTTACATTTGTTACATACTTACTCCAGTAGTAACAGTAAATGATGCATAATTACATGCCACTAACCCTAAACCAAACCATAACCCTATAAGTACATAGTTAATTAATATTACACAGTACTTATAATTACACTGTAACAATGACACCTTAAAATAAAGTATAACCTACAGTTAACTGCACTAGTTACATGAACTAACAATTGGGGGAAAATGTAGCATTTATTAATGTTAATGTTAATTTCAACATGTAGCCAATAACTAATACATTATTACAAATCAAAAATTGATTGATGGATCTGAACAGTTTTAAACTGCATTAAGGTTAACTAATGGGACCTTAGTGAAAAGTGTTACTAAAAGTATAAATACAATCAAAATTTCCTGCATTGTAGGAAGCAGGCAAGGAAATAGCATAAAAAGCTTAAGAAACTAAAGAATGTTGTAAAGAAAGAGTTAGCACAGTATTAAAACAAAAGAAAGACAAATGTGTTTAGGCTGCCCACATACATCCACTGACCGCTTGATTACTGCTGCACTTAAATATTCTGTAATTTTCCCTGCGGGCATATAAATCGAGCTCCATTGCTATACCACAATGACATTGCAGTACATTGAAAAAGAAAGATCCTCTGTGCCAAACAAAAACTATATGGCAGAGTTGGATCTTGATCAGGCCATTTATGCATTTTATTGTGGTCTCAAGCTTTCAGACATATGGTGTTGTTGCACACAGTGTTATAATGAGGTAATCTGGTTCAAGTCCAACAGTCTTAATAGCCACTGATTGATGTCAATGAGGCCAGTGTATTCTCGTTCATGCTTTTTTACAAGATTCAGTTTCATTCATGCATGTAACAGTGAGCAATGCAGATACTCAAAAAGTTCATTAAAGGTTCACGGTTCTCTATGGGCCATTTAATGCCTTGTCGTAGTCTTTGTCACTCCAGGTGGAAAATGTTTTAGAGATAAATAATGGCAGAAATGATCAATAAATGGAGAAGTGCTCTCTGATAGATGTACATCCCATGACATTTCACATCTTTTTGAGACAGAGGGGTTTGTTTGGATGTGTTGGGGGATGGAAGTGGGGGCGGCCACTAAAGCATGAACAGCTGAAATCACTTCTGTATTATACAGTAAGAAACACATTTGCCACATCTGGTCTTGGTTATTCATTGAGAAACAATATAGATGAGAGCTTGGATGAGCAAATTACATGCATTTTGTGTGGGCGGTCAACTATATGAGATTGCTTTTACATCGTTATACCTAAAGTGAAGATATCTTGATTCTTAGAAGCAAAGGACTGCCAGTGATACAGAAAAATCTGAAAAAAAATACATTATGATGTTCTCTATAATCTGTCAATTAAACTTAACTTAATGTAGTTACGGTAAAATGTGAATCTCACAAAACCACACTTAATATTTCACCCCAAAATCTAAAGAGTGTATAATTCATAATTTAAGGATAATATTTTGCTTCAAGAAAACAAATATGATTTTTTTCCCCACGTTAAATAAGCATGACATCATGACCAGGAAGGTATAAGGTGCACCTGGACCAAACAATGTCAGCTTCTGTGTCTTCAGCAAGCTCTCTGTGTTGCTCTGTTTGTCTTATAGCATGCATGGTTAGCTCTCGAGGGGGCTGACTGTGTTCATTGTGAGCAGCTGCACACAGTCTGCTCCTGTCTGGCCCTCTTTGAGGAGAGCATCCAGGCTTGTGTACCGCATGGTTTTGGTGCTGAGGCTCAATGGCAGTTGAGATTGTGAGGTTCGCATATGGATCTCGCGGCGGGGTTAGAAATGGGCTCTGCCTTTTCTCTGCCTTCATCCACGGGTTCCAGCCTGCTCAGCGGTTTCTTCCGCCCAGAGTGAGGGTCCGGTGCTTCAGCTATCTTCCTCTGAGGAGGTTGATGTGCTGAGCATTGAGGCAGGATAATTTGAGGATTCGCTACCTCAGTCTCTTGCTGGTAGAGGTTGTGACCCATGGCCAGCAGAGAGGCAAGGGCGTTCACCCTAAAACAAAGCTGGATGAACGCTTCCAGCCCTCTAAAGCCGAACCTCTATGCCGTGGCCTTCCATTTCTCTCATTTGAATATCTGGGATTGAGAGACTAGGTGTGATGCCTAAGGTGGAGCAGACTTGTAAGCTATCCCTACCCTGACACGGCCAAAGTTGAATTTCTTGGAGGGTCCCTTTCCTCCAAGTAACTTAACTTTGGTAGGGAAGGCTTGTATGGCAACAGGAAGGGCCGATGCATGCCTACACCAGATGGTTATACTGCAGACATACCTGGCTGACCTACAGCCTGACGTCGTCATACTCAATTCCAGTCAGAATATGAGTCTGATACTGGTCCATTGAGCTGTAATTAGGGGGCGTGTTTCAACCGAACTAGGAAAGACATCAATTGGATAGACCTACAACCAATCAGAGCAACGGAGCGACGCATAACGTTAGTTGTCAAATGTCAACAGAACTCAACTGCACTGTGTTGACAAGTTACACAGAGTACTTACCAACAAGATCATAATTTCTGAGAGAAATAGTGAAGGTGAATGCATATACAAACATATCATCTGTCCATCATCGTCCATCAAGCCCAGCCTGACAATTTCATTGGTCTGAATAGTTTCTTTTCGGGCATAAATACTCATCTATGGATCAGGTCCAGACCGAACTCAAATTTTGTGGGTGGGGCTGAGATCGGCTGGCATCCAGGCTAAGGCTGACCTGCTAAAAGCCCAGGAGTAGAGTGAGGAAGTTAATCCTCCAGCAGTTCTAGGGACATAGACCTATCTCTTTGGGCAACGAAGGCGACAGCCAGAGCTACTGCTCGGGGAACTGTTGAGAGGTTCTAGGAGGCCAAAAAGCAGGTCGCATTATTCCAGCAGTATCTCCTTCAAAACCAGCTACTCACATCAGATGCAGCAGAAGCAGAGTGTTGCCTCTTGATCCCACAAAAAGATTGGGGCTGAGGAAACGCTCAAGGTTGGAGACTGACAAGGGGAAGATGGATTTGAGGAACGTCGTTATAGCCAGGAAGGCTTTGGGCAAGAGATCCTGGCATGGTCCAGTGCCAGGCCTCTAAAGGCAGGCCCCTCTGGGGGATGTGGTGTACACCTTATCATACGGTGCCCTCAGGGGACCGTTCTGCCAACCCAGTCACCTCAGGTGCTTTGGGCTGCAGCGGTTTCCAAAGAGTTGATATCCTGTCTATGACATTCCGTCACACCATTGGGCTGATTTCACAAATGTGCCTCAAGGCACAATCAAACACAGGCATTTCCATAGTGTCATAAAACTTCTTAAGGGAGTTGACCCTTGAAAAGTTGACCCCCCCCCCCCCCCCCCCAATTGGATTTCGACTGGCCTTTTGTATCACTTTTAACATAACACACAATGAAGTCAAAACCAGTGACAGTCTCCTCTGTTGCACAAATAAAACTCAGTGACTCGACAGGACGTTTATTTGAAGAGCAAGATGATGCAAGCAACATTTTCCTGGATCCGTTTTGAAAGTCTCGTCACATATGTGGGTACGATGTCAATACCAAAGCAACCCACGCAGCAACCCAGGTTGGTTGTCTACGTCTATATCAATTAAGACACAAAAATCTTTGATTTCAATTTGATCACTTGCAATTAGTCTTCCTAAGAAGATCTGATTTGATAAATAATGTGATTTGCCTGCAGTCTGAACATAGCTTCTTTTTTTTTTTAATGTATATATATATATATATATATATATATATATATATATATATATATATATATATATATATATATATATATATATATATTGCTTACACACACACACACACACACACACAAACACACACATGTTGGTCTATGTGGTTTACAGGGACTCTCCATAGGCGTAATGGTTTTTATACTGTACAAACCATATTTTCTATCCCCCTACACTGCCCCTGCCCCTAAACCTACCCATCACAGGAAACATTCTGCATTTTTACTTTCTCAAAAAAACATCATTTCGTATGTTTTTAAGGCCATTTGAATTATGAGGACATTTGATATGTCCTCATAAACCACATTTATAGCATAATACCAGTGTAATACACATGTAGTTATACAAATTTGTGTCCTCATAAACCACATAAACAGGCTCACACACACAAACACACACACACACACACACACACGCACACGCGCGCACACACACACACACACACACACACACACACACACACACACACACACACTTGGTTTCCACTATACGGTTTTATAGTGAACAAAATCCCTGAAAAGGGAAAAAAAGTTAATCTAAGTGTTTCTTGTAATTTCTTTGAAAGAAAAACACATTAGTTTGAGGAGACGTTGATGTCTGCTGGCAATAAAGTTGGTCATGAATCTCCATCTATATTTCCATTCATCGAAAATGTCAAATATACTGAATTTTGTGGTAAATGACAGAGTCAGGCAGTGGTATACGAATAAATGAATAAGGACTAAACACTTTAACAGACGCTGAGACCTTTTGTCTTGAATCACACAGAAAGACAATCTAAAAGCATTAGCCCACCTAGTTTTCCCCCAAGTACAGGGAGCAAACCAAAAATATATATATACACGTGTCTTTTTGCGGTACTGACAGGCCTGGCAAATGGTTTCTCGATTACAATGATGAGTCACCCATCCAGGACGCCATGATCTCATGGACCTGATGAATCCTTTTCTATAATTATTTCCAATAATAGCTTTTTTGTTTCAAATATATGCCTTTGATCCTGCCACTTTGTGTTAATTACAAACTGGCAACGATAGAAGACCAGTGCCTCTTGATAGACCAGTCGCTCTCAGTCTGACCACCTCGTTTCCACATCTGTATACTGGTTTGAGTGATGTTAAGGTTTCAGCCAAAATCATAAAGAGAACCTACAAGGAAACACATTTGTCATCTTGTACTATAACCATACTCAAGAACCCATCATTCATATGGGCTGTAATCCATGCATCCGCAACGGCGCCATTTGCAAGACTGAAGACAGACAGATAACAGTGTTGGATATTTCAGAAAAACACAATATAGGGTATGAAGTCTATTGGCCACACAAGCAGGGAAGTTAATTTGGTTTAAAATACTTCCCTTGTGAAAAACTTTACTCGATGATAATATTATATCATGAAAGGCCACATACATAAAAAATAAAAAATAAAAAAAACTTTCATATCTGTTTCTTAAAACATGAATATGTTCAAATGTAATGTAAAATTTAAAGATTTATTATTTATTATAAAATTTAAAGACGTATTATTTGTTTCAGTCATCTCTTTTCATGCTTTAAATAAATAAACGTATTTTAATGTGTTGACATACTAAAGTACATGTAAAGTACTTAGAATTATTCCTTTTTACATTTAGTTAAAGGTGCACTATGCAAATTTCCGTCCACTGGAGGGCGCCTATTCAAAACAAATGTGTAGTTTGACCAAGGGGGTAATCTAGCGCTCGGAAAGCGTTCCACCCCTAGGGGCTGCCATTGCTAACCATCACCAGCCATCACCTGCTGTTAGCATCCCATTGACTCCCATTCATTTTTGAGTCACTTTGACAGTGAATAACTTTACATCTGAGACGTTTAAAGACTCCATTTGTCCATTGTTTATTTCTAAAGAAACACGACAATGTATAAAAGGCTCCATTACCTTGTATCTTACACTATCGCCCCGCAGAAGCTGTTTTTGTAAAAATAGGCTACAATTGCGTCATAACCAACGCGACCTTGTCGCACAGTTGAGAAATTACCGTATAGACCTGAGGAGACGCTCGCAGGCAATCTTTTACGGTCTATGAGACAGTCGGGGGGACGTGGAGACATAAAGTCTGATAAAGTCAAGAGGGAAGAATGAGGAGAAGCCCATAGTGAGCCAAAAGCAACGGGAGAAAACAGTTAAACAACGTGATTCAGCTTTCACTTTCCACATCTACTAGAAGACCTACAGCTGTCCGACAGGAGGCTCACGTCACATCTACGTCCTCAAGCTCAGTCTGAGCCTGCGCAGTTCGCTCAGCCATCAGGAAGTGAGTGCCCCTAGGTTGACTTCATTCTTTCGCCGTTGACGTCAATGGGAACGCTCGGTCCATTTCTTTTACTGTCTATGAGTTTGATGGCGCAAAGTTTGAGCGCAGCATCTTGGGACTTCCTCACCCCACCTCACAGCCGGTGGAAAATAGGACTCGGGCAGAAATCACGTTCATGCATGCGGCTATTAATGTTACTGTAGTGTAAAGCAGAGCAGGACCGAGTGTTGTGGAGCTGAGCACAGCCGCTGGAGCGATTGTTAAACAAGTACCCACCTCGCAAACACCGGGACTTTTATTATGATGGGACGGGTCACATTCGACTGGCGCCTGCACTGATCCACTCTTCCGGTTATGATTATGAGGTAATGCAGCTCTGTTTATCATATTAGATACATTTAAGTGTGTTGAAAATGATGTTATGACGTTACTCTGTGCGTTCGCTTGTTCACACTGCTAAGAGTAAAGCGCTTCTGCCAAATAAAACCCGAAACCGAGGGTAGCGCAGAAATGACGCAATTGAGAGGCAACTTCCTCAGACGCTATGCTGAAAGGTCCCGGGTACTTAGTTAAAAAAGCAATTTTCTCACAATTTACAAATAGTTGGAAACATTTGGGATAGTGTAGGTTCTCAACTGAACAAAATATATAACACTGGCCTAGTGGTTTTTGGATATTTTACTACAAAAATACTACATAGTGCACCTTTAATATATTTAAAATATACTTAATTGCAACTTCTTCATTACAAATGTGTAATTTCAAATACATTTAAATACATTAAACAGAAATTACATTAGTTTACCATATATGCTTGTCAGTATATTCGACAATTAATTTTTTTATAGACACTAGAAGTAACTATAAAGTTACATCAAAAAATATACTTAAGTCCTACTTATGTTGGTTAAAAAAGTATTCTAATATGTAATATTAATATAATATTAATATATAATTTAGCATACATTTAATCTATAAAATATTTTCATTCAATTTGGGCTGTCTAACCATAGCCCAACAAGACAAGTCATCAATTTCAAAGACATGAAACCAAACATTGCACAAGTTATTTTGGCAAAAACAACATGTAACCAAATTCAAGGTTATTTTGGCTAGAAGTGGGTTTCTCATTGCCGGACTACATTAGGTCTATAGGTAACTAAGACACTGAAAATATTTAATTTGCACTCCTGCATTTTCAAACTTGCCACATAGTGATTGGTCATGAATCAATGGTTTTCAGTATTAAAGACATCAAAACTAACACTGTATTCAAACAGGGTATCAACGCTTGAAAGAGGGCATATCTGAAGCTTGGTGCTGACACAACCATCATATTGACAACAGCCAATAATATTCGTTTTTTTGGTGTTGCATAAACGCAATTGGCTAACATCTGCGCTAGGGTATTTGCATAGGCGATCTGATTGGCTGACGCCTGCGTTGGTGCTTGAAAAGCTGAAACCTTTTCAACTTCTGTGACATGATGCGATGGAACCCACGATTCATCTTGGCAATGCATGATGTCCCTTATATAGTAAATGAGAAGCGTTGACACTGACACCCTGAGTGAATGCAATGTAACGCAATGTTTTCACACTGAATGAGAATACATTTTGAATATGATTTTAATAATTTACATTTCTTACGCAAAGATGTAATTAAAAATGAGATTACTTAATTCTTTCCCCATTAAAAACAGAATTTTACGTTATTTGTGAGAAAACGCTTCCCTGCCAAAAACAGAATTTCTCCGCATTTCCACTGTCATACGCAAGGGGGCGCTATTACACATCTTCTGAATGATTACTGAATCGCCTAACCAAGGAAGACGTAGTAAAAACAAGCAGCAACCTCCCGTGATCTCTCTTGAAGCCAATACAGAAGTAATGTAAACTGCAATTCCTCAACTGGCCACTAGGGATAGGCTCCAGAAGGGAGCAAAATCTCATTGAGCCCCATGTTAAAATTCCCAATTTTACAACAGAAAAAAAAAAAAAAAAAAAACATGTTTACAGCCTGGTACAAATTGTGGTTTTGTTCAATAATATATAATTATATAATTGCTAATTTTGCCCTATAATAAACTAAGAGGGGGGTGATTTTTTTTAATAACTTTTATAATTTGTTTGCATTATATAAAGCCTTAAAGTTCTGCATAATTAAGGTTGTGGTTACTTTAAATGACAGGAGGATAGCCATTTATCCCCTGTCTATAGTCATTGCATCACCTAAGCTCCGCCCACATCCTGCCTTTTTGCCCATTTTCTGTTATCCGGGAGTGACATGCGATGACTCGCTCGCAAGATGGCAACCGCCAGCTCGTCTCTACTTTACGCTTCAGAACAGGTTATTGGAATCCTATGGGTGACTTCACAGACACTACGTCCATTTTTTTTTTTTACAATCTATAAGTAAAACAAGTGATCGTATGTAAGCAGATGCATACGAAAAATAACGTGATCATTAACATTAAACAGCATATAAATCAAAACTGTCTAATGTTACTGAATGAAATGTGGACCCAGGACGAGTGTGTATATTAGCACTGTTTGTAGTTTTTCTTGTGGTATAGATAGAGGGTTTGGACCCGGAAGTGCTGCTGCGTGACGTCAGACCTAACAACCCGATTACATTTTTGTGAAAATTGTCAAAAACCCTGGCGGTGGGTGGCAAAAAAAATTTAAACGCTGGCAGAGAAAGAGTTAATAATCATCGTAGCCACTTAGACAGTGCACAATCTTTTAAGTATGGTGCCTTTTTTGGTGCTTTGTGGAGCTTGACAGTCCATAGTCACTGTATGCTTTCATATGGAAAAGACAAAGACTTTGTATATAGGAAGACAGTGCACTCCGATTTCTAATGAATAGGAGAAAGTGCAACGCCCAAAATGGCAAATAAGCCCTGCCTTCTAAAGGAAAGAGCCACTCGTTAATTAGTCAATTAATTGCGTCACTGCAGCTGCCGTTAGAAGCTCCAATTGTAATAGAAACAGGCAGTGTTCTTCAGTCTCACGTAGCCAGACATTCAGACTGATGACAGAAGGTCTGGACACCATCACAGCTTTCATTGGTCAAGGACCACCCAAGAAGTAGTTCCAATCACAATTTGTTTTCTTCCGTGTCATGTTTAGGGGCGTGAAAATGTAAAGTCGAAGTCCTTGCAATAACAGACCAGTGTGCATCTATAAATTACTAATTCTTAAATGTTATTCAAGTTTTCTGCAACAGAGAGTCACAAACTTTTGAAAATCCAGCCTTTAGTTGATCCTGGTGAACGCTCATTGTCACAGTTGTAAACACGACAGCGTTTTTTTCTTCCAGTTTGGCATCAAGGAATTTGTTTCCAAGTGGCCTGTTTAAGAACACAACACACTCGTCTCGCGGACATCTGTAGAATTAAATCAGATGACGACTTCGAAACTCCTGAAGTGTTTCCAGATAAGTGTTCCATATGCATCAGACGTTCAGCCAAAGGTCCGTGGGCATGACGTCTGAGGCTGAGACTGAGTGTTCTCAGACGTGCGTTTAGGATTGCGCATGCGCATTAACTTTGTCCAGGCTGGAAATTTTTTTGTCATTATTTGAGCATTTAGAAACCAAATATATGAGACAGTTGTTGTCAGATTTCACTGGTGATTTCAAATATGAAATGTAATTGTAAGATTGGCGAACAATTTTGTAGAATTTGATATTTCCACATTCAAAGAGATGGGAAATGCACTCATATGCCTGTGAGATGTTTCAAAGATGGCCGATGATTGAAAAAACTTGTCTTAAAATGACTTTGGAAAAGAGCAGCATGAACATTCTGCTAAACATCTGCATTTGTCTTCCACTTAATAAAGAAAGTCATACATACTTTTAAAAACATGAGGGTAACAATTTTGTTTTTCAAACTATTTCAGTGACCATATGAGACATGGTCACACAATGACATGATGAGTTTGAATGAAGAGATGGTAATAAAGCAATGAGAACTTAGGTGGATCCAAGGAAGTTCCATTGGGTAACTTTAGTTGTCCTCTTCATTTTCATTTTAAGTTTAATTATACAGGGTGAGCTTCATGGGCAGTCTCTCATTAGAGTAATACCAAACATGATCATTAGAGAGGCCAGCCTGAAATGAGATGCTCGGATATATTTATACACCCTGACCATCACCATTTCCAGGAGGAAAAAGAGAGGACAAGCCTTGCGAGGAATGTGCACTATAAGCAGGATTTATATGGTGAGTTCCCTGTATATCTGAGAAAATCTCAGGGGAGCCCATCACATGTGGACAAGACCCAAGAGGAGAGTTTCGCCACAGCACTAACACTGAACAATAACTCAGCTGGAGTGGACGCCTAAACATTGCAGTTTTCAGTGGGTTCATTCATCTGCACTGTATCTCGAGCCAGTTCTTAATGTCCCATGCCGCTAGAGACTGTATCTCCAAGCTTTGTTTACACAGATGTCTTTATGACCTCTGTTTGACTGTGTGGTCTTCACACACTGATACAGGAAATGCCATGTAGTATTTTGTTTCCAGGGGTCCTTGAAGTTTGTACACTGTATGTAAGCAATGACATCATTTATTTGTTTGCAGGTATGCCAGCACATTCCGATGCATCCTTTATATACAACCATCAGTTAGCTTGGTGACTGAAAACATATTGCACCAAAATAAGAAAACTCACACTGCTGTCTTTTCTGACGTGCACTTAAGTTAAAGCCTATAAATCATGGGAAAGTGTGAATTGAATCTGGGGCTGAGGTAGTGTGAATCTCCGCTCTTCTAGAAGTGTTCTAGTATTTTAATATCAGCTGTAGCTAATGACAAAAGTGATGAATGTGTTAGGTTATATTAATTTTTGAAGGATTATACTATAATTCACTGTATTATAGATGTAATGAATATGATGTTCTTGGTCACTTAAATATATTGCCTTACTGTGATTTCGCCAAGTGGGACATGTTGCTGGATCAGCGTCCTTGTTGGTCTTGGAACAGCATTCCTATAAATCTGATTCGAGATTAGCCAAGGGTTAGTGCTTATCAAAATAGTTTCTACTGAATTTAAGGGTAGTGGTTCGGGGCTGGGACTGTTTTGTCAGAAAACTTGTTCTAGAAACAGCAAAACAAGTTACTTGAGGTTTTGGATCAGAGTACATGGATATATAAGCTCTGACCAACTGATATCATGAGAAAATGTAACACTTTAAAAAACTGATCCGTTATTAATGTTTAACTACATAGGAACAAATGAGTAATGCATTATTACCCCTCTAGTAACTACTATTAACTAACAAAGAAATCTGATTAATAAATTAGTAAGTAATAGTGCTTAGTCAAATGTGGTAGTTCAACTACTATTTTTTTTTTATTTCCACAGGACTACTATGAACTATTATATACAGATTCATAAGTAATTAAAGTTATGCATAATTAATTCCAAAGTGAAGATCATGGTAGCCCACTAGTAATTACTTAAAGGGGTGATGAATTGAGAAATCAACTTTCCCTTGAGCTTTTGATATACAAAGGGTCATGGTAATATAAGATTATCCTGTACGTTTCAGAGCTGAAAACTTCATTGTTAATCAAAGAAAAGCTTTTACAGACACCAGGTCCAGAAAGCGATAGTGTGCCTCATACTAACGTCATCGTGTGGCGAAACACGCCTCTACAGAATAATAAGTACATCTAATTCAGTAACCCCGCCCACTGACTTATGGAGCTGTTCGAATTACGCTAGCCAGCAGCAATAAACATGCCGAAGAAGTTAGCAATATATTGCGCTATTCCTGGTTGTGGAAGAACACAGTGTCCTAATATTAGGAATGTGTGATACTTTGTTTATTTTTAAAGAAGTTCCAGATCACGCAGGGAAGACATTATACGCGTGTTCGCTTCATTTAACTGCGGCATCGTTTGTAAGCATGTCTCAGGTCGAGCTGGATTTGCAGACATATTAAAAACAATGCTGTGCCTTCTATATTGGATCCAACAGGAAAGGTGCAACACACCTTTTTTGAGTGAAGCGTTTGAGTAAAACTTCTTTTTTATATGTAAAAGTAGTCCCGGGGCTATGCGTTTTCCAGACGGGCTACCAAAACATACGCCTTTCAGCAGGCCGGTGAATCTCAGATAGTGAAATGATATTGGTGTAGTGTCTAAGTCACATCATCTAGCTACTGGGGTTCCCCAGGGCTCAGTGCTTGGACCACTTCTCTTCTCCATCTACATGTCATCATTAGGTTCTGTCATTCAGAAACACGGCTTCTCCTATCACTGCTATGCGGATGACACTCAACTCTACTTCTCATTTCAACCAGATGATCCTACAGTCAGTGTTCGTATCGCTGCCTGTCTGACAGACATTTCTGACTGGATGAAGGAGCATCACCTTAAACTCAATCTTGCAAAGACAGAATTACTTGTTTTCTCAACCAACCCAGCACTTCATCAAAATTTCTCCATTCAGCTTGGTTCATCGACCATATCTCCATCAAGGACAGCCAGGAACCTTGGAGTTGTGATTGATGACCAGTTAAACTTCACTGACCACATTACTGCAACAGCCCGGTCCTGCAGATTTGCTTTATACAACATTAGAAAGATTAGACCCTTCCTATCAGAACAGGCTGCACAACTCCTGGTTCAAGCTCTTGTTCTCTCCAGACTGGACTATTGTAATGCTCTTCTGGCTGGGCTTCCAGCATGCACTATCAAACCCTTGCAGCTGATCCAGAATGCAGCGGCGAGAGTGGTCTTTAATGAGCCGAAGAGAGCGCATGTTACGCCTCTCTTCATCAGACTGCACTGGTTGCCAATGGCTGCTCGCATCAAATTCAAGGCACTAGTTCTCGCCTACAAAACAACCACTGGCTCTGCACCAATATACCTAAACTCACTTGTTCAGACTTACACACCCTCCAGAAGCTTGCGTTCTGCGAGTGAGCGGCGCCTCGTGGTTCCATCCCAAAGAGGCATGAAATCGCTCTCACGGACATTTTCCTGGACCGTTCCCACCTGGTGGAATGACCTGCCGATCTCAATTCGTGCTGCCGAGTCTGTAGCCATTTTTAAAAAACATCTTAAGACACATCTTTTCCAATTGCACCTGACCAATACAGAATAGCACTTACTGATTACCACAGCAACGACCAAAAAGCGCACACTCCTGGATCATATCTACGTCTCTCATCCGGATTTGTGCCTTCAGGCGGTTGTGTTACATAGTTATCATAGCTATCATAATCCGGTGTACTGCATTTTGCGTACGTGAGTTTGTAGATGGCTATTGCTGCGCGTTTAGCTAGAATGCCATACAAAACCAACCCATTGGGCCACTGAATCTGCATTTACGACAACAGTTGGGGCAACAGCCGTAGTCCTAATGGGTTGTTATCATGGCTATCAAAATCCAGTGTTCTGTATTTTGCGTACGTGAGTTTTTGTTGTAGGTGGCTATAAAAAAATAAAAAAATAAAAAAATATTGTGTACTGTGCTAATTAATTGAGACTTCTTACAGCTCTTACAGGTTGTTGGCCTTGTTTGTTTCGTTGCTTCTATTGCTCTCCCCTTTTTTGTAAGTCGCTTTGGATAAAAGCGTCTGCTAAATGATTAAATGTAAATGTAAATGTATTCCATTCTTGATATGGGCGCGCACAGTTCTAGCTTATATCCACCAATCGGGCGGGCCAAGTAATACAAAAATAACATTCCAATCAATCGGGTGGATGAGAAATAAATCATTGTATTTGTTTGATAAAGACGTTTACGAGCCTTGTGATTGAGAGAATCATTCCGGTTGCTGCCTTCAAAACAAATCCTTCCTCATGTGAACTAAATTGACATGGGCATACTGTAGATTTGACAGGAACTGAAGCTCATTAAATATGTAAATCTTATCCAATCCTAGTCGTGGGCGTTTACTTCCAGGTTAGTCTCCAGTGAAGTATGCCCTTCAAAACCCAGGGTTCTGGAGAGAGCCTCAAAACCAGTGTAGAAAATAGCCTATTACTTATTATGATGTTATTGAATGTAAAATCACATAACATTATTAGTCATTATGATGTTTTTGAATGTAAAATCACATTAACATCATTAGTTAACCTCAGATAACAGTATAAAAAAAATCAAAAAGCCAGTTCATGACACCTTTAAGTTTTACTATCCAAAACCTTACAAAACCCTCAAAAGTTTACAGTGCCTTCAGTAATTAGTGTGGAATTATTGTTTTTCATACTAATCGAAATAATTATTAATTCCTTTAGAATGATGTTGTAACACTTGAGTCATTAGTAGTGGGTTCCCATTACCTTCACTTGAGAATAAATTATACATTATGCATTATTCATGTTAATTATAAACCTGTATATAGTAGTTCTTAGTAGTCCTCTGGGGAAAAAAAATGTAGTTATTGATTAGCTATGTTGAACTACCATATTGGACTAAGCACTATTACTTACTAATTTATTAATCAGAGTTTCTTGTTACTTAATAATATTTACTACAGCTTTAATAATACATTACTAATTTGTTATTGTGTAGTTATTGATTACTGATTGCTGTATTCTTTTATTAAGCATTTCACTCGCCGCTTTCAACTCATGATTGGGAACAAAAACACACTTGCACAACTCTGTTTCTGCTCCGGGAAAACAAACTGCATGACTTTTTCCTTAATGCTTGGTTATTTGGGAACAAGGTTTACTGAACAAGGATGTATTTCCATCACAACCAAAAACACACTTCTTTAGTGACATTGTTGATTTTGTGGTCTAAAAATGACAAATGACAACGAAAAATGACAGCGTTGCCGGCAGCTTCCGTAACCCTGATAAAGCTTGTTGATGGGCACACTCTTGCTATTGCTTACGTTTTGGTTGATGTGCACATGCGCTCATATGGGAGAAGTGCCCATACAAGGAATTCAACTTTTTATGACATCATACAGGGCCATACTCAAAAAAAACTTGAATCCCGAAGGAGTGTATTTGGCACTGAAATACACTGTCACTTGTCCAACTTGTTTTGTTTTTAATTTTGGCCTGAGAATCCAACTCTTTAACATTGTAAATAATTCAGAATGCATGAAATAGCAGTAGACCCACCATTTAAAGTCTGTTTAATGTAGTTTAAGTTGAAACAACTCAAACACTCAGGGCCATTTTTTGGGATTTCCGCCTGGATTTGGCCTATCCAAATTGAAAAGCCTCCCATACACATACACACATACAGTGGTCTAGGTTCAAAATGTTGGTGTCATTTTACAGGAAACCCTTTGAAGATACATAAAACACTGCTAAAAGTGATACACATGTAAGTATATGTTGTCTAAGCTGCAATAACCCCCCCCCCCCCCCCCAAAAAAAATAGGTGCATTTTGATTTTTTCCCCCATAAATTCATTTTTGAAAGTGTGTAACTGAGGCCCTGTGTGCTCTAGGAACCTGCAGACAGTTTGGGCTGTTTCCACTAAATTACAGAAAATAGTGGAAAAAAGAATTTTGTCTGTGTCATGTTGTATGCCAGATTTACTCAAATGGGTCTGAAGGGATGACCCCACTTTTTTTCCCCTTTTTGCCCCCCCCCCCCCCCCCCGCCCCCTCCCCTGAACCTGCTACCCCATTCCACCACCCCCTCCCACCACCATATACAGTGACATAAATGCAATTTTCCAGTGTCATTAAATTCATTATACATGCTGGAAGCAGCCCAAAGTGTCTGCAGGGTCCTAGAGCACACATGGCCTGAGTTAAATTAATTTATATTAAAAAAATCTATAAATCTAAAAGCAATTTTTTGGGGGGGTTATAACAGCTTACACAACATATACTTACACGTGTATCACTTTTAGCAGTGTTTTATGTAACTTCAAAGGGTTTCCTGTAAAATGACACCAACATTTTGAACCTAGACCACTGTATGTGTGTATGGGAGGCTTTTCAATTTGGGTAGGCCAAATCCAGGCGGAAATGACATCAGAGTAATTTAGTGTAAATACATCACTTTGTGTAAAACAAATGCCAAAGTGATGCATATCTCCAGAAAGTAGAGACTCTAAGCTTTCAGATGGTACCAAATATAACATCATAGCTCCTCCACAGACATTTAAAATGGAAAGTAAATACATGACGATGTCATTTCCGACCGGGTCCTCGGAGTTTAAGTGGTTAATAATTTAAGGCAGCATTATCATTATTTTTACAGTGTGGGGCATGAGCAGATCCTATGAAAATGTATAGGGTTCAAAGAAATTCACACAAATTCCTCACCAATTTGGCAAAATGCACAACTGTTACAATTACCATGATAGCATGATAGAGTGTTGGCTCTGATACTTCCAGTGAGCGTTCTCTTTCACTTAGGTGCACATACACATAATCAAGCTATATTGGGTTTTTGTGTATGTTTTTGTGCATTTCATCTTTCAAAATAAATATGACAATGCCATGGACTGTATAAAATGATGGACGTAGTGTCTGTGATGTTTCTGAAGAGCATTTATGAAGCCCAAAGTGGGCGGAGCTTGTTTTGATATGAACCATGCAGTGGAAAATCGTCTGGTCTCTTTTGAATCCAACACAGAAGTGACTTAAACTGCAATTCATCGACTGGCTGCTAGAGACAGACTCCAAAGGGGATGCAATCCCATAGACCCCCATGTTAAAATGCCCAACTTTAAAAAAAGAAACAAAAATATGTTTACAGCCTGTTACATCCTTTGTAATCTATTTGCAGGCCATGGCTACAGTAATAAGATGTAACCAAGATGATGACTATTATTCAGGGTTAATCAGCATCATTTAAATGACTGCATGATTATAATTACTTTTCAGCAAAAGTTTAAACGTGATTGGTTAATTCCAAACAGAATACCGTGCCGCAATTATGCAACCAGGTAATTTTATACTTTATCATACACCTGTAAAGTATGGGTATTTGTAAAACTCAAAGTATTCCCTAAATTACATCCCTTTAAGTACTAATGCATTTAAAAGTAAACAAAAAAAAAAAACTTAAAAAGTGAATAAAATGTCTTATTTTGGCTTAGAACTGTAATTCAGTACGATTCCTGAATGTGACGTTAGTGTTCACTTACGTAAATATATTGTCTTGGGTGGCTTACCAAGACTTAGCTAACAGGACATGTTCCTGGACCAACCTCCTTTTGGTCCTGAAAGAACATTCCTCTCGACCAGATTTTAAAAACAGAGAAAGACTTTTCTTTGAGAACATTCTTACAAACCAATTTACTTTTATTCAGGGGTTGATATAAAGGTTGGATTCTGGGTAAAGTTGTTACAGAGGAAGCAGAAGATGCTTCTCCAGGTTTAAGATGAGAGTATATTGAACTTCAAGGGAACTATTTATTTCACTGTCACTGCACAAAAGGGAGACAAAAGCCAGAGATGTTCTTTTCACACCGATCGCAGCTTAGGTAAACATTAAACTGTTTCAACCCAACCCTGCTCTTATAAGGTTTGACAAGTTCAGTGATGAACTCTTTATTTATACCATTCTCCCATCACAGGAGAGTCCAGTACAGCATCCAAGGTATGCATTAATTCTTGTCCAAAAATCTAAAACCTTTTTTTTTGAAAAACATTAGATGTCATTAGGAGATTGAGTACTGACTTTTCTTTTAAAAAGGTACAACTCTCAAAGCCACCGTACAAGGTTTGTCTATCCAGATAACATTCAATTATAAAAAGAAAAATGTTCAAATCATAAAATCTGGGTCACTGCATATGATGCCATAGTGGTTTTGGCACAATTTTTAGGAAAACTCCTTTAGCAAGAAGTAAATACCGCTTTACAGGAAAAAAGGCAGACTCTTCAAAGGGCGTAGAGTTGCTTCAATCCATCATTTAATTTTTTGGGTTTTCAGAGGTTTGTGGTAAAGCATTGCAACACTGGCCTGTAATGCTACCTGAGCAATTATAAGGCTTCATTTTTTTTTCTTTAATAAACTAGTTGTAACCGAATAGACTGCACACAAACCAAGCTTCGCCCAGGGACATCCGAAAGGAAACCTTCACGTCAGCATCCTGCTTGGCAGATTGATTTAGCTCTGTCCAATCTTGATATTTTGAGTGAGCCATGAAAGCAAGTTTGTCTGGCTGACCTAAAAATTCTTCCTTTTAATAATATGACTGTTACAACTCTGACATTTGAGCCCCCAACAGTCTTTCCAAAATAGACAATATTATTCCAACAAATACAAAATCTATTTTTTGCTCCCCGAAAGCAGTTCTGGCAGATGAATATAAACTCAGTGTCCCATGGACGATTAAATATACATGGAACTGAAATGGACTATGAAATATCATTATAGCACATAATCATATACAGGTAACATGGTAATAGAACATCACAGTAAAACTACTTATCTGAAGTGACAGGGGACAGTCATACAACTTTATAGCCTAGCAATCTAGATGCGCCCTAGCGGCAGCAAATCTAATCTGCCGCGAGTGTCGTCTAGCAACTCCCAATACACTTCTGAGCTGTAAAAGCCAAACTCTGGTCGGGCCAATCACATCGTGTATAGAGTCTGTTGGCGGGGCTTAACATAATGACGGCCGAGTTACGCTTGTGTGCTACTAGTAAACACAGAAGCTGGCGAACGGCGGTCTTTCGAATCAGCTTTGACCATGACTCTGGAAGACTTGGAGTTAAGCTTTTCTCTGAGAAAAGAACAAAGAACGGCACTGAAGTCATTCTTAAAAAGGGAAGATGTGTTCAGAGTTTTGCCGACCGATACGGCGAAGGTTTAATCTGTCAACTAGCTCTGTTTTAACTTCGTTGCTCTGGTTGGTTGTAGCGCTATCCTATCGCGTGCAGATGGAATTTGAAAGATAACCGTTTATCCCGCCCCTCGCATTGAGCCCTTTCAATGGTGAGTTTGTGGGTCTGGCTTGTCAGGCTTACAACTTTAGTTTTCCTACTGGAACACAAAGGGAGATCGTTATATGAAAAGGTATGCTGCTCTTTTCCACTTTTATCTTAATAGTCCGCTTTGTTCAGAGCTGCTTTATTTGTAACCGGTCCTACTCAACCCGCTCCGAGCACCATTGAACTGGTATCTCTGGCATGGGAGGTGGGCAAGTTAACAAGGTCTTTAGCGTGACTTGCTAGTTTAAGGCGATATTGCATTGTGGTCAGGTGAGGTTGAGGTTTACACACTCGCTCCCTATACCTCACTTCCATCCGGGTCACGGCACCAAAAGTCGAGCGGGATTTGAAGCAGTGCTGACAAGGCTGCTAAAGACCAAAAACTGAAAACTATTGTGCCATTTACCAACAAATACTTGGTCTAAGGTCAATAGCATTTTTTGTGTTATTTAAAGAATGCATTAGTAATGTGCGCCTGTTATTACATACACAGGGACACACAGCAGCACAAACATTTTTAAATATTAAAATAAAAGGATTTGTCTGGAGAAGCGTTCAGTCTTTCCACTCGCAAATTCTGCCATGTAAATATATTGAATCCAACATGATGCAAACCTAACTGGCTTTTAAAGGGAATGGGAGATGATTGGTTTTTTGCACTTTATGCCCAAAACACACCCATGATGACTCATTAAGAGAACAGGGACAAACCTTTTAGACCATTCTCTCAGGACCACTATCGTCAAATATTATTGACTGACTATTAGTATATATTTTGGATTGGCGGTATGGTTCCGTTCTGGGCAAGAACTTCTTGAGCATTCATGCAGCCTATCATGGATATGAGCAGCGATAACCCCCCTAGGGTAAACAGAACAGAACCAACATAATGTATTGCAGATATCATTGATGTTCATATTAAATGTACAAAATAGTCAGGAATCTTTGTCTGATTCAAGGGGAATTAGAATACCAAATCCTGACTGACGAGAGGAGCTGGGGATGAAGGAGGATAAATGAGCTCTGGAGAAATGTGATAGCAGCTGATAGTATTGAATGAGCTTTTATATGTATGCTGTGATAAACGTCGTATTCCTATCGGTAGACTTGATCAGCTGACAGCCAGCTGATGCGAGTTTGATGGTTCCACTTTATATTAGGTGGCCTTAACTTACATCAAAAAGTAAGTAAAATGTACATATTGTCTTTTTATTGTATTGCAAAACACTTCTGCTCATTTTGAGGTGGGATACGTATAAAGTTAGGGACAGGTGTGGTGGTATGGGTTAGTTTAAGGGTACAGTTAGGTGTAAGGGAAGTGGCAACAGGGTAATTACAAATTTAACTACAGAAATGAATTACAGACGTAATTACATGCAGCTAATTTTTCAAATGTAAGTAAAATGTAAAAACATGTACAGTACAGGCTAAAAGTTTGGATACATTACTATTTGTAATGTTTTTGAAAGAAGTTTATTCTGCTCATCAAGCCTGTATTTATTTGATAAAAAATACAGGGAAAAAAATGATTTTGTGATATATTATTACAATTGAAAATATTTGGTTTTCAATTTATTATACTTTAAATTATCATTTATTTCTGTGATGCAAAGCTGAATTTTCAGTATCATTCCTCCAGTCTTCAGTGTCACATGATCCTTCAGAAATCATTCTAATATTCTGATTTATTATGAGTGTTGGAAACATTTCTGCTGCCTAATATATTTGACGAATAAAATGTTCAAAAGAACTGCATTTATTCAAAATAAAAAAACATATTTTCAAATAATATAAATCTCCTTTACTGTAATTTTTTATCAGTTTAACACATCCTTGCTGAATAAAATTATTGATTTATAAAAATAAAAAAAAGACTGACCCCAAATTACTGACCAGTAGTGTATATTGTTGTTACAAAATATTTCTATTTTTAAAACATTTCCTTCTTTTTTTCTTTTCTTTTTTTCCCTTTTTAAACTTTTTATTCATCAAAGTATCCTAAAAAAGTATCACAGGTTAAGAAAAAATATTAAGCAGCAGAACTGTTTCCAACTTTGATAATGAATCATTATATTAGAATGATTTCTGAAGGATCATGTGACACTGAAGACTGGAGGAATGAATACTGACAATTCAGCTTTGATCACAGAAATAAACGATCATTTAAAGTATAATACATTGAGAACCAATTATTTTAAATTGTAATAATATATCACAATATTTTTTTTTTTTCTGTATTTTTGGTCAAATAAATGAAGGCTTGATGAGCAGAAGAAACTTCTTTCAAAAACATTACAAATAGTAATGTGTCCAAACTTTTGGCCTGTACTGTATGTACACAAAAAGTGCATTGTATCAAATTATTAATTAAACTGTCAGGACATATTAGTTAAGGCCACCTAACATAAAGTGGGTCCAGTTTGATTAACATGACCTGCCAGAACTGACGCTATATGCTTGATTGCACCTGGCGTGGACCGTTTTTTTCTTTATTAAACTAGCAAAAGTGGATTCAGACATTCCCTAAGTGCACCTGCGCCATGTGCTTCAGACCATGTGCTCTGATCTCTAAAATAGGGCCCTGTGATTGGTAACCTGAAGTTGCAGGTTCTCTCTGTGTGTGTGTGTGTGTGTGTGTGTGTATTCACTACTCACTGTGCACTAACTTGGTGCAAACTACATGTCACTTTCTAGACATCACAATTGGGCCCTTGTCAAACTCGCTCAAATAGTTACGGTTGCCCATTTTTCCTGCTTTCAACACATCAACTTTGAGGACAAAATGTTCACTTGCTACTTAATATATCCCACCCACTAACAGGTGCAATGATAAAAAGATAATCAGTGTTATTCACTTCACCAATTCAATTCACCGGTCATAATGTTATGTTTCCCAAAAAATACACAATGATTAGACAAATGTGTGGTTTATAAAATTATGTTTAGAACTAGATCAGATGACATACGTTTTAAACAAAACATAAGGACAATTTCTAGCTAGAAGTACATTCTGTTAGTCAGAGATGAACTAGGCATTCATGAAGCGACATGAAGATTAAGAAATGCTTAATTTGCAAACCTGAGTCATAACAAAATATTAACACTTCACAATTAATATCTTACCTTAACAACTTAAAACACTGACATTTTTTATATACTTACAGTAAAGATCAGCACTGCCCTCTTCTGGAGAATATGAGTACTATGGAAAAAACAACTAAAAAAAGCTTACAAGTTTAAAAACATACTCCTATTTATAAGCTTATTGTCAACACTACAAATCAAACAAACAAAAGTAAATCACACAATAAATAACAAATTACTACATGTTCATGACTATTCCCACCAACTGTTTGCATGCAAAATATATTTTTGGGAAGTAATCGTTGAAATGAAACATGTTAAAAATACTGTTTCACAATAAATTAAAGGTGAATACTGGTCATTCAGTGCAAGTATTACTGCAAATTTAAATATGCATAGTCATACTGACAGCTCTTAAAGGAACAGTTCACTTTTTTAAATTTTAATATGTTCTTCACACATTTTTTTTTTCTTTTGTCATTTTTTGAATTGATGGCGTTTGTGTCCATTTAAATTTCATGTTTTAAAAATGAGCAGCCAGGACGTGTAATTAGCAACAGATTATTTTATTTTGGGGTGAGCTGTTCCTTTAAATGTCATTCATGGCATGAGTTATTTATATTAATCTGTTATGTGTAGATAAAAATATAAAACAATCCACTTTAATCTGTACAACCAGTTGTATCACACACCTGAAGCTACTTCACAATCTCTAAAAGCACCTTTATTCCTCTAAACTTCTGGCTTTATATTTACATGCATTCCATAGGGTTTCACAGATGTATGAAGTGCAAGGGGTAAACATCTTCTCTTTTCACCCGGTTCCACAAAGCTGGACGTTACGACACCCTCTGCATAGCAGTTAGTTATTAGTCTCAAAAAACATGAAGTCCTAAAAAATAAAATAAAAAGTAATTACTTACACTTTCTTGAATTTTCACCCACACTATCATCCATACACATTTACTCACAATGAGAAAGCAGGCTCCGATCATCACTGCCTTCATTCTCACATCAAGGTCCATAGGGAACTGGATCCCAAAGTTGTCAGAATCCGTGAAAGCCTCTCGGAGAAGTCCTGTCCATTGTTTGCTGATCTTTCCGATGGCGACTTCATCCATGGTCAGAATCTTGACATAAGCAGAAAATAACATTTTCAGTTGTACTTAAAGGGTAAGATTATCCAAGAAATAATCATCATTTTCTCACCCACAAGTTTCCCAAACCTGTATGAGTTTCTTCTTCTGTTGAACATAAAATAAGCTATTTTGAAGAATGCTGATGGACAAACAGTTGATGGACCCCACTGACTTACTGATACAGCATGGAAAACAAAAAGTACTACGGTCAACATGGTCAAAGTCAATGGGGTCCATCAACTGTTTGCTTACACACCGTCTTCAAAACATATTATTTTATGTTCAACAAAAGAAAAAAAACTCATACAGATTCAGAATAACTTGAGGGTGAGAAAACAATGACAGAATTTTCATTACTGGGTGATCTATCCCTTTAAAAGATAGGATAGTAAAATTTCAACACATATCCCATCCATACTTATTTACTTACCCTGGGGGTACACAAGGTGATAGAGGGGGGTGCACAAACAAAATGCTGAGTTTGACATTTATTTAAAGGGTTAGTTCACCCAAAAATGAAAATTCTGTCATTAATTACTTACCCTAATGTCGTACGACACCTGTAAGACCTCCGTTCATCTTCAGAACACAAATGAAGATATTTTTGTTGAAATCCGACGGCTCAGAAAGGCCTTCATTGACACCAATGTCATTTCCTCTCTTAAGAACCATAAAGGCACTAAAGACGTCGTTACAAAGCCAATCTCACTACAGTGGTTCTACAATAATTTTATAAAGTGACAAGAATAGTTTTTGTGCGCAAAAAAATAAATAAATATTTACTTATATAGTGATGGGCCGATTTCAAATTATATAATATAATATTAATAATAATAATAATAATTATTATATCATATTTTCTCATTGTATTTGTCTTAATATTATTTTTATTTTTTTAAATTGTTGGCTGCTCTGCCTCAGCTGTTTAACAGCGCTCGTCAATGTCAAAATAATCTAGATGGCCAATCAAATCAAAGGAGGCGGGTCTTACTGTCACTTTCACAATACACAATTTGTGGAAAGATGCAAGTATTAGACAACTGTTTCACAATAGAAATGTTCAGTGACTGACAGTAATAGACTATCTAGGGGTGCAAACTACTCACCTTTTTATGACATTTGTTTTAATATGAAAATATGCAATCATGATTCATGAAATTCATAAATGAATGCGATGAGATAAGAAACGTTTTTCAACATATTAGACATTCTAAAATAAAATATTATTTGCAAATAGTTGTAATTGATTTCTTAATAATTACTATTAGAAAATGATTAGGGTACACGGAAGGATGATAAATGCTTGAGGGGGTACGGTAGGCCACTTGAAAAAAGTTTGGGAACCACTGAATAACAGTTCCACCTAGTGGGCATTTATAGACAGAGCCAAAGAGCTGCAAGCAGAAACAGAATGGAAGAAAAGCAGAAATATAAAGTGCTTAAGTAAAACACTATCCCCGGTTTCACAGACAAGGTTTAAAGGGCTGTTAAATTGAGAAATCAACTTTCCCTTGAGCTTTTATATAAAAGGTCATGCCAATATTAGATTATCCTGTTTATGAGCTGAAAACTTCCTTTTTAGTCAAAGAAAAGCGTTTATAGGCACCAGGCTCAGTAAGCGATCGTGTGCTTCATCCTGACGTCATAGCACTATGAAACACCTCCTCTACAGAACACATAACTCACCAGCCCCGCCCACCGACTCATGGAGCTGTTTTAAAGGTGCACTATGGAACTTTCCGTCCACTGGAGGGCGCCTATTCAAAACAAATGCTTAGTTTGATGACGCAACGTGTGAGCGCAGCATCTTGGGAGATGTGGTCTTCTCATCACAGCCGGTGGAAAATCGGACTCAGGCAGAAATCACGTTTATGCATGCGGTTATTAACATTACTGTAGTCTAAAGCAGAGCAGGACCGAGTGTTATGGACCTGAGCACGGCTGCTGGAGCGATTGTTAAAAAATACCCGCCTCGTGAATACCGGGACTTTTGTTATGAAGGGACGGGAGACAGTCGCCGGTTGCCTGCACTGATCAGCTCTTCCGGTTATGATTTTGAGGTAATAGAGCTCTGTTTATCATATTAGATACATTTAAGTGGGTTTAAAACGATGTTATGACGTTACTCCGTGCGTTCACTTGTTCACACTGCTAAGAGTAAAGCGCTCCTGCGAAATAAAAGCCGAAACCGAGGGTAACGCAGATATGACGCAATTGACAGGCGACTCTGTCAAATGCAATGCTGAAACGTCCCTGTCCTTAGTTAAAATCGCAATTTTCTCACAATTTACAAATAGTTGGAAACATCTGGGATATTGTAAGAACTCAACTGAACAAAATATATAACACTGGCCTAGTGGTTTTTGGATATTTTACTGCAAAAATACTACATAGTGCACCTTTAACTGAACACAACTTGCACTGACCTATCTAAAAATATGTTGTTATTTTTTTTATAAGGTATGCTTATAAAAGCTATTTAAATGTCTGAATTTAATTTAGGTCTAATCCTAATTTATCCTAAACCCTATCTGTGAAACTAGGCCTATTATAAAAGTTATTATTAGTTTTATACATCAATCAGGCATAACATTATGAAGTGAAGACCACTGATTAGCTCTTCATCATGGCACCTGTTAGTGGGTGGCATAAATTAGACAGCAAGTGAAGATTTTGTCCTTAAAGTTGATGTGTTAGGAGTAGGAAAAATGGGCAAGCGTAAGGATTTAAGCGAGTTGGACAAGGGCCAAATTGTAATGGCTAAACGACTGGATCAGAGCATCTCCAAAACTGAGCTCTTGTGGGTGTTCCCAGTCTGCAGTGGTCAGTATCTATCAAAAGTGCTCCAAAGAAGGAACAGTGGTGAAACGGAGACAGGGTCATGGGCGGCCAAGGCTCATTGATGCATGTGGAGAGCGAAGGCTGGCCGTGTGGGCCGATCAAACAGACGAGCTACTGTAGCTCAAATTGCTCAAGAAGTTAATGCTGGTTCTGATAGAAAGGTGTCAGAATACACAGTGCATCACAGTTTGTTGTGTATGGGGCTGCATAGCCACAGACCAGTCAGTGTTGCCCCAGGGTGTCCACTGCCGAAAGCGGCAACAGTGAGCATGAGCATCAGAACTGGATCACAGAGCAATGGAAGAAGGTGGCCTGGTCTGATGAATCACATTTTATTTTACATCACGTGGATGGCCGTGGGTGTGTGTGCGTCGCTTACCTGGGGAACACATGGCACCAGGATGCACTATGGTAAGAAGGCGAGCTGGTGGAGGCAGTGTAATGCTTTGGGCAATGTTCTGCTGGGAAACCTTGGGTCCTGCCATCCATGTGGATGTTACTTTGACATGTACCACCTACCTAAGCATTGTTGTAGACCACGTACAGCCTTTCATGTACAGCCTTTCAACGGTATTCATGGTGGCTGTGGCCTCTTTCAGCAGGATAATGTGTCCTGCCACAAAGCGAAAATGGTTCAGGAATGGTTTGAGGAGCACAACAACGAGTTTGAGGTGTTGACTTGGCCTCCTAATTCCCCAGATCTCAATCTAATCGAGCATCTTTGGGATGTGCTGAACAAACAAGTCCAAGTAATGGAGGCCCCACCTAGCAATTTACAGGACTTAAAGGATCTGCTGCTAACAACTTGGTGCCACATACCACAGCACACCTTCAGGAGTTTAGTGGATTCCATGCCTCGATGGGTCAGGGCTGTTTTGTCAGCAAAAGAGGGACCAACACGATGTTAGGAAGGTCATAATTTTATGCCTGATCGGTGTATATATATTTTATATATTTTTTATAATTAAGCACATTATATTTCCCCCAAAAAATTCTAATGCCTTTATTGCTAATCTTTTTAAAGATGCATCAAATGATGTGTAATGATTATGTATAATTATTTTTAATTGAACAAGATCTTAGATGATCCTAAAAATAGGCTTTATGTTCTTTATGCGAAGTATAAGTAGTTTTGTTTTTCCTAAACATCAGTGTCAGCTTGCCAGTCTAAACAAAGCTTTCAAGGGAATTAAAGGCTGTGTCATGCAGAAATCATTCATTTTCAGTGAACGTTAGTGAATTGTTGGTGTCTGTGAGCATTTAATCACAACTGATTGAGTTGATATACCTCAAAGTCCACGTCTGGCAGGCAGCTCCAGCCACAGAACGGCCCCTGGAGCTTGAGAACCGGCTCTCTTTGCTCATTCTGTATGGTGAACTTGGGGAGAAAAGGGTGCCATTGCTGAAGAACATATCCCACAGTGTTCCCTGGAGGAGCCTGGATCTCCAGCTGAGAGTGAGAAGAAGGAATCAACAATTATGGTATGTTCTACATGGCCTATATCAAAGCCAGCGACATCTGCAAACAAACGCTGCAATTCTCAATAACTTCGCTTTTCAGATCCATTTTAGCCTTCCAGGCAGTTCACCTCTTGCAGACAACATGGGAAGAAGCAGGACATGCATTTTAGAGGACGGCTGACTGTGATGATTTCCTGTCCGATGTTATCGAGGACACGGATGGTGAAGGATCGCAGCGGGCCGCAGCACTGGCGGGTGAGACAGTCGTTCTCCTCCACCGCGTAAAACACGTTCTGACCCATGGAGTTACGGATATCATATTTATTGTTGCTCTCAAAGCCTGCCAAAGCTGCATAAAACCATACAAAGGTCTTTTTAAATTAAATATTATGTATTTCTATTAAATGACCTAATGCATATTTAGTTTTGGGACAAAAATAGGTCCATCTGTAAAACTGCTATACTTACCTTCAATAAGCTCAACTTTCTGTTTGATAAGAAGTTGATCTACCTGAGAAAATTGGAAAAACGGCTGTTTTAGATATAGATATCATATCCATATTACTTTAAAATATATATACCCACATACACACACATCAGCAGTGCCCAAAAGCGATGTCTAGTGTGAATATTTATTTTTAATGACCCTACAAGCAAACTAAGTTATTCAGACACCAAATATATGTTTTTACTAGTGGGTGCAGGGCACTATTAGTTCATTTATGTCATTTATATTAGTGAGGATATAACTTACAAAATAAAGTAAACTGTGACATTATTTTACCTCAAAAATCTTCATACAGTGGGCTACCAGTAAAATTTATAAAAATGTGGGACCAAAATTATTCAGACAACTTTGACCTGCTTATGTTTTTTCTTTAATTGCTAATGTGACCCTTTACACCACAGACTGAACAAAATAAAGCATTGCTTGATATTTTGTTGACCTACATTAGTATTATCTAATTATGTACTTGCAAATTTAGCAGCTATCAGCTGATTGGTTGATTTTAATCTATTATATCTTTCTATCACTGTTATCTGGCATTATCAAGATGAATTTGTTCTGACAGTTCTTTTCATATGTTATTACCATTTTCTAAACTATAGCGACTAAACTGTAATAATGTGAGAAATTGTTGAAGGTGTCTGAAAATTATATAGATATGAGGAAAGAAAAAAACATGGTTACGGTATTTATTTATTCATTTATAATTGTATTTATTCTGACATAATTATTTGGCAAAACTACATGTAAAAAAAAAAATCATAAAAAACACAAAAAGCTCAGGAAAAAGCACTGACTACAACATAATCATTTATTAACATTTTGTTAGTTCTCTCTCTTGTTTTTGCATGTGTTCATTATTTCTTTGCATGACAGCCTGGCCATGTTCTTAATGTTCCTAAAAATGTTGATGCTGTTGTCTAACCTGTGTCAGGTACTCTAATCCCGGTGGACAGCCTGGTATTCCTGGACTGGGAACCATATACATATTCATAGGATTCATGGCTGCCTTATCTTTGGGGTCAATATGAAAAAGAAAAAAGAAAAAGATACATGTTGGTCAGTACGTTTTAGCACCAACTACAGGTGGTTTATTCAAACATGGACATGAACAAGAACATGGACATTCATTTAAATAGTCCTGCATAATTATTCACTGATTCGAAAAGACAGTTTTTGTAACAACAATAATACTTATAAAAAAAATTCTCGGAGAGCAGCATGCATTGCGAGAAAAGACGACCAGAGAAGTTATCGAAATCTGAAACTGAATCATATGAAACTATTTAAATCCTGAGATACATATGCATGGAACAGCCTGGAAATTAGAAGGAACTATAAAGAATCCGTTTCGTCATAAAATGAGTGTAAAAGAAGAGCACAATCAGAAAAATCACAACAGTTTGTGCCATTCAGCGCGTGCGTTCAATGTTGATCCGCCTGTAGTGACTGACCAGATTTAGCCCATTCAAACATATGCTTTATAAACGGCACGACGCTTTGGGATGTGTTAAATCTACTGTACAAATCTATTCACAAGATCAAAACTCACCTGCGTCTTCTTATGATAAGAGTATAACGGGCTGACTTAAGAGTCTCGGCCCCATATTAAACACCACATCCTATTGGCTGGCATTCTGCTCACGTGCTCTAAAACTGTTTTTACGTCATTACGCTTTGGTCGTGATTTCCCGGAAGCGAATTAACAAATCCTACTATGGTAAAGCCTTGGGTCATGAATATTAATTGCGTAAAATGTAACATTCGCCATGTAACAGATAGCTAGCAGAGCCAGTTCAGTCTGGGCGATAGGAAAGACTTGACTCATTAATATTAATCAAGCCACGGGTCGTAATAACGTCAGCACGTCCTAATTAATATTCATAAGTCATGCTTTTCATCATTGTAGGATTATCGCTTGCTTAGACGCTAGGGCTCTACATATGTCAAACCCAGGCCCGTGGTGGAACTATCTTTGGCCCGCAGGATAATTTCTAAGTACTATTAGATTTGGTATATTGCATAATGCACGCACCACTAATACTACAAATCACAAAATGTGCGGTGTCACGTGTAAATGACGCATCGCCATGGAAATGGTCTGAGTGACGCTCTGGGAGGTCTGTTTTTTTTTATTTTAATTTAAAAAAAATTATTTTTTACTGGTCCGCTAGGGCTAGAATATTTTTAATCAATTTTATTATACATTTAAAAAAAATAATTTAAACAATTATTATACATTTCAATATATTAAGAGGTAAATTTATGAAAAGATTATGCCAGCTCCAGCTTGGATTCAGCCTCTAATGAAGACTTCAGATACCCTTTGAATAGAAGACTACTATAAGGACTGCGGAACATCAAGCATGGATGATTAGCTATACAAAATTATCGTGTTACCAATTTTTTTTGGGCCCACTGTGTATTTGAGTTTAACACCAATTAGGCCTTTCATATATTGCTGTCTTCTGAATTAGTTTATCAGTCCCTCAATGATCATGTTAACTATGTCTAAATTTCCACCATGTCTGTTTTGAATCAATTTAACGTTACCTGTTGAAATGTAGATTAGGCTGGGTGTCCCTTCTCCGAGCCAAGCAATTTACTAGCGTTGCCTTAGGAACGCTTCGGCTTTTGCCACCCGGAATAACGGGTTTTTATTTATTTATTTATTTATTTATTTATTTATTTATTTATTTATTTATTTATTTATTTATTTATTATTGAACAAATATAAAAGCAATTAGTTACAGTTCAAAAAATATTTTAACAACAAGAACAAGAAAAACAAATATAAACAATAGACCGAGGTAAAGGAACAAAACAAAACAAACAAACAAATAAATAAACAAATAAATACAAAAAAACAACAACATTGAGCCAGGGGTGACATGAAATTTTAAATAAATTAGGTTTTAGTAATTAGGGTCAAGGGTTGGGTCAAATACACAGAGAAAAATATGCCAATGCTTTTTTTCTTTTTCTTTTACATTATAAAAAGGTATAAATATTATACTTTGTGCACAGCGTATAGAGGAGGAAAAGAAGAAAGGTATCTAAATAACATTTCAGATCTTTACAAAAAATAATAAAGAAAGGTTTAACAGACAAAAATGTGCACTTGTGTATAAAAAACTTAGCTAGACAAATAAATAGATTTATAAGAAAATACTTGTCTTTAAGACTCATGTCAAAGTTATAAAATCCAAACAGGACATCCTTAAACAAAAACTGTCTAAAAGAGAAACGCATACAAAGGAATAACGGTTATTATTGTTGTGACGTCATAATGAATTGTCGTATTGTATTTTGTGTTTACAAATGCGTGTAATATGTATAGGCATTTAAATTTCTCTTATTTTTCTTCTTTTTTTTTAACAAAATAATTAGGGAATTGAGTAGCCTAAGCTACTTAAGGTCTTTTGGTGATCCTTTTTGACTCAAAGGACTAAATATTAATGTTTTTTTTTTTTTTTTTAGCATTTGATATATTTTTAGTTGTTTTAGTTTGGGCCTGATGTTTTAATTTATTAATAATACGTTTTAATTTAAAACTTTAAAAGTAATTATCTGAAGTTATACCCTGAGGCTTGAGAGAATGAAAATTAGCCAATGATTTACTCACCCTCAAGCCATCCTGTGTAGCCTGCAGAACTTCATAATAGCAGTGGCTGTTTGAGTCATATTTAAAGGTCCCGTTCTTCGCGTGTTTTTGAAGCCTTTATTATGTTTACAGTGTGCAATATAACATGAGTTCATGTGTCGCATGTAAGAAAACAAAGTATTTTCCACACAATTTACTTATCTGTACATTTTCTTTGTCCTAAAAACGGCCTGATGATTTCCTTGTTCTATGAAGTCTTCTTGTGGGTCAAGGGTTAGTCAACAAACGGTTCTAGTGACGTCATTAAAGCAGGAGGTCCAGGGGTGTAGTCCAAACCGGCTAGCGTACATGGACGTAGGAAAATTAAGACCTGTTTAACATTATTTAAGACCTAGAACGCAATGCTTCCGCAAATTTAAGACTTTTTAAGGGCTTATATTTTGATTTTGAAATTTAAGACTTTTTAAGACTCCGCAGGGACCCTGATAAAATATCTCGCTTGGCATTGAACTTTGAGCTTTATAATTTTACAGGTATTATTTATGCTCTAACAGCAACATTACACACTAACTAAAGTTTGAAAGATGGGATTGAAAAGAACAGGACCTTTTAAGTCCATAAAAGTGCATCTGTCCATCATAAAAACTGTTCAAAATGCAATGTTGTCAGAAGGAGAGTAAGCATTTTGAACTGTGAGAGGAATGGGCACCGGACGCTACACTTTTTGATTCGCCGGAAGTAAGATCATTTAGGCTGCTTTATAAAGTTTTAAATATGGATATTTTTCTTAACCCCCATCCCCCTGAGACAAGAGATTTATGCATTTAATTTATGGAAAAAAATCCTCAGATGACGCAAATATCGTCATTTTGCATCATTGGAGGAATTTTGGGCCAGAGGCTAAAGACTATACAGCCAGCAGAGGGAGCTATTTCCACGTTTTCAACCCGTGCATGGCAGTGGGATCTCACTCACAGCGCTCGGCTCGCAGCTGCAGGCATTCAAACGAAGTGGTGCAGAGCAAAGGAGTGTTTCAACTTCTCAAATTAATTCCTATGAAAGTTAAGCTTCCAAAGGCATGAACTGAAAACGCGCCAGACTAAAAACGCGCTGAAAACTGCTGACTGCCACGAGTGGGGTCGCGATTACCTCAGCTCTCATCACGAGCTCAATCAGCTCATTCATTACGATGAATTTAATCTGACTCCTGCAGCGTTTGTGCCGTGACACTCGCTCTGCAGCTAAATCACATTATATTTAACAGACACGTTTAGTTCTTAAATGTAGTCTCTGTTCTCTAACTAAATTGATTGAATTAATTAACGTTACAGTGGTATAAAAAAGGGCGGGCCCTGTTTATAATTAAAGTTACATCCGCCTCATTCCCTGAACTTAAGCTTTGTTAATGTTTGATCACTTAAATTCACATTATTTTATTTCGTTTAGACAATTTATTTGATAAAGTAACGGTTATATTACGTGCGTTTGCTTGTGGCTGGTATGAGTGGCAAACAGTTGTGCTCGAGTCAAATTAAACACATAATATAATCGTCTTTGGTGGAAATCAGCACAGATCACAGATGACGCAATGACATTGCTGATTTCTCTGGATTTAAATATCGTTAGAAATATATGGGATGAAGTAAGTACACAAGTCAGCAAAAATATATAACACTGTTTTATTCCAAAAATCTTTTTTTTTTCTTTAATACTAATCGTAAAAGTAAGTGTTACAGTATTTCTATAGATTATTTCTTATAGATTCAGAGTCAGTTTACAGTCTTTTTATTCATTCATTTATTTATTGAGGTATTTGATAACAGATAATGATAATAAAGATAATACACATTTTATTTTTAACACACTTTACATTAAACAAATCTCTGTACAAGTCCTACAGATTTAAAACAATCAAAAAATTAAAATAAAAAATGAAAACTGAAACAAAAAATAATTAATTAACAAATCAACCAAAAGCTCTGCTAAAAAGGTGGGTTTTAAGACCACATTTAAAAAAAGTTTAAAAAGTACTGTCTGTAGGATCCACAACTTGACCGCGGACTGCAAGTGGTCAGGGAGAGTATTCAACAGACTAGAGGCTGCTGAGCAGAAAGCCCATATAGATATAGATATAGATATAGATATAGATATAGATATAGATATAGATATAGATATAGTAGAGATCAAAATTAGAGAACAACATACAATTTCTGAAAATTTCAAGGTCACTGCTTAGTCCTTTTTGAAATGATCCTAACAGGAGCAGAAGGGCAGTTTTAAGCATATTTCACAAGTTAAATACATTCTGAAGTACAGTATACAGCTTAAATAAGACAATTGAAATATAACGCTGGTCAAAATTAGAGAACACTTTCAGATACCTTCAAGCTTTGGGTGTTAGTCTGGCACTTGGTGCTAATTTCCGTAATAATCTGGCAAACCCTATTTAACTTGAAGCAAACTTTCCAATTTTCACTGACGTTGCAAGATGGCAAGCCACTCTAAGGTGACTGAAACCCTACGACACCAGGTTGTCCAGATGAAGGCCAAAGGGATGACCCTTTCAACTATTGCAAAAGAAGGTGGTCATTCCAAATCTGTAATTTCTAGAATATTGAAGCTTTACAAAGACACTAATTGATTCAAGTACCCAAAAAGGTACGTAAGACCAATGCATGAGAGGACAGGACAATGCTGAGACTTTCAATGTGGAATCGGTTCAACACTGCAGATGGAATTATTCGCCAGTTCAGAGCTGAACACAGTAAGGATCTGTTTTGCCATATAGTGTCTTGTCATTTAAGAGAATTCAGTCTGAAAGCTCACTCTGCAGTGACCAAGCCTCTCATTAGCAGAAAGAATCAAAAGGCTAGACTAACCATGCTGAGGAGCATGTTGTGTGAACAGAGGAGAACTGGTCCAAAGTTCACTTTAGTGATGAATGCAAGTTTAATTTATTTGTGTCTGATGGGAAACATTATGTACGGCATCAAACTGGGGAAAGATTGAACCCAAAGTGCCCAAAGAAGTCAGTGAAAGATGGAGAAGTGGCATGGTTTTGGGGATGTTTCTGCAGCAGGAGTTGGGTCCATTATACAGCAACATGGCAGGACCTCAGAACCTGTTTATCAAAACCTCCTTCGGCAACATGTGGTTCCTTCACTGCGAGCAAGGATCAATTCTTATGCAAGACAATGCCCCCTATCACACTGCAAAACGGGTAAAGCAGTTCCTTGAATGTGAGAACATTGAAATAATGAAATGGCCAGCCCAGAGTCTGATCTAAACCCCATTGAAAATCTATGTAAAATCATTGGCGACAAAGTTATGGCTAAGAAACCCACTACAGTTACCGAACTGTGGAAGAGACTGGAAGAAGAGTGGACCAAGATCACACCGGAGCAGTGTGAGTATCTAGTGATGTCCTGTGGCCACAGATGTGCTGAGCTCATTCAAAGCAAGGGCCTCTAAACTTCCTACTAATTTTTGACTGCTGTAAGCATCACAAAAAGTTTTTTTGTGCTGCATTGGCTATTGTTCTCTCATTTTGATCAGTGTTTTTGACTAAATAAAGGTTTTTGTTGAAGTACCTTGGTATTTTGTAAAACAATGGTGCACACCCGCAGCTAATCTTCCTTCAAACTTCAAGCAATGAGTATCAAAAATCTTGCTGAAAAAAATCTAATGTTTCTAAATTGTTCTTTAATTTGGATCTCCACTAGATATAGTAGCTTTTGCCCTTCAAATCTCTGGTGAATATATATATATATAATCCCTTTGTTCATACTCAGACTGATACATGGTTTGCCATTTGTCTAGTATCTAGAAGATAACTCTGCAGTGACCACAGGAGTGCAGTATTGAGCTAACACATAGCCGTGGCTACAATCAGTGGAGAAACTGTCCAACAATTGTGATCAGGTAATAAGATCACCTGGGTCGAGTCCAATGCTGTGTCTGAAATCGCCCCCATACCCTAGTGCACTATTTAAAGGACTGATATTTGTTGGTGTCCGATCCCAATTCGATCCCATAATGCACCTGAGAAATGAGTGTACAATCAATGTGCACTGAATGGCTTACTGCTATAGAGAACACCCATGCACCGAATTCGCTTACTCGTTTTCATTCACTCGTTCAGCAGACTCTTAGTGGAGTAATGTTGGGAATAGTGAATGAGTGTATAGGAAGTGATTTAGAAGACAGCTCAAGACTCCTGACATGTGTCTGACTCAAAGTTTGTACAACTGGTATAAAGACCAAAACTTTCAGCACAAACATTTAATGCAGGGGAAAAAAATAATAAAATATTAAGCATCATTTTGTTTTTAGGCCTAGATTCATGTTGGTTTAACCAGTGGTTTCCAACTGGTGATATGCAGTCCAAAAATGGATCACAGGTCTGTTTTGATAGAACAGAAGGAAATATACTGAAATACAACCAAGGCTATTTTCAACATGATTTGTGCGGTCGGCAATGCTGTCCAGCTGCCTACAATTTGTTACTATGCCTGGACTATTACCACCTGAGTTACTTAGGAATAGGTAAGATTTAACTATGAGTCATATTCGGAGCATGCAATGTTTGCCTGTCCTACATAATGCTGCACAATAACTTTTAAAAATGATGAGACAGGCAGAGTGTGGACTCGTGATTAAACCTGTCTAAAAATTCTCTCCACTCAGTAAAGTAGGTCAAAAATCCTCCTTTCTGGTTCTGAAGATGTAGGTAATGGCAACTTAATCCAGTGTATTAAACAGTTTGAATCTGTCCCTGTTTTTAGTCCAAAAACAAATCCTGCTTCATTTCCTGCTTGGTGCAAATTTAGCTTTTTGTGACAACATGCCCCATAGAGAGGCACAATGTAACATGACCATATGACAGCTTAAAATGTTACCTGATATAAACCAAAAACACACACACACATATATATATATATATATATATATATATATATATATATATATATATATATATATATATATATATATATATATATATATATATATATATCCAAAACAAACAAAAAATATTTGTCATTAAAATACATTTATCCAATTTTTCATATAAAATAATAATTTTTTTATTAATTAAAAAATAAACAGATTTTTGAGTTTAAAACATCGCAAAACGCATAGTACAAAACATAAAAATAATAATCATTTCTAACCAGTCATTCACCAATTTCTATAGAATTCATAAAAGTATAGAATATAATGCAAAAGCTTTATGTGATGAAAAGGCAGAATATTAAGTCATAATATGCACACAAGCACAAATTATATTTGGAGGTTTAAGCACAAAAGCTTTGTTACTAAAACAAAGCTTTTAGAAGAAGAAGAAAGACTTGAACAATAGTTATATCGACTCCACTCCATGTATTACATTTCTCCTAGCGCTAGAGGCTCTATTGCCACATATTCCCAATTCGGCAGTGTCCTGATGACGTCGTCGAGGCATGACAGCTGAAGACCAGATGATGGGGATCGCCACAGCACCATGCAGGAGGCAAACAAAGCTCTCCGGGCACTTCTGTGGACACACTGGGGTCGGCGCAGAAGTCGGTGGAAGTCCTACCATGCTACGCTCCCTTCAGTGATGTGCTCTGCTCTCACCGCGCCTCCAAGCTGCCTCCACACCGGCCATGGGACTGTGCTATTTATCTGCTTCCGGCTAAACCCCTTCCTCTCGTCCCAACAGCGCTGGAACATTTTTCATCAAGTCTGACCTCCGCAGCACGTATAACCTCATCCGGATATGTGAGGGGGACGAGTGGAAGACAGTCTTCGTGACTCCCACTGGCCACTACGAATACTTAGTCATGCCCTATGCCCTGGCCTCCGTATTCCAGGACTTCATTCATGAGGTGCTCCGGGAGGTCCTCCACAAATCAGTACTGGTTTACATTGATTATTTCCTGATTTACTCCCGGAGCCTGGCCAACATCACCACCACGTTGCAGAGGTCCTGCAACACCCGAGGGAATACCAGCTCTACCTAAAATCCGAGAAGTGTTCCTTCCACAAGCCCTCAGTGAAGTTCATTGGATACAACATTGACAGCAGTGGCATCCGGATGGACGAGGGGAAGGTGGACGCCATCAAGAACTGGCCCACTCCCTCAACCATCAAATAACTCCAGAGATTCCTAGGTTTCGCTAACTTCTACCAATGATTCATCCACAATTACAGCCTCATCTCCTGTCCGTTGATTCAACTCCTGCAGAGTAAGCCCAAGTCTCTGTCCTGGAACCCCGTGGCCATGAAGGCCTTCGAAGACCTCAAGAAAGCTTTCACCATTGCTCCCCTGGTGCATCCGGACCCCACAAAGTCTTCCGTCGTGGAAGTAGACGCTTACACCACAGGGGCGGGAGTGGTGTTGTCACAGCAGCAGGGGACACCGAGTCGACTCCATCCATGTGCCGCCTTCTCCCGTAAGTTCAACCAGGTGGAGGTAAACTATGACATCTGGAATAGGGAGCTTCTTGTCATCAAGCTAGCTCTGGAAGAGTGGAGGCATTGGTTGGAGAGTTCACAACATCCTTTCCTGGTACTAACTGACCACAAAAACTTGGAGTACCTGAGGGATGCCAAACGACTCAATCCGCGCCAGGCCCGCTGGGCGCTTTTCTTCATGAGGTTCCACTTCTCCATTTCCTACCATCCTGGATCCAAGAATGTGAATGCATATGCTCTCTCCCATCTCCACACCTCCGAAGAACAACCTGAGCAGTCTGAGCCTATCCTTCCTGACAAGATATTCGTAAGTCCCATTACCTGGTCTGAGGAAACCATGCCCTCCTCCAATCTCTCTACCAACACCCCACCGGGTTGTCCACCAGGGGTTCAGTATATTCCACGGACACGACGTACACCCCTTATTCACTCATCTCACACTTTGTTGGGCACTGGTCACCCAGGGGTCAGTGAAACCCTCTTGCTTCTAAAAGACCGCTTCTGGTGGCCCAAAATGGCAGCAAATGTCAGAAGGTACATGAGAGGGTGCAGGAAGTGTGCCATATCAAAGAGTCCCAGACATCTTCCCTCCAGTAAACTCCATCCTCTGCCAGTTCTCAACCGGACATGGTCACACCTAGGGGTAGATTTCATCACTGATCTCCCAGTGTCTAAAGGCTATACATGTATCCTAGTAGTTGTTCATAGATTTTCCAAGTCCTGTCATCTGATTCCCCTGAAGGGCCTGCCTACAAGCAATGGAAACATGGCTCGAAACCTTCCATGCCTCTCACCCCAAAAGACCTGCACCTCGAGGCAGAGGCTGAACACCACGACATTGGAGTCCTCGGCCCTCTGGAGCAGGCTGTGGAGGGGAGGGGGTTATGTCACAGACACGCCAGGCTCCCACGTCAACGAATCACAGCCCATGCTCTCACCTGAGTATTAACCACGTACACCTGCAGCTTATCAACACTCCAATCACCAGCAGCACAAAAGACATACACGCACTCAGTCACTGTCCGGTCTTGTTTGTGAAAGGTACTTACCCTTCTGCTTACTTCAAGGACTCCCTCGATGATACTTACCTGTCTCCTGAGAATACTTCCTAGTCTTCAACTTCTGTTCTCCTCAGTTCACTCTGCTGGTTTCATTTACCTCCTGTCTCCGTAGCTTCTGTACCGTAACAATATTATTATAATCTAATGTGTTATTAAACAATTGAGATTGTTCTTTAATGCTGAGCTAACCAGCAGACGACACAAGCCACGGTTGAAGTTGCACAGATGGAGCATGTTGTCACACGGTGTGACAATGGTCCCCTATTAGAAATATTCTACACACTATTTTAATAAATCAAATTTTGACACAACTTAATTTAACTGTTCAATCAACCTAATATATTTAAAATGTAAGTTTACTTAATTTTTGTTAAAACTACATGAAATATTTGTGTTGACATAACTAACTGGGCAGTAGATCTGTAGTTGCCAGCATGCTTTGCAAGGGGCTCCATCAGGAGAGTCAATTTAGCGATTAAAGTGTTATTGTATGTCTTTCTGTGAAGGGAAAAATGTTGTTAGTCAATGTTAGTGTTTAATGTTCAGTTATGAGTACATTTAGAGGAGTTTCTGTAATTATTTTTATTTTGTGGTTACCATTATGCTGAAGAGTGAAGCCTGTGCTTAGGCTGTGGGCACCCAAGGATCTATGCTAATGTCAGGAGTTATACCAACCTTTTCTTATATTTTCATTATATGCATTGTGTATATAATGAATGAAAATGCTTATAATTTATTTTCCAATTAACATGTTTGACATGTTCAAAATAGTTATGGTGTAAGTATATAAATATAATTTAAACTGCATTTGATTAAATTTAGTTTGTCCAATTAGTTTTTTTTTTTTTTTTGAGTGTGTAATGAATTATGAATTTTATTATGAATAATGCATTTGTATGTCATTTGGAATCAGTAACTGACTACACCAGCACTGGTGATATATTTCTCAAATCCGTGATATGTTTTCTACTGTATTGACAAAATCCAAACAACATCTTGGATAATTTAAGTATACGATTTATGCATACAACCGTAAATATCTAATGGTTGTGCAAATGTAACTATGCAATTATATCTATATGATTATGTCTTGGGTGCTATGGATGTCAGGAAAAAAGCAAATTGCAGCAAAAATACAAAAGCACCGAAATTTAAAAGAGCAGTCAGTGAGAAATCTGCACAAAAGAAAAAAAAAGTTTTGTTTTACGACTACATTAACATTCACAAAAACACACATTTACATATAGGAAATAATAAGATATTCTTTCTCCCATAGAAGTAAAAAAAAAAAAAAAAGTAAATTAAACTTCCAGCTCATTTAAGTGAGTTAAATGATGGTGTGCTGGAATGCAAATATTGATCCCTCTACGTATCTCTAATGAGAACGTACGAGCGTCTTCAGCTACGAGCATATTAAACTATATTCAATAACCTTGTGTACACTTGCATGCAAAGCACCACTAAATATTTTAGCACATTCCAGTTTGCATTCACAGGTGTATAGATAAATAAATGAACAAAGGTATAAATTATTAATTAAGCTGTCAAGGTATGCGCTGTGTATTGACATCGTTTGGAGTAAGATTCTCTCCCATTTGTGTCAGGTTAATATCAAATAACATTATGCAACGTATCTGATATGAACCCAAAACGCCAACTGAACAAACACACAGTCATCGGGTGCCTTTAAAAGCATGTGAGGTTGTCTGAGTGCACATTGCAGCCTTGCTCCCATAGCGAGCATGTGTTTGTGCGTGCGTGGCTGTGCTTATTGTGTGTATTTGAGCATATGAGGGCTCTGCGCTTTATTCACTTGGGTAATCTGGCGGCCTGTCCTAACGAGCTTGTCACAAACCCCCATAATGAGCCTCAAAAAGATGAATGTAAAAATGTATCCATTACAGGGCCTTCATCTTCCTGTTCATTAGCTTAGCATAAGGTTACAATACATTACTCTAGCCCCTAACAACACCTCTTTCTACCCTAAGGAAGAAAAACTCCATTGAGTGAGTGAGTCTAGTCTCATGAAACAACAATATGCACATTTGGGAACTATCACGACGGCGCTCTGCAGATATGCTGTCACTCTATTTCTCATCTTTCTATTGTATCTCTTCTTTCTTTGTCTTGGTGTCTTCTTTTGCTGAGCGGAGACAGTATGGTTCGTTTTTTGGCAGGCGGCCTCTGTTTCCACGGCAACTTTATAATTGCTTTGGAAGCGGTCCAGACGCTACTGGATGCCGAGGAATTATTGATGTCAAAAAGAAACATGTATGAAATGAGGAAATATGTATGCAGCCATATGGTCCTGTGCACATCCGTGTACAATGAAATGGTAGTGTCGCCTTTGCGATGTTTTTCAAAGACAATTAAAATGTCACAACACAAGCTCTGCAAAACGCTTAAATGATTGGGTATATTAGGACTCCATTAAGGCCTTTTGCATGTCAAAATATTACTTCACCTGATATAAGTGTGAAATCAAAGTCTTGTTGTACTGAAATGGCTGCAAAATCGTCAAAGCCATAAAGGTGACACTTTGTCTGTGTAATAATGAGAATATTCTATATAAATGCAATTCAATAAGGACTTTCATTTATGGATGAGAATATGTAGCAAAGTTAGTGAGAAAAGTCTTGCTCTTCACTGTGCATATGTGATTATATATATATAAAAATATTATAATTTTTTTTATTATTACTCTGGCCTCTGGGTTTCCCCTATGGGTTTCCCATCCGTCACTTCACAATGTGACAGCAGTAAGCAGGCTCCTCATTGGTTAACGCGGCGCAAATATCCGCCAAAGTTCAGATTTTCCAACTTGAGCGATTCGCATGTTTTGCGTGTTTCGCGCGTTCAAAACGCTAAATTCGCCTGATCCTTGCCGCGTCATTTGCGTGAATCGCACTATTCGCGTCTCTGCATTGACTTAACATGTAAATCACTCGCGCAAATCGCGTCATTCGCGAGCGGTGTGAACGCAGCAACTGTCTTAATTCTTCTTTGTTGCATCTTCCTCTTTATGATGCGCCAAATGTTTTCTATGTGGGAAATATCTGGACTACAGGCTGGCCATTTCCGTAACCATATCCTTATTCTACACTGCCATGATGTTGTAATTGATGCAGTATGTGGTCTGGCATTGTCATGTTGGAAAATGCAAGGTCTTCCCTGAAAGCGACGACATCTGGATGGGAGCATATGTTGTTCTAGAACTTGGATATACCTTTCAGCATTGATGGTGTCTTTCCAGATGTGTAAGCTGCCCATGCCACAAACACACTCATCCAACCCCATACCAACAGAGATGCAGGCTTCTGAACTGAGCACTGATAACAACTTGGCCATGTCCTCTTTAGTCCAGATGACATGGTGTCCCAGTTTTCCAAAAATATCTTAAAATTTTGATTCGTCTGACTACAGAACAGTTTTCATCTTTTCCACGGTTCATTTTAAATGAGCATTGGCCCAGAGAAAATAACTGCATTTCTGGATAATGTTTAGTGTTATTGTGTTCATCAACATTGTTTTGTGGAAGTATTCCTGAGTACAACGAGCGCCCAAGATGGCTGCCACATGTGTTAGGGTAGCAAGATGTGCTCCCTGCAATCTGATAAGAATCTTTCTTTAGGATAACCATCCGTTTGAGCTTCTGTAACTTAGTTTTCCTACGTATTTAACTGGAACAGTTTGGAACATCCTTTTAAAAAATGGAAGAAAAGAAACCCATATTTAAGTATTCCATGGATTTCCTGAAAGGCCTCAAGCAATCAGCTCCTCCACCAAGCTCTCAACTAAGAAAGCTCTTACATAATGAAGGACTTGCACAGACACCAGTCAGGAAAAGAGGATGCAGAGGAGGTAAGAAGACTTTGCACAAAATTAAGACCATTGTTGGTAGAAGATTTGATTACAAAACATCATGCTTGCTTGGATTGAGAAAAAGAGATGCACTCAAATCCAGTTTGATACAAGTCAGAGTTGAGCATAAAAAGTTAACTAATCATGCTATGCTTCCAACTCTTTTAATGACAAACCCTAGATCTCTTGTAAATAAGATTGATGAGATTCAAGCTATTTTGATGGAAAATGATGTTCACATAGCTGCAATTTCCGAGTCCTGGTTCACCCCCCACATGCCAGAGGATTTATTGGGTATCGATGGATACACTTTATTTTCTAAATGTAGAACCGCACGTCGAGGTGGAGGAGTTGCATTGTACATCAAAGAAAGTGTCCCATCTTACCCTTTAACCTGTATTAGGGTTCCCGATCACCATGAATGTCTGTGGGTAAAGGTGAGACCATCAAGGCTCCCACGACACATATCTGCTATTGCAGGGTATTCTCACAAAAATGTGTATAAATAGTACGAGTGTGCAATGTCGTGGAATGTATACGCCAAAACTAATTTTGGCGTGTCTATGGCACGCTGTTTTTCGCGTGCATATGAGACGCATTTTATGGCGTATTATACATAAAGAAATTTGGAGTTCATGATCAAGAACTGGTTACCATCTATACTGGGTACGTACGTCCAGTGTTAGAGTATGCAGTCCCAGTTTGGCATAATTCCTTGACCACTGACCAAATTAAAAGGTTGGAAAGAGTGCAGAAAAGAGTTTGTAAAATCATACTAGGACGAAGGTACGAAGGATATTCTGATGCCCTCTCTTTTCTTGGATTGAGTACACTAGCAGAGAGACAAGTCCAATTGAGCCTTGATTTTGCTAGGAAGCTATATTAGAGATTGGCTACCACCACTCAGGGAGCAGCTGACTGGACGCCAGATGAGGAACTCTTCTAAACTGACAACCCCCAGATGCCGAACGGAACAATTCAAGAGATCACCTATTCCATATATGTGTAGACTTTTAAATGATTATGGATGTTAAATGGACTTTGCATACCTTTATTCAGTATTTTATTCTTCTTTTTCTTTTCTAGACAATTCACTGTAACAGCAAAATAATTCAGTGTTCCCCTACGACAAACGTCGGGTACCTGTAATGTAACTGATAAAGTCAATAAACAATAAACATTATTTACATGTTGTGATTTCCATTACAGTAGCATTCCTGTATTTGATGCATTGCCGTCTAAGGGCCTGAAAATCACGGATATGCAGTATGGTTTTCTGGCCTTGACCCTTACGCACAGAGATTGTTCCAGATTTTCTGATTCTTTGAATGATATTATGCACTGTAGATGATAATAACTTCAAACTCTTTGCAATTTTTCTTTGAGAACCTCCTTTCTGATATCGCTCCTCTATTTCTTCTGTATTGAGGGAATTGGTGATCCTCTGCCCATCTTGACTTCTGAGAGACACTGCTACTCTGAGAGGCTCTTTTTATATCCAATCATGTTGCTAATTGACCTAATAAGTAGAAAATTTGTCCTCCAGCGGTTCCTTATATGTACATTTAACTTTTCCTGCCTCTTATTGCTACATGTCCTGACTTTTTTGGAATGTAGCTCTCATGAAATCCAAAATGAGCCAATATTTGGCTTTATATTTAAAAAATGTCTCACTTTCAACATTTGATATGTTATCTATATTCTATTGTGAATAAAAGATAAGTTTATGAGATTTGTAAATTATTGCATTCCTTTTTATTCACAATTTGTACAGTGTCCAAACTTTTCTGGAATAGGATTTGTATTATGTTTACATAAATACACACACATGCATGTATATATTTAAGAAAAATATGTCCTATTAAAAAAAATAATTATTTATATAAAGGATAAATTATATACAATATTTACATGCAAATATGTATTAAATATATACATGCATGTGTGTGCATTCATATATAATATTTATACACAGTACACACACATGTATTATTTAAACACAAACTTTTATTTTGGATGCGATTAATCACAATAAATTTTTCCCCAGCAATTATATTACCCAGTATTTTCTTAGGAAAGTACACGTAAGGTAAAATGAAGTCCAACTGTAGCTACTGCAAGATTTTCTATTTGATTTTTGTGAGTAATGTCTTTGAGAAGTAGGACAGCGCTGGTTTGACGAAGAATCTCCTATACGTTACATCACCTTCTCTGTAAGATGCTCCTCTTCCACCCAAATGCAGCAAGAGTCATAGACACATTAACCAGGGCTCTGGTGACACTCATTAACGTAACATATAGTGTCCCCAAGTGAATTAGCAGGCAAATGTTTTATTGCTATGCATGGGCCTGAAAATATCGTTATAGTGTGAGAAAAAACCATGCAGTCCCCTTCGTCTTCAATACCGTGGTTGTTTTCTCATTGTGTTATGAAAGAACATGCGCTAATAGGATATGAAAATGACTTCCTGGCTGGTCTTTTTTCCCCTTTCTGCTTTTGTGTGGTTAATTTATGCCCTGTGAGCCCCTCTTGAGTGAGAAGAGGCTGAGATTGGTGTGAAGTTTGATGAATGGAGCAGGGGCCAACAGGCTCGCCAAACACACACACGCGTACAAATGCTAACAGTACAAAGACAGTATTCACAGCTGTGGACAAAAGACACGACATGGCTATGCTAAATATTTGAGCTCATCAAAATCGCAGGTCAAGATCATGTCACTGTCAAATTAATAGTAGAGTTTGCTAAGCCAAGCATCCCTATTATTGTAGTCCATGACTAGAGCATAGCATTGTCAAACCCTTAGTATTACATTTTAGCATGTTTAGCATCAATCTGACTTACATATTTCACCTAGCAGACTATATAAAAAAATACATAATAATAATAAATCCCCAAAGATTAAAGGAGTGTTCACACTTGCAGTTTGGTTTAGGGCTGCAACTAATGATTATTTTGACAATCGATTAGTTGGTCGATTGTAATCATTATTATTTTTTTTACTATGGTATTTGTGTGGTTATATAAATGGTAATCAATATGCTAAAAAAACATGGTTTTACTACCATAAAACCATGGTTAATTTACGTAAGGGTATGTTTGTGCTATACATTGAGGACACTAAAATTATGATCAAAGTTATTCAACTAAATATACAAATAAAATTTATGAATTAGGTTTTATTTAATTCTATAAACTATAATACTGATATGCCAACATTGTCGCTATATGATAAATAAAAATAAGCTGATAACATCACTGTTTTCTCCAGAACGACTCTTCAGCCAAATCTAATTTTGTTGCATTATTGCCCTTTTTGACACTGTGAAGCTGCTTTGACACAATCGGGATTGTAAAAGTGCTATATAAATAAAGTTGATTGATTGATTGATACATGATGTGCAAAAGTTACTAAGCAAAAGGACAGTTTAATATCCTACATTAAAAATATGTTAAAGAAGTACAAAAATCAAAAACTCAGTATTAGCAGATGAGAGGGATGTTCTGCACGAACACACACACACACACACACACACACACACACACACACACACACACACACACACACACGTTCGTTTTTGTGAAATGTGGGGACATTCCATAGGTGTAATGGTTTTGTACAAACCGTACCCATGTCATTATACACATTTGTGTCCTAATATTTCACAAAAAACAAGCACGCACACACAGTAATAGTTACCTGTTACTGCTATTTCTTAAAGGAAGCGTATGTAAGATTGTGGCCAAAACTGGTACTGCAATAACTTTCAAATGAGTATAGAGTAATGTGTCCACTCTCCCCCTCCCCCTGACTTGAGGTTGCCAGATAGGCTGCAGGATCAGCAGGAACGTTTGTATCTGCAGCTGTGGTAACTAGAGCTGAGCTGGCAACCTGGATGCCGAAACACTACTGACTTTATGATTGGTAGATAGGTGGAGGGCGGAGCTTCAGGCCAAAACATAGCATGTCAACATGAACATCAGTTGAGGACTGCAACAACAACTTTTAAATGACAATATCATGGCCAGACAGTGGTATAAGTGTTTGAAATTAACATGATTTCTTAATGTTTAGTGACATATCAGGGCCATTTTATGATTAATTGAAATACATTTCTTACATACAATTTCTTTAATTATTTAAATAGCCTATAAGAAATGTCTTACATTTAGTTTACACACTGTTATCCCATTACAGTTACTACTCTCATAAAATATTTAAATTACATGTTGACTTTTAACCTGAATTCAGCATCCGACAGCAGCTATTGCAGCTAAATTAATGTTTTTGCAATGAATACGACAATGCTGCATTCCAGGCAGGTTTTTGAGCTCATAAGTCACAAAATTCAAACCACGACTCACGATTATGTAGCATTCCAGGCAATGTCACGCCAAATTGCCTGAGCGCAAGGAACTGTGGTAGCTAGATGTAAACAAAGCATGGCTGACCGTACGGGGCTTATTCTCATTTGCATTCGTTACTAGCACGAAAGGTGCCTACTCCTTGCTTATTTGAGGAAATGGAAGAGAAAAAATGGCGCATAAGGCAAGAGAAGCTAGTATACCTTTTATTTTACGTTAACTTTTATTAACACTGCATCCGTTGCAGCTGTCATTGTTGTTTTGTGGGCTATGTGACGTCAGAACTTGTAACTGGGAGTACATCGATCTAGTACGAGTTCACGGGTGGGAAGTCATGGGTTTGACTGCCGTTCCAGTGCACTTTACCAGCAGCCATATCACCCTGTAGCCCAAGACTGGTTTCCCACTGAAGCTAAGCAGGGCTAAGCCTGGTCAGTACCTGGATGGGAGACTAACTGGGAAAACTAGGTTGCTGCTGGTAGAGGTGTTAGTGAGGCCAGCAGGGGGCGCTCACCCTGTGGTCTGTGTGGGTCCTAATGCCCCAGTATAGTGATGGGACACTGTACTGTCAAAGAGTGCCGACCTTTCGATGAGATTTTAAACCGAGGTCCAACTCTCTGTGGTCATTAAAAATCCCATGGCACTACTCCTAAAAGAGTAGGGGTATAACCCCGGTGTCCTGGCCAAATTCCCTCGATTGGCCCTTACCAATCATGGCCTCCTAATAATCCCCATCCACTGAATTGGCTTTGAGATCTTAGAAAGCGCCCAATGGCAGTGCCAATGCCATGAGCATGCAAGATTTACATGCGTAACTCCGCCTACCCACATGGGTATATAAGGAAGTAGCTGGCATGATCGCATTATGTTTCTGCTTTGGAGCCAAGAGCATCTCTTCACTCCTGCAAGCCTGTGTGCGAACACAGAGACCTGGTTCTCCACTGCTTGTGAAGAAGAGCATCAGAAGAGCATCAGAAGAGCATCAGAAGAGCAAACTCTGCCCAGTGCAGGGGATCTCTTTTCTCGGTATAGAAATTGATTCGGTCACCAGGTGCGCACAACTTACCAGTGAGTGTGTGCAGTCACTGCTGACTTGCCTCCGTAAAATCGAGAGCAAGAGTGCAGTTCCACTGAAACTATTTCAGAGGCTCCTGGAGCATATGGCATCTGCAGCCGCGGTGACGCCGCTCGGAATGCTTCATATGAGACCGCTTCAGCACTGGCTTCGCGATCGAGTCCCGAGATGGGCATGGCAGTCTGGCACGCTCCGGGTCCCAGTGACTCGGGCCTGCAGACAGACACTCACCCAGTAGTCAAACCTCAGCCTTCTACGGGCCGGTATACCCTTAGAACGAGTTTCCAGGCATGTTGTTGTGTCAACAGATGCTTCTGGGGTGCCATGTACAATGGACATGCTGCTGCGGGCTCCTGGACAGGACCCCAGCGCTGCCTGCATGTCAATTGCCTCGAGTTGCTGGCAGTACGGTTCGCCCTGCACCGCTTCCGAGCGTTGCTGAAGGGTCAGCACGTGCTAGTCAGGTCAGAACAATACTGCCATTGTAGTGTACATCAACCACCAGGGCGGTGTACACTCCCGCCACATCCCAACTTGCTCGCCATCTCATGTTATGGAGTCAGAAGCGCCTGAGGTCGTGCTGTCCATATCCCGGGGATTCTGAACAGTGCAGCCGACGAGCTGTCACGACTTCAGCCACTCCCTGGGGAATTGAGACTCCATCCCCAATCGGTTCAGCTGATCTGGGATCAGTTCGGGGACGCACAGGTAGATCTGTTTGCCTCCCACGACCTGTCCTATTGTAGCCTGTACTATTCCCTGACCGAGGGCACGTTTGGACACGCATGCACTGGTGCACAGCTGGCCGCCGGGCCTATGCAAGTATGCGTCCCCCCCAGTGAGCCTTGATGCACAGGTTCTGTGCAAGGTCAGGGAGGACAAGGAACAGGTCATTTTTGTCCCGTATTGGCACGGCCGGACCTGGTTCCCAGAACTGCTACTCCTTGCGACAGCCCCTCCCTGGCTGATTCCTCTGAGACAGGATCTCCTCTCTCAGAGACGGGGCACCCTGTGGCACCCGCATCCCGATCTTTGGAACCTCCACGTGTGGCTCCTGGATGGGACGCGGTAGGTTTGAGTACCTTACGCCCTCCGGTGGTGGCTACCATCTCTTCCGCTAGAGCCAAGTCTACGAGACAGGTCTAAGAGCTTAAGTTCTTGTCTATGAAGACAGCGCACCTGACCGCATTGGCCTCCATCAAAAGGGTAGGGGACCTGCAGGCATTTTCGGTTGACGAAGTGTGCCTGGAATTCGGGCCGGATGACCCTCACGTGATCCTGAGACCTCGAACTGGATATGTGCCCAAGGTTCCTACCACTCCATTCAGAGATCAGGTGGTGAACCTGCAAGCACTGCCTTTGGAGGAGGCAGACCCAGCCTTGGCACTGCTCTGTCCAGTACGCGCTCTCCGCGCTTATGTAGACAGGACGCAATGTTTCAGGACCTCAGACCAGCTCTTTGTCTGTTATGGTGGGAAGCTGAAAGGGAAGGCTCTCTCAAAGCAAAGGTTGTCCCACTGGATAGTGGACATCATTGCATACCAGCAGCAGGGGCGACAATACCCCCTTGGGGTTAGGGCGCACTCCACCCGGAGTGTGGCCTCCTCTTGGGCCTTAGCGCATGGCCCTCCGCTAACAGACATATTCAGAGCTGCGGGCATCTGAGTGGAGCCTCTATCCAACTATGTACTTGGCTCTACTAGTGGCCGGTAATGGATAGGCTCAGGTGTCTTCGCTTGCTCGCCATTCCACTCCACGGACTAGATACGTGCGATATTCTTCTCAGATGAGCTTCTCCAAAAGCCCTGAGCTCCTCCAGCACTGATGACGCCGACGCCAGTAAGTCTGCCCTATTAGCCAGACACTTGTGTCCAGTCAGGTGCCTCCATGTGCATGGTTCCCCCTCCGGGCGACCCCCACATGTGTATTTCCACCGTAAGCCTCTCTCGAGCGGGTGTCTTCCCCTGGCAAGCTTGCCACCTCCTGGGTTTAAAAATCCACCTGCGGCTGGTACCCCAGTGATCTTCCATATGCAGCCCTTAGAGGGTCATATGTGTATTCCTAAGTCCTCCCTGCGGGTAGGCATTATGGCGCATGTCTCCACCTGGAATATGCCTGCCAGTGTACCTTGGTATCTCCTGTGTTAAGGGGCTTACACCACTAACTTACGCCAGGGCACTTCACTTACACAGGGCACTGGAAGACAGCCGAGTGGCGTGTTTAGATGGGACCCCTATTCGTCAGTCACTGACGTTACTCGGAGTGACTGAACGAAAGGGAACGTCTCGGTTACGTATGTAACCCTCGTTCCCTGAGGAGGGAACGGAGACGTAATGTCCCTCTGCCACATCCGCTGTATCGCTGGAACGGCCGAGAGTTCAGTCTTGGCTCCTCAGTAGGTAACATAATGCGATCATGCCAGCTACTTCCTTATATACCCATGTGGGTAGGCGGAGTTACGCATGCAAATCTTGCATGCCCATGGCATTGGCACTGCCATTGGGCGCTTTCTAAGATCTCGAAGATGATTGGCAGTCACTGACATTATGTCTCCGTTCACTCCTTAGGGATACAGAATTCTCATGTTTTGGGCGCTTGGATCATGTATCCTACCTTTCCCACATCAGTTCTCTCTGTTTCCACTCCACTATTTTTAGATGCATTTTGTCCAAAGAACTGTGTTATTCTGTGCTGTAATTTGCCACGGAAGCGTTGTGTACAGATAGCAGGCCCGACTAATCCATAATGATAATCATTGTTGATGATCGTCATCTTCGTCTAGTTGTTGTAGCCCTAGTTTGGTTCTTTTAGATCAGAAAAAAATAAAATACAAACATATATATATATATATATATATATATATATATATATATATATATATATATATATATATATATATATATATATACACATATTAGGGATGCCATAATACTCAAAGTAATATTGAACCATTCGGTATGGCATTCATGGTTCAATACGCGCTGGTGAATTACGTTTTTTTTCTTTTCGGTTTTTCATTAAATTAATTATTTATATTTTTCTCTTCGTTTTAAATATTTATCTCAGTTAATTTCAGCTCTGTTTAAGTGTGCCTGTGAGTCCAGGAGGGATATTAGGTCCGAAAACCATACTCTGGTCAGCCAGAACGGGGCTACTAGTAACAGACGGACCCCGTCCTGGCGCACTCTCTCCAGAACTCCCGGAAGCAGAGCAATTGGGGGAAAAGTGTACAGGGGCAGCCTCGGCCACTCCTGTACCATGGCATCCAGCCCCAGTGGAGCTGGATGCGACAGATAAAACCACTGAGGGCAGTGAGAGTTCTCTGTCGAAGCAAACAGATCTACCTCTGCTTTCCCATACTTTCTCCACAGGAGCTCCACTGCCTCGGGGTGGAGCCTCCATTCCCCGGGCCTCAGCCCCTGCCTCGACAGTATGTCTGCTTCCTGTTTCAGGACCCCCGGGATGTAAACTGCCCTGATAGAACGCATTTTCTCTTGGGCCCACAAGAGGATCTGACATGCCAGCTTGTACAAGGGGCGAGACTGATGATTTATGTAGCCGACTACCAATGTGCTGTCTGACCTGACCAGCACATGGTGGCCCCTGAGGTCTGGCAGGAAGTGTTTCAAGGCGAGAAACACAGCCAACATCTCCTGGCACTTTATGTGCCATGAACGCTGATGTTCCTGCCATAGACCCTCGGATGGTCGCCCCCCAACCCGTGAGAGATGCATCTGTCGTTAGCATGACGCGACAAAAATGAGCTCCTAACACAGGTCCCTGGGACAGAAACCGAGGATCTTTCCACATGACCAGAGCACGAAGGCATCGCCGCGTGACTTTGATTGTGCAAAGTTTGGTTCTGGTCCTTGGTTCTGAGCTGCAATGGCCTCATGTTCAGCAGGCCAAAAGGTATTATGTTGGACGCAGCTGCCATGAGTCCTAACAGTTTCTGGAACTGTTTGACAGTGACCAAACGATCAAGCTTAGGTTCTTTCACCGCCGACACGATCGACATTATGCGTGTTGATGATAATTGCGGCGCATAATTATCGAATCCCATACCACGCCTAGATAAGTGGTCCTCTGAGCTGGAGAAAGCAGACTCTTCTTTGTGTTTAGTCTCAATCTCAACCTCTTCATGTGTGCGAGGACAACATCTCGATGCTGAACCGCCATCTGCTCTGACTGAGCCAAAATGAACCAATCGTCGATGTAATATAGTATGCGGATGCCCTGCAGGTGCAATGGCGCCAGAGCTGCATCCACACACTTCGTGAAGGTGCGGGGTGACAGTGCTAGAACGAAGGGAAGAACACGATATTGGTATGCCTCTCCCCTGAAGGCAAACCTCAGGAACTTCCTGTGATGTGGAAAGATGGAAACATGGAAATAGGCGTCCTTGAGATCTATAGTGACAAACCAGTCCTCAGACCTGATCTGTGACACGATCTGTCTGAGTGTAAGCATCTTGGCAAGATAACGCCGCCGTGTTCGGTCGCCATTTAGGTCGCTCCTCTGAGACTTTGCTTTTATTTATTATTCTACACTCTTTTGTTCTCGATTTTTACTAATCTATCATCAGCCTTGGTCTGCTATGATAGCAAAACACTTTTGGAAATAAGTTATCGCTACACTGACCTGGTTCAAGACATTTTCATCAATCCTCTGTGGCCACCTGAGATTCTTTGGAACGCCGAGTTGAACAAAGGCCACTCGACTCGTAGGCGAAGATTCAAAAAACACAGCGGGAAACGCGCTGGGATCCGCAACAGACTGAGGAAGAGAGCATTCAGCCCTCCTCTCCCAAGCATTCTGCTCGCAAATGTCCAATCCTTGGAGAATAAGATGGACGATCTTAGAGCCAGGATAAGTTTTCAACGGGACATGAGAGACTGCAACATCTATTGTTTGTCCGAAACATGGCTCACGCCCGCGGTCCCGGACACAGCTGTGACGCCGTCTGAGAACTTCTCTGTTTTCCGGATGGACAGAACAGCCGAGGCCGGTAAAACCAAAGGCGGTGGAGTGTGGTTCATGATCAACAAGAAATGGTGCGATCCCAGAAACATCTCCATCCTTTCGCGATCCTGCTCGCCTCACCTGGAACATTTATCAATCATTTGCCGCCCATTCTATCTGCCTAGGGAGTTTTCTTCGGTCGTCACTGTGGTTTATATTCCACCACAGGCAGACACGGGACTGGCTGTATCTGGCCTCCATGATGCCATCAGCGGCTCCATAAACAGCCACTCCGATGCGGCTTTCATCGTCGCGGGTGATTTTAACAAAGCCAACCTTAAGAAAGTATTGCCTAACTTTCACCAACATGTCTCCTGTCCCACACGAGGAGCAAACACATTAGATCACTGCTATTCTCTGTTTAAGAATGCCTACAAGGCTCGTTCACTACCAGCCTTTGGTAAATCGGACCATGCCACCATTTTCCTTACACCTGAGTGCAAACAAAGGCTCGTTCAGGAACCCCCGGTGAGGCGGGAAGTTAAACGCTGGTCGCCTCATTCAGAGATCACGCTACAGGCAGCTCTTGATGACGTTGACTGGGACATGTTCCGGGCGAGTTCATCGGACGTCAGCGAGTTGACTGATGTGGCGCTCTGCTTCATCAACACACTGACAGAGCAAGCCACACAAACAAAAACTATAATGTCCTTCTCTAATCAGAAACCGTGGGTGGACAGTTCAATCCGCGCTGCAGTGAATACCCGCACTGCCGCATACAACGCCGGTCTACTAACAGGGAATATGAGTGATTATAAATCATCCTGTTATGCTCTCCGACGCGCCGTTAAAGCCGCAAAGCTCCGTTATAGGGATCGCGTGGAGTCCTATTTCCAACTCAACGACTCCCGGCGGATGTGGCAGGGACTGAGGACCATCTGTGCTTTTGGAACGAAATCCTCTGCAGAAGTGAGAGCTGATCCGTTGCTTGTGAACGAGTTAAACTCTTTCTACGCTCGCTTTGATGGCAATCGCGGCAGCGCGACGCTCAGAGCTGCAACAATCACGTGATCTCTGTCTCTGAGGATGAGGTTCGTAGGACACTCAAGCGTGTGGATGTTAGGAAAGCTGCTGGGCCGGATGGTGTTTCAGGTCGTGTCCTGCGGTCCTGTGCTGATCAGCTCACCGGACTCCTCACATCCATCTTCAATGAGTCCCTTGCCACATCTGTGGTCCCAACCTCATTCAAAAAATCCACCATCATCCCTGTCCCTAAGAACAGTAAACCCTCTTGCCTAAATGACTATCGCCCAGTGGCTCTCACGTCTTTAGTCATGAAGGTCTTTGAGAGACTCATCAAAAACAACATCTGCTCCTCCATCCCTGACACCTTGGACCCTCTTCAGTTTGCCTATCGTCCCAATAGATTGACTGAAGATGCCATCTCCCACGTCCTCCACTCCTCCCTCACACACATCGACAGCAAGAATGGGAACTATGTAAGACTGCTATTTATTGACTATAGTTCAGCCTTTAACACCATAGTTCCCATTAAGCTAACTAAAAAACTCCTGGATCTCGGACTGAACTCTTCTCTCTGTCACTGGATTGAAGATTTCCTCACTGGCAGACCTCAGGTGGTGAGAGTAGGACAGTTCACCTCCACCTCCATCACCGTGAGTGTGGGAGCTCCACAGGGCTGTGTCCTCAGTCCACTGCTCTACTCTCTGTACACGCATGACTGTCTGTCCACACACAGCTCCACCTCTGTCATCAAGTTTGCGGATGATACTGTTGTCCTGGGCCTCATTTCCAACAACAATGAGACTGCATACTTGGACGAGGTGGAGCAACTGACATCATGGTGCCAAGACAACTGTCTCCTTCTGAATGTGAACAAGACCAAAGAACTGATTGTGGACTTCAGGAAGAGACAGCAACGGTCATATTCCCCTCTCATGATCAGCGGGACACCAGTAGAGAGAGTGAGCAGCTTCAAATACAGTCACGGGTGAAAAAGGCCAGGCAAAGACTGTACCACCTGCGCCAGCTGAGGAAATTCCGGGTCTCACCAGCTATCCTGAAAACTTTCTATTCAGGGGCGATAGAAAGTTTACTGACTCAGTGCGTCACAGCGTGGTATGGTAACAGCACCAGTCATGACTGCAAAGCCCTGCAAAGAGTGGTGCGCTTGTCTGAGCGCATCTCAGGGTCAGCTCTCCCGTCTCTGCAGGACATCTACATCAAACGATGCAGAGGTAGAGCTAAAAAAATCATCAAGGACATTAATCACCCGGCCAACCCACACTTCATCCGGCTGCCTTCTGGTAAGCACTTCCGTAGCCTGATGGCCAAAACTGAGAGACTCAGGAGGAGTTTCTTCCCACAGGCCATCAGACTCCTGAACGCTGTCACTTAACAACATGTGACTTCACCTCACTTCAGTACCAAAAAACTCACATACTGATATTGCACTGCACTTTATTCTTGTGTTCCATGTAACTACTTATTATAATTCTGTCTGCACATTACACTCCTGCACTTCTATTATCCACATATTTATTTTTATAGTCTCCAGTTTACTTTATCTGACTTATTTTATTCCACATCTCTTATTTCTTTTACTTGAATTATTCATAATTCTACATATGTATATATATAGCACCTTTATTCTATTCCTATTTTATAATTTATTGTGCTTTTTTTGTTAATTGTTATTTGCTGTCCATGGAGCGGACCTGTTTACATTTCACTGCCGGTTGTATTCTGTATAACTATGTATGTGACAAATAAAACTCTTGAACTGAACTCTTGAACTCTTGAACTTGAGCTTTGCTACAGAGCGGTTTAATAGACGCAGATCTAATATCGGGCGCAACCCTCCATCCTTTTTTGGTACAATGAAGTAACGGCTGTAAAACCCAGACTCCCTGCTGGGAGGAGGAACCCTTTCGCAGAAGAGTCTCTACTTCTTGTGCCATAACCAGAGCCTGCTCCGGACCTACCTCTGTGGGTAGGTCACCACTGAAAGGAGGTAGTCGCCTTCTGAACTGAATCGTGTACCCCCTTTCCATCTGCAGGACCCAACGAGATATATTCGATAGACGTTTCCATTCGCCTAGAAAATCTACTAAGGGAACCAGCCTCTCGAGGCTGGCCTCTGGTGTACTTTGAACAGCAAGTGCAGTGCCCTGAAGCGGCGAACCAGCAGGGAACGACTGACCTGACTGCTCAGACACCCTCCACCCTCGGGTGGCACGCAGAGACCATCTGCGCCCTGGCATTGTAGCGGGGTTAACAGCATGGCCCCCTGAGGGCAACGAAGGAAGACGGGTACCGTGTGCTGAGGTAAGCACCGCCTTCCTTCGGAGGGGATTACCCTCAACGTCCTGACCCTTCTGGCATCAGGACTTTTTCGACGAGGCCTTCTTGGCGATAATGACTGTCCTCAGATCAGCCCTACCCCTCGAAGACCTCGCCTGCGAGCTCGCCCCGCCTCCCAGTCTCTCTGAGGAGGAGCACGGGCAGCGACGCTCTGCCTCTGCTGCGCCCTGTGTGAGGAGCTCGTACTCAGCTTGGGCTGCTGTGCTGCAGCAGCCCCCGGGACCTGGACGCGGAGAGGGAGAAACTGCTTGAGCGCCACCGCCTATTTCTTTGACTCCTGAAACCTCTCGGTGACCGACTGTACAGAGTCTTCGAAGAGGCCAGCAGGAGACAACGGCGCATCAAGCAGAAAGCTTTTCTCCCTCTCCTTGATTTCAGTGGGGTTGAGCCAAAGGTAAAAAGCGCTCATCTAACTTGCTCTTTTTATGATGAGACTCTGATCTTTCTAACGGCCAGTCAATATTTAACCTGGCCACCACCCTCGTGAGCACCTCAATGAGCTCCTCACCCGCAGGTGACTGAAGTGGCGAGTCTTCAGTTGCGATGCTCTCAACGTCCACCTCCTCAGAGCTGGATAGTTGGAGCACTGCTGCCCCGCCCGGGGAGGAAGAAACCGCAGGGCGGGCTTCTAAACCCCGAGATGAGGCACTGGATCTTGCAGGTGAAGGCTGAGATAAGGCTGGGCCTGTCTCAAACCCCTCTGTGAGATCCATTTGCCATCCCCACGAGTGAAGCCGCCGCTCTGCCTCGACAGCAGAGGGACCCGAGCCCCCTCGAGAGCTGCTTGGGCATGCTGCACTCACAAACTGACAACACACATAGAATGTGTATCCCCACCCGTGATGAAGCAAGGGCAGGGATGAACACATCTAGTGAATTGCTGTTCACTCACCATAATTCTCTTTTTTCTTTTATGTTATTATTTTTTAACAAAGGTAGAAAACTCCTGCCTAGCATTCACTAAGGACAGACAAAAACACCAATTTTGACAGACAGATTCACACAGATCGCTTACTGAAGGCACAGAAGCTAGTTTCTGTTTGTGTTTGTGGGTGCATTATAGTTTCCGGGTCTATGACGTCACCCGCCTATGACGTTCCGTCTTCCGATTGGACTGATTCGTTGCACACTTCATGACGCAATCACGCAGAGGCGTTCTCACAGCGTTTCGACGCAGCTCAAGTTCCCTGATAGGGTAATATATATATATATATATATATATATATATATATATATATATATATATATATATATATAGACTCACCTAAAGGATTATTAGGAACACCATAGTAATACTGTTTGACCCCCTTTCGGTTTCAGAACTGCCTTAATTCTACGTGGCATTGATTCAACAAGGTGCTGAAAGCATTCTTTAGAAATGTTGGCACATATTGATAGGATAGCTTCTTGCAGTTGATAGAGATTTGTGGGATGAACATCCAGGGCATGAAGCTCCCATTCCACCACATACCAAAGATGCTCTATTGGGTTGAGATCTGGTGACTGTGGGGGCCATTTTAGTACAGTGAACTCATTGTCATGTTTAATAAACCAATTTGAAATGATTTGAGCTTTGTGACATGCTGCTTTATCCTGCTGGAAGTAGCCATCAGATGATGGGTACATGGTGGTCATAAAGGGATGGACATGGTCAGAAACAATACTCAGGTAGGCCGTGGCATTTAAACGATACCCAATTGGCACTAAGGGGGCCTAAAGTGTGCCAAGAAAACATCCCCCACACCATTACACCACCACCAGCAGCTTGCACAGTGGTACCAAGGCATGATGTTCTTATTCTGTTTACACCAAATTCTGACTCAACAATCTGAATGTCTCAACAGAAATCGAGACTCATACCAGGCAACATTTTTCCAGTCTTCAACTGTCCAATTTTGGTGAGCTAGTGCAAATTGTAGCCTCTTTTTCCTATTTATAGTGGGGATGAGTGATACCCAGTAGGGTCTTCTGCTGTTGTAGCACATCCACCTCAAGGTTGTGCATGTTGTGGCTTCACAAATGCTTTGCTGCATACCTCAGTTGTAACGAGTGGTTATTTCAGTCAAAGTTGCTCTTCTATCAGCTTGAATCAGTTGGCCCATTCTCCTCTGACTTCTAGCATCAACAAGGAATTTTTGCCCACAGGACTGCTGTAAACTGGATGTTTTTCCCTTTTCACACCATTCTTTGTAAACCTTAGAAATGGTTTTGCATGGAAATCCCAGTAACTGAGCAGATTGTGAAATATTTAAACCGGACTGTCTGGCACCAACAACCATGCAATGCTCAAAATTGCTTAAATCACCTTTCTTTCCCATTCTGACATTCAGTTTGGAGTTCAGGAGATTGTCTTGACCAGGACCACACCCCTAAATGCCCCCCGTTCTCCGGGGGGAAAAAAGCGTTTGGGGGGTAAAATGGATGTTATTTTGGGGGGTAAAATGTGTGTGTGTGTGTGGGGGGGGGGGGGGGGGGTCATGCCACTTACAGCATATTTACTTTGAAAGTGTTGCAAATCGTGCACACATGTAACACAAAATAATTTTTCAAAGTGAGCCTTTTCTAATGAGCCTGGGTTGCATAATACCCTAGTTCAGAAAGCAAAAAGCTAAAAATACCTAGAAGACCTTAGCAATTGCATAACAATATCCTAGCAACCAGGGTTTGAATTATGGGGCTTCAGAGATAACCATAACAACATAATGCATAAAAAAAATCTGTTAGAATCACTAAATCAATAACACAATTTACAACCCAAGCTCATTTGAATAATGTGCTGTTTAATGATATTATGTTGCTTATATGTTTCACCCTTAAACACCCTTAAAGTGAAATATCCAGAGAGTGGTGCTAAACACATGTTAAATTTGATCTGAAACAGATGAACATGATTTTGGCAATATTTTATTGTGTTGGCTGTTGTATGTTGTGGCTGTACCAGGTGAGTTATCAAGCAAGTTCCACACATCAGAAAAGTCATACATGGAGCTGATTATGTATGGTAGCTTGTTTCCACAAAAGAATAAAAAATAAAAAAGATACTGACAACTTTTTATCTAGCAAATCTGACATTTATCTCAGATTTGTGTGGTATAAACTTGCAATTGTAAGTTAAAAAGTCACAATTCTGACTTTATATCTCACAATTCTGACTTTATATCTCACAATTCTGACTTTATATCTCAAAATTCTGACTTTATGTCTCACAATTCTGACTTTATATCTCACAATTTTGACTTTATATCTCACAATTCTGACTTTATATCTCACAATTTTGACTATATCTCACAATTCTGACTTTATATCTCACAATTTTGGCTTTATATCTCCCAATTCTGACTTTATATCTCACAATTCTGACTTTGTCTCCCAATTTTGACTTAATATCACACAATTCTGACTTTATATCACACAATTCTGACTATATCTAATAATTATGACTTTGTCTCACAATTCTGACTTTATATCTCACAATTCTGACTTTATATCACAATTCTGACTTTATATCACACAATTCTGACTTTATCTCTCACAATTCTGACTTTATATCTCACAATTCTGACTTTATATCACACAATTCTGACTTTATATCTCAATTCTGACTTTATATCTCACAATTCTGACTATATCTCACAATTCTGACTTTATATCACACAATTATGACTTTATATCACACAATTATGACTTTATATCACACAAGTCTGACTTTATATCTCACAATTCTGACTTTATATCTCACAATTCTGACTTTATATCACACAATTCTGACTTTATATCTCACAATTCTGACTTTATATCACACAAGTCTAACTTTATCTCTCACAATTCTGACTTTATATCTCACAATTCTGACTTTATATCACACAATTCTGACTTTATATCACAATTCTGGCTTTATATCTCACAATTCTGACTTTATATCACACAATTCTGACTTTATATCACAATTCTGACTTTATATCTCACAATTCTGACTTTATATCACACAATTCTGACTATGTCTCACAATTCTGACTATATCTCGCAATTCTGACTTTATATCACACAATTATGACTTTATATCACACAATTCTGACTTTATATCACAATTCTGACTTTATATCACACAATTCTGACTTTATATCACACAATTCTGACTTTATATCACAATTCTGGCTTTATATCTCACAATTCTGACTTTATATCACACAATTCTGACTTTATATCACAATTCTGACTTTATATCTCACAATTCTGACTTTATATCACACAATTCTGACTATATCTCACAATTCTGACTATATCTCGCAATTCTGACTTTATATCACACAATTCTGACTTTATATCACACAATTCTGACTTTATATCTCACAATTTTGACTATATCTCACAATTCTGACTTTATATCTCACAATTTTGGCTTTATATCTCCCAATTCTGACTTTATATCTCACAATTCTGACTTTGTCTCCCAATTTTGACTTAATATCACACAATTCTGACTTTATATCACACAATTCTGACTATATCTAATAATTATGACTTTGTCTCACAATTCTGACTTTATATCTCACAATTCTGACTTTATATCACAATTCTGACTTTATATCACACAATTCTGACTTTATCTCTCACAATTCTGACTTTATATCTCACAATTCTGACTTTATATCACACAATTCTGACTTTATATCTCAATTCTGACTTTATATCTCACAATTCTGACTATATCTCGCAATTCTGACTTTATATCACACAATTATGACTTTATATCACACAATTATGACTTTATATCACACAAGTCTGACTTTATATCTCACAATTCTGACTTTATATCTCACAATTCTGACTTTATATCACACAATTCTGACTTTATATCTCACAATTCTGACTTTATATCACACAAGTCTAACTTTATCTCTCACAATTCTGACTTTATATCTCACAATTCTGACTTTATATCACAATTCTGACTTTATATCACACAATTCTGACTTTATATCACAATTCTGGCTTTATATCTCACAATTCTGACTTTATATCACACAATTCTGACTTTATATCACAATTCTGACTTTATATCTCACAATTCTGACTTTATATCACACAATTCTGACTATATCTCACAATTCTGACTATATCTCGCAATTCTGACTTTATATCACACAATTATGACTTTATATCACACAATTCTGACTTTATATCACAATTCTGACTTTATATCACACAATTCTGACTTTATATCACACAATTCTGACTTTATATCACACAATTCTGACTTTATATCTCACAATTCTGACTTTATATCACACAATTCTGACTATATCTCACAATTCTGACTATATCTCGCAATTCTGACTTTATATCACACAATTATGACTTTATATCACACAAGTCTGACTTTATATCTCACAATTCTGACTTTATATCTCACAATTCTGACTTTATATCACACAATTATGACTTTATATCACACAATTCTGACTTTATATCTCACAATTCTGACTTTATATCTCACAATTCTGACTTTATATCTCACAATTCTGACTTTATATCTCACAATTCTGACTTTATATCACACAATTCTGACTTTATATCTCACAATTCTGACTTTATATCACACAATTCTGACTTTATATCTCACAATTCTGACTTTATATCACACAATTCTGACTTTATATCTCACAATTCTGACTTTATATCACACAATTCTGACTTTATATCTCACAATTCTGACTTTATATCTCACAATTCTGACTTTATATCACACAATTCTGACTTTATATCTCACAATTCTGACTATATCTCGCAATTCTGACTTTATATCACACAATTATGACTTTATATCACACAATTATGACTTTATATCACACAAGTCTGACTTTATATCTCACAATTCTGACTTTATATCACACAAGTCTAACTTTATCTCTCACAATTCTGACTTTATATCTCACAATTCTGACTTTATATCACAATTCTGACTTTATATCACACAATTCTGACTTTATATCACAATTCTGGCTTTATATCTCACAATTCTGACTTTATATCACACAATTCTGACTTTATATCACAATTCTGACTTTATATCTCACAATTCTGACTTTATATCACACAATTCTGACTATATCTCACAATTCTGACTATATCTCGCAATTCTGACTTTATATCACACAATTATGACTTTATATCACACAATTCTGACTATATCTCGCAATTCTGACTTTATATCACACAATTATGACTTTATATCACACAATTCTGACTTTATATCACAATTCTGACTTTATATCACACAATTATGACTTTATATCACACAATTCTGACTTTATATCACAATTCTGACTTTATATCACACAATTCTGACTTTATATCACAATTCTGGCTTTATATCTCACAATTCTGACTTTATATCACACAATTCTGACTTTATATCACAATTCTGACTTTATATCTCACAATTCTGACTTTATATCACACAATTCTGACTATATCTCGCAATTCTGACTTTATATCACACAAGTCTGACTTTATATCTCACAATTCTGACTTTATATCACACAATTCTGACTTTATATCTCACAATTATGACTTTATATCACACAATTCTGACTTTATATCACACAATTCTGACTTTATATCACACAATTCTGACTTTATATCACACAATTCTGACTTTATATCTCACAATTCTGACTTTATATCTCACAATTCTGACTTTATATCACACAATTCTGACTTTATATCTCACAATTCTGACTTTATATCTCACAATTCTGACTTTATATCACACAATTCTGACTTCATATCTCATATTTTCTGACTTTATATCTCACAATTCTGACTTTGTCACACAATTCTAAATTTTGTCTCACAATTCTGACTTTATATCACACGATTCTGACTTTATATCTCGCAGTTATGACTTTATATCACAATTATGACTTTATGTCACACAATATCTCACAATTGTGACTATATCACACAATTGTGACTATATCACACAATTATGACTATATCTCACAATTCACATTTCTGACTTCATATCTCATATTTTCTGACTTTATATCTCGCAATTTCTGAATTTATATCACAATTCTGAATTTATATTTTACAATTCTGATTATATCTCACAATTCTGACTTTATTACAAATCATGTAAAAGTGTTTTGAGGTGATAACAGTATTGTGCAAGTAACCAACCTTGTTGAAATAAGTGTTAATTAATCTTTCCCTTTAATCATAATTTGTGTCAAAAAGAATGAATGTTGTTGCTGTTAACCTGCCACTAGTGTTTATTTCAGCTTGAAACTTTAGTGACTTGAATACAGTATAGGTAAATTTTTGGAGTTTGGCAAACATGTGGGTAGAGGCACATTTGACAGCCTATGTTGATGCCAACCAAGTTGCTCTGCTCATTATTATCACTTTATATTTTTTAGACATGACATAAATGCTAGCGTTTTGTTTAAAATGTATTTAAGGTAGCTGACGGCTAGCTAAATGCACATGCCGTGAGCCATTTGCGCTGCACAAGACAATCTCCACCTATTGCGTTCCGAACAGAAGCTGTCATCCCCTGAAAATTATCTAATGAATAGTCAGTGTTTAATTTGCACACTATTTGCAACACCTTTGCATAATGGCACTGACTTTTACACAGGCAAGCACCTCTCTAAATAACTAGTTATTACTTCCCTGGAAGGAAAATCCTGAAATTCAGTAATCAGACCAGGTTTGAATGTTACAGCTCTGAAACTGCAAATCCCTTCACAGAGACAGTTACAAATGAAGTGAGAAGAGTATCAAAATACATGCACTCCTTCAAGCCTGCCAAAGCCAATGGAAAGGAAAACAAGCCCAAAGCAGATCACCTTTGCAGAGGGTTTAGTAACTGCAGGAGACCCACTGCGGCACGGGAACGCTGGCCATCAGGAGCGCACTGTCAAAAAGCGGTTATCGACTGTCAGCCACAGCTAAAAATGTTTTCAGAAAGCGGGGTTAGAAGTTCAGCGCTCTGCTTCTCCCCATTGCTCTCAGGCGGCTGGAATGGGAAGCCCTGTCACCAGGACTGGCCCTGTAGTGATTTATTCACCTCCGCACCAACTCCACAAGCACACATCACGCTCTGGTCTTTAGGTTTTCTACCCCACTACAGACACCCCTGTATCAATGCTGTCAGCTGTTTTGAAAACTTAAGGCTAATTACAGCCAGCATGCACAGTTTCTTTCTGCCTGTGCAATAAACAATGCAAAGACAGTTTATTATTTTGAATCGGTATGTTTAGATAGAGAGCAGGGAGGCGGATGACTGATTTGCAGTGATGCAAATGTAATTAGTTACTGTATATTTTTGGCTACTATGTACTGAGTAGCAAATATTTGCAACTTTTACTCTCTACTTAACTACATTTTTGAACAAGTAAATGTACTTTTTACTCCAATACATTTGTGTTGAGTATTGCAATTATGCAATTACACATTACATTTTGCATGGCACCTAACTTTTTCTGCAGCCGTTTGCTTCTGCTGTAAAGAAGTGATATCGCCATCTCAAGGCATTGAATGCACTGTATCCTGTTTGTTTTGCCTTTACTCACCCAAACATGTTAATGATTCTACTTTACATGAATGACAGTGCATTAGAAGGGAGGTGATGAATCGCAAGTGTTTGATTTATGAGATAAGTTCATTACTGCAGCCGGTGATGATTTTGGAGGATATTGGTTTACATATGGCCTTTTTTGTGCACTTGAACTTGAGAGTTTGAGTCTTGAGAGTTTGTAGACATTTAAGAGGCTGTTTTGTCGAACTTGATTTATTGCAATATTGAGGTGTTCAGTTTTTTTTAGATAATAAACGTGATTTCTCATCTTACACATCAATTGTTTCGTATTTTCACTGGAATGTCTTTCAGGTGTCGAGGCCTATATTTAGTATGAGTAAAGTAAGTACTGTTAAAATCAGATACATAAATACTTTAACTGAAGTTGTATTGGAATTGGTGACTTGTAACTTGTAATGAAGTCATTTGCGCTGTAAGGAATCTGTACGTTTACTCAAGTATGGTTTTCAGGTTAAACACCTCTGCGGATTTGCATGATACAGTATAATATGCAAATGAGATGTACACAAAAGTGTTTATTTTACAAAAAACAAAAAACAAACAAAATTCATTAAGGCCAATATATGTAATTCATGTACATATGTTTACTCACTCTCAAGCCATCCTAGATGTATATGACTTTTTTTTTCAGACAAATACAATCAGTATTTGGGGGGGGGGGGGGGGGGGGGATTTCTTACAAAAATCCCCATCAATTCACAACAAACTGAATTGTGTGTAAAATGTTCAGATATGTAGTCAAACATTGAGTAGCCTATTATTGTTATTTTGCTAAAATGCGCCTGCCTTTCCTCACAGCCAGGAGATTCCCAGCAGTCATTCGCCGCTCCCGGGACGACTTGTTTCCGTGATAGAGGATGATATTTTGGCATTAGTTCAAAGGCCACTCTCTCCATATCTCACCCATGTTTCTGTTCAGCCTGAAATTGCCGCGGTGGCTCTTTCTATGCCATCTGCAAACCACGCTCCATCCCAAACACAGGGGATCACAAAGGTGTTATTTTTCAAAGCAGGCCCATGCGCCTCCTGCTGGGACGGCCCAGCCGTTCTTCAAGGGAGAGGAGGGAAACTTCTGAGGGCGTGTGGCCCTCCCTGTCGCCCGCCTCCTCCAGGGCAGCCCTTTGAGGGGGTCATAACTGTGGCCTGTATAACATGGGTTACTGCTGATGCTGGTTGGTCACACTTGATGAAGCCTTTAAAGAATTCTCCCTTTCATGCTTGGTTTCTATTAAAATTCGGCAGTGGCAGGTCAAGGCCTGGCTCCCAGACGGCAAGGCTTCCGCCCACTGCAGCTAGGGGGCACTGTCTAACCATGTTTCATCGCTTCAGCTCTCACCCACTTACTCCAAGATAAAACGAGTATCCACTCTCCATTTTAGCTAGAGCTGGTGTGGAAGTGTAAAGAAGATCCTCTGCTAGTGCTTCACAAAATGAGAGTCACTTTTCTTTAACATGAGAGAACATCCTGTTCAAAATCTTGACACACATGACTGCTGTTGAGTAGGGCAGACGGTGATATGTGTATCGGTGTGTGTATGTATTTGTCTGTAAGAGAAAAAAAATAGTTTTTTTGTCAAAACATAATTTACATCCTGCAGTCAAGCCATGCAGTCAGCCGAAAAGAAGATAATAAAAAATAAAAAATAAAAAAAGTAAAAAATATATATATATATATATAATGTAAATGTACCCTAGATACTATTAAATACTGCACAGTTTATATACATGCACACACATACAATGTTTTATGGAAGGGTTTTAAAGATTCTAATTTATAACTATAACATGTTTACATTTTTAACATTTATGTTAAAATTAGTTGTTATTAGATGTTTACAGTATTAAAAGTGTGACAGTTTTTTATTTTACATTTTTTTTTAGATTTGATAGAAATATATAAAGAACTATATAAAGCTCTACTATTATTAATTATTATCCTGTTGTTATTAAGGTCATAATACATAATGCATGTGTTGCTATAAACACATCACACACTATTTAAAAAATAATAATAATTCAAATAAACCAAACATTTATTTTTTATTTTAATATTTAAAAACCACATCTAACAATGATTTAACAAGAGCAACATGAAATTATGATCATGTTATTGTATTATTATTAGTAATAGTCGTAGTATAGGTGTATTTTTTATTTTTCTAGATATTGTAGTTCTCATAATTTTGTTAATATAGATCTTTAGAGACTTAAAAAAGTGACACTTAAATCCTGCTTTCAATTCTAAATTCAACAACCCTAAAATAATTGTTATTATTATAGTAAAAATATTAGGTAACATATAGGCTACATTTTATGAACATGTTTTGACAAAAAAGTTTTAAAAATACAACTTAAATTCTGCTTTCAGCTCAACAACCATAATAATAATAATATTTTTATTATTATTATTAAAATTATTAAACACCTATTACTAGATATTAAACTGATAAGCAAATGTTTTCACTCATGATCTTTTTTTAAATAACATAAAAATAATATTAGACATGTTCATTTTTAAATAACATATACAAAATTAAATATCTTAAGTACAGCTTGCTAGAGTTGTAAAGTGAACTTTCTCCCTCTGACAGAACTGTAGCAGTGCATCAAAAGAAACTAATGTAGCTTAATCGCGTGTCGTCTGTGCCAGACATGTGCTCTTCAGTCCAGCACACAGACAGGAAGAGGCAGAGAGACTCCGAGCTGTTTGCCAGCACAACGCTTCACTACTACAACACTTCTCAGAGTTTCAGCACTTTTCCAAACAGCACAGCGAGACAGGCAGAGGTCGGTCTCAGCCTGGCTCTCCTGAGACACACACACACACCGCAGCGAGCAATTGCGGTGCTGTTTACACCGACATACTGTACACACACTGCAATGTGCTGTCAACACCCTCTAACATCACCAGAGTCCATTTACATATTTACACACTCAGCGTGGTGCAAAAATTACAGCGCTCAAAATGAATACAAATGTGAATTGGTAGATCTTGTTTATAATAGGAGCATACTTTAATTTGATATAATACTACTATAGGGTTGAACTGCCCTTTTATGCATAGCCAGTGTCATTTTATATAATATATTATTATATATTCTTTCTAAAATGTATTAAAATTAAGTATTTCATATTACAATAAATGTTTTTAATAAAGTTTTATATGTTTATATATTTATATGTTTTATATATTTTACATGTGCTTTAGTGTGTATATATATATATATATATATATATATATATATATATATATATATATATATATATATATATATATATATATATATATATATATATATACAAATTATTATTTCCACAAAGTGGCCTGATCCGAAACCCGAGAGCCTGAGAAACTGACAGTTTATTCTGCTATCGCTGGATGTCAGGCATCCATCCACCAGTGTTATTCCTTAATCCGATTCATTTGGCCTCAGCGTGGACTGGCGTTGTGTGTTTGGAAGGGGTTCATGTGCATGATGGATGTTATTGTCAGAAATGCCAAGGTCAATACACAACGCTCATGCAAAAAAAAAAGGACTTACTTATTTCAAAAGCACCTCCCATGTATCATCCTTGCAATCTGACCTTGCCTCCTTCTGTAATAACATTCTGCGAGAGGACAACTGCTGGGATTGTTCTGCGGTGCTGGCGTCGGTCTGTAAAATGGCTCTTAGGCCAGCTGAATAGGCATGTCACACACACGCGCACGCACGCATGCACACACACACATACACTTGAATAGGGTATACATTTCAGAGATAGACTAGTTTTGCTGTGAGATAAAATACAGTAAACTTGCCATCACGTTGGTTGGGAACTTCTATAGCTTGATGGCTTTAGGCTAATACTATAAGTAAACGGCTAACAGCTAACACACACACACTCTCTCTCAAACACAGTATTTTACGCAGCATGTCTTGTGAAAACATCATGCATAACTTTAATGGACTTGTTTCACAGTATGTTCGACTTTCTGGCCAAAAGCGGGATCCCAGTAGTGGTCAACACTATATCAGATTGATTGACAGTGTCACTCACGGTTAGCTTAGCTATACATTAGCCCCTTGTATACGCCACTTCTCTGTTAACACTGCAATTCTGTGGTCATCTGGAAAATTCATAGCCTGAGTCAGGCCTCTTAGTACAGCAGCGGGCGGCTACAGCGCAACATGGAATGACAGTTTTTCCTTTCGTCTGTATGAAATAAAACCATATCGCTAAGTTATTATCATAAAAAAAAAATCCATGAACCAGAATGTTGCCAGAACTTTACCCTCAAAACATGATAGCAACATTTTAGGCTTTACATATTGAACTTATATTTACCATAAACAAATATATATATATATATATATATTACCTGATATAATAACATAATATATGTACCAATGCAACTTGCAGTGTGTTATGTATATTTGTCATCTGCAAGCAAAGTTTTTTTTTTTTTCTATGTGTGTGTGTGTGTGTGTTGTTACTAACCATGTATATTTGTGTTATATTTTTGCTCTTTTAACATCTGGGCGAGGGGACTACAGATGAAAAATAGCCTTTTGGCTAATTCTGGCTTTTTTACTCATGTTTGTTCATGTGTTTTTATGAACTTGCATTGTCCCCTTACAAATAAAGTAATCTTAATCTTAATGTTGGGTGTAATGCAAAGAGGGATTACTCTTATTTTTTCTGTAATTTAATTTTAGTTACTTCTGATGTAATTGCATTAAAGTGTTAGTTCACCCAAAAATGTATATTCTGTCATTAATTAGTCACCATCATGTAGTTCGACACCCGTAAGACCTCATCTTCAGAACACAAATGAATTTTTTTTGTTGAAATCCGATGGCTCAGAAAGGCCTTCATTGACACCAATGTCATTTCCTCTCTCAAGACCCATAAAGGCACTAAAGACGTCGTTACAAAGCCCATCTCACTGCAGTGGCTCTACAATAATTTTATCAAAGAACGAGGATATTTTTTGTGTGAGAAAAAAATAAATAAATAAACAAAATACTGACTTATATAGCGATGGCCTGTTTCAAAACACTGCTTCCTAAAGCTTCAGAGCTTTATGAATCAGTGTATCGTTTCATGATTCGGTTCATCTGTAAAACCGCCACACTGCTGAAATCATGTGCCCTGATTCAAATCATGAGCTGTCAATCAGCCATCACTATGTAAGTTATTTTATTTTTATTTTTTTGCGCACAAAGCTATTCTCATCGCTTCATAAAATTATTGTAGAACCACTGTATGATGATGGCTGAGATGGACTTTTTAATAAAATTCAGAGTTTTAGACTTATCATCTTCCGATCTGAAATATAACATGGTCAGACTTGTGGCTTTAGCTGTAGTGCATTTCTAGATTCCTCCAAGGCCAACTTCAATTTTATTTTCATAAAGATATTTCATACAAATAAATTTCTAATAACTTTACAAATTTTTGAAGCTTGTTATAGCTTTTTTTGATTATAAAAAATATTTACGTAAATGACTTTACAGTAAACTGCCAGGTGTCTGCTTTCAAATGAGACCATAATTATGCTTTTAGTGCAAAGGATTCACAAACTGTATTTGTTTTAGTCTGAGTATGCATTTCTTAGGATTTTTTCAAAAGTTGTGATTCGGGTTAACAGGTTAACAACGTCTTTAGTGCCTTTTATGGGTCTTGAGAGAGGAAATTAAATTCTGCCAATGGAGGCCTTTCTGAGCCATCGGATTTCAACAAAAATATCATCATTTGTGTTCAGAAGATGAACAGAGGTCTTACGGGTGTCGGACGACATGAGGGTAATTAATGACAGAATTTTCCTTTTTGGGTGAACTAACCCTAGTGGATTTGACATCAAAATGTCATGTCTAATGTTAAAATGTATGTCAGTTCAAGAATATTTTATGCAATGTTATAGTATTTATTTTAAATAATTAAAAGAGCAGTTTCATGTGTTGTTCATTACTTAGAAAGTAATGCAATACTTTTTAAAGCGAGTAATTAGTACAGTAATCTAAATCATCTAACTTTGTAGCTAGTAATTAATTACTTTTTAGAGTAACTTACCCAACACTGATACTAACCTACTGAAGAACTAAAATCTGTTTTTCTTAAAAACACAGGTGGTAATGAGAAAGCCACATGTAGAATCAAAGGAACATCACAAGAAGCTTTTCCTCAAGCTGAGGTAAATACTAATAGATGATAAACAGTGTTAGGGGTGAGAATCACAAGGTACCTCACAATACGATACGATATAAGGTTCACGATATCGATAACGATACAGAAATGCTGTGATAATCAATATATTGCTAGACAATCCTATGATGATACATCACAATATTTGTCTAACTAAGAAAACAAAATGCCCGTGAAGAAGTTAAGTGCAGATTTTCCAGACTTTGGCTGGGGCATCTATTATTTTACTCAACTGCTGTCTGTCATCCTGTTAAAAAAACGTAACTCTTTTTCTTAGGCTAGTTAACCTAAGAAAGCACCGCCTCGAGGAGACATGAAGTAGCGAGTTCCCTGCTCTCACTTGGAGCAGGGAAATCTATTTAGAATGCTTTATTTTATTCATTAAAATATTGATATTTGGCACCAGGGTATTAATTCTCGTATCGCAAGGAGAAGAACAACGGTATAGCTGATATATTGTCCCGCCCCTATTATACACACAGGTGTATAATTATACACCAGTGTTGGGGGTAGTCCAAAAAATTAAACACAACAACACAAACAAGGAAAAGAAGACAATGCTGTATAACGTTGTAGTTTTTGTTATTTTTGTACCAAAATGTATTTTCGATGCTTCAAGAGATTCTAACTAACCAACTGAGGTCACAAATGGACTACTTTGAACTGTTTGTTTCATGTCTATCCTTGTGTTGTTCAATTGGTCAAGGTTATGGGATTTAGAAAGTAATGCAATACTTTTTAAAGCCAGTAATTAGTACAGTAATCTAAATCATCTGTTGAAGATGTAACTTTGTAGCTAGTAATTCATTACTTTTTAGAGTAACTTACCCAACACTGAGAATAACCTACTGAAGAACTAAAATCTGAGCGCATAGTCTGAAGCGCATTACAGATAATGTGAATTATGTAATCAGATTACTTTTTTCAAGTCACAATTTACTTTTAAAGTTACTTTTTCAAATAAGTAGGCCTACCTTAGGTTACTTTATTCTCCCATTTATTGTTTGAAACCCCTCCAGCCCCATGTTGAGAAAAATCTGGAGTAGGAACAGTAGCACAGCTGAAAAGTATGTTAGAGCATACTGTACAGGTATGATTTTGCATTTCTTTCAGTCTGAGACATATTCATTAGCCTTATTTTAATGATCTGAGCACATTGAAGTGCATGGCGTAGGTGCACTTAGGGCGTATCCGAATCCACTTTTTCTAGTTTAATGATGGAAAAAATGGTCGGTGCACCAGGCATATGGTCTAAAAGGGTTGTACTAGGGTTGTTGCTCATGGGTGTGTTTTGGGCGTAACGTGCAATAAACCTGATCAGAGTCTCATCTCCCATTCTCTTTAAAGGCCAGTTGCACTCGCGTCGTGGCAGATTCGCTATTTACATGGCAGAATCTTCGAGCAGAAAGACTTAGCGCTTCTCCAGAGAGGAATCCTTTTATTTTAATATTTAAAAATGTTTGTGAGCTGTGTGCCGACACACATGCTGCGTGTGTAATAAGCAGAGTGTATGCTCGTTGTGCACCTACCAATAGGCGCATATTACTAACTAGCCCATTCGCGTGTTCTTGAAGCTTTGATTATGTTTACAGTGTGCAATATAACATGAGTTCATGTTTCGCATGTAAAAAAACACAGTATTTTTCACACAATTTACTTATCTGTACAGCGCTGTTTCCTCTGTCCTAAAAACGGCCTGATGATTTCCTTGTGCTATGAAGTCCCTCCTTCAGAAATACATAACAAGTTCTGATTGGGCCAGCGCTTCCCATGTTGTGATTGGACAGCAGCTTAGCGCACTTTGCCCGGAAAGGTCAGGCCTCTTACCATAACGGGGAGATGCAAGCGCTACTTGTGCGTGGAGGGTTAGTCAACAAACGGTTCTAGAGACGTCATTCCTGCAGGAAGTGCAGGGGTGTAGTCCAAACCGGCCGTTCGCTGTAGGCTTTGAAAGGGATTGGACTTTGAGCTTGATAATTTTACAGGTATTATTTTCTCTAACAGCAACATTACACACTAACTAAAGTTTGAAAGATGAAATCGCGAAGAACGGGACCTTTAAGTAACATACTGCGCTATGACTTAAGACCAGGTTTCATTCAATCATTGATCGATTCACTGATTCACAACCATTTGAATCTTTATTTGAGGTTTAAAAACAAACGCAGAAGAGAAGACAATGCTGAATAAAGTCATAGTTTTTGATATTTTTGGACTAAAATGTATTTCCGATGCTTCAAGAGATTCTAAGTAACAAACTGATGTCTCATATGGACTACTTTGATGATGTTTTTATTCCCTTTCTGTTTCTGGACATGGACAGTAAAGTGTGCATACACTTGCATGCGCTCTCTGACTAAATATAAATGATCTTAAACTGTGTCTTAAATGAACGCACGTCTATCGGGTGTGGAACGACATTAGGGTGAGTCATTAATGAAATCAATTTCATTTTTGGGTGAACTAACCCTTTAAGTGCATTTTTTAATTTAAACAACGTGGCACTGGATATGAAAAGGATAACTGCGTCGGGTTGAAACTAGCAAAAAACACTTGCGTTGCACTACGCCGGGTGTATAATAGGACCCTTTTTTTAAAAGGGCTTTTACATCTTTTAAAAATAGGAACTTATGTTATTAAAAATACAAACAAGCAAGCCAAGCACTAAAGTAACATAACACATTCCATAAAAAATAACTATTGTAATGTAGTTGTAGGAATTATTTTGCTATTAGAGCACTGGTACGTTTGTTAGATTAGGGTCTTTTATTTTGTAGGGACTTTTATTCCGATGGGTCATGAGAATATGTGAAAAAAGAAAATGGCCGCCTCTCACCTCTCAAAAAAACAAAAAAAAACAAAGAAACATAGGAAGCTGAGGGAACGTGTAAGCACACAGTTCTTTACAACGCTATTTGAATCATTGAATAACTGCTGAACATTTTTTGGACATTTATTTGATATTAAATATGCCTTCAACCACCCTTTAACAACCACCCCTTTTCAACCACATAACAATCGTTTGTTTGATTACTGGAGTCCATGCTTTGTCTGCTATTACCAACCTGCTTACCCGTCTGCTGCCTGTCTTGCTCTGCTCACCTGCCCTGTATATCCATCAGCTGGAAACCGTCTCATCCACCACAAAAAAGGTACAATTTAACTTTCTATGAGTCGAATAGCTTCTCAAAGTAGCTAAGCAATATGTCCCAACTAAGAGTGGTCCGCCATTACAGTAGTACTTTCAAAAAAGTAATTTTTCCTAACACTGCAAATGTCTAAAATAATTCAATACACATTAATTAAACAACATAAGATATAACATAAACCCTAATGTACATAAATGATGAAGCCATATTCAGACCTGCGGGATGATCGTGAACAAGTTATTCTGAACAAGAATCAGTGGGCTTTATAAGAGACATAAGTGCTTCTTTCTTTCCGGAAGGCGTTTAGATGTCGACGTGACATCGAGCCACCAGGCCGCAGAAGCCCTCGTCTGTGTCGCCCCATGTAAGATTGACCTCTCCTAATGGGAGGAAACACTCCAACAGACAATTAAATGGGGCCACTTGTGTGCTTGAAAATGGAAATCTTCCATTGAAATTCAGCTTGGAGCGCTCTGAGTGCTAAGTTTCCCTCCAGGACAAAAGAGGGAGCGAACTACCCCGGTCTAAGAAAATGACTTCAATTAGCCATAATGTTAATCACCATAGCTCAGAACAAAAAAGTCAAGCTGGGAAATCCCTTGATGGAAATTGTTATAATTGCCCCTAACTACAGGGAAGAATATTTCTCTGCTTTTAATTACATGTGACTTAATATTTAAATATACCATTTGCCAGGGTTTCAAAGTACCTTAATCATGCCCATTAATTTTTAATATCTAACATTTGGAGTGGCAGCACACGCAGATAAACACCTTTTACAGTTTGACTGGTTACAAGCGGCAGGTAAGAGTAACAGAATGTCAGCCTTTCATTATTTATGAGGCCTCGCTGACAGAACGGTAACGCTCCGACAGGAACAGGTAATTGTGCTATCCACTGAGGTGGTAGGGGATAATCAATAGTGCAGACTCCATTCAGTCCTGCCTCACTCGCTGTCACCGCCACATATACACCGTAGGCTGATACATTAGGATGATGTACAGTAAGCCAGGTGTGCATTATAGCAAAATAAACCAGGCAAAAAATCTTTATTTACTAGCTGACTGTATATCATACCATTATTATACAGCTATGTATCCATTGAATAAATAGGTGGAAATGAACTGTTGGTTTGAAAGTGTTTTTTAATTTGAGGAAAAGGAGAGCAGGGAGCAATGAGAGATGTGAAACTAACATGCATGGAAACTGGTTGCCTGCATGGGACATTATACGACAATAGCGCTTATTATGCAGCAAGTATTGAACACGGAATGTTGCAATTCACCAATCACAGTCCAGTATTCAAGAGAGCTGTGTAATAAAACAGTATAAGATAAACTGGAAAGTATAAATAAAAAGTGCAGGTACAGTAAGGGTGCATGGGAAACATAATGGGAAGTATACAAACAACTAGTTTCTGACAAATTAAATAGTTTCTAATTTTTTGGTAGTTGAATCATGACATTTTACCGGGTCAAATTATGTCATATTTTAAGGGGAAAATTTAGCCTGACATATGGTAATTTACAGTTTTATTAAAGGGGTGATGAATTGAGGAATCAACTTTCCCTTGAGCTTTTGATATATAAAAGGTCATGGTCAAGGTCAATATAAGAATATCCTGTAAGTCTCAGAGCTGAAAACTTCCTTGTTAGTCAGAGAAAAGCTTTTATAGACACCAGGCTCAGCAAACCGTCTTGTGCTTTATACGGACTGACGTTAGTGCGTGACGAAACACAGCCTCTACAGTGCGTCTAATCCAGAAGCCCCGCCCACCGACTCATGGAGGGCTCGTTCTAGCTGGTCAACAACAATAAACATGCTGAGGAATATTAAGATATTGCGCTATTCCTGGTTGTGGAAGAACACACTCGCTGCATAAACTTCCTTCTGATCCTAATATTAGGAATGTGTGGTTGCTCACATGGGGAAGTCATGTTCACTTCATTTCACTGCGGAATCGTTTGTAAACAAATCTCCGGTCGATGCTGGATTTGGATCCGACAGGAATGGTGCAACACACTTACGTGAGTAAAAAGTGTTTTTATATGTACTGCATTGTTATAAATTGTTTTGCTGATGTGTACGTGTCTAACAGCATACCTTTAGTACACTGGACTCAGACACGTATGGGCCAGGGCTCGCAAAGCCCGGCAGGCCGATGAATCTCTTAGTATTCCGTTGTTGTTCTGTTATTCTCTCTCTCTCAAGTTGACATCTGAAGGGTGGCGTGCGTGCCAAACGTGTATGTGTGTGCGCGTGGTTAGCGCTTATATCGTCCGATCTTGCAGGCTAGGTATAATATAAAAATTATAGTCCAATCAGTCGCAGGTTATTGAAAAAATAAAACATTGTGTTTGTTTGATAAAGACGTTTATGAGCCCTGTGATCGAGAGAATCATTCTGGTTGCCGCTTCTCCCTCAATCTCTCCTCTCCCTTGTGAACTGACAGGGGAGCTGAAGCTCATTAAATATGCAAATCTTATCCAATCCTAGCCATGCACGTTTACTTCCAAGTCTCCAGTGCGTCACGCCCATCAAAACCCAGCGTTCAGGAGAGAGCCTCAAAACCAGTGTAGAAAATAGCCTATTACTTACTAGTTATGATGTTTTTGAATGTAAAAACCACACAAACGTCATTAGTTGACCTCAGACAACAGTATAAAAAATAAAAAACCCAGTTCATGCTTATTAATGTTTTATGTTTTGCATGTTTCTTTGCGTTGAATTACCTTGATTTGGCAATGTTTTTTTTATTTATATTGTATTTCTTATTAATATAAGCATTATTATTTAATAATAATGTATATAAGTATTTAATTATTTTAATTATTATTTTTCCTCCATTTCAAGGAAAGAGAGGAACCCAGTTAGCAAAGCAATCTTTGTTTTATTTAGATTTTATTTTACTCAAAATGCTAGATTTATACATGACATGGAAAAACAAGGTAATTAAGCCAAAATGAGCATATACACCGATCAGGAATAACATTATTATGGTGAAAAGATTAACACTTATTATCTCTCCATCACAGCACCTGAAAGAGGGTGCTTTGTCCTCAAAGTTAGAAGCAGGACAAATGGGCAAGCTTAAAGGAACTGTATGTAAGAAATGTATTTCAATTAATCATAAAATGGCCCTGATATGTCACTAGACATTAAGAAATCATGTTAATTTCAAATACTTATATCACTGACAACAGTAGTCCGGCCAGGATAATGTCATTTAAAAGTTGTTGTTGCAGCCCTCAACTGATGTTGACATGTTTTGTTTTGGCCTGAAGCTCCGCCCTCCACCTATCTACCAATCACAAAGTCAGTAGTTTGTTGGCATCTAGGGGGAGGGGGATACACTGCTCTGCAGTCATTTGAAAGTGATTGCAGTACCAGATTTGATGATTTTGTGATTTTGACCACAATCTTACATGCACTTCCTTTAAGGATTTGAATGAGTTTGCCAAGGGCCAAATTGTGATGACTAGACGACTGGGTCAGAGCATCTCCAAAACTGCAGCTCTTGTAGGGTGTTCCCGGTCTGTAGTGGTCAGTATCTATCAAAAGTGGGCGACGGAAGGAACAGATGCGACAGGCTCATTGATGCACGTGGGGAGCGAAGGCTGACCTGTGTGGTCCGATCAAACAGACGAGCTACTGTAACTCATACTGCTAAAGAAGGTAATGCTGGTTCTGATAGAAAGGTGTCTGAATACACAGTGCATCGCAGTTTGTTATGTATGGGGCTGCATAGCCGCAGCCCAGATAGGTGCCCATGCTGACCCCTGTCCACTGCTGAATGTGCCAACAGTGGTCAAGTGAGCATCAGAACTGGACCACAGAGCAATGGAAGAAGGTGGTCTGATGAATCATGCTTTCTTTTACATCATGTGGATGGTGAGATTGATTACCTGGGGGAACACATGGCACAGGGCTGCACTATGGGAAGAAGCCTGCTGAGGCAGTGTGATGCTTTGGGCAATGTTCATTAACTATTTCCTGTCCAACATTAAAAAAAAAAAAAGTTGCCAGCCACTGCCAGGGTTTTTGATAATTTTCACAAAAATGTAATGACCCATATAATTTTTTTTTTTTGTATGAATATCGTAACATGCAATATATCAAAAGAAAGAATATACCTGCTGCTTTTAAACAAACAAACAAACAAAAACACATTTAAACAACACTTGATTATGGGTAAGTTTAATAAAAAACCAACGTTTTGAACAAAAAAGCTGATAATAATCACGTTTTTGTCAGAGACTACATTCAGATCAGATTCTGGGTGATGATCAAACACAGATGGAGTAGATTGAGACCATCAACACCCCTAATGCTTGAACAGTCCTGTAGCTCGTCCTGGGTCCACATTTCATTCAGTAACTAGTAATTATTTAGAGAGTTTAGATTTATATGCCGTTTAATGTTGATGATCACGTTATTTTACAAATGCATGTGCTTACATACGATCACTTGTTTTTTTGTGTGTGCATCTTCTTTGCCTGTGTTTTGATCAGTAGATTCTGTACTCAGGAGAGTGTTTTCTCACAAATAGGGGTTAATCCATGCATGGATTATCCCGCTTATACCATGGTCATTTGCATGCCAATTTAAAGCTGTTATTGATGTTTGCAGCACAATATTTTACAAAAAGATATGCAGATAGTTCCATATTGTACATTTGACCATTTTAGAGTTTAGACATTAAACGGTTTTATTGCACACCTTCCTGCTATTTGAGTATTCAGACAGATCATGGTATACACACACACACACACACACACACACACACACACACACACAAATGATAATCTAATTAAAAATTATATAATAGTATGCCATTGAAACAAAAATAACATTGGACCCTTAAAAACTAAAACAATTTAAATACATGAATCTTACTGTACTGATCTGTACCTAATGTGTCTAGTGCAGCGTGGTGAATCATAACCCTTACACAGATCACAATCAGATATGTAAAGAACAATAGGCACATGGATTGATCTCTCTCTCTCTCTCTCTCTCTCTCTCTCTCTCTCTCTCTCTCTCTCTCTCTCTCTCTCTCTCTCTCTCTCTCTCTCTCTCTCGTGCTCTTTCTCCCGCTCTCTCTCTGGGGTCATTACTGCTCTTGCGCCTGCTGGTCATTAGAGAATCTCTGAGTTCTTTAAGCTCTGTAGCAGGGGTGCTAACCCCAGAGTCCTGGCTATAGTCCAACGGAGGCTCTTTCTCAATCTGGCCACCTTAATCATGCCCTTGTCTAATTGGCTAAATTAGTCAGTGCCTCTGCACCCCAGCTGCGACAAAGCTCAAACCTGTCGGCCTAATCCAAACTCTGTACTGCGCCTGTAGTTTAACGAAGGGCTTTCACACAAGGTTGGGTCTGTGTAATTGAAGGTCAGAACACAAATAACATGTTTTGCAAAGGCTATTGATGAAGTGCCCTACAATTCATTAGAACCAGCTTTAACAATACAAGAAAAAAATGGAGTAAAATAATATTCTTCTAAACTTAGTGGTCAAGATAATGCTAGGCAAAAGACAAAGGTCAGAATTTCACGGGTGGCCCCAAGAAGTGTCGGCCCCTCACGCAATCTTCCCTCTACTGTTGTCTGAAACTCGATGGAGCACTGCTGAGATAAACTCGGCAAGGGTCTCTTTCTCTCTGTCTTTCTCTTTCTCAGTGTACGTCTGCGGTTGCCAGTGGGCCGGTCTCTCAGTATGTGTGCAGCCGTAGGGAGCGCCCGTTCAGAGCTGCCGGTTTAATTGGCCCTCATTTACACAGGATAGAGTCACCTGACTTATTCATCAGTCCGGCATTTCCGCTGTTTTCTCACATCTCTCCCATGATTTCTTCCTTCGTTTCTCTGTTGAGCCATTCTTTATGTGTGCAGCTCTTGGTTCAACATCATGTTTCTTTGATGGAAAGCACATGGTTATGCAGGAGAGTTGGGGAAGTGTCTGTGCAAGCTCAAAACATTTCACAATGATGCATTGTTGTTGCAGATAGGTAACCTTTGATATATATATATATATATATCAAAGGTTAAATATCTGCAATCAATCAATCAATCAATATATATATATATATATATATATATATATATATATATATATATATATATATATATATATATATATATATATATAATTATTATTATTATTATTATTATTATTTTAAATCAAATTCATAAAATGAGTTTCATAAAAAAGATACATTTTGAACAAAAAGCTGAAAAATTCATGTTTTTTTTTTTTTAAGACTATGTCTGGATCGGATTCAGAAGGATAATCAAAACATACACTATATTGCCAAAAGTTTTGAGATGGCTGCCTTTAGACGCATATAAACTTTAATGACATCCCATTCATAATCCGTAGGATTTAATGTGGAGTTGGCCCACCATTTGCAGCTATTACAGCTTCAACTCTTATGGGAAGGCTTTCCACAAGGTTCAGGAGTGTATTTATGGGAGTTTTTGACCATTCTTCTAGAAGCACGTTTGTGAGGTCAGGCACTGATGTTGGACTGGGCCTGGCTTGCAAACACTTGCTCATCCATGTTTTTATGCACCTTGCTTTGTGCACTGCTGACCAGTCATGTTGTATACAGTCCCTGACAAAAGTCTTGTCGCTTGTGTACAAATTGACCTAAAGTGCCTCTGAAATATATTTCTAATCAAGACTCTTTTTACAAGAAATTGCTCATTTTAATCCCACCAGCTTTTGTGATAATGTTTCAGTGAAAAACTAAACTTTCAAAAAGTATTCTAATATTCACAGCTTGGTAAAGCCCATTGAGTCAATTTTTGCAAAGACATAAGTGTTGTCACCTCGTCATATGAGCTTCACCTGTGACTAATAATGGATCAATTAGGTCTAAAGTGTGTATAAAAAGAACCCCAGTACAATAGACCTTCACATCAACTGCAACTAGACTTCTGCAAACATGCCTAAGATTCACCCAGAGACTAAAGTTTTGATTATCAAGAGGCTGAAGACCAGATCCACTGCTGATGTGGCAGACACCTTCAATGTTTCTCAGCGTCAAGTACAGAGAATAAAAAAAAAGATTTGAAGAGACTGGAGATGTTTTTGACAAGCCCAGGTCAGGCAGACCCCACAAGACAACTGCTCAAGAGGACCGTTTGTTGGCTCGAAAATCCAAGGCCAGCCCATTTTCCACTCCAGCAGAGCTCCACGAGACCTGGTCACCTGAAGTCCCTGTGTCAACCAGAACAGTTTGTCGGATTCTGTCTCGAAATGGCCTCCATGGTCGAATCAGTGCCCAGAAGCCAGCACTAAACAAAAGACGTTTGAAAAACCGTGTGGCATTTGCCAAGGCCCACGGCCTGCTAAAAGGATGGACGCAGGAAAAGTGGCAGAAGGTGGATTTTTCAGATGAATCTTCTGTTGAATTACACCACAGTCGCTGCAAATATTGCAGGAGACCTACTGGAGCCAGAATGGATCCGAGATTCACCCAGAAAACAGTGAAGTTTGGTGGCGGAAAATCATGGTCTGGGGTTACATCCAGATTGGGGGTGTGGGAGAGATCTGCAGGGTGGAAGGCAACATCAATAGTCTAAAATACCAAGAAATCTTAGCTACCTCTTATATTCCCAAGCATAAAAGAGGCCAAATTCTGCAGCAGGACGGTGCTCCATCGCATACTTCCATCTCCACATCAAAGTTCCTCAAGGCGAAGAAGATCAAGATGCTCCAGGATTGGCCAGCCCAGTCACCAGACATGAACATCATTGAGCATATGTGGGGTAGGATGAAAGAGGACGCATGGAAGACGAAACCAAAGAAAATTGATGAACTCTGGGAGGCATGCAAGACTGCTTTCTTAGCTATTCCTGATGACTTCATCAATAAATTGTATGAATCCTTGCCAAACCGCATGGATGCAGTCCTTCAAGCTCATGGAAGTCATACAAGATATTAAATTTGAATCTCACAGCACCACAACTTAATTTGCTGACATATTTTTGTATTTGCAGTAAATTTGTTCAATTTCTGTTTAGGCGACAAAACTTTTGTCTTGCCAAAATTTGACCTTTCTGTCTTGATTAAATGATAAATATTTTTTTCTGTGAAAATTATTTATTTCAGTGCATTAAACATCATTTGGGAGGGTTTTAGCTTTTCATATGAGCTATTTCTAACACCAATGAATTAATTAAAAGTCAGGTTAATATCAGGTATTTCTAGAAAATAGATAAGCGACAAGACTTTTGTCAGGGACTGTACAGTTCATGTTGAAAGAGGAAGGGGCCATCCCCAAACTGTTCCCATAAAGTTGGGAGCATGAAATTGTCCAAAATGTCTTGTAATGCTGACACATTAAAGCTACACTGTGTAACTTTTTTTTGTTTATTCTTAGCTAAAAACACTTAGAATATAAACACAAAAATATATGTGCTCATTAATGTATATTTACTTCTTTCAAGTAATAAAGTATTCTCGTAAGTTTATAATATGCCATTGAAAATACATACGGGGGAGGGGTTTGAATGCTGGTCGCCATGTTGGCCCTCCATCTTGAAAGTATATTAGCCAAAGAGGGACATACCCATAAATTCAAGCTTCGCCTTTCGTGTTTTAACACTCGATGGCACCGTGTCGACTGTGAAGAGGGGGGTTGCCATGTTAATCTTGGACTAAATCGGCCACCGTAGGAGTTAAAACATAATCAGAATGGAGAGGAACAGAAACTATTATTCACTGGATGGTCATATACCTTTACACCACTAGATGGGGGAAAATATCACACTGTGTAGCTTTATTCCTTTCACGTGAACTAAGGGGCCAAGCCCAACCCCTGAAAAACAACCCCACTTCAAAATCCCCCTTCCAACAAACCTTACACTTAGCAAAATGCAGTCAGGCAAGTACGGTTCTCCTGGAAACCACCAAAACCGTACTCATACATCAGATTTTCAGACAGAGAAGCATGATTTGTCACTCAAGAGAACATGTCTCCACTGCTCTAGAGTCCAGTGGCGGCATGCTTTACACCACTGCATTCAACACTTTGTGGTTGAGCTGCTGTTGTTCCCAATTGCTTCCACTTTGTTATAATACCACTAACAGTTGACTGTGGAATATTAAGTAGTGAGGAAATTTCCCAAATTAACTTATTGCACAAGTGGCAATCTATCACGGTACTACATTTGAATTCAGTGAATACCTGAGAGCGACCCATTCTTTAACAAATGTTTGTAGAAGCAGTCTTCATGCCTGCTTGATTTCATATACCCTTGGCAATTGACACCTGAATTCAATGATTTGGAGGAGTTTTGAGATATTTTTGGCAATATAGTGTAGGTAAAATAGTTTAGAGACTATGAAAATAAGGTGAAACTGTGGTTCTGGTTGTGTATCAAATGGCCAAAGTCACGTAATAAACAAGACTTCGTTACAGCATAACTGTATGCAAATGTTCTTAACATTTTGAAATTTCAATGGTTCACCACTGGAGGTGATCTCTGTGAACCTTTAAATCAAGCAGATCTTCTGAGATCACCCCCAGCGGCTAACCATCGAACAAGTGTCTGTGGGTTTTACCTGATCTCTGATCAGTTTTATACATGTGTAGACATTTTAATGAGACATTAGTATAATTAAAATGAATAATAGTAGTTAATAGTCTCTTATTGGTGTGTTTAGCTGAGCCGTACATGGAACAAACAAACCCTGAAAATGTATAATGGGACACATAGAAGCACATTTATGAAAGAACACATAGAGATGCAATGTGTTTGTAAAAGGGGTTTTTATGCATGTTTGGCCTGAGTTTTTGTTGTATTTACTGTTTTGACCAGCAGGGGTCAACAGCGTGTGGTGTTTTGAACGATTCAAAGCAGTGAATAATTTTGCGAAGTACTTGATTTGATTGTTCAATTGATTTCAAGCTTTGAGTTTATCCCATCACAACTTGGCTGAATCTGAAATCGCCCCCCAAACCCTCAATCACTATTCCCTATGTTAGTCCACTGATTCAGTTTACTTGGAGTGAATGAAAACGAGTGAGCGAAAGCCATCGAGTGCACATTGGCTGTACACTTGTTATTGCAGTACATAGGTGGGTTAGAATGAGTGCACTTGATAACGTCCACTATGGTTTCGAACACCACTTGAAATGGCTGGTCCCTCAATAAATGCCCTATTTGAGGGCATATGGGGGCGATTTCGGATTCAGCCCTTGTTTCTGCTTCTTCTTCGCCTTTGTTTTGGTCTGGAGATTCTGTACTGCTTCAGAAGAAGCATACAAGCACCCTCTTCCATATAACAGTGGAAACATGGACATTTCGTCAATGGCTGGGAAGCATTTTGTCACAAATTATGGGAAAAAACTGTCAATGGTGGGGAAAGAGTTAATCCCAGTTTTTCCACAGAACTAATAATATTTGTGTAATATCTTCAATCAAACATTTGCCTGGATTCATTAAGGTGAATGTGACTCCACCACAATCCAATCAATTCCTGATGAATTAAAAGTTTTGTCCTATGTTTTTTTTTCCCCTTACGTACATATAATTACAGAGGAAAAATGTGTCCTCTGGCATTTCCACTTAAGACTCGAAAACACTACACAACTTGTCCCTGATTTAAAGTCTAGACGTCTAGATGAAGACAGAACCTGTCCGCAGATTCTGGACAGTGTGAGTTGACAGATTTCACAGAAATTTGTGTTGTGTATGATGGTTGTAGACACAGTTTTAATTTGCCATGCAACTTTTAGCAACAAGGTGAGTATTTCTGTATGAGTTTTTTGTGCTCAGAATGAAAGTTTTTTAGGATTTGATCCTCAGTCTTTTACTGTATGAGCCCCTGTTTTCCTCTCTAACAATTGACAAAGGCGTCAAGTGTGATGACGCCTAATGTTTTTCTGTTCAGATGATCAAAGTCATGTAGTGTATTCCAGCCTTTAGGAAGCTACAGTTTCAGGGTAGCGTTAATGGCTATTACCCCATCACTTTGAGGCCTTATCTTTCAAAATTCAAGACATCCCCAGTAAGTGGCGTTTGGGGGTGGAGAGGAGAAGGAAGGAAGAGCACGAGAAGAGTGGGGGATTACACCATTCTCTAATCAAACTCGCCTCAGTGCTCTTGTTCAATCAGACACCTGCTATTAAGTTGATAAATACGCTTTTCACAGTGTGGGGTGGCACTCGTTGAGTAGCCCTGGATACCATGCTGCCATCCTAAATCCTCACGGGCAGGGCTCTAGCCTTTATACACCTCTTTTCCTATTATCTCACATTTCACAGACGGCACCAGAATACGAGCAAATGCCTCGCCAGACCGGGACATCGCACACATATCAGTGGCACACCACAATCAGGGCTGAGTGCATCCGAGAGCAGGGGTGGCTTTCGCAACTCCATTAGTACTTTGTCTTCTCCTTCTCCTTTTTATTCCTTTAGTGGTAATGAAGGAAAAACTGTAGAGTGTCTCTTTATGGGGCGAGATGCAACTCGTCCCCCTTAATCTCTTGTCTCGGCTTTTCAGTGACGGCGGGTGCCCCGCGTCGTAGCGGCCTGAGAGGATGCCCACCCGCTGGGAATCTTACTCAGCGCGGCGTCAAGGCCACTGTGGCGCCTGATACACTCTAAATAGGCACCGTCACAAGAGAGTCCCCGTGTATGCGAGACAGTGTTTGCCACATTTCAGGTTTTAAGGGTGCTGCAGGTACAGAAATGTCACACGGCTCCATTGTGTAGTCAGGACCATTGTGCGAGAGCATTAGTTGTTCCACTTGTTCTTTCTCTCTCCACAGGAGTGCTGACACGTCCCCCTGGGTTTCATCACCCTTTGGACACAACGACACCGGCGGCGGCCATGTAAAGCCGCGCTGGTCGCCTGAGCCGTGCGGCGCGGGGTTACTTTGTACCGTCACAGTTATAAAAGACTTTGAGATCCTTGCGGTGGTGTTCCATGTTGCGTCTAATGTGCTTTATCTGAGACATCTCTTCGGGCTGGTAATCTTGCATAAGTCTTTACTTGCAGATTTCTTATTAAAGTACAATGTTTGGACTGGTTCCTGTATTAGATCATAGGATTAAGCTCTTTTGATACAAGAACAAATTACAATGATCTTCCATCATGATTGAGACATCCGAATCAGTTCTTTAAAATGCCAAAAATGCTGGTCCGCACTGTGCATCGGGATAAAGGCTTGGTTATGTTGGTTATCTCCATCTTTTGATCCTCATTTGATGAGTTACTGCTAAAAAAAAATGTAAAGAACAACTAGTATAAGTAAATAAGGCTCTCATGTTCTCAAGTCTCTTATGTTCGCCAAAATGAACCAGCTTGTATATAATATATTTTAAAATGCAATTTATTCCAGAGCTGACAAAGCTGTATTTTCAGCATCATTACTCCAGTCTTCAGTGTCACATGATCCTCCATGATGATTTTTTGATGAATAGAAAGTTCAAACGTGCAATATTTATTTAAAATAGATTTTTTGGGTTACACTATTTGGTAACACTTTTTTACAGTGTGTCCTTGTTACATGTTACACATAATAACAGTAAATGATGCATAATTACATTCAACTAACCCTCAAACTAAACTAACCTAATCCAACTCTAACCCTATAGTAAGTACATATTGTCATTTATTAATAAGCAGTACTTAAATATATAACTACACTGTAACAATGACACTTTCAAATAAAGTGTAACCCATAATTGTACTTAGTTGCATTGTACTTACTCAAATAAGTACTAAGTAATAATAGTAACTACATGTTCATGCTATAGAGTTTCAGTTAGGATTATGACTCGGTGTTGGGTTAGTTACTTGAAACTATGCATAATTTATTATGCATAACCTTCTTGCATTACTTTAAAATAAAGTGTTACCGATTTTTGTAAAAAAAAAAAAAAAAAAAAAAAACGTTTATATTGTATTGAAAAACTTTGATATTAGCTGATATTGAGGTGGATAGGGTTAAAGTTAGGGACAGGTGTGGTGGTGTGGGTAAGTTTAAGGGTAAAGTTAGGGAGAGGTGTGGTGGTTAGGGTTAGTTTACGGGTAAAGTTAGGGTCAGGTGTGGTGGTGTGGGTACGTTTAAGGGTAAAGTTAGGGTCAGGTGTGGTGGTGTGGGTAAGTTTAAGCGTAAAGTTAGGGTCAGGTGTGGTGGTGTGGGTAAGTTTAAGAGTAAAGTTAGGGTCAGGTGTGGTGGTGTGGGTAAGTTTAAGGGTAAAGTTAGGGACAGGTGTGGTGGTGTGGGTTAGTTTAAGGGTAAAGTTAGGGTCAGGTGTGGTGGTGTGGGTTAGTTTAAGGGTAAAGTTAGGGTCAGGTGTGGTGGTGTGGGTTAGTTTAAGGGTAAAGTTAGGGTCAGGTGTGGTGGTGTGGGTAAGTTTAAGCGTAAAGTTAGGGTCAGGTGTGGTTGTGTGGGTAAGTTTAAGGGTAAAGTTAGGGTCAGGTGTGGTGGTGTGGGTAAGTTTAAGGGTAAAGTTAGGGACAGGTGTGGTGGTGTGGGTTAGTTTAAGGGTAAAGTTAGGGTCAGGTGTGGTGGTGTGGGTAAGTTTAAGGGTAAAGTTAGGGACAGGTGTGGTGGTGTGGGTAAGTTTAAGGGTAAAGTTAGGGACAGGTGTGGTGGTTAGGGTTAGTTTACGGGTAAAGTTAGGGTCAGGTGTGGTGGTGTGGGTACGTTTAAGGGTAAAGTTAGGGTCAGGTGTGGTGGTGTGGGTAAGTTTAAGCGTAAAGTTAGGGTCAGGTGTGGTGGTGTGGGTTAGTTTAAGGGTAAAGTTAGGGTCAGGTGTGGTGGTGTGGGTAAGTTTAAGAGTAAAGTTAGGGTCAGGTGTGGTGGTGTGGGTAAGTTTAAGGGTAAAGTTAGGGACAGGTGTGGTGGTGTGGGTTAGTTTAAGGGTAAAGTTAGGGTCAGGTGTGGTGGTGTGGGTTAGTTTAAGGGTAAAGTTAGGGTCAGGTGTGGTGGTGTGGGTTAGTTTAAGGGTAAAGTTAGGGTCAGGTGTGGTGGTGTGGGTAAGTTTAAGCGTAAAGTTAGGGTCAGGTGTGGTTGTGTGGGTAAGTTTAAGGGTAAAGTTAGGGTCAGGTGTAGTGGTGTGGGTAAGTTTAAGGGTAAAGTTAGGGACAGGTGTGGTGGTGTGGGTTAGTTTAAGGGTAAAGTTAGGGTCAGGTGTGGTGGTGTGGGTAAGTTTAAGGGTAAAGTTAGGGACAGGTGTGGTGGTGTGGGTTAGTTTAAGGGTAAAGTTAGGGTCAGGTGTGGTGGTG